>NC_139408.1:41420996-42620996 GCF_905368555.1 Meleagris gallopavo | reverse complement strand
TTGTAAAAGTAACTGTAATATGCTACCAAGGTCAATTTCAAGATAAAGCTTTACTTCAGGAGGCTGTGGCAATTGTGTGACGTATTTAAGCCTAGGTTTACTTAGGCTGATATGTTTTAAAGAAGTAATCTTGAACTGATGGGAATGCAATAAGCTGTGGATATTACAGATTTCTCTGTAGTACAAGTTTTCTATTCTAATAGAATTATTCTGAAGCAAATTTGTTTTTAACTTTCATTTTGGAGGAGAGCAATTAAGCCTGGAAATACAAACAGCAGCAATGAATTTTCTTTTTGTGATAAGCGCTCTTTCTTTTTAAAATATTGTGTAGGGCTCACTATCCTGGGACAAAAACAGTGCTAAATGCCTTACTGACTCAGAAGAAACTGTGGGCTTCAGAAGATTATAGTACTTTCAACGATGAAGTAGGTGCAGGCTGTTGGGCTCGGATCCTAAACCAAAACTACGTGAATGGAAACATGACCTCGTAAGTGTTGTGCATTGCTGATAACTTTTAGAACTTTATTTGTAAGGATTATCTGAGTTACCATGTAACACATCCATCTGCTACGTTAAGACTGTAGATAAACTGAAACTCTTTTCTCTGTCAGTCTGAGTTCAGATATTCTGAGATGTGAAGACTACTGTACTTAACCACTTGGAGAAAAAATTTTGTAGCAGCTGTAAGGCATTTCTGAGCTACAGTTTCACATGGGCCTATAAAACTGTGTTCAGATCTTTTAGTTTCTGATGATACTTTTCAGAGTAATTCTTCTTAAGAAGAACTAATGTGAAAAACCCAGGAGGAAAATAGCAATGAAGTTAACATAGCTGTATATTTCTCAGGGTCTCTATCAGTTATTTGTCTTCAGTTAAAAGTAATAGGTGTAAGGATTTTATTATCTGTTGTTTTCTGTACAACATCTTTCTGAGGATCCATTCTAAAATTTGCTGTAATATTTCGATATCTTTATTATCTTCTATAGGTTTTCTTGCCAAACTGAAATATGGAAGAAAGTTATTGGGAAATTAGATAAATCAGTTTTAAAACAGAATAGGAGACATACTTTGTTTTTCAGTGAAACTAAAAATGAAGGCATCAATATTTAGGCAAAATCATTTCAAGGCTTTTAGCTTTTATGTAACATCATTTTGGGTTAATAAAGATAAATGTTTTTACCTGAAATACTTGAAACAAAGCATAGCAGAAAGCACCTGCACGCTCATAAAGGGAAATTCAAGTTGACTATCTTCTGTGAATCTTGTTTCCTGCAAATTTAAAGTTTTAACATATTGGCTATGTGAATTCCTAGCACTCATATCCTTTAGTAGCTTACTTTGTGGTTATTTGTCTTATTCCTGTTGTTCTCTTCTTTTTACGAGCCCTTTGTAATTATATAAGCCCCATTTGATTAGCAATGTTGCAACCAGATCTTATATTCAGAAAATATTATCAAAAAGATCAAAATCTGTAAGTTCAATATTGCTTTTATTTCAGCTTTTATACTGCAAATCAGTTCTTCCAAATGAAATGAATTTAGCAACCTCCTTTCTCGAAGTTTGAGTTCCTTCCATTATGGTTGTTTTATATTGAATTTATGCAGAATTTTATCTCAAGGAAGCTGCTGAGCTGAAAATTTTGTTGAGGGGTTTTTTATGAGCACATTTTTTAGAGGAATTTATCTTTCCTGAAACGCATATATCCTGTGATAGGTAAGTCTTAAGTAATAACTTCAGAACATGAGCCTTTTGTGCTCATCTGTGTACAAATGCATTATTTCATGCCAGTTTCCTTATAGAACTCCTTTCTTAAACTGTATTTGCATATCTATGGCTGCACAGATTTTAAGGTCCTAGCAAGAGATTGCTTTGAAGAACAAATCAGAAGACCTAAAAAGAATTGACCTTGTCAGTGTCCTGACAAATTCTCAAAATAAAATCCTGGAACATGGCTGGTTAGGGTTGTATTACATTATTTATGTGTGCAGAAAAGACTTAATATTTCTCACTGGTGCTTAAAAAGCGAACAAACCCAAGCCCATCAAAAGATCACCACCACCAATCACAAAGCTAATGAAAAAAATTGTGAAACATCACAACTTCTACTTTTTTTCTTTTTTTTTCCCTACTGATTTGGTTAGGAAGTATGGATGGAGTCTTTAATTTTCAGGTGCGCATTTCCTTTAATGTGCAGCTTTTAATGGTGATACAGCCAGAGGATATTGTGTGTTGTTTTTTTTTTTTTTTTAGTAAAGTTCTCAACTCTGGAAATTGATTCTTTTTCCTCTCTCTCCTGTGTATTTATCATCATTTTGCTTTTTTATTTTTTTTTGGAGGGGGCTGTGGAAGGGGTTGCTTGTTTCACTATTTTCTCTCCTTTTAGCGGGAAATTTTTTTATGTTGATATACTTCTTTATTTTATTATGTTTTTTACTGTGAGCTAGGAAGTTGTTTTTTCACTGTGTTGGAGGAAAAAAGCAGAATAAATTCTTGTTTTAACTTGATCTAATGCTATATGAATAATAAGCAAAACGAACCTTTTTTTTTTTCCAGAACTATTGCATGGAACTTAGTGGCAAGTTATTATGAAGAATTACCCTTTGGTCGATGTGGTTTGATGACAGCACAAGAACCATGGAGTGGCCACTATAAAGTAGAAGCACCTATTTGGATTACAGGTTAAAAAAAAAAAGTGTCCATAACTATATTGTGAGAGTCTTTTATCTATGTGTGTTGTTTTTTGTACCGTGTTAAAGTAGCTTCATGTAATGTCTTATAAATTCTTTAAAGAAAAAAAGGCTTATTTCAATAGGAAGCAGTAAGATCTAAAAGGAGGCAAATTTGACCATTAGATTATATGCAGAAATAAACTGCTGCTTTTTACAGCTATCACTATTAAACTGTTTTGTTCTGAAGTGCTTGTAGAGATTAGTGTACTTTCCTTGTTCTTTTTGCTTCACTTTTTTTATTTTATCCTAAAGTAGATATCTGATACCTTTCAATCTGAGGAAATAGAATAAAGAACATATATAGTCTTGTACTACTTGAGGTTCTTGGCCTCTGTAATTCACCATTACTTCGTACATAGGAAAATGGAAGTACTTTTATGCTATGTCTTCTGAAAACAGATTGAGTGGCTACTCTGTAGTTCTTCTGTAGTCTTTACTGTCTGCCACAGAGCAAATGGCATATACAATGCCATTAAGAAAGATCAAGGCAAACATTTCAATATTTATACTTTGCTAGTTGCCCAGCATTAGGAAAAAAAAAAATGGCTATAATATCATCTGAAAAGTTTGGAGCACCTGAGTTTCTTTTTGAATTTTCTTTTGATTTTCTTTTTTTCCATGTTGCTTAGGCATACACTTATAATAATGTCATATACTTCTTTGGCAATTACTTATACTGAAAAAAACCCTACCTCATGTAGTTGATTATTCCTTAAGGAGAAGCTCTTCTGTACTTTCTCTGACTTGATTGTTTTCTCTGCCACAGAACAGATGTTTTAAAATGTGTTTTAGTATAATTCTGTAAGCTTTTGTATGGGTAGAATTTGCTTTGAAATTCCGTTACTTCATTTTGGGAATTTCCATATATGAAATTAAGGACAGACTAGAAATTATAGTTATCTTTATTAAGATTTAATTACTTTCTTATGATTTTCTGTTCCATCTCAGCGCACACAACACAATTTACTCAACCAGGATGGTCATACTTGCAAGTGGATGGACACTTAGAAGGAGGTGGAAGCTTTGTAGCTCTGACAGACGGTCTAGGAAACCTTACAATAATAATTGAAACTATGGTAATGTACATCAACAAAAGTAGAAGAAATAAAATAAATATTTTCTTACAAGTGCCTGCTTCAATTTATGCCATGTCTGTGAATATCCTCTATAATACTTCTGTAGCTTCATTACTGAGACCACCAGAAGTCCTTTTTTTTCTATCTAAACACTGTATAATCATTATATCACAAACTTATGTGATGATACACTATGGGAGAAATTGAAAGTCTTTTTTTTAAAGCTGTGTTAAGAATATTATAGTTTGTGCAATAGTAATCGTCATTAAGATAGTGAAATATTTACAAATTAATCCTGCGTTGCTTTTTATAATTTGTACAGTGTTTTTCTTGAATACTGTCATCTGATAGATTCCAGTAATGTATATTCCTTTGGTTCTTTCTTTTCTTCAGACACATAATCACTCTAAATGTATCAGACCTCCACTGCCTCACTTCCGAGTTTCACCTCAGCGAGCAACTTTCTACCTCAGAGGGTCTTTTGTAAGTAGGCATTAAATACATTTGGTCACTTTCGTAATGTGAATTGCACTGCATCTTGTGTGTACACACAAACCATGACAAGAGATCAAGAGGTCAGAACTGTTCACCTCCTGTGCTAGAGGTATATGCCTGCTGAAGTTTTAAATGTTCTTCTTTGGTTTTTACCGTAAGACTCAATGTCAAAAATGAATTTGTATTATTACTACCTCTCAATGTATTTGTGTATATTGAAGAAAAAAATTGCTGGAACAGAGATACAATTTGATTTGTCATTAGGATTTATTCCACAGCTACATGCTCTGAAGTGCTGATATAGTTTGGCTGGCGTGGTCGTGACCTTTCTACCTGTCATCAGTTGCTTTCCAGGGAATGCAGCTGACTATGTGATAGAAGTTTTGTTGTTCTATCCCATCAAAAGATATGAAACATGGGGATTTTCAGGATATTAGAATCTTCTGTTCATATTAGCAATATTACTGTGTTATTAGGATAATAGTTTACTGATATATGTAGATTGCTCTGAAAGTAATGTCTCCTATTTATTTCCATGGAAACCACAACACACACAACAAAGAGAACAAAAACAGAACACAACTTGATAGAGCAAATTCTCAGCTTCACAACACTATTTTTCAAAGTAGTCATCACCATTAGCTATGCATTTTTACCAGCTGTGATCAAAAGTTTCATGCTGTACTTGTAAAATCTGCATGGCTTTCTTAGTGACTTGTCTTTCATGTTGCTGATGCTGAAATGTACTATCTACTACCTCACTGCTCACAAAGACTGTTTGGTGTACCCATGAACATTCAGCAAGCATCAGTGGGCCAACATAATATAGTAGGAAGTATTACTTTTGGATCAGCCCTTGTATAGTTGTGAAAAATTAAGATTTGTAATGGCTATCTGAGTTAATTGGTGGCTGCCGATGAGTTCGGCAATTCTAAAATAACAGCAGTTAGACACTGATAGTTTTCAAAGCCAAATTAAAATTGTTGTTGTGTTGATTTCTTTTTTAATTTAATGTTATGTTTCATTGTAGTATTTCCTGAAAACTCTTCAGGTGTGGTACTCTAGGCTTGGTTTTGAATCTGCAAATTCTAGTCTTTTTGAGCAACTTCAACCTGTAAAGGTAAGTTGATTAGTTTTAATACTCTATTGTAACTTCTTTGAATTGATATTGCAAAAAAAAATTGTACTTCAATTTACAATATAGAATTGCAAAGTAAGAAATAGAATCCCACATGTCAAAATAATCTAAGATAACTTTTCAGAGAGAAGTTTTATGCTCTTCAGTGTAAATTCATGAAGATAAGTGCTCGGTAGGCTGGTAATACAAATTGTTTTTTAGGTCTGAAACATTGCAGCATTTCAGTAGGTATGTGGTTTAAGAGTAATGATTTAATTGGTTCTAGTGTGATAATGAAGTCTGGATGTCCTTTTTTCAGTTTTTGGGTCCACTTTACTACATTTTCACCCTATACATTTGAATTACAATAAAATGTCAGTATAGTGTACCTCAGCATTGTTTGTTCTGCCTAACTTATACTCTCCTTCTGAGTGTTAAAAGTAGTCAGATTTAGCAATTTTGTTCCTGCTACAGAAGGATTTGCAGGATGATATCTATAGTATTTATGTGGCCTGAAGGTGATAACCTTCCAACTTTCTGGCCTCTCTACCTGTATTCTTTGCCAAAACTTTGGGAAGTATGTGCTCACTGGATGCATTTATAATAAATATTTTTGAGAAGAGAACCTTTTGAGATCTTTTTTTTTTTTTTTTGTACTACCCAAAATACTAAGAATGTGAGAATACAGGATATTCATCACAAACTCAATTAAAATGTGCTTTCACAGACTGCTTTTTGTTAAAGCAGCCTTTCTCAAAAGCAGACCATTGTATGTACTGTGACTTAAATCTTGCCCGCAAAGGAGTATTCTAGTACTCTCTAATTTCAGGTGTGTGTTTTCCCCCATTCCTGGAACTGCTGCACTTCTATGCTTTAACTGTATACTTCAGGCTTGCTTTATTAGCTCTGTTTGACAAAAGTTTTACTAGCTGTATACAAACTCTCCTGGAAGTAATAAAGACTTGTGTTGAGGCAATTTTTGCTTTAAATTGAACTTTAGAGGATATTCTTGAACTCAGAAGCTTGAATTTTTTTATGTCGCAATTTGTTTTTTGCAAGTTGAACTTTCTTTTAATTCCAGGTCTGGAGGGGAAGTTTTTCTTTAGATCTAGATGTGGATGAAGTCTATACTTTAACTACACTTAAAACAGGACGGAAGTGTAACTGCCCAGAGCCTCCACCACCTCAACCCTTTCCTTCAAATTATAAAGATGACTTTAATATTCGTAAGTCAGAAATCTCTTATCAAAAGCTTAATTCTCATAGATATAGTCTCATTGTAGAAAGGCCATAACAGTTGTGGTATTTGAGTCATCTGATGTAGAAGACATGAAGTACTTTGAATGTGTTTCATTTTTTTTCTCTGACAATTTGTGTATGTATACTTCACTTCCAAGAAGGTGAATTTAATTCTAGCTCTTAACTAAGTGACTGCTACAGTTTTAAAATTCTTGATGCGACGTTATATCTCAAATGTAGTGAACTTTTTTAAGGGAATGTAAAAAGAATTGAACACTTCCCCTCTGAGGACAGGCTGAGAGAGCTGGGGAGAGAGCTGGGGCTCTTCGGCCTCGATGAGAGATTGCTGTTTGGAGACCTGCTGGCAGCCTTTCAGTATTTAAAGGAGGTCTATTACAAAGAAGGAGACAGACTCTTTATTGTGATCTGTGGTGACAGGATTTCGAGAAATTTGGGTTTCAAACTAAGATAGAGAAGATTTAGACTGGATACAAGGAAACCTGGAGACCTTCAAAGTCAGGTTGGACCAGGCTCTGAGCAAGCTGTTCTAGCTGTAAGTGTCCTTGTTTTTTGCAGGGCAGCTTGACTAGATGACCTTTAAAAAGTCACTTCCAGCTCAAACTCCAACTCAAACAATTCCACTATTCCATTAAAAGGAGAAAAAGAAAGGAACTTTGTATATTTACAAAAATGGTCCTGCTTCCAACTTCTAAAACTTGATTTTTGTACATTTTTCTAGTACAAAAGACTGTACTTTAATACAATAAGTCAGAAGTCTGGAGGATATCTTCAGAGGAAATCTCTGACATCAAGGTCCACAAAAGAAAAATAATGTTTTGGTGCTGACATATTTTATTCTCTGAACAGGTAATCCACCTTTCAGTGAAGCTCCAAATTTTGCAGATCAGACGGGTGTGTTTGAGTACTTCGTAAATGGCTCTGACCCAGGAGATCATGTTTTCACACTCCGACAGGTAGTGATTCAGCGACCCATCACTTGGGTTTCTGATGCAGACCAGACAATCAGCATCATAGGAAACTTTCAGTGGTATGTAAATACTACTTTTTGGTGACATCTGAGGAAATGGTATCCTTAATAGTTTGAATTATGATTTGTTGGTCTCTTTCAACCTATATTTCCCTTGCACTGAATGTTTTTACCTTTAAACAATCTGTAGTCATGTATAAATGATGATTAAAGGGACTTAAGTTCTTGAGCCCTGCATGGTGCTATTACCATCACTATTAAGAGGTCAGATCAACAAGATCTTATTTAAACAAGTCTTGAAAACATCCAAAGATGAAGATTTCATTTCATCTCCTAGTGTCTTGTCCTAGAGGTCCACTGCCTTGGGAAAAGATTTCTTTGACTCCTATGGGGCACACATGTTCAAGCTATTTTTGGGAATAATGATGTGAGATGGCGCACTAGGAAGGCTAAGTTAAAGTAGCACTAAGAAAAAGCAGGATCTGAATTTTGAAGTATGCACAGATAACTTTTTCCCACTGTTTTTAAAAGAGGCAAAAAGTTGATTCAATTTATTTTACTTGATTTTGAATTGTATTGCTTGATCATTACTAATTTGATCTATATCATGTTGTGATAGTTTGGGAATTAATTCTGTTATATTTGTTGCAGACTGCCATCTTCTGAGCAGTTCCTAGAATTGTGTATATTTAATTTACCTACTGATTAGAACAGTTGTATTTTTGGGTAGACGTAGCTAAGATTTACTGGAGTACAGTTATCGTTCATTCTACGAACTATAGTGGTGATAATTTTGAATGAAACAGTATATCTTAGCATAATATTTTAATTTAAAAAGTATTTGGATAAGAACCTGTTAAATAATTGGCTCAGTAACAGTAATGAATATATTTGGATAAGAACCTGTTAAATAATTGGCTCAGTAACAGTAATGAATAAACTTAATGCTTAAGTTTGATTTATTATTTTTACAATTTGGAAGAGACTTTAATTCTTTTTAGAGAACATTTTGTCTGTTTTTTTCACTGTTATCAGATCAGTGATGTTTTTTTAGAACATGTATTATGACTCTTATTTCTGACCTTGACAAGTGATAGAATCATTTTGCTTTGAAGCCTATAAGCACACCACGTCTTGTAGCTGAAGGTTGTTTTTGACATACCAGATGTGTACTTTTGCAGTTCTGTGTTAAGTAAAGCTTCGTGTTTTCCCCTGTAACCAGATTCCCCTCATTGAGCCAGTCGTATCTCATGATCTTTGTAACACATACATAGTACACTTAAATTACTGCACTGAAATCTCCGGAAACTTCCTACTTCATTTCGGTTCTATTTTTTTTTTTCTGGATTAGTGTCTTTTCAAAATAAAGCTTGTTTCTTGAATATTCAACTGATTATTCAAGCTTTACGCATCTAACTTTTATAAGGAAAGTTTTCAAGTTCAGGCCCAGTTTGCCTTATTTTTTCCTGTGTACATTTTCAACTACTAATGCACAATATAGAAATGTTAAACTAAATTTGCTCTGAATTTCTGAGATGTTTTGATTTCAGTTATCAATAGCATTCTTTGATTTCTCTCGAGTTTAGTTGGTTTTAGTTTGGATTTTAATTTTGTGAAAGTTTATGTAGCTACTCTTGAAATTTTTCGTGTTTTGCTCTGATGAACCTAGCTTCATGCTTTGAACCTAGCTGCATGCTGTAATTAGTGATATTTAACACACATTGCTCCCAGTGTCATTATAATAGTGTGAAAAATGAGGGAGTCTTGTGTTTAATACATAGGGAAATAAGAAAGATCTTAAACAACTTGTGTAATGAATATGTATCCAATAAACTGATGCTTAAGCAGTAAGAAAAATCTCATTTAATTCTGATGCAAGAGATGGGAGAGAAGACTACCAAAAGTACGTATTATTAATTATTTATCTGTAAGCTGAGGTCATAGAGGAGTTTATCACACATTTAAAAAAAAAACAAAACAAAACAAACAAACCTATGTATAATTGGAAACTTCCTTTATATATGACCTTTTGACTGTATCCATACTAGCAACAATTCATCACAAGTAACTTAAGATAAGGAATGTAGGTACTTAATTTCTTGAGCAAGCATTAATAGAGTTGGTTAATTTTTACTTGTGAGAGGCTTGTACTGCAGTCTGTGGAGTGCAAGAATATTGAGTAAATTTTTTTCAGTGCTATCAAATTGTTCTGGTACTTCTTTGTGTGATGGTAGGTTATTTTCCTTAACAGTTGTCATTAAATGTATAATATGGTGCTTTACAGTTGAGCTGAAATATTACCTCAGGAAAAAATCAAGTAATTTCAGCCTGTTAAAACACACTGTTTCTCTTACAGGGTAAACCTGACAGTCACTTGTGACATCTACATAGAAAAACCGCTTGATGGGGGTGTGTTCATTGCTGGAAGAGTAGACAATGGTGGGATATATGTTCGTCGTACCAAAGGAGTTTTCTTCTGGGTTTATGCAGATGGCACCTACAGAGTCACTAGTGACCTAGGTAAGAAGACCTTTCCTAAATTGGATGCTGATAGATGGACATACTGCATTGATAGCCTTAACAAAAATGGTGGACATTCTGGTTTTGTTACTCAGCTGCAGTCACTATGAACTTGACTCATTGTGCTTTAACAGTGGTTGCATTTTGTATATGGCTAGATCATCTGAAGGTTACTGGCTGCTCTACTTCTCATTCTCAGCTTTCTGGATATCTTTTCAAATATCTCCAGAATCATAGAGTTGTAGGGGTTGGAAGGGACCTCAGGAGATCATCTAGTCCAACTCTCCTGCTAAGATGTTCCCTAGAGCAGTTTGCATAGGAAAGTGTCCAAGAGGGTTTTGAATATCTTGAGAGGAGACACTACAACTGCTCTGGGCAGCCTGTCCCAGTGCTCTGTAACCCTTGAAGTAAAATTTTTCCTCATATTTGTATGAAACTTATGTTCTGGTTTGTGCCCATTTCTCCCTTGTTCTGTCCCTGGGCACCACCAAAAAAACAGCATGGCCTCAGCCTCTTGATGCTCTCTTTCAATATGTATAAGTCTTGGTAAGATCCCCTGTCTTATCCAAGCTAAGGAGTCCCAGGTCTCTCACCCTTTATTCCTAAGAGAGAAGTTCCAGGCCCCTAATGATCTTTGTAGCCCTTTTTCTACTGATAAAATCTATTTTATGGTAGCAAATGTAAATTATTTTGCTTTTCATAAATATTCAGATACAGTGTTACAGGAAGGTTTAATTTGTTTTATTATAATAATCCTAAGAAGATGATCTGTCTTGGAAGTCCATTATGTACGTTTGGCTTAGATAATGAGTGCCTACTGTTTCCACAAAATATACACTACGTTTTTGTATAGTTGCCTACTTGTGATGCTCATATTCACGTGTGCTCGTGATTGATGGGCATGAAGAACTGTATATATGCTGTAATCATCAACTGTGAAAACTCCTATTATATGTTTTCAATTGCTTCATAAGTTTGAATTAGACTTTTCAATAGTTTGACTCTAATGCAACTTATAGATCTACAATATGCCTGATATGAATACAGCCCATAATGACTGATTTCACACTGCACTGGATCTTAAAAATAGCAACCTCTTCTATTTGGTAGCTGTGGTTTCCTATTTCTCATTTTCTACTTCTTCACTGTGGGTAGGCAGAGTACCTGTAACTTGGGAATTCTATTACCTTCTCTTATCACACTGATTCCTAGGGAACCTCATGTTTAAATCCACAACAACTTAAGTTTCAGTTGTGTGTAATAAATATATATATTTATTGTATATACACACATACACTTGGGTTTAGAATGAACTGCACTGTTTATTTCTTGAGACATGTCAGCATTGCCTAGCAGAGAATAACTTTTTTCCATGTTGAAATGAGGGGAATGTGATTAATGACCTCATTATTTCAGATGGGCATGCTTGTTAGGCCATAAGGTATTTTTTTCCTCTATAGCTATTTTTCATCATCTTTATATTCTTCTAAAAAGGTGTCTGTATGTTAAATTACCTCGCAGCTGAAACTGCCAACTGAATAATTGAAGATTCTTCTTCTAGTGCTTAGTTGTTGTTTTTTTTTCCCAAGTCTCTCTCCTGATTTTAGCTTAGTTTAAATTTTGACTAGAACTAAACAATGTTACTTTGTGGCATCTCAAAACCTCTGAATTTAATATCTTCTAATACATAAAAAAAGGTTAGTAGAATAAGTGGAGGACTAGCTACTGTCACACTTGGTTAAGTGTACTCCCAGTAGATGGAATCTCTAGAAGCACTGGAAAAAAGCTCCTGACAGAATAGTAGAATACCTCTCTGTAGTAAGATAGTGGTCCTGAACATGTCTGAAAACAAAATGCTTTCCTTTTGCTAGCTTGATGTTTATCTGTCTCTCTAGGCAGAAGTTAAATGACACTTTGCTAACCTTGAGTGTGTTTTGCAGCTGGAGAAGAAATATTAATGAAAGGGCTTTCTGGTGTCCGAGATAATGCTTGGCACACACTTACTCTCAACATCCAGGTAAGAGCGTGGTCAAGAAGCTGGAAAACTGCTATGAAAATTCCATTCCTAAATCGTTTAGACAAAAGCATGCTATTTTACTGTTTGCATGAGATGATCCTGCATAAAACATTGATACATACTTTAATTTAAACAAAAAATAAAATACCACATCATATTCTATTTCCTGTATTTTTGAAGAGATCTTGAGAAACTGGGGAGGGTATAGAAGATAACTGGAAAAGAATGATTATGTCCTGACTTCCTGTTCTGAAGATTCTTGGTGAACTACTTAACTGTTTTATAAATCTGACTCCAATTATCTTTGCATGTTAAGGCCCTGTGTATGATGCCTCTTAAGGACTTGGCAGTTCATTCAAGCTCCCTAGTTCCATTTTTCTTTCCTGTGCTGAGAAAGTGTGGGCATTGTGTTGATGTAAAAAAAATAGCCCATTGTTGATTAGAAGCCTACTCAAAGTGTGGGATCTCCGTGTGGTGTTTCTGCATTTTTGATCATAGTGAGAAAAGTGGTACCAAACTTTACTTTAAATATACCTGTGCAATTTATCTGGACATCACATTGTTGCAACTAAAAGGCTTTAAATTCCTCAGCTGGATGCCTAGCCCCCTTGGCTAATACAACCTTTGCAACTGCAAGAGATCTAAAATAATTGGGAAGCTTAAATCCCCACTGAAGGTATCTTGTACTGTAACAAACTATAAAATTCTGTGCTAAGACTCTAACAGCTAAACTGTCTATGAACATTAGAAGCTGGTTTGATGTGTTTTTTTTTTTGCTTTTTCTGCTTTTGTATTGATAGACAAAGGAATGCTTTTATCTGAGGCATTCACAAATGTTTGTACAGCCACATTTATGACAGTAATTTTTATCTGTAAAATGAAGTTTGAGACTTGCTAACCTGAACAGAGTATTAAAAATGAGTGTAAATTATCTTAAACAGAAAACAATGATGTTGGTCTTCAAATCATGATGCTATAGAGTTGCATATACCAAAAATGCCTTTGATGTAATAAAAGAATTGTAGAGGAGGCTTTTTGAAAAAGTCTTTTTACCTGTATTTCTAATTTTTATAGACTCAGTACAGGTAAACTAGAATGTTCCTCCACCCCCCTCCCCCCTTTCAATTTAATATTGGTAGGATAAATTTTAACTAGTTCTGAAACTGTTCTCAACATTAATGGTAACATTCTACTTAAAAGTTACTAAATCCCCTTCTCTCATTGGCTGGATGACTAAAATACAATAACTCTTATTTTTGTCTAATTCTGCAGAATTAATGCCAGGTGTGTCATGTAAGAGAACTGTTTGTAGTTCCAGGTAGTTCTAGTTTTGTTAAGCCCCTCAAAACAGGTGAGCATTTGAAGGAGTATGATATAGATGCAAGAGGAAAGAAAGTTTACCTTTGAGACTCTGCACTGAGTTTGCAAGCTGAGAGTTTGGGGAAGATAAACCTTTTATATACACTACATAAAAGCAGTAGATCTGTTTCACAGAGCTGATAGGCGCTGGATGATTATGTGCAATATTTAGAAGTGCCTCTGCATGGAAAGCATGTGAAATGTAGTTGAAAATTCACTGGACATCTTTTTGACTTGTCTCATCTTCCATACAGATTGTCTTGGTGTCAATACACTCGATCACTGGATTTCACAAAACAAACTTTCTTTCCCTTTTTTCTGCCAGGGAACCTCTGCCTCAGGACTGTTAAATGGTTATCCACTCTGGGAGAACGTCACCATTTCTCAGCCAAGTAATGGCTGGGCTGCTATTGGAACTCGCTCGTTTGAGTTCGCACAGTTTGACAACTTCCATGTTGAAGCTAGATGAGGCAGCTTTTGCATTTGGAAATGACGTCATACTTTGAAGAAGAGTCAGCTCAAACTTTGGGCTCAGCTTAACACTGACACTGATATATTGGCAAAGAATCTGAATTCTCACCCTATTATTTTCTAAAGGTTTACATTACTAGTTACCAATGTGAGTAAGTTTCATCCCCTGGTTGCTATGGATTCTTTACTCTTAGAATTCTGGTGGTAAATTTTAGTTCAAGGTAACAATGAAAACAAAATCATAGATCTGATTATTTTTGAATAAAAGGATCTTAACTTCCCATCTTATTTTCAAGCCGAATTTGAAAGTTAATAGAAGAGCTGCATTTTTAAACACTAACGTGACTGTGTCCATTCCTTTCACTGTAAGAATTAAATACCAATAAACCTAATGAACTAGTAGCCCCATGCAGTTGTACTATAATCACTTTCAGATTTCATTTAGATGAAGAACCTATTTTTTCCTGTATTAAGAAAAAAAATGTTTTGTCTATTTATGCTACAATCTGAGGCTAAACATTACAATGCGAAAGATGTGTTCGATTACTACTTCCAATTTTTATCGCTAGCCTTAAAAATATTTTTTTTGAGCAGAAGGGAAATCTGTTATGGGTGTTTAAGCAATGCAGGATGTGCCTTAAGTTTCAACTACCTCCTTTTTCAAAAGAAAGGGTTGAAATAGATTAAAAGATTAATAATCAGTTAATTATTGATAGCCTTTATGGAATGGTGTTATTTGTTTTGGTTTTTTTTTTTTGCATTGTACAAGAATAAAAACTGAGTCCTGGGCCCTTAATTTATGCCAGGTTATATGTGGAAAAATTGTCTTTTTTTTCCTAGAAGTTTGAGCATCCATCTCTCATTTGTGATGGATCTAAAACTTCGAGCAGAAATGAAAGTATATCAAAATGTTACTCAGATGATAGTACCCATTCCTTTTCTGTGCTATGAAAAGAATCATGTCCTTGCATAAAAGGAAATGAAAAATATACGTCTTAAGACCTTGCAGTCTAGTCATAAGATGACAGCAGATGGATACAGATGGAATTGTATAGTGTATCAGGCTGCACTATTGTCCAACAGTATGCCTACTCCTAGACTGCATGGAGTAAATTTCAGATTGAATTTTGAATCCTTTGGAAAGGAGGGATTCTCTTTTGTTGCTACTTCACTGTTTTTTTTTTTTTGAAGTTACTGTGCTATCAAAAAAAAAAAAAAAAAAAGATCCAGACTGTAGTGAGATAGCAAATGCTATCTTCATCAGTTGGCTTTTGAATTTTTCTTTTGGTCATTTTGAATGAAAATGATGTCTATTCCATAACAAAATGTATCCCATGTCTGCATCCTATTTAACTAGCGAACAAGTAGTTCTGGAGATGTGATGGGGCACATGTGTAGGAGGCTCTCTGTAGTATGCAATATCTCATCTTTGAGAAACAGATTTGCAATATACTTCAACTTATGCTAAATGTTGTTCTGATCCGTTTTATTTTGAAAGCTAATTTCAGTAAGCATTGGCTTTGATCTTTGATGTTTTCAGCTAAGGTAGAGTTAATGCAATACAAATTATTACTAGACATTTTTTAAGAAGGTTATCTTCCAAATCGAGTTTTGGAGAGATCTCAATTTCCTAAGTAGAGATGAGTGTTTTATTTCTTTCAACAATTTTACTGACACCGCTATTAATTGGTTATGAATCATTCATAAGTGCAGATTTCACACAAGCAGTAACCTTGAAGAATGGTCTAAATGGCTAAACTTTAAAACTCCTGTAGAGGATTTTGAAATATTACCTGTTTATTTAACTGGGTAAAAAGTGAAAGCCAGTTTTCCACTGGCTTTGAGTTTCATTTTGATAGTCGAAGTGTGGGTGCAAATCTGTTCATTATTTGCTTGATTTCAGAAGGGACATGACTGGAATCCAGATGTGAAGGTATTTAAGGTCCTTATATTCAAGTAATATGAATACAGAAGAATAAGTTCTCAGAATAAACTTGTTTCAGCTGTGATGGTTTTTCTTAGTAGCATGTTTCTTGAAGAGTTCATGTTAGCTTGTGTGGGCTGCAAGCAGCGTTGTATAAGAGAGATTAGCAAAGGTGCAGTTTATCCAAAGGCGTTGTCCAGTTGTTTTTTTTACTACCCTTTAATGCACTAGTGTAATAAACTACTGTCATATTGTGTACTAAGCACAATGTATTTTGTCACTGAAAATAATGATTATTTTTTCTAATCTTAACTTATTAATGTTAGAGGATTAAACTGTTTTATGAAGAGAATAAGCGATCTAGTAGTGATATAATGTTGTTCATTCGTATGTGTGTAATTCTTCACCCTTCAGCAGGCTGTAATATCCTTGCCAGTAACAAACTGTCAGGTCTTTCACTGAGGGGTGGATTTATGTTGTTGATTATAAATACTAATCATTCCAAATGGACAAATAAAACGTTTAAAACCCCTTTATTTGTGGAGAATGCTTCTGTTAATGGATCTTGATGTCCTCCAGCAAGAAAGCTGCCAGTTTTTATCATTGTGATTCCTACTAAAGATGATTGCCCCTATGTTAACTGGATTGGAACAATTTTTCAAATGCCAAACAATCCTCGTTAACAAATATCATAAAATCAGGACTTTCGTTGTTGATATGAACATTATTTATAGTGCTCAGTATACATTCTACTTCTCTTTATTATGGGTGGTTTTTGTGTGTGTTTTTTTTCCCTTTGCATTTATTTAAAGGGATTAAATTGTACTTACGGTCACTTGTACAAAACTGCTGAGTACTGAAGTCTTGTGAGCTTAAGCTGAAAGTCTTTTTACAGGTATGGAAGCAGGTAGTGCAGTTCAGGTATATATTAAAGTTTACATGAGACTTTTTTTTTTTTTTACCTTGAGTAACCTTTTGGATCTAGCTTCAGTTTTTTTTTTAATTATCTTTTACTCCCCACTCCAAGCCTCAAACTTCTGGGTTCAACTTAAAAAGGGGAGGAGAAATTCCATGATGCTAGACACATTTTCCTGGCTCAAATCTTGACACATTTTCATGCTGATGGGCATGAATTGCTCTGGAAATGCTGTTTTCTGCTTCTGTTGGTAAAAGATGTGTCACTCCAGTAAGAAAGCATTACTGGAGTTACCACTTTGGTTATGTAGCACTGCATCAAAATTGATTCTGTCCCTTATTTTCTGCCATGCGACTTTTAGGTTAGTTGCTACAAACAACATTCTTGGGGGTTTTTAAATTTCTGCAAAACAGTACTGCTTTTCTTTAGGCTACTCATGAGCACTCATTTTGCAGCCTCCTCTTGTTTTTACTGTATCAAAAGTAAATTTCTAGTTCCGAATTTGGAATGGTGAATTGAAAACAATCAAGCTTATTATGGAAGTCTTATCTGATTTTTATCTTAAATGCCTTGGGCATCTTTTCTGTGCCCTTTAGGCTCCTTACCATTCAACACCACTATTTGGTAATCACAAACCACTGTGATCACAGTCCTTCAGAATCTCATTTCCTGAAGGACCAAAGTAACTTTGTAATTATTGCATTAAACCTCTCCTTTACTTCTTTTGTATGCCCTAGGTTAAACCAAGGCATATCTCTGGAAACTGGAAGTAAAATTCGAGGTAAAATTCCAGAAGTGTTAGAGTGGTAATTTTATTTATTTTTAAAATGTCTTTTCTGCTTGTGTTCAGTGTTTGAGCGTAAGCACTTAAATCAGGAAAGCAGTCATCTTGATTTTTACCGTGTTCATGAATGCATCTCAAAATGCTCAACTGTAAGAGAGGATGGCTGGCTCCGTGCAATACAGTCTTCAAGAGAAAATAGAGCCTAGTACACCTGGTTAATAAGGTGCACCCAGGTCTGGGAACCTTTGGCCTAGGATGAAGAAGTTACCACTGCTCTTTACGTGTTTCCAAATAATTAAAGGAAATGTCCTTATTTAGTTGAATTTCTGTGTTCATTTTTTGTTGAGAAATGCAGGTAACTTCCTTACTGTTTCTCATTTTTTTTTTAAAGAAAGTGCCTATGGAAAATCGAATACTTTGTTTCTAGAAAAGCAAATCTTACTAACTAATAATACACGCTGATACCATTTTCAAGAAACACTGGGATCTTGCAATTTAAATCCTCGTACCTGCTTTGCATTAAGAGCAAGAAGGTAAATTGTAGAATCAGAACTATTTAAGTTGGAAGGGACCATTAAAACTCATCTAGTCCAACTCCTCTGCAACAACCAGAGATACCTACAGCTCAGGGTTCTCAGAACCCCATCCGCTCTGACTTCGAATGTCTCCAGGAATGAAGCATTTACGTCCATGTCTCTCCATGTACTCCACATCTGGATGTGGTACTCCAGGTGATGTCTCATCAGCAGAGGGGCAGGATCCTCTCCTTTGCCCCGTTGCCTATGCTTCCTCTGAAGCCCAGGGTGTGGTGGGTTTCCTGGGCTGCAAGGGCACATTGCTGTCTCATGTCTGGTTTGCCCACTAAGAGTACTCTCCTGATGTCATGTACCATCAGTAGTACGTGGGTGTCCAGCACTTCCTCTGTCCAACAGTCTCACAGAATAAAAAAACAGAAGTGGTGGAGTAAAGCCAGGAGCTGAAACCTTGGCACAGCACCAACAACTGCTTTTGGAGAAAATAAGACCAGTAGAATGGAGATGAATAGGATAGATTGGAAAAGGCTGTGTTAACACAGAAACAGTGAGAGTGATACAAAGCTTCCACAGTTTCTGTGTATATCATGACTGAGATAAGAGTTGTGTTAATGCATCTATAAAATGCCGGAGAACCTAATATGCCCTTGGAAATGCAAGTCTCTGGACTTTCCCCTCTCTTTTCATGGAGGAAACTGGTGTAATTCTTACTTTAAAAAAAAAAAAAAAAAAAAAAGAGTAAAATGGCATGAAAGGAAAACTAAAGGCCTAGTCTACTTGCTGAATCTGTGGTCATTTTTTTTTTTTTTTAACACTGCATTCTTGAAGCTAATGAACACTGCTCACGTTGCTGCTTAACTGTAGCTGCTCCTTTTCCTCTTGAGACCTAATTCCCTGTGAAAAGTTTCTTAATCCTAACCCAAACCAGATAAACAGCAATGCTATTTCAGCTCATTGAGTGTGACTGACATGGGATTTGAAAGCATCGTGCGGCCAAGGCAGTCAGGACGGTGAGCTCATACTTCAGGCTACAAAAAAACCTCATTACACCAAGTCTGATCTATACTGAGAAAAATCTATAGCGGTATCACAAAGATAGATTTCCAAATGAAAAATTGATATTTGACATGAGCCTTAGAACTTTTTATCTTTCGTGACAAGTTCGTGGAGAGAGGACTTTGCATTTTGTGCCAGAAGCACTAGATGGCAGTGTAATTACAAGGAAAAAAAATAGCTGTCTGGATGGGTTCAGGGCTGCTACACTGAGCCGTGAAAACAGGCATGGATGTGTCTTGATTTGAGAAGAAAAACAATGGTTCAGACTATGGACAGCCTCCTGCAAAAATTCTACAGCATTCCTTACAAGAAATAGTAATTAATCTTTTAATATAATTTTGCATCTGCTCTAAGCATATTAGCTTATATAAAACAAATGCTTTCTAAAGCATCTATCATCTGCAGTATTTTTTTGGGATCAAAGTCGTCATAAAGAGTCAAAAAAGTCCCATTGCTGCCAGAAGCACAACTTTAGCTATTGTATGAGTCTCAGTAATCTTTGAGTTCTGTGTGCAGGTTGTGGAAGGATCTGCAATGACTTTTTTCAGTGTACAAGGCGTTTGCGGTTTTCTTGTGTTTGATCTGTGACAGCCTGTATTCTAAAAGCCTTTTAAATGCCAAGCTCTGATTTCAGAAGATATCCTTAGGAACCTGCACCCCTAGGCTGCTTTATGCAGCCTTGTGTACCTAGCTGGGTCTGTACAGGAGAATGTGTGTGTGGATGGGACCTGGCACTAAACCCCAGATCAGATGTGATGATGGATGGGAACAGTATATAAAAGCTCTCCACAGCACACAACTGTAAGACTATTTCAATTCAAGGTTTTCTCAGAAGCGGATCCCAGATATTCTGCTTTAATTTTAAAATAATGAACTGCAAGGGATAGAAACACTTCGAGAGGAATGAATGAGCATGTTTGCACAAACTGAGAAACCGTCATCCAGTTTGTCCTTGAAGAAGGTGATTCTTTGTTCAAAGAGATTTGAAGACAAGGAGAGATGGAAGCTCTGTAAGACTGTATGAATGTGTGAAGGAAGGATACAAGGAACCAATGGGAACTGGAAATGATTGACTTTGGGGTGACTGATCAACTTATAAGATCAAGAGGTCAGGAGTGTGAAAGCAGAAAGTGTTTGGCCATTACCGAGTGTCTCAGAACAGCATAATCAGAAATATGGGAGTAAATGAGCAGTGATTACCTGGACAGAAATTTGCTCCCTCTTGCCAGGTTTTCTAAAGCTTTATGTACCTAGGTTAATAAGCCAGAAATTTGCTTTCACTCCAGGCTTCCTAAGGTGATGTCCTTCACAGACCATGATTGTGGCCAGTCAACACTGGACGTAAGCATGGGCCATGTCAGCCCTGCTTGGCAGATAGCATCTTGCTGCCTCAGGGAAATCTGTGGACGTGGGCTCACATGATCTTTCTGTAGTTACAGGAGGGACCAACACAGGCAGAAGAAGGCACATAGGCCCAGGTGGCAGAGGCACTTTGTTTAACTTAAAACTGAGGTACAAGATTCTGATACAGAAAAGTATCACTTTGCCTTAGTCCCTAGAAGGTAAAATGAGAAATGTTTTCCATTTTGGAGGAGATTATAGTGTGAAACTGAAATGGAGGTTGCTCTTCTTCCATCCTGCTTTTATGTAGGGCGTCAGTGAGGTTTGCTTTTCAAAAGGACCAATGCATCATTTGTGTGATGGACAGGAGGCTGGGAACTGGATGCTTATTTATCTTATACTGTTCTTATGAACAGTATTTGATATGACATTCTGTGAAGGTGGAAGATTGTGTTTTCTGTGGGAGTATTGTGCCCTTCTGTCTAACGAAAGGGAAAGTTGTTCTTTGAGGAACTACAAAAATTTCACTTAGTGTTTTATAATCTTAATATTGTCTGTGTATTTGTTGTCTATTTTTCGTGATGAAATTCCTCTGAGTGTTGTTACTTTTATAGCCCCTTAGGTGCTCTGTCTTGTCTGGATCGTGGCTCTTTGTTGTTTGTTCTGACAAAATGTAATCTTCAGAAGCACTTCAGGTTCTCATTTTGCCTTTCCTAGGTATACTTTTAGCTTCATCTGCAAAAGTGAGAAAGAAACCATTCTGCGAATTGTTAAGGGACTGAAATATGATCATTAAAACTTGATAGATTTTCTTTTTGATTCGCAGTACTTTGCAGACAAACTGCTTACCAAAAACTGTGCTAGAATAAATGGAGTATGTACAGGAGAGTGGAAGAGATATCCCAAAGTTTGGTATGGTCTGTAGAAAACAGTGGTTATTTACAAGTATTTTTGGAGCAGGTGAGTTATACATCTGTCTCAGCCAGTGAGATAACACCAGGACACTGCTCATGACAATTGTGTTTCACGTGGATATGGTTTGGCAGTGCGTTAGCAATGTTTTGAGTTATTTTAAAGAATTCCTTCTGGGTTATTTGGTGGGGGAATTGACTTAAAATGGAGCCTTTATCTCTAGAGGGAGAAAGAAGAGCTTGGATGAGCTGCTGTTGTAAATCTACTCTTCCTGGTCACTGGCAAGCACTCCTGTTTCTGGTTTCCCCTTCTTAATGACTAACCACCTGTTTGGTCCCAGTGCTCCAGTGTTGGTGGGCGCCTGGGCTGCTTCGTGCTGTAATACATAGCACAGAGCAGTAAAGTTAATAACAAGGAGTTCTAGTAACAGAGCTGAGCTATAATTCAATGCCTTTGGGAGCCATTCATAACGCTCTGCAGAGCACAGTCTTCTCCTGAGAAGCTTTATATGGAATATACCACATCAAAGAGAAGGCTTATGCCAGTCTCTAGAAATAAGAAAGTAAGGTAGGAACCTGGGAATAACTAGCTGAGGAGCAAACCTCTGTCATATAATGGTTTAAGTGAGGCAATGGAACCGGCTCCCTTAGGAAGGGAAGACAGGGAATTTGAGGGACCTTCTGCTGGAGCTGTTGGCAGTTAGCCCTTCTAAGGTCAGATCATTGAGAATTTCTGGTTAAGGCTTATTAAATGCAGTCTGTCCTTAGTACTCTCTTGTTGAAAGGGAAGTAAGGCTAGTCAGGTGATTAAGTTTAGGGGGTAGGGCTTCACCTTCAGGCCTACAGGACAAAATGCTCAACCTTGATCTGCTATTGGCTTTTAATAGCAGTACTGATACTCTTGTAGAGTCATAGCCCAAACACAGAAATGTTGTTAGCACCTTAATAGAGCTGCATTATGGGAGGCAAGAAATCCTTGTGTACCCAAAATTGAGATGTTTGTGGATTACTGAAGAATGACACAGTCCTGACACCAGTTTTGGAGTGAAGTTTTTGCCATGAATGCAAGTTTCTTGTATCTGACATTCCCTGTCTGTAAAACGGTGTGCCAGCGAGACTACTTCATTTTCTCTAGCCTTGAAATCCATTCATAAGAATGCTACCCCAAAGGAAAATTATGGTTATCACTCAGAAGAGAAATGCTAGAAACATAGCCCTTGCTTTTTAAAATTCCACACACTTCTCCTGCCCTTTGGAAATAATAGCTTGCATGGTTGAAAGCCAGCATCATGTAATAGAGTTTACCCAGGAGAACTGGAATACTAAAACTTGGACTGTAGCTAGGAGATGTCAGCTCAACAACTGAGAAATAGAAGATCAGTCTCTATGCATGCGAAAATGGTCTAAGTCTGGCTCTGAAAATGGGTCTCGCTTTTGTTACAGGCAAGAAATTGTGGCCAAGACCTAAAAGACATTCATCTGTTGAAAAAGGTATGACTACATATTTAACTTCATTTGGAAGAATGCAATCTGGAATTTCCTTCCTGTGGCAAAATATATTTATTTGGTGTGGGGAAAAAAATAATCTTGGCAAATTACAGGGAAACATTCAAACTGGAAAGAACAATGACAACATAGTTTTGATTTCTTCCTAGGTTCTCTCAAGGCAGCTGGTTCTCTGGAAAAAGCAAGGCAGCTGAGGAAATCAGAATCAGCTTTTCACACATAAAAGATGATATTTAACAAGCAGCTGGTGGGGTAGTGAAGGGATAGCAATGTGTTCCTTCTGCCACATTCAGTATTCTGAAACTGCAGAGAAACGCCCACGAATGGGCAACTTTTGAAGCTATTTCATTGCGGTAGCATCCTTTTGACCATAATACAGTTTTCCTGTCACCTGTGCATCTTGTTGGATTGAAAGACAAAAAGAGACAAAGGCAGTGATATTTTCCTTCATGGTTATGAAGGAAAGGGTTAACTCAAGGGGGATGCTGGCTGGGAAGCAACACTGGATCAATTATATTCTCAAAAAAACGTGCAAAGGTGAGATAAGATGTCTAATACTTTTCCTGGATTTATTGCTTGAGGAACACAAAGCCTTCAGAAGAATCTTTCAATACTGTCCTTTCTTGAATCCACTTTACCTGGCATGTTTGTTGTTTTTTTTGTTTTGTTTGTTTTGGGTTCAAGTTAAAGCATGAAAACAAATAACTTCAGGCTTGACTTCAGTGCTTCCTCTGCAGATTTTATGGCTCATAGTGGACACGGAAAGACTCTCTCCTAAAGATATATTATAATTCCGGAGCAGATCAGAATTTTTCATGGTTCAGAGCATCACACAGCCTAGCAGCCAGATTGGCGGTTCTGGGTTTAAAAGAAGGAAAATAAAAGAATGAAAAAACATTGATTTCCCTGATTTAGTCTTGGAAATGAAGATGGTTGTTATTTTTTTCTCTGATGTTGAAGTTATTTGCTATTTTGGGGGTAATGGGAGTGGGGTGATACATGAGGGTTCACTTGATTCAGACTCATCTTACAGTGATTTACAATTGCTGTCAGATGAGTTATGCTATTTGAGCTGAGCTGTTGTAAGAGCATATGTATGTTCTTAGCTTGCAACAAATTTTAGTAATTTAATGATGCTTAAGACAGCTGCAGTGTAGAGAAGATGCACTATTAAAATCTATAAATCAAGCTCTGCAAATACGATAGCTGAATTGGAATTTGAGCTATTCCACTGTCTCTATGTTCTGCTTTCCTTTATATACACAGACATATAAAGTATTTGCATTTATAGTTTTGTGGTTCAGTTTGTTGCTTATATTCACAACCCTTTTTAACCACAGATGTTGTGGTGTTCACAGCATTTTATCACTTATCAACAATTATGCTATTTCTGCTTCACGAAATCCTCCCCCAAATGTTTCTTCTTGTCCAAACTGAGTATCTTCATAAACCGCATTTCAAAGCAACTTGTATAAAGACTGAGTGCTTGAATAATGATAAAAAATATGTTGTCACTTGCCACTGCCATTTAGGTGAGAGGAAGCAAAGAAAAGAAGTAGGCGTGTTGGGAGAGCAAAGCTTTTTTTCTTGCTTCTTCATTGAATTATTCTAGTTGTATCCATATTGCAATTCTGTGGATAAAGAAGAAATCTCAGCAAAGGCACTGTGGCATGAGAAGGCTTCTTAAACTGCTGAACTCTAAATTCTAGATTCCTTTATGGGCTACCAATGTTAAATGCTGATCATAGTTCTCTGTGATAGATAGAACTGATGGGTTCTGTGAATAAGAGATTGATACCCATATTATCTCTGGCTTCACAGAAGCTCTGTATCTGTTTCCTTCAACTTTCAACTTGTATTCTCTTCACATCTCAGACTGTGGTTACAGAAAGTCCTTCTGATTTCTGCCTTTCAACCGCATAAGACAATGCTGCTTTAAATTCCAGAGGCCTGTTTTTTGTATTCCACAAGCCTCTAGGAAATCAATAAATGACAAAGAAATGTTGGTTTATTTATGTGTTTATTAGGTTAATGCTACATTTCTGGGAAGGCCTTGTGGTGTTTGGTCATAATATCCTTAGAAGGCTTAACACAAGGCAACAGCACTGTAAATATATCAAAAGAATTCCAGCATTTCCCACAGTACAATAAATCTGTACTGTTCTTCACATCAGTGTGTTGAAAAAGTGCTTCCTTCTTAGACATTTCCTATGTCAAATGACTTGCTCATCTATTTTGTTGTATTTGTTGCAGTTTTTTTTAGGATCCTTAAGAAAATGTTTGTTACAAGAAAGATTCAGGCTGTTCTTAGGCAACATATATTTCACAGAATATTTTTTTTTGTGAATCAGTTCCATGTTGTGAGCTCTCATAGAACATATGCAAAGAAAAGAATCTCATTAAGGTGATGCTTAAGCATCAATAGGTGATGGCTATTTATGATTCAGATAAAGACTTATGGCTGTATCACTGGTGATAGCACCTTTCCAGCCTCACAGATGGTGTCCCATAAAGGATTTTTCTCCTCTCTGAAGCTGTTTGACCAGCCATAATTTGTCACTTATCTTGACTAGTTAAGGATAGAGTCAGCACCGTCTACCCTACTGTGCTTGAATGAAATGATGCAGACAGCAACTTTCCCTTTAATCTGGATGTCCCACCTACGGATGAGACAAGCACTTTTCCATCCTGACCTGCTGCGATCTCTCTGGAAGACACACAGCTGCAACAGCCTTTGAAATTAAAGGTATCTGTAGAGACTGGATTACTCCACTCTGGTGTCAGGGTGGAGCCCTGTCCCAGGGCTCTGTTCTCACCCCACCCCTTTGACCCAATCCTCACAGCTTGTGTGTACTCTTTTTGTTATGGCTCTGTGTTCTACATTAGAATTCGACTGAATTTGGCTTATGGATTGCTGTTCAGTTCACATAGAAGAGGCAGTTTCTCTGTGTTAATAATGTTAGTTATGGTATAGTAAGGTAAATGAAGTGTAAGAATAGAAGACACAGCTTGCATCTGGGTTTTTATGGTCTGTATTAAACTTTCAGATTGAAATAGCGCAAGACAAAGTACTGAATGGAAACAGAAATAAGTAGTATAACACAAAAAACTATTCTTGGCAGCTTTGAAGTGAACAGAAAGGTATGTATCATGCATAGTGCACTTGTGCTAGATTTCAGAAGTTTGACCCATGACACTGTTGATTAATTCTTTTCCTTTAATGAGAAGATGATTCATGACTGTTAATATCCAGACAAGGAATACTGCTTCCTAAGTCTCACCTGCATTCAATTAAAACCCTGAAATGTAGTCTATCTTCCATAAAGGGGAAAAAAGTGGTGCTGATGCCTCAACTCAAACTGGTAGTTTATAGGTGTTTAAACACTTCAAAACATTGTTCTGAGACTACTGAAGTCTGTCATCTGAAATACATCATCTGCCATGGTGTGATGGTTAAAGGTGGTACACTGGTAATACTTAATGAATTCTAGCCAATTCTCTTTATGACTAATCTATCAATAAGCCCTATTTTCTCTATGCATTTTGTATATTGATCTGTTTATGTAAACAGCTTTCACTGTTATTTACAAATTATTCTTCCTGCTGTTCTCCTTCTGTAGTGTACTGACAGCTGAGTGGACAAGATGTTATTCTCAATCAGATAATCAATGACCAAATCATTTACAACTAACAAGCAAATCAAAGGCCCTCAGAAATGGCTGCATGGATGTTACTGGGCATTAGCATTTGTGGCGCCCTGTTTATTTTTGGTAATCACTTGGGCGCACAGCTGCATCACACATGGCTACATGATAAATAGGAAAAACTGTCATTTTACTAATAGTGAATAAATATCTACTAATGCTTTCTTGTCATTTTGTATCACTTTTTAAGGCTTTCACCTGTGTTGGTTGCTTTGTGGGCCAGGTAAGGCAGAAGAACAGATTGTCCAGATGATTTTGTAATAAGACATAGCATTTTAACATCTGGGACGGCAAAGAAGAGAATCAGTAAAGAGGGAATAGAGGTTATTTCTAAGATATTTTATTCAGGACGGTTACTTACTCACTTAGTTGCAAATGCATTCACTTGTATGTGCATAAATTTGTATTGCTCTGTTAATGCATCTACTTAGCATTAAGCACAAGAATTGTAAGGTGAAGCATTTGTATTTTTCATTACTGTAGATAATAAAAAGGCTGACAATGTCATTGGGGTACCATTTTACTGTCTGTGAAGTTGCAATGCTATAGGATCTGCAAGGAGGAGATAGGTTTTGGCAATGCAGGTCCTCAGTCAACTGGGAAAGGAGTTTATTACTGACAGAATTTTTATTATGCTGGCTGTAAGTTTATTAAGCACTATACTGCATAATTTCTGTCAGCATATTGTATCATTTTCTGAGCCATATAATAATATTGCTTTGAACTTTTACAGTGCCTTCCATTTCTGTAGCTTCCTAAAAAGTTATATCCATGTTAATTGTCATAGTACCTCAAAGAAGCAAAGAAATATTTTCTTCCTCTTGGGATAATCAGTATTACTTTTAGCAGTCAAATTAAAGTGAAATAGAAGGCTCAAAATCAAGCTGAAATTTTTTGTCATGTGCTAGGCTTAGAAAGGAAAGAATGTCTTTGATCTTGTCTTTTAGTTCTTAGAGTGACAGGTAGATGTAATGATTTTCTGCTTCTAATCTTGTCCTCTCTAGCAACAAATTCTTTGAGGCAGCACACTTTTTGGCACATGCTTTGCTCAATGAAAGTGGTTGGATTCTTTGGGCCACTCTGTTAATTAACATCAAAACTTTCCGAAACAAATAATGCAGTGTTTACAAGAATGTCTTTTTTCACTAGGCAGTGATAATGAGAATTTCCCTGTATAATACAGAACAGTTTGTCCTGCAACAGCTGATGGAGTCAACTGAGGGTGGATCCAAGCAGCTCTGATTATCTCAGAATACATTCAGAACCCTAATGCTCATGGACCTCGGGCATGTCTGCATTCATGAGCTGTGCAGACTGCATGGCCATAACTGGACAGCAAATCTCCAAAAGAAACACCCAAGACACTGTAGGTCACTGAAGTGGATACTTCATCATACCCTTCTCCATGGCCCCTGTACAAGCCAAAAGTACAGAGTGATGTTAGGATGCACAATGCCTCCTCAAGAACTGCCTTTTAGACAAGGTATGAAATAAGGCCTGGTTATGTGTAGGACCTAACCAGGAAGTGTCAGGCTTTGCAAGACAGGTTGTGGCTCCCAAACTTATGGCAAGCTTGCAGCAATTTGCATTACGTTCTGCTTGTCTATGCTGACAAGGGTGGCTCTTGCTTAGCAGGAAAACATCTTTCTCTGCGACACTATCCTTCTGTGATGTGGCTGTGTTTCAGTGATGGGTGCTGTGAGCAGGACCTGTTTTGTACTGAGAGCTGGGATTACAGTGGATATATGAACTACCTGCTAGGTGTTGCTTCATTCTGAGCTACAGCAACAACCCATCCACTTCAGCAAGAGAGATCAGGTTCACTAGTGCAGCCCTCTGATCCTGTTGCCATAGCAGCAGCTTCCACAACAGAAAGGGAGATTTCTACAGAAGAGGACTAGGTCCTTCCATTTCAGAGCTGCTAACCTGTAGCCTCTGCCCTGGCTCTCCTGCATCAATGACCTGGCTTCCTGCCTGATATTCATGAGGACAGCCAAAGGCTCTCATCCTTGTTGCTGCTTCTCTCAAGCAAGAATTTCTGCTGCTTTTGGAGCCTTCTACTCCTCTTGCAGAGATTAGAAATAAAAGAGGATTAGTACTCAACTTCTGTTTACATAGGATTCTTTAAACTGCCACCATCCTGCTTCCTCTATAGACATAAATTTCAGAAAACACATATTTTTTTCTTCTCTCATTTAAAACCTTTCAGCCTTTGTAATGCACTTAGAGCTGTAAGGATATCAGTGGGATCGGTTACATGCAGGTCCAATTTGCTCTAAGCAAAACAGCGGGTAACCATCTTATAAGAGGGGTCACTGACAACACTGAGTCTATTATTTAGTCAGGACTCTAAGGGTGACCTGCAGATACAGATTTCTTCTCTTTTTTATGTCTTTATCTAAGGCCAAATGTAGCCCATTAGATTTTTATAGAGAGAGAGGAAAAAAGATTTTCCTCTCAATTTCTTTTCCATCTCTGTCAATGTGGGAAAATAAGATCTCAACATAGATTAGATTTCCTGGTTTGGCTGGAGACATTCTTGGAGTGCCAAAAAAACGATAAGCAGGGCTTCAGCAGTTCTTGCAGAAGAGGTAAAGAATGGTTCTCTTAATGTTGAGTTCTTAATTAGAGCAGTATATTTGTTACATCCGATATAATCTGATTTGGAGGTGTTCTTCACCCTGCAACTCTCCCTATAGTCAGTTTGAGTTCTGAATAGTCAGCCTATCTTTCTGGATTACGACTTCCAAGACACTTCTTAAGAGTGTTGTTGAACCCACTTTTACATGAACGAAGTGGCCAGCAGCTGCCATCTTGCTGAAAACTTTGAACACTGTGGAAAATTAGGTCAAATATGAACCCTCAGCTATTTCTAAGACTGATCAGAATGACAGATTGAGTACTCACAAGTCAAATTGACTAGAGGAGGAGTTGTGGGTTGAAGAACACTTCCAAATCCGATCATATTAAGCTGTAGCAGCTATACTGAATCAGATAGATAGCTTATTCTTTTTTCTTCTTTAAACTGCCTATCCTAGTTTTTTTTGAAGAGGGGTATTTCAAAATATACAGGAAAATGTTTTTTACTTTTGATAGATATTCTAGAAATGGTGCATATATTTAAAATGACTGCAGAAGAGAGAGAAAGGCAGTGGTCCTTGGTGTAAAAGAACAGAAAAGAACAAAGAACTGAAGAAAATACTGAAGAGGGTTGTTGCAATTAATAATCTTGCTTTTACAGAAGGCAGAATTTGGCACCCTAGTGAAGGGAGAAATGTGCATTGCAAATCATTGGTGGAATAAGTGAGGGAAAGAGATTGAACTGAGCCTTCAGGGTGAAGCACCTATACTGATGAGAAATAGGTTAAGTAATGCTCTGCTTTTCAATTATGTTAGAGCTGTAAGTGCCGAAGCTTGCTCATTAGCTGAGGCCGTAAAATGCCAAGTTTATTGTGTCATTATTCTTTCAAATATTTGCCTGTTGGGCTTGCGAGATCTTTAGCTCTCTCTGCCTGAAATTCCTGCTTGTTCTACCAAGGGAAGCTTCTCTGCCTGGCTCTGTGCTCAGAAATATCAATTCCTCACTTATTAGCTCTCCCTCTATTAAAACACTGCTTAGTGCTAACCTTTCTTGGCCTAATCCTTATGAAGAAAACATCATGTTCTACTCACCCTTCTGCTGACCATCAAAGCAGAGCTGACTCTATAGGTTCACTCCTAGTTAGCCCTTCAGGACAGCCTATCCTGGTGTCTGATTCCTCACTGAACTCTCCAACCAACCTGAGGCTATTATGTAAGTTGTACTTCACAGAATGAGCATGTGGCAGCCTGTTTTTAGTTCAGGGCCTAAGCTACTGCTTTCTTAATCAGGCAGTTACTGTATTTGCCTTATATTCAATACTTACCTAAATTAAACCCCATCAGTCTTCCAGATCTTGACTTACCCCAAAACATTTTTGAATTGTCATATTTTGCTTTGCTAGTGGCAGGCATCAGGACTTCTTGTTCAGGTGCCTGGGGACCTAGTCTGTATCTCTTTTTTTTTTTTTCTTTTTCTTTTACAGTTGAGGGTCCTTTCTTTGATTTCAGACTGTTATTTTGGGGTGCTCATAGAATCAAAGAATCGCCCAGGTTGGAAAAGACCTTAAAGATCATCGAGTCCAACCACGACCTACACATACTACCCTAACTCTAACAACCCTCCTCTAAATCATGTCCCTGAGCACCACATCCAAATGGATTTTAAACACAGCCAGGGATGGTGACTCAACCACCTTCCTGGGGAGCCTAGTCCAGTGCTTAATAACCCCTTCTGTAAAGAAGTTTTTTCTGATATCCAACCTAAACTCACTCTGGCACAACTTAAGGACATTTCCCCTCATCCTTTCACCTGTCAGCAGTGAGAAGAGACCAGCACCTTTCAGATATTGGAAGAGAGCAATAAGGTCTCCCCTCAACCTGCTTTTCCCTAGACTACACATCCCCAGTTCCTTCAGTCTCTTCTCCTACGGTATATTCTTCAAGCCCTTCACAAGCCTTGTTGCCCTTCTTTGGACCTACTCCAGCAGCTCAGTGTCGGCTCTTGAAACTGAATGATACCACTTGTTGCTTTTTGTAAGTCGTCCCTTCAATTTTATATAAGCTTCCACCCAAACATGACAATTTTTCCATAAAAACCCACTAGATGTGTCACTTGCTATACTGCATGTCATTTTAATCGTCAAGGTGCATTTTTTTCCTACTGATATATTCACTTATTAAATGGGCTGGGAATTGGATGGCTATTTTCCTTCAGCCTTTAATTGTGAGATAATAAGTGACTGAATTCAGACAATTCCGTGACATATGAAGCAAACAGATCTAAATATTTCACTGCCCCCTACATGTGTCCCCTGATATTTTCCCAGGTCTGATCATAATGATCAGAGCTGTTGAGTGTAGCTGTTTGTGAATGTAATTTTTTGGGTGATTTTTGGCATGTCTTACATATCTCCTGCCAATGGACATATGCATTTTGCTTCTGTGACGTAAGACTTTTGTTATTTTTATTTTTTTCCTCTGTGCAAGATGTGTTATGCAGAAATGCAATTCACTTTCCAAGGTGTTTCTTTTTTGTTATTGTTGTTTGTTTGTGTAAGTTTGATTTTTGTCTTTCTCTTCACTTCTTGTATCAGTCTGTTCAGAACTGTATGGGAGTATCACAAAGGAATTGGGATAGTAAAAAGGATGCTCATTGGAAGGTGAGTAGTAACTTGATAGGAATAAAGAATGCAGTTCAGTTTGAAATATCAACCAAAAATTAACTTCTCTGCAGGGATTAATGTGGAGAGCTTTGCTAACTTATGTGCTTGTACATGCTCACAGTGAATTATTATTACTACTAAATCTAAGGAGGGAAGGGGAACACTGGGAAGGAAACACAGCGTTCCCCTAATTCCTCTGCATCTGCAAATACAAGCAAGCTTGTAGGACAGACATCTCATACCACAAGAGATGCCCAGAGATATCTGTTTGATAGCTGCAGTGCTTGCTGTTTTTCATCTCAGAAGCTGTATTAGTATGCAGGGCAAAATGTATGAAGCTTCACTAATCTCGCCTCTGTGCTCTGAGTCAGTCAGTGCCTTCTGGGGAAAAGTTTTGAACAGAGAGGATGGTTACATCCTTACAAGTTGAACAGAGGATCTAACGTATCTTCAGGGACATTTGTATGCCAGGACTGTGCCACTTTGGGTTCAGATAGGAGAGGCAGAGCCCACAGGCTGGGCTATGCAGTCAGCATGTTTTTAGGGGTTGTTTCTTCTTGCAGACAGATCTTCTGCAATCACTATGGGTACTGCTTGTTCTGTAAGCTGGCACTAAGTTAAGCATTTTCCAGTTTCTTCTCTTTGGAATGCTCATGTCTCATTGTTTCATTCATAAATGTATCATTTAACAGAATAGTTCTAGAAACAAATCCAGAGTATGTCTGCAACATACTCCAGCCCTTGTAACTTCCAGGCTGAGTAGCAAATTCAGTCTTCTGGATACTTATTCTCTTTCTTCATTTTGCAGATATGATTATTCCTTCTACAGTCTATTAGTAGTTAAAATAGAAAGTTTCCAGGGAAATATGTGGGTCTAATTGAAGAGAAGAGCAAAAGAAATAACAGCCTAGAGAAATGTGGGTTCTGAGGAAAGAAATGGATGGGTGAGTGATCTTCTCATATATGTATGACTGATGCAAGGGGAAAGCAATAATTAATTTTCCATGCCCATGGCACAATTAATAAGAGTTTTAAGCTGCAGTTCAGATTTTGGTATACCCCAGGGCTGATGAACCTCTTGAACAGATGTCTTAGGAAGATGATGTCGTCACTAGAGGTCTCCTTTTTACTGCAGGTTTTTAAGCTGAATGGACTTCTTTCAGGAAATCAACCAGCCTGATTGCACTGCTTGGGAGGAATGCCTGGAAGAGGTCCTTCCAAGGTCACTGCAGCATGTTCAGAGACTCTGCATTCACTCAGATTTAATGTAACTGAATTATACTCAGCCAAAGAATCAGCATCCTGGGCATAACATCTTAGGATATGAATTTCCCAGAATAGTATCGAGACAGGAAAGTGACATTCTTCTATGTAATCTGAAATATTTTTTTTGTTTGTCTGTTTTTCATTTTTCCATGATTTGGGGAACACCACTCAACATTTGATACCACAAAGCTGTTCTTTTTCTGAAGCAAGAAAAACTACAGGTTTGCAGTTTTTCTTGCTTCAGAAACTAAAAACAGAAATCCCAGAATCTCCAAAGATGCCATCTTTCTCAGTGTGCTCTATTGGCTTGCATTTCTTTCATATGGCAGACTAGTTGTGACAGATTACTTTTCTCATAAAATATGTGAAGTGGTGTGATTTCTTCTGTGAATTCCTTGTGACTCTCCACAGGCAGCAGTGCTGTGGGACAACAGCAGGTAGGGCAAAATTAATTAATGCAGGTAGGGCAAAAATCTGATGTAGGTTGGGCAGGGAGTCTGGCAGCAGGGCTGGGAATGAATGGGCTTGGGATAACCTTGGCTCCAGGATTTTTTGGAAGGTCCTCCTTCATGACCTCACTGATAACTATCACACAGCCTAATTCTCATGACCCTAACCATGACTGGGTATCTCTTTTCCATGATCTCTAACAGGTCAGAAGACTGTTGAATTATTTGCTCTGATAATAATATCAATGTTATCTTTGACTGAAGGAAGCTTTAGACTTATTTTTCATCTGCTGAACATCCTGCTTGGTAAGAGGTTTAATTTTTCAACTGCATGAAATCCTTGAAAAGGAAATCTTTTGTTGCTGTTTGACTGCATTTTGCAGTGACAAATGGAAACAATCAATCGAGGTTACCAGCCCCAAAAATTTTATCATCAGTTTTTCCCATGTGAAATTCTCAGCAGAGAATTGAAGGAACCATGAGATCAACTTTATGGGGAAGTTGAACTAGACTTCAGATGTTTGCACTAATAAGCTGGTGTTTCTCCTCATACCGCAATGCCTTTGTAACGTGTTGTGAAGGAAGAAGCTAAATATTACTGTCAGGAAAGTACTTTCTACTTCTTACAGCTGGCAAGACTTGCAATCAGAGCTGTCCGGGTAATACTGATATCAATTCAGGTTTTTGAACATCTTTGTGGTGTGACTGAGTGAAGAAAATGTGTTGATTCATGTAGCCACATCTAATATTCTTGCAGTCATAATTTTCAATATTTTTTTTCCTACTGTAAACAGTTACAAACTTAACATTAATTCCACCTTTTATTTAATGCTCCTACTGACCCACTGAAACTTTTCACTTTCATCAGGAAACATGATGTGGTTAAAAAAAAAAAATTAGGAAAATGAACCAGAGATGCCTGATGGCTTCTCTTCTTAATAATACCATCCTCTGAAATACAATATCTTCCATAGATATCTTTCTATCAGCTTAGTATGGAAAATACTCTCTTATGCTGCCTTTTCCTCATAATAGCGATACAAATGTAGGTAGAGCATTCTTGACTGGAGCTATTTATGTTATATTTCCTGTCCATACCATTCCCTGGATCTATCCCCACATGGCCCACATTCCAGAACATCTGACAATGTGATGTGTGTCAGCTGCTTTCTCTTCTCAGCCAAAATGTTGCAGGAAGAAGAGTGTATGTTCTAAATTATCCTTTATTTTACTTTACCCGTGATCTAAAAATGAGGCTGTATTTATTCAGATGCCAAAAGGAACTTTTCCATATGGGAAGGAATACTCAGACAGACTTTATAGTCTTCACTTCTTTGTCATATGGTAGGTATTCAAATTTTTGAATTCACTGTTAGTGCTGGTAAATTGGTCTGATCTTATTATGCAGATGATGCACCTCACCAGCCTGTGATCACTGATGTTTTTATGCCAGAAATAACCAAACTTGGCACAGTCTGGTAGCCAGTAGAATTTAGGCCACCATTTTATGGTTCCATTATGGATGAGGAAGAAAAGTGTAGATGAAGTGGCATGAAGAGCCTGCTAGAGGCTTTGTGGGTTGGTGTTCACTGCAGATATGTGCTATGCAGCTCCTAATTCACCTAGGAATCCCCAAGCAGAGAGGCCAGAATCCAGTCTTGACAGCAGCAGAACAAAGTTCTGTATACAGGAATGAAAGAAAGCAAATGGACATTCAGCATTTGTATAATCATATAACCAGTCTTCCAGATTTTGCATATGGATGATAAGGGATTTTAAGCTTAAATCCACAAGAATCCTGGGTAAAGAAACACTTTATACGAAATAGTATCTTTGCAACCCTATAATCTCCAGCACTTCTGTTTCCCTGCTTTATCTTGCTGCTTTGCTTCAAAGGAAAGTGGATTTGCCTTTTGTTCAGTGGTAAATGAAGCAGATGAATGAAGTTTGGATGGTGGTTAGCAGAAATTACTACCCAGTAAAAAATTATTATCTACAGAAATAACATTGGTTACTGTTGTTTAAATTTGTGCAGTATATAACAAAAATAAATTTTGGGAATTCCTTTGCAAACAGAAAGACCTGCCACAAACGTAACCCAGAATTTGTGCCAGGACTGATTTTTTTATTATTTTTTATTTTTTTTTAACAGCAAATTGGTTACCTTTTCCTGTTTTGTCTTTTCTTTTTCTGCATTTACACTTAGTTCAAGCTGATGAGGAAAGCACTGCTGCAGATGGAGGGGATTCTGACATTTTCATCCAAAGAGAAAGCAGTGAAAGGGAGAAGTCCCATGAGAGAGTCTCCTCCCTGGATTACAGGAAGCCTCCTTAAAGTCCAGAAACTGGCTTGAGTAGCTCTATGCACTTGGACTGGGAATCATGTTGATTCAAAAGGAGGCTCTACAAAGAACTGCTGTGCTCTTTTGCTGAGATAAGGGGGACGTCCATTCACCAGAGGATGAGTGGTTCCTTGTAGGCACAACTCTAGATAGTGAAGAGATGTGTTTCTGCTTGTTGAAGAGTTTTAGGAGATTTTGTGACACCAAGGCTAAGTGCCTTCTCAAAAATATCACAGAATCACAGAATCACAGAATTGGAGGGGTTGGAAGGGACCTCTAGAGATCATCGAGACCAACCCCCCTGCCAAAGCAGGTTCCCTACACCAGGTCGCACAGGTAGGCGTCCGGACGAGACTTGAATATCTCCAGAGAAGGAGACTCCACAACCCCCTGGGCAGCCTGTTCCAGTGCTCCGTCACCCTCACCGTGAAGAAGTTCTTACGCACATTCGTGCGAAACTTCCTATGCTGCAGCTTATGTCCGTTTCCCCTCGTCCTGTCTCCACGTACCACTGAAAAGAGACTGGCCTCACCACTATGGCCGCCACAAATATGCATCAACAGGGACTGAGCCAAAGGACTGTCTACTTTTGACGCTTTCTGGAGTGTGGCTTTCTGATGTCCCGGAGCAGCAGCCTTCCCTGCACTGCTGGGTGATGCATGAAAAACAGCACCTTGTCTCCACTACTACTTTCCCATATGCTTCACTTGTGTGGGAAAGCAACTGACCATCAAACCCAGCCTTAAAAATTATTAACAGTCCACGCAGAGATACTGAAAGAGAATCTCTGCTTCTTTTCAGCCCCACCTAAAGTAGCCTTAAATATTTCAGTGTTCAGTCTCTTCCTTTTCTATCAATAGAACATTTCTTGGCTGTTTTCTTTTTGGAAGCACTGAATCCATAGAGAATGAACTCTTAACAATACAGTTAGTGTGTTCTCTGACCAGAAACATATTTTGCCTCATGTCCATGCTTGAAATGGTTTATTTGTATGTTAAAAAAACAAACAAAAAAACCCACAAACAAACAACTTCATTCAAATAGGAAAATGAGCATGAGTAAAAATATGTTTGTGGTCAGAGAACACCTACGTCCACAGAGCTGGTACTCCTTTATACTCACTGGGGGTCATGTGCACTGCTCAAAAGAACCATAATCATTCATGTAAACCTGGAGGTGTAGAAATATCCTGTTGAGTTTCACCTCTGCTCCATCTAATTGGCCTGGTATTCTGCAGCCTGTATTATTTTTCTAAGTAAAAGGGAACAATTTGCTTGTTAACAATACACTGGCTTAAATAGAGCTTCAGGTATAGATTTTCCATAAACCAAGAAAGCAGCTCAACTTATCTGTTGGCTTTTAATTCTGAAATTTATTAGCTCTCCACATCCATTGCAGATACAAGCACAGTCTTAATTGCTCCATTTTTATTCTCACAGAAAATGCAGTAAATCTAAATGGTTGTGCTTCAAACATTAAGAGGCAATGTAGTTTCCTAGCTGTAGGAAAAAAGTATTCAAAACACATTAAATTAGTAAGTGCTTAATAATGTTTTCAAGCTGTTCATCAGAATTTATTTTGAATTTGAATGAGTAAAGGTCTCAATAATGCTTAAAAGGGTAATCCAAATGGAATACTTTTCTCCTCCAACTCTGATAGTACCTTAAAACATTTTCTCCATTCCTCCTCCCCTTCCAACATTTTCAGAACTGTGAAAACAATATTTTTTTACTTTAATTATAATGCTAGTTGAGAATATGTTCTGTTGTGTGTACATTACTAGCTCACGCACTATTTGTTTATAGCTCTCTGAAAAGTCATTTTAATAAGGTCAGATTTGCAATTTAAATTAACTTTAATATTTCTTGCAAACTTCAGCTCTGTTTGTTTATGCAAGAGGTAAACATACTAGAAATTTATTGTTTTAAAAATGCATTCCTTTGTTTTATTTTCAAATTGGTACTTTCAGGTAATAAAAAGTCTTGATTACTTGGATTATTTGTTCTGCTGTGTGAAAAAGAAAAGAAGTATTTTGGGGGGGGAGGAAGGGAAAAGAATATAAGAGTGTGAGAAAGAATGAAATCACTTATTCATAATGAGAATTTCATCTGGAGAAACAATTAATAATGAACAATTTATTTTACAAATTAAAGCCTTTTTTTTTTTTTTTTTTTTACAGAATTTCTTCTAGAGGACTGCTGCTTTAAATGAATTTGAGAATTAGGATTTGTTAAATCATTTCTATAAACATATGTTTGCCCCTGGATGTCTTATGACTGTTCACTGGAATTTTTATTCCCATAATGGAATTGAATACTAACATTGGATAGCTGGTCATCTGCATTATAATGCTATTTCTTTTCTTTTTTAATTAGTTGACCCGAATTTTTCTTTCATCAGTGAAATTTCTTTCATCCCTGTCTATATCAACTGTAGATGTTTTCAAAGCTTAGCATTTTAATAGCTGATACTACAACTCTTCAAAAGCCTGAACATTAAACGTAATTCAGTTTTGCAATTAAATGAATATTCAAATCATGACTTTCTCTTTTTCAGACAGTTGTATGACTATACTCCACATAACACAAATCATGTTGCAACTTGCCAACAGGAATATGAACAGCAGCAGGTGAATTTCTGACAAGAAGTTTCTGAAAAAGTATGAAATAATTACTTTTTTGACATGCTTATGGAACAGTTAATACTTGGTATTTGCCTGTTTTATGTAAAACCCATACAACTGTCTAACTGTGGATCATAGGCACAGTTTAATTCTCACCTCTTTGAGGCTGTGGAGTAATTGCATCAGCTCATCGGTAACATGATTTTTCATTATGCTGAAAATAGATATAAAACACATTCCTGTGTGTAAGTGTAGTTTGCATGCACAACTGCAAGTTGATGATGCTCACCTGATTTATACCTCCCTCATAAAAGCTGCAGCTTCTATGGCTCTTCGTTTCCTTGCACAGGTACATGAGGTCCTCCCTGCTTTTCTGCTTGCAACCTAATGCCACTCCTGGTAAAAGTGGCAGTTAAGTATGCAGGCCTCAAAACTCTTGTTCTTCAGAAATAAGTAATGGCAAACTGTGTGATTTTGTGCCTGCAAGCATTTGTTGGCTGAGATTAACCTGTATCTTTACGGTAAGGAGGAAAGTCAACAAAACTAGCTGTGAAAGAATGCGCATTTTGTTATTTAGATATTTTAGAAATGTTTGCTTCATGATATGTTGGGGTTTATTTTGTGCCTATTTGCCATTTTTAACGTTGAGATAAACAAGGACCCTTTCTTGTGATGTTAAACGAGTAAGCTTTTCATGTGGGAGGACGAAAGAGAGGATAAAGCTTGATGTGAAACTCAAAGAGAATGCAAAATACTAGTATCAGAAACACAGGGGTGAGGTTCTGGAGTTATTTCCCTTGCTTGCTCTTCTGTTCTGTTATTTTTAAGACAAGAATTTCAGTTTGCTTTGAAGAAATACAGCTCTTAATATCATTTGTATCAGCAGCAGGAAGAAAGAAGGAAGGGTGTGGGTGGGATTTTCAAAGGAAGTGATGGCCTCTGCCTTTGTCCTTATTTGTCTGGAATCAGTTATGACAGAGACAAGGATGTTGGTGAGCTAGGGACAAGGCCTAGGGTTTTGTCTTATACCTGCTGAAACTGAATAGATTTTTGGGCCATAAGAAGACTGACAAAGACATATTCAGTGAACTCAGTCTGAAATTAAACTTCATAGAAAAAAAAATGAATTTTGAGTAAATTATTTTCAAGCACACTTTTGAAATGGAATCTGGGTCAGATCACACTGGAACAGTGACACACCAGCGTTTGTTGGGGCAGTCAGAATCTTGGTGCCTGAGGACAGTGGCCTATAATCTGCAGTTCTTACAAATCCACCCAGCTAACCTAACCTATAGATTGTCAAATGTTTTTCATCACCCAAAATAAAAATAAAATATAAAAGTCCCATATAAAATAATCGAAAATCCACAACTTCTTTTGACATGAAATGAAAACTCCTTTCAAAACTTGGCTGTTTGACAGAAAAGAAGAATTTTTTTCTGATCAATCTTAAACACAAGCTCCCTCCACAGAGTTTCTTTCTGCTGTCACAAGAGAGAAAAATTAGATGGGTAGGAAAGATAAATTTCCCAGCAGACTGTCCAGGAGTCTGACGCAAGCATAAGGGAGAAGTGGATGATTCCTTCCCTGGGGCTTCTACTCTGGAAGAAATACCAGACTACTGGTTTTCCCGTAACATACATGGTTCATCAAAGCTTGCTGCCACATACCTGTGCATCTTCTTAATGGGGCATAGTAATTCTGTTCCTGGCTGAGTCTATTAATATATTTCATAATTATCTGTGCCATTTTTCTTCTCTATTCCCTGTCTAGCTGTGCATTGCTTAAGGCTGTGACACCATAGTTTTCACCTGGTGGATTCTAACTGTTTGTTGCGTGTATAATTGTAGGTTATATTTAAAAATTGTTTCAGACCTTGGAGGTTGAATGGAGAGGTTAATCCCATTTAAAATGTAACATCTGTCAAAGCATTTAAAATCTAATTTAATGGCTCTGCTGCCTGACTCTCTGTGTATACACACAGAAAAAATGGTTAAATTACACAGGTTGTCTTGATGAAGCATTACCCACACTACCATCCACCTTTAATAAGTCAGTGGGAAGCAATAGGCTTGGCTCAAGGATGCTGGTACACTGTAAACATCGCTACAGGAATAAAATTGGTTGAAACTTTGCTAATGAAGGTTTTTTGCAACGTGAAGAAATTAGAAATGATGGAGATTACTCCTTGGGCACATTAGGAATCAAAATGAACCATAGTGCAAAATTTCAAACCATTTCCAAACTCTTAAAAAATCTTAGGATAAATGATTCCAGATGGATCAGCCTGTTTCTGGGAGTGAGATAATATTTAGAAAAGAGTTCTCTCTTCTGGCATTGTATTTTTTATCAGAGAAATTTTTGTTTCCTGGCCTGACTTCGCATGTCTCTCATTTGTGTTGGCAGGAGTGCAAACTGAAGCTGTCTGTATCTCTCCTTCAGAAGATTCTCCTCAAAGACTCATGCTGTGGATACATAGGGACAAATGGGTAAATATCTTCCTTCAGAATTCTTAGTTTATGACCAACATCTCTAGTGGCTTTCTCTTCATCTGCTCTGCCTAGATCCTGTTACTTTGTTTACATCATCATCTTCTATTTACATCCCGTTCAGAGTCTGCTGATGACATTAATTTGAAGCTGGACTTAAAATTAACTGTAGTTGGAGAGTCATGTTTTCAAACTGAAAAATTAAAGTTCAAGAATGTGTTCCTTCCTCTTACTCAAAAATATCAACTATCACCAAGTGCCAGAGACAATTTCTCAATGGTTATGTGTATTATGAATAATGACTATAGTTGAGATCAAAGTGCCAATCTTTACCAAGAAGTAAAGCCATTCACCTGGGGAAATGCTGTTTCAACGAAGTCAGTAATCTATCTGTTCAGTTATCCATTAATACTTACTTTTTTACCACTCCATTCTTACAAAGAATTGGCTGTATGCTTTTTAGTGTGTTGTTTCCTGTCATCCATTTTCACTGGTAAATCAACATCTCTTATTACTTCTTCCTTTTACATGATTCTACTTTGATTGAGGGTGTCTCAGTAGGATTGTGTATAAGAAAGACCATGCAGAAACTCTGTCTCCATTGGTTGATTGTGCAATATCCTGCCAGTGGAAAAAGCTGTTCTGCATTTTGAAATGTATAGCGTAACCATATTTAAACATCCCAAAATAGACAACTGCCAAGATGAATAAAGCAAAGAAAGGAAAGAAATGACAGTGACCTCTGTATTAGTTATAGAGTATGAACAAGAAGTGACATAAACAATCTCTTGCGCTGGAATATACATACAAAGCTGCTTGCAGGCAGAAGCTATGAGGTGCTTTAATTCCTATCAAGGTAGCAACCTCTTAAAGTCTTAGGCCAACATGCCATAGACAGGAACACTGCTTGTATAGTGAGGGAGGTCCTTGGTACTGTACTCCCAAATCTGCCACTGACTTGTTACATGATCGTGTGCTATTTATCTGTCTTAAGTTGTCTACAAAATGAAGATAGTTTTACCTATTTTATATGAATGTTGAGATTTACATTTATCATTGTTTTTTGTTGATGTCTGTAACAGGCTGCTTGTCATTATGCTCTTGTCTCATAATTCTCTATTGTAATTAGTTTTAAACTGGGCATATTTTGGCCTTCGTTTCCCAAAGACACTTCCTCATTTGCTATTCATTCTCTTGTCATAGCACTGCAGCAGTATACAATGATTAATCATTGCAATGTAACATATGCCAGCTCCTGAAGAAGTTGAGCCAACAGCACTCAGAATAAGTGAGTTTCTTAACATAACACATGGCTGATAAAATGGGAAAGATAAATGAAGCCCATAATTCCTTCACTGTTTGCACTTTCTGGTAGTGATGCATACCAAGTTGCTGAGTAGGATTTTAAATTAACCCCCCTTACTATTTGTCATAAGGAATATCAGATATATAAAATAAAGTGAAAGCAACCTTTAAAAATAGAGTGTAACCAAACACTACAGTTAAATGAGATCACTTTCCTTTTAGGTTTGTTACATTCAATCCGATTTTATGTAACAAGAATTGAAATTAAAAATTTCTCTGGTGCAGCAGAAAATATAAATGTAAAATACTATTAATGCTCTTTCATTACACGGTGGTTATTATCATGGCTGTCATTGGGGCTGCTACTGGAGTTGCTAAAGAACTGATTAGATGAAGCATTATTTCCAGAAAGGCCGTGCAAATTTTAATAAATTTGTGTTTTCTTTCATCAATCAATTTTGAATTTACTTAAATATTCTTGGATTTAAAGTCTCACAGGACCTCGGGATTTATTGGTTGCCTTCTTAAACATGGGTCAGCTATCATGAGAAAGAACAGAGGGGAAAGCAGAATCACAGACAGCACAGAAAACTGCTGACGGAATGGGAAGTACAAAAACTAGAATATGATGTGACTGCATAGAGAAAATGGGAGTGGAAAATGGTTAAGGTCCACTACCCTCAATAAACTGTACGTTCCAGCAGATTCTTTGGCCTTATTATTCTTATTATATAGAATTATATAGAATACAGCCCTTGTAACAACTTAAGAAACAGGCTAGCATTTGAATTCACAGATATGAGGTTTTAGGGACCTTGTCTGTTTTTTCAAATCCACAGAGAGTCTGAGAGATTTGTATGGGTTCAGAGTCAAGTAGGTGCCCCTTCTCTGCTTACAATATCATTTAGTAAAATCAAATAATATGCATAGACCACTAACCTGCAAACATATGGAAGGAGCTGTGGTCTGGGAAATTTCACCTGGCAGCTTATTTTTTCATTTAGTCTTTGATGTATATAGTGCAATTTTAGGAGAACAGGGTTATGAATATTGAGAATTAAGTTGGGACAGGAAGAGATTTTATAAGAAGAACAAAATTTAAAAAGCAGAGCATTTCTGGACTTGTCTACATATATTATCTTAAGAAGATATTCTGTAAGATTCTTTTGATTGATTTTGCATAACAGATTTTGATATTTTGTCTTAATATATAGCATCATAAAAGACACAAGTGAAAGTTTGATTAAGTTTTAATGAAATGGATTTGAATAGATTTTTAAGGGATTATAAGGGATCATTATGATCATCTAATCTGACCTACAGCAGGCTATCAAATATTAGACAGACTCTATCTTCAGAGTTGTACCTGTACTTAAACAATCATGTGCATAGGTACGGTAGTTGAAAATGCCAGATGCTAGGCAAGCAGGCAACCACATCAAAAAAGAATAATATCTTCTGGAGTTTATCATCCTGGGGAACAGTGGGTATTCTAAAACTGTATCCAAACTGTTTCTGACTACTTTAAAACTCACATTTTAGGAAAAGGTGTATTCAGCAACAATTACAATCCATATAATTTTAGCTGTGGGTAATTTTTCCCTATTATTAATTCTGCTTCTTCTGGTGGTCAGCTTAGTTGTTTCTTTTAGCTTGGGCTGGGCACAGAATTTTATGTGCACATACACTGTGTGACCCATGGGGAACAGAGAAGAAGAGAGGAGGAAAGCTGCACAGCCAGCAGGCCTCCTCAGAAAATCTGCCTTTGGAAAAACTGAGACTGTTGCAAGTACCATGCACTTTCTAAAAGTGGAAACTGCTTGTGACTGGCTGCTTGAAAATGTAGAGGAAGCCTGGAAAAGAATTAAGAGGATACAAACATGAAGGGAGGTGTTTTGATCTACACTTCTGCCAGGCATTTCCAGCCATGTTTTTGTTCTCTTTTCAATTCTTCAGAATGTGTCAGGAGAGTACTCTGTTGTCATGGTCTTAGAAAACACTCTCAAGGTTACCATCAGCTAAGTTTCCTTGCTTTACCAAAAGCAGATGAACAGAAGTCCCAAAGCCACTTACAAGTTTCTTCAATCCTTTGGAAACATAACTGCAGATTTTTTTGATTATTTATTTAAAATGTACCTGTGAGCTAAATACAATGACAGTCCAGGAAAAGAAAAGAGAAATAGTTGTTCAGAATTCCTTGATATCATGTGTTGTCCCTGAGTTTGACAGAATCTCCTTAGGGATGAAAGCATAAAGGAGGAAAAGAATGGTAACACAGGAAAAGCAACTTGAAGATACATTGTGCTTATACAGTCTGAAAAAAAATACCTCCTTGCTCTGAAAAGCTCACAATCTAAACAAGAAGAGAAGAGTAAGAAGGTTGACCTCTGATTATCTCTATATGCTGTGGACAAAATAACATGCCCACTGAATCATTCACATGGGGCTTGGCTGGCTTTGTAGATGGGCTTTTGTCTGTTTGCCACTATGTGTGTGGACCAAAGTTCTTTGAGCACTGTTAAACCTGTAGGAATGAATGACCAGAGTGTAAGAGGAGTACTGACCTCCTGGAAGTTGGCTAAAATTCTCTTTCTTGCTGCGATTTTCAATGCTATCAGGGGAGATAAACAAAAGTGAAGCTGCCATGAAGAGTTTTGTCTAGGTTATCCTCGACTCACTTTAACTATAAAGCACAGAAGAAGTAGGACAAGTTCTCACAGGGTCCTAAAGAGTGAGACCATCTGTATTATAATACCTTTTAAATACAAACTAGACACACAAATCATAATTTCTGCCCTACAGAAAAGAGAAAAAAGTTTTTAGGATTTTTAGAATTAGTTTTAGTCATAAAGCAAGCTTAAATTCTAGCTAGTAAATGCTTTTGCTTCAAAAAGGATGAGTAAGCAAGAAAAAGATGTGCTCTGATTTAAACCATATGACCATATCACCACAGTACACAGTTTGAGCTAGCACATCTTGGATATATCAGGGCTTAGTGGCATGAAATCTCGCTATGTAACTATAGCCAAATGATTTGAAGTCAATCACAGATTCCCTTCCCTCCCTGCCCAAATGCCTATTAAAAATCTCTGAAATATCTCCTCAGTGAAGGTTTTATCTGTAAGTTCAGTAAATACCACAGAGTGTCACAGAAATATAATTTACACACTCCCTCATTCTTGTTTTCATGTCTTTTCCTCCTTGGTAACACAGGGCATCACACAGTGCTGGCTGATCCTTGGGCTAGGATGCAGAAATACTTTTCTGGAGTGACATATCTCATGAGCTACTCTTGCCCCTGAGGCAGCTCAATTGCTGGGCAATGTCATTCCGTTTTCCCAGCAGAAAATTTCAATTTTGCAGAAACATTGTTTTCTATTGAAAAATAATTTTGACAGCTATGTCCCAAAGAGTCTCACCAGTCAGCTCAATCTGAAGGAAAATGAAGTTTATAACAAGGCAAAGCTCATCTAGCAAACAGAAAAAGAAATGCAAGTGGTGCAGCTGAGGACAGACTGATTGTTTGAGATAAGAAACAAACAATAATCTGTTGGCCACAAGTGGAATAAATAAAATACTGTGTTTCTGTAAGGATGTCTCCTGAAGCTGAGACATAAAATACAGGAACCTTACAAGTGTCTGTCAAACCAGCTCAACAGAATTAAGATGTATCTCCTGATAGCAGCAGCAGACTGTCAGCAATGTGACAGACTCTGAATAAATTGCTGTTTTCCAAAGATTTCTTCACAAACAGGAACATAAAAGTAAAAGACAATAATATAAACAAAAATTCTGCACACACTCTTTGCATTCGTCCCAGATTTTTAAGTGAGAAATACTTTTTCCAAATAAATATGTTTCCATGACTGAAGTCTCTTGGAAACTCTGCATTTATCATTGGTATATTTGCAAGCTGACCAAGACTGACAGCAAAGACTATATGCTGCTCTCCACTCTTGAATAGGTGTCATCTCTTCTGGATCACCCAAAACATGGAGGAAACTAATAAATCACTAAAAGCCTGAGCCTGGGGAGGAGAGGAAAGCTGACCTCATTTGTGAAGAATTTCTTTTTTACCAGACCTTCTGATAAATAACAAAGCTGTACTCCTACATGAGGAAATACTGGAAGAAGAGCGTGTGAGTGTGTGATTGAAATTTATTTTCTATGCTTTGTTTCTTCATCCAGGCTCTTCCTTAGCCTTATTCTCTTTTCCTGCCTTCTCCTCTTTTCCTGCCTTCTCATCCAGTTCTCTACTGTCCTCTGGCTTGCTCCCTCCCCAAAATTTATCAGGCTTCAAACTCCTTAAGCAGTTTCACCCCTTTTCCCTGATCTCCTTGCTCAGCCTTTCCCATTGTGCACCCCTAGAATTCTGGGTTCTGAATGGTTGGACAGTGAACCTGTGAAATCATTCATAGAACTGTTTCCAGAGCTGCTGTCACACAAGCTGCAAGCAATTAGATCTTTCAGGCACTTCCCCTAAGCTTATCTCCCCTGCATTCCTAATTTTTCTTCCAGTGCTGGTGATGTGTGAATATAGAGCTGTTTCTGAGCAACTCTGGTATCAAATGTATTTTAATCCATGAATCAGCTTTCTTCCCAGATTTGTTAGCCTGTTTGTTAGCCCAAACGATGGAAATGGGGCCATACTGCTACCCACAAGTGGGCATTCAATAGCTAGCTCAGGGCTCAACATGTTGTAAAGTTGCAGGCCTAACTCAGGAGGAACATCAGTTCTTTGCCTTTTATTTTCTTTCCATGACACCTGAAAAGGGCTTTCAGAGGAGTGAAATAGTGCTTCTTGTTTTAGTTTGTGATGCCCAGTTTGTATCATCCTAGAGTAATAGCTGTAGGACAAGTCTTTCCCATTTTCAGGCTGTGCATTTGCTCTGTCCTTTGTCTCCAGACCTTATCGTGTTAAGTGTAGCCTGCATTTTTCTCTGCAGCTCTGTGCGCTGTGTGTGCTGATTGTATGCAGATTTCTTGATGGTAATGTTAATTTTCCATCTTCTGAATTAACATAGAGCACAGGCTGAGTGGCAGTGCCACAGCAATAGTAAGTACTATTGCCTTAGATTCCCTGAATTTAGCTGCTGAATGTCAAGTAGAAAAACATTTTTTGCTAGTGCCTCAACTTCTCCTACCTTGCAGTAGAGTGTAGTATGCTTAGATTTGTGCCACTCCCTGAGAAATATCACAGCTGAGCTCAGCTAAGGTGGGGAAAAGCAGCTCAGTGCAGGTATGTAAAAATCCTCCTGTGACTCACAACACAAGAAATTTAAAGGTCTGTTTTTGTCTTTCCTGTGTTTGGTTGTGATTATAATTTGTAACAAGGTAAGATATAAACAGGCATGACTTGTTCTCATTCTGACTAGCATCCGTGGAAGTTGAACACCTGTTCTGAGCACCAGAGAGATGAGATGTACTTTAGAGAGTAGACATATGAGGGACACTGTGTTATGTTTCTAATGGTTCCGGTATCTGGAACCATCAGTGACTACAGTTTGAATTCCTATACCTCCTCTTGTTTCCCCATTTTTTGTCATTCTAAGACGTTAATATGATCCTCAATGTATTTATTTGACAGCCCCTCAGTTTCTTACATGCTACCAACTAATATCTGGGCACATCCTTCTTCAAGGTTTTGAGCTGGATTACAATACTGAATGTCTCTTTATTTTTCTTCTGTGCATGAATGTAGAAAGGGCATTAAGACCTGCTAGTATAATGGTGGGATCACAGAGCTGTATCTGACTTTTGTCTCTGTGTATGTGAGGGAGCCGACAACAAAGAAAGAGTGGTTTGTGAAGACAGACCCCATCAGCATTTCAATATTAGCTAGAAGCATATTGCTGCTAAGGGTGTCTGACAAGTTGTAGCATACATCTTTTTACTCGGATTTCTATTAGGATTGCTCTCTGTCCTCAGCTTCTAAAATGAAATGTTTTCACAGTGTGCATATTTTCTAAGGTTCTATCCAACATGATTTTCAACTTTTTTTTTGGCACTGTGACTTTATTGCCTATTTTATATGGGAAATAATGACAGGCTGGCCTAAACAGTGATCAGTGGCAAGACTCCTATTGATTTCACATTGCGACAGAATTTAGCTTAATGAATTCAATAACTTTTAGCATGTCTCAGACATCCACTAGTGCTATTATTAACCAGTCTGCTGCCAGCTGCCTGTACAATAGCTCCTTGTTCTTTTTTGCCTGTTGCTTAATCAAGAAAGTATTGTTGCCTGAGAACTTGGCAGGGACTGTAAGCCTGATTCAGATTTCATTTACTTCAGTGTGAACTTTGAGAAGTGTTGTGGACATTAGTGGTTTTATTCTGGGTTGCCTTTGTATGACTGTGATCTGTATATGCTTTCTTATTTTTAAATTTCTCTCAACATTTTTCACATTCACGGGGAGCTTTTATAACAAGTTCCTTAGATGAGAAAAATCTCTTTGCAGTGGATATGTGCATGTGTGTCAATGTGCATGTGTTTATGCATACTGCATAGAACATTAAATCTTACCCTTTTCATTTGCCTGGTCCCTGTAGGCCAACACAATACTAATTACCTTGGAAAATGATTGATGTTTGTGTTAAAGCCAATATGCAGGTGGAATGTGTGTTATAATTTTCCATTCTTTAATTTATCTGCTGTTAACAGCTGATTGCTGCTTTGCACAGGGGACTGTGAAAAGCTTTACCAAAGGAAATATCTGGATACATGCAAATTTAAATCACAATTGCATGATGGAAAGGCCTTTTCTTTTGTTAAGCTTTTTGTTTTTAATTTTTTTTCCCTGTATTGTTTGATTGTGTTTATGTCACTGGTCTGGAGGGGACCTTTCAGAGAGCTGACAAGTGGATGGGAAAGGGCAATGGAAGTGCAACCAAGTGAAGAGGTGAGTTAAGTCTGCTCAAACATTTGAAGAGACTGTGGTGAAAAAGATAACTTCTCATTTAATCCTTTGTGCTAGTGAGCAGCCATCTCAAGTCAAGTACTATTTAAAAAAAAGAGCAATCAAAGTTCATTAGTCATACAGGAATATATTATTTTCATCTATAACGTCCAGCATACCTCCAGGTTTTCACTGTGAATCCGGGACTTTGGAAGTGGTCAATGACATCAACTCACTCCGTTCCTAATAGAAAGTGGGAAAAATAAGACCTGATGTCTTTGGGCTGCCAACTTTGCACTTCCTTTCTTATTGAAATCACTAACTACCTGTTTCTTCACCTGCCTTGACAATCAAAGAGCTCTTACAGAGCCTTTACATTCTCTCATAATGCTCCTTTTATCATACATAAACAAAGAGAAATTGCTTAGGAGAATCAGAAATTTTACCTATCATGCACTTAAGCTCATGTCTCTGGACCCATCAAAAGGTCCTTATCTCCTCAGACCATTTCTGGCACTAGGATTTACTTCTATCTTTATCAGATAAGGGGGGCTGGGTGATACTATAGTATCTTCCTGCTAGAGTCTTTATGCTGTTCTGGTCTCCACACAAGGAGACATGGATCTTTCTGTATGGTTTTAATTTGCATGTTCTTTTGTTTGACAGATTAGAAGACAAGGTCAGTTACACAGGTAGGAAAAAGTACTAATATTTTGCTTTAAGTGGTTTACTGTATGTCAGAGTATCAATAGAGTAATTCATTATTCCACCAACTTTACTTTGAACAACTTAGAATCTCTTCTATCATTCCTCTTCCTTGAGCAATTGTTCTGAAATTATATTAACTCATAAAACTAAAGATGACAAGAACCAGGAGTGATCCAGAGGTTAAACTTCTGTCCTTCTACTTTGTTCACCCAACTCTAAGCAGATCATTCAGGCGGAGAAATCAAATGTGTCTGAAATCCTGGATGCCTCCTGTTGGCTCTGGCAATGAGCGTGGACAGCCACACCTGCCCAGTGGGACAGCTAGTTTTGGACACACCATGGCTAAGATAAGTAAGCCCCATAGTAATCACTTCCACATCAAATGCACCTATAATTACTTTATAGTACAACAACATTAGAAAAAAAAATTTCAACTACCAACACTGTTGTGTGCTATACTTCAGCCATTGGACTGAATCCTATAAATGTTCCACGGGAGAAAATCTCATTAAAATTAATGGCTGTGTTTTAGGCATAAGCATATTCACTATTCTCTTGTGGTTGTCATTTTTTCTTGTATTTCACTTAGGTTTTCTTGTTCTTCCTGTAGTTCAATAGTGAGGACTCTTTTCCCAAACTGTCCTCTCGAAGGGAGGCAGGGAGGTATATAATGTTTTAAATAAATATGCTGTGTATAGCAACAGAATAGTATAGAATTTAAAAGAAAACAAAACAGAAACTCTTGAGTGGTGTCTGCTTTGTGCATTTGTCAGCTAACCCAATCCACATGCTTGTTCATCAGGCTGCCTCTGCTGTTTCACTCTCTCCTCTTGTTTTATTTTAGCTATACTTAAAGTGCTTCATTTCCCCATGCTACATTTGGGTGTTTCTTTTGGGGTGCATTGCAGACTGTTGGGGATGGTTCCACAATCTTTACCTATCTGGAATATGGATAACTGAGGATCTTTTTTATTTATGGACTATGGCAATTATCCCTACTGGGACTGTTCTTGAGGAACTGATTTTTCCATGATTTTACCATCCTCATCCAAAATTTTGGTAATTTTCATTTCATGTAAAAAACAGTCAATCTTGAAAATTCAAGATCGAACCAAAACCTCAATTTATTTTTTTAATGGAGTTAATCCAATTTAACAGTTATCACATATCCTGAAGCAACATTAGTAAGTTCTTCAAATTTTGCAGTGATAAAATAGGAGATATTTTTTATCTTTATGCATTGTAGAAATACTAAAACTAAATTCTGCCTCGTTACTCACGGTACTATTTCTTACTTTGGCTACACAAGAAGTACAATGACAATCTTTCAATATTTTCCCATTACTCCAGTCTTTCAACTGCATTTTTGTTTTAGGAATGGTATAAGTCACAACCACTCGGCTTGCTTTCTTGCATGTATCATGTTGTACTTTTTCTTACCTGTGTAACTAATAGGCAGCATACCCCAGTGAATTTGATTACTGCCAATGAGGCTGGAGTTTATAACTCCTGCGGAACAGATCAATTCTAAAAACCAAGATGACTTCAGGAAGATAAGAAGGTAGGTGGGAAACAAATTGTCCTCTAGATACAAAACCTAATATTTAAGTGGAATATGTACAATGTCTCATGAGAGGTGTTTATATTATAGCAGAAGGAGGAAAAGCAATAAAATGAACATTTCAGTAGTGTTCAAACAATTTGTCATAGAACAGACACAAGTGTGTTGGCATTCTTGCAGATATCTGTTTCTGCATTCACTTGCCGTGCTGTTTCTGTTAGACCCAGGCAACTCATGATGCTTTAAGATTGCATGTTTGTAACCTTTCCATTTCAGTATGACAGAGTTATAATAGTGATGTGGGTGAAGGGAAAGGTAAACATTTAATTAAAGTGAATGGCATCCATCTTACACCTGCTAAAAAGCTCCTTGCCATTCAATCATATCAGGGAGATATTTCTTAATAGGCATTAAATGAATTTCTACAGTTTGTTCTGCACAATAGAAAACTATGTTTTCTCAGTTACTGTGTATCAACATCTGATTTAACAACACTGCTTATTTCCGCTCTTTTTTATATCCAGATTTTTCAGCAGCTCATTAGACGAGAAACAAGAACATAAGGCAGTTGTGGTACCTTGCATTTCTATTTGCTTACTAAAAATGGTACAATGGCTTTTTTTTTTTTTTCCAAGCCTATAGACTGTAAATATGAAAAACCATTTTCAGTCTGTTCTCTACTAACATTTAAGACTGTGAGAAAGAGTAGGCAAATATACTTGTGGAGACTGTGTGCTGTTCAGCTTCTACAGAGCAGATTGTATATTTGGGATTTTATGGGAGATAGAAGGGTTGAAAACACATTTCTCTACAAACATCACAAAAAATTAAAAAACCTAGGCACAAGACTATTCTTTTTTTTCCCAAAGATACAATTAGCAGTCTGCCTAAAAGCATTTGCAACTTTTCACAAGCACAAATTGTATTTCTTTGGTTTAGCTGATAAAGAGATCAAAGCAAATCAGATCCAAAGAGCTACACACTTCAGCATACATCAGATAAATAGTAAAATTCACCAAGAACTATCCAAGTTAGGTATTTAAGTAAGAAAAAAAACCAAAAGACAACAACAAACCATTGTACAGATGGTAAAGTACTGGGGTGGATTGTCTGAAGATGTGCTCACGTCCTTGGAGGCCTCAATTAGGCAAATATTTGTCAATAAGTATACATAAACCCCGTGTGGATAGGAGAAGAGCTGACCTTTTGAGGGCTCATATAACCACATTTTTCCATGATCTACAGTAACCATTGCTATTCCAAACTTTATGGCACCTCAAAATGCAAACTCGAAAACCTAGCACACTCAGAATGAAGTCATCGAAAAGAACTGGGGAAGTTCTGTGTTTTAAAACACAGGTCTAGGCATCTGATATAGCTCTTGGAAAGAATTTAGGTCTGCAAACCAAAATTATGGTTTTCCAGTCTCTGTTTCAGCTGCAACCTAGCTGTAGAGTATGTAACTTGGCTAAGTGTATGATGTTAACAGCTGCAATAGCACCTCAGCTTTGTCTGCTGTGAATGCTCAGAAACTTTTCTGCATGCGTGGAGTGTACTAGCTTGCCTCTGAGCACCTGAGTACCACATGCAGGGTTGTCCTCCTGTTCACACGCGTAATGATACACTCATACTGTGATATCAGCTCAGGCTATGCACAGGGTATGGTGATGCATATTTTTCTGTTTAAAGTTGGACAGAGAGAAAGGTGTGTTGTTGCCCTGTAGTTAAAAGAAGGCTGGGTCAAGCTGGTACCAGATAAAGCATGAGAGAGATCGGCAGTTTAGAAGGTCTTCTCATTAAGGATGATTCTTTTGTACATCAGAATGACACTAAGGTATGTGTCTCACTAGTAGTAAAACTAGTTTCCTGGTTAACAGTGAGAAGGGGCTGGCCATCCTTGCCATGTTTAATGGTCTCTGCTGAGAGGTTCTGCATGCTGGAAGGGCTGGTGGTAGAGGGCTGATGGCACTCTATGCTTTTCACAGGCAAGCATGGGGCAGCAGGAAGAATTGCTAAGGCAGAGATGGGAGTGCAGTCTGGGAGAGCACTGTGAAAGAAGAATGTATTAGCAGAGGGAGAAAGCCATTCTCTGCAATATTGGATATTATTCCTCTCCTGTTTCCTTCAATTAACATAGTAAGAACACAAAGGACTATTTTTTCCCCAATTCCTTCACAGAAGGAATACTATCTGTGTACTTAATGGATCAGAGGTCCATTTTCTAACAGGACAGGTGCCTAATGGCGTAAGCACAGTGGAGCTGCAGTGATTTGTTTTCAGCTAATTAGGGCTGTGATAACCTGAATTTAACCTGAAAACTTTCCTGCAGAGCAATGACTGGGCTTTTGCTAGTGCTGTTCTCCATGATGCTTCTGATAAACTGTTGCCAATTCCTGAACTAACTACTTTAAGGCACTTCAGATACAGCTGTGCAGTGGAGGTTGTGCAGTGACTAGCGTGAAGACACTTGCTGCAGGGCAACTTCTCTTCACAATGCTTTATTTTAGTTTTCTTGCCCTAAAGGTGAAGTACGTCGTAATGTTAATGATTCTTGACCAAATGAGAACAGAATCAATTGGCTGCTTGGTGGAAAACAAGCAAACAAATTACCAGCTCACCCATTAAATACCTGCATGCCTTTGCTACAATCAAATGGAAATTATTATACTTACTGAAATTATTATAGGAAATATGTATGTATGTGAACAAGACGTAATTTCCCACCTGGTTGAGAACATCAGGCAATAATTTGAACTTTCTGATTTCTTATCACACTTCAAATTTTCCTGACATAGAAAGATCTAGAATTAGAGTTATCAGCAGCTTTATTTTGTGAAAAATGTGCTCAGTTCTTCCCCACTCCTACAAACACAGAATGTTATCTCCTAAAGCCACGCAGGGCTATTACTCATTTCCTAGCAACATAAGGTTGTGCAGTCCATAATATGCTTAGGACATCTTATTTTATCTGTCACATGGTAAATTTAACTTTAAAATTAACATAATGTATTAGCATAACAAATTGACCTTCTGTCTCAAAATGTATGATGTCAAAAATCTGACTGCGGTAATATCTTTTAAGCACACTGGATACTTAAGCAATTTTATTACCTTGTCCATACATGCCTCAGACTAACATATTAACACATTACTGCTTTTATTGTTTTATTATCCCATTAATAAAGCTATAAGTGCTCTTTTATGTTAAATTTTACATTTATTTCTGTTGTATAAACCCACAAAACTCTTAACAAGATAGGCCTTTCAGGAGCTAATTGCTCTTGCAGTGGTAGGATTGGGATTCACGTCCTCAAACTTCAGGTCTGGAATTCATCTCCCATTTTAGACATTTTAAACAATTCTATGCAATCAAATGCCTGTCAGTGATTCAGCATTTTTTTCACACAATTTCTGTCTGTATCCATTAGGTTTTAAAAGCTTCCTAAATTTAGATAGATTTATTTCCCATCACACCCACATGTATGTGTTGTTTAAGTATGAATCCACACCCACGCCTTACTGCAAGGCAGTTCTCACATGCAAAATTGTAACCTATCGAACTTTTATGCTTAGGCATGTCTAGATCATTACTAGCTCAAACTGGCATATTTAAATCAAAGACCTGGAAGTGGGAACACATCTTCATCCTTGACAATAAAGTGCTAATCTCTGACACACAATTGTCCTGCTGAATCCCAGTTATCAGTACAACTGAAGAGTAATAGAAGTGTAGAGGACTTCAAAAAACTTTGACATCGTCTGCATCAACTCCCTACAGGTTAGCAACGAATTAAGGATCTGACTCCCTTGCTGCTGCAAGCTCCCGTCTACTGACTGGCCTCCGTGTTGACGCCCTCCTGAATCTGTGATACATTTACAGTTGCTTCTTACAGGATGACAAGAATTCATTAACTTCTCTGTGGTTGTCAGAACATAAATCTAGATCACTTAATGCGGGCTACTGTTCAGATGATAATCTCAAATTCAGATTTCTCACAGCATTGTCATCATGCAGCAGTAAACTGGTGCCACAAATAAGCAGGACAGACATCTCTTCTAGGCTGTTCTTAACTGTTGTGTTGCTAGTGGGATCAAACTATAAAACACACTGTCTTTTTCCTTCGTTGTTCATTTTTCACTGAAAATTAAGGCTACTATCTTGGTCTCTGATCCCTCATCCTCCTAGAGAATCTCTGGGTCAGCTAAGTGCTTCAGCCAGGGATGCTACCTGTTCTTCCACACAAGCAAAGCTCTTGGTGGCTTAATCAGCAATGTTGCTCCATTATCTGCTCTTGTACTTTGCAATGCCGAAAGAAATCAACACCTACCTCCCTCACAGCCTTCTGCATCCTCTACAAACTTTAATACTAGAAAGAGAGATCTCTTGGAAGGGAAAAAAGGATTTCCTGTCTTAGTTGTGAAACCTAACTGTCAATCAGCTTTGGCTCTAGTGCTGGCCAGAGACATCTAATGCCCTCTATGTCCAGCTGCCTGAATGGGGGATGACAATTATCACCATGTTTCCAAATGCTCTACAATGACATCTAAATATATCTGTAGGAATAGCAGCTTTGATCGTATATAACAGTGTGTCTCTGTCCTAAGCATAAATGTGGTCCATTCATAAGAGCTTACAGGAAAGAATAGAATTAAAACAAAAATTGGCAATGAAGTGAGGTTTCTGTACAGACAACCCAGAGAAATGGGAACATTTCAGAGCTACAAACAATTACATTAAAATAATAATGTTTTTAAATGTTTCTCTTTTGTTTATTAAATATTCCTCTTTATGTATGCCAAGCATAACAAATTATCTTGCTTTAAAGATAAATAAATAATTAAATTGTAGAGCAGAAAAAATGTAGCAGAGATTCACTTTTTTAATATGACTGTCTCTGTGGTATGTTTTTGTAGAATTATTATAGTAAGGATTGGATTACTTATTAGATGAATAGCTTTGTATCCGCTGATTTTGTAAACCCACCCATTTATCTTTTGAATAATTACTATGTTTGTAATTACACAGCAGGATTAATAAAATAGAAATTGGAGGGAAAAACAAGATACATCACAAAGATAAAACAACAAAAACATATTTATAGTCCCTTTTAAGGAGAAGTTTCTGCCTAAAGATTTCATCTTTAATTAAATTTATGCATTTTATTTATAGCTCCTTTTATTATTTTTTCCAGAACATGCTGACACAGCAGCGGTTTTGCTAATAGAATCTATGGTATTCCCATAATAAATATTATGGCAAAAATCCCCTCTGGACTATTCTCCTAAGTGTTAGCATTTTGAGAGTGCATTTAGGTTTGACCACCATGAATTCATGTATTGTATATTTGATTGTAAAATCATCATTGTTAAAATATATGACTTTAATAGGTCCTGAACTGGCACAGAAAAAACAGGCAGAGCTAACAAACATGGAGAGAAATACATGTATTTTGGCATAGAACAAATCTGTAGCCAGCTGCTCATCAAACTTGTGTTGTTCAGTGACTGAAATGATGTTCCTAAAGTTTTCCTAGGAGTCGTTAATTCCCAAGTTTGCTTGCTAGAACTGTCTCAGATTTGCTTGTGTAATGCTTTCATTGTTACTTTTTTTCTACCATCAGCTATGTAGCTTCCTAATTGAAGCAGATTTTGGATATGAGGTAAGTACAGGAGGAGGGGATGTTAGCAAGGTGAATAAAAGTTTATCTCCGAAAGGCCAAGTGCTGAGGAAGAAATGCTCTCTTAGTGCTGAATGACAATCTGGGCTGAGACTCATAAGGAACTTAAAAGTTCTGTGATTACCTCATTTAACGTATAAACAAAAGCAGATAGACTAAGTAGTATATTCAGACTCCACCTATTTTCTGCTATAAGCTCCCAGACAACAATTATTGCTGGATAAAAGGACAACAATGATGGCAGAATGTGAGCATGAGCAGGAAAAAGGGCAGATTTGTATGTGGGATCCTTCTTACAGAAAAAACGTTTTGCAGAAATAAAATGTAAGAGATAAAGGAAACAGTTAAGGCTGAAAACAAAGCACTACTGTTTCATAGAGCATTGCTGGGAATAGAAGGGAATTTTGGTGAAGGAAAGTAAAAACTGCTTGGTTTTTAAACAGCTTATCGCAGCAGAATAGAGGTAAGAGGCAATAAGAAAAAACAGTAATGTCTGAGATTGGAAAGAATCCACCGAACATATTGCTAAACTTTCTCTCTTTCTCTTCCCAAAATTATCAAAGGATAATTTTGAAATGGAGCCAGAATAAATTGGGAAGCAGTGAAATAATATAGGACTCTACGGAACATTTGTGTACATAGAGAGGGAAGAGAGATAATCTTCATAAGACGGAAAAACACTAATCAGCACTGTAAGATCAAGAGATTTAATTAGTAGGTTTTGAATACTTTCAGAATACTGGTACACTTAGATTGCACAGCTTAAATGCAGGCTTCCTTCTTCTAGGTGGCAGCAAATTCATGTTTTGTGACTTTTTTCACACAAAGATGTGCGAAAAGATGTGTGCCCTCAAAGATGTTTTCTAAAGCATTAACTTTCTTTTGTCTTAAAACAAACAAGCAAACAAACAAAAAAACCCACAAAGAGAGAAAAACAAGTTTCTTAACTGCCACTTCAGCTTTCTTTTACCCAGCCATCAAAAGTATGGTAGAAAGTGCACTTAGAATATTAAAACTTCTCCACACTTAGAGCAAACAGCTGTGTATTTTCTTTAACAGCAAAAGAGAAAGAGGGGAAAAACCCAACAAACAAACAAATACTTTCTTATCAACTTGTGTTTCGGGTGATGCGAACTTTGTAAAACTTCAATTTAAGGAAGTCAGAAAGTTTAGATACGGTTGATATTGACACAACAAAAATTAGTTGGTTTCAAGACGACAGTTCCTGGTCTATTTTATACAAGTTTGTGGTGAAAGATATATGGTGAAATATGTTAAAATATAGACACTCATATGCAGGGCAATGCTGACAAGGTGGCAGTACAGTCACTAGGGGAGCTTGTTTTGGTTTGTTTTTATTATCTGCTTGCAATTCCCAACACTAAACATATGAAGTTATATGCAGTAGTTTCAGCTGTGTTGTATGATATACCTCTGCAAACACAGCATATGCGAGAGAAGGAAATGTATATTTCAAGGTATGTTTTTTAAACCTGAAAAAAATTGGGGAGATGTGAAGCAAGAAGTAGGTGGTGGTGAAGTAGAGCTAGAGATATGTCAACAGATGTTTTTTCCTCTATAGTTTCTGAATTTAAGAGATTTCACTGGAAAGAAATGTAAGTGTACTCTGTCAAGATATGGAGAGAATCTGGACAGATTATTAAAAAAGATGTCAAAGAGCAAGTGGATAATATCAGGATCGAAGTGATAGATGGAAAGGAGAGCCAGAAAGTCAGGAAGAAAAGATCAAGATTTCATTCTTAATGTGTTGTTGTGTTGATTTTTTTCTCCACAGGGGACATACCCTGGGAGAGACCAGGAATGATCCGTATAAATAGAGAAGGAATGGCTAATCAGATCCTTCATTTTGAGCACACACTCGAAACTAAGCTTGTCTCACTGAGACACTTTGAACAAAAGATAAGATGGATATAAGTGTTGCAAGCACTAGTAGACAAATGTCTGACTAGCTGCAACCTAATTCATCACCTGTTAAGCAATGACAGTTAACACCAGGTCCTTCCATCAAAGTCCCAGTGTCACTTGCTAGAATGTGCATGAGCAACTGTGCATCAAACTGCACAACAGAGAACAGAAATCCCTGAAGAACAGAAAAGGTCTCCACTGTATAACATTTGATAGGCTAAACTGTATAGATCAGGTGAGTAAAGCCATGCTTTTCACACATTCCTCACAGAAGATATCTGACTTGTACTCATCATGAAGCAACCATTCAAGTGAAGCAAGGTCCTGATGAACATCCTTCACTGCCTACTGGGGATCTGGAAAGTCAGAAAAGAAGGCAATTTAAGAAAAATATTGCTTTGGGAAAAACAGAGGTGGCATAATTCATTTCTGTAGTGAGAAAATGGAGCTGTTAGCATCCTTTGCCTTCCTTTGAGTCAGTGCAACCTTCTGTGCATTCTATTCAAAGTTCATGGAAATTGATACATTTCTGGAATTATTTTGATCGGCTGGCATTTTACGATGGGAAAAATATAATTAATTTTAAGGTGCCATAAACTCTTGTGAAGAATACTTTTTTAATATATATATATATAGTGGGGATTTTATTGTGTTTTACTGTTATTTAGAAACAATAGCAAAATTTAAATGTTTTCAATTGAGAGTTCTGGCTTCCCACACTTTATATTTAAATCCAAGCTACCACAGCGTGGTTCTCTCACACATTGTACTTGATCCTTTTTGCCTTATTTAGGTTAAGAAGCAGGCAGCTCAACTCTACCTCTTGCTGATGGCAAGCATTATCTGCATGCTTTGCTTTCCTGCTATTCACGATGACTATTAATGAACGTTTCCCTGCCCGCAACAGGGAGATTGGAGCTCAATAATCTTTAAGGTCCCTTTCAACCTGAGCCATTCTATGATTCTGAGATTCTATGATTCTTTACCCCAGCATAACTTGACTGACAGCAGATAAGTACAGCTAAATAAAGCATTTGATAAGAAATATTCCCTTGTCTGGATACTTAAGAAGGAGGGAAAATAGTAAAATATTTCAGATTTATTAGGGGCCTTTAGATGTATTGTGCAGGTTTGCACGTTCAGTTATGTAATTTAATGACTCTCATGTGGTATTCCACATTATGTTTCCAAATGAGAGAGAGGGAGCTGCATCCAACTGTTTTAAATGTGACTACATTTTATCAAGGATTTCTGGTGGCAATATTACTCCAACAACTTGTGCATGTCGTCAAAATCTAGAGGTAGAAACATAGCACTCTCTGAGTATACTTTATTATTTCACAATAATTGGATACCACTGGACACCTAATGAAAATTTACATTAGGCAGATACCCAGTGTAAATGTCACGCTTATTCAGTCCTTTTCATTCTTTCTTGGCTGCCTCTGTGTACTTGTTCTAATGTTTTTAAAAGTATGATTTTTAATGTATTTTTAGGAAATTAAAATATCTAGGGAGTATTGAAGTGTCTTTCAGCAGAAAAATAATTAATTGCAGTACTGGGAATTAGATATTTACTTTAAAGTCAGTAGGAGTTTGTTATCATTAGCAGGTTCAGAGCAGTGGTTCAGAGAAATGATAAAAAAAACTTTTTCCTAGATTCTTGTATCTCCAAACCGTGATGTACTTGTTTAAATTTATACATGTGAGTAGTCTCACTGAAAACTCTCTTAAACCGGAGTACAAGGAAAACCATTTGCAGAATAAACCCTTGGTTTGATTATATCTGACTCATCTTAAATCTGCAAAATATCTTCTTGAACATTTTTTTCTGAAGTTTTGAAAGCCCCTGTGAGTACTGGATGAAATTTCATAGTTCTTATTTCAGCTGAATGTAGCTTGGCCTTCTTTAATGAGAACAATGTTTTGTTTTCAAAATAATAATTGTAATGGAAGGTGTTAGGGAGTTTTAATGGGATGTGTTTTCTAATATATAGCAGTAATACTTTATGATTTTTATAGTGCCTTTCATTGTAGGCTCTGAAAGTGCTTCAATAATGTTTTAGTCTCACATCACCCGAAGTGTAATGATATCGTGCTTGTTTTACAGAGAGGAGGGTAAAACTGAGAATGAGCTGTGAAATTGAGAATCCCATCTAGAGTCTACAGGGCTAATGGCTATTCACAGACTCATTCACACAACACACACAGTCTCTTCTCATATACTTTTAGCCATGTTCCTTTAGATGCACTTTTATGGCTGACCTGAATTAGTGTTGTGAAGATAGCAGCACCTTTGACTTTGCAAACTATTTCTGGTTAGAAAATGCTCATTCAGTTTTGCTTTTATTGTCCTAAACAGGACTTAATATATGTGCTAAAACCAGTCCTGTGTTTAAGTGCTTTTTGATTCAGCCTCTATTTGAATAATAGAGATGAATTGTGGCAGAAAAAGGGTTAGGCTTCATTTTTTGAATGGAGACCACCAAAATCCATTCTCATCTGAGCACTGACACCTGGCAGACAGACTGATGTAAATGCATGTAAAATGCCTATTTAAATATTCATTTTCTGTTGCACAGAGCTAAAAGCAGAGTTCAAATTGCTTATCTTTTTTAAGAGAGAAGCCATTTCTGTAGTCTTATATTGATGTGTTTCATGATGAAATGCTGATAAACACTACTTGAAATATTTTCCTGCTTTCTTTCTGATTCTGAAACTGTTGCAAGCCAAAAGGTGAACTGATAGTTCTGAACACTGCCTATATTTTCCTGTTTCACACAAATATTTTGTTACAGAATGTGAAAGAAAATGATTTTTACCTGTACAAATTCAGTTTTTATTTCTAATAGACTGATCTAACTTGAGTAAAATAGCATATAATTACAGAGAAAATATATATTTTTACTTCATAGCAATTCTATTCTGAATGTGCATACTGATGAAAAAATAAATAAAAACACACTAGAGAATTGTGAAGAAAATGTATCCACAGAGTGTTTTTTTTTTCCTTTCAGTGTAGTCTTCAATTAAACAGAGACTTATTATAATCTTTGGTATGCTTGACCAGTGTAAAAATTAACAGAGGGTTATTGTACCAAAAAGGGAGTATTTCAAGCAAATAATCCCATTTTAAAATATTTTTAAAACCACACTTTTTTCAGTATATTTTGTTGGTGGTTATGGTGGCATGTTTGATTAATGAGCTGTTTTATTGGTAATGCAAATAATGTGTAATGTCATAAGACCCATATGTTGTAGATTAGAGAGGTATTAAACCTACCTTGGCACAAAGTGAAAAATCTAAAATATCCCTCTGATAAAATATATTATTCTAGAGGAACAAGACATGTTGGCATTGCTTGTATTTATGCTTTTGATAAATGACATGTCATGTTTACTTAGTTTCAGTATCCAATAAAAATCTATTCTTTCTCATACTTCGCTTCTCTTTTTTTTCTGGATTGCTACTGTAAATTCTATTTCCAGTGGTCAGCAACAGTCTGACAGCAGGCTGCATGCTACCTGATAGTAATAAGGACATGAAGGAAGACAGCACTGTCTAATTTTCATAAGATAATTTTTGTATTTATTGTCTTTTGTCTAGAATTCTACAAACAACAAAATTGGGAAGGTGCACATGCAGGAAGCATGATGTGAAGGATCCTCAGCAAAAGCCCAAAACATACAATGGAAATTCACTTGATTCAACATTGCACAGTAAACCTGAATTGCAGGTCAGTGTCTATTTAAAGATTCACTAAGATTCTGGGGCCTTTGGAAAAAGTTATTTGGGAAATTATGATCTAACTTCTGAATCTAGGTTGGAACAGTATTTAAAAAAAAAAAAAAAAGAACAAGCAAACTCAGAACCATGTAAAACTCAATGGTTTAAGTCAAATTTTACTTGGAGGTTTTGAATTCTTTTGACATTCAGTGATTGGGTAGAATTCAGAAAAAGCTTTGTGATCACTATGCAATAAAACTGCCAGGTTTCATGTTATTCTCTCCAGATTTATGCATAATCTGGAGAAAAGTCTGGCTCTCAGGATTATCTGTTCCAAGGCCAAAAATGGCTACTTCTGGTGATAAAATTCCAAACAAGAACTACATCTCACAGGAATACAACTGTCTCCTTTTCAAACTTGATATTTTCTTTTCTCTTTCCAGTAATATAAGCCTGGTCCTCCTTTTCTCTGTTTTTTCCATGTTTCTGTTGTCTTTGGTAACCCAGGAAATGCTTTCTTAATGATTGTGACCATTCCAGACAGGAAGATTTCCACCAGAATTAGGGACCTTCAATTAAGAAAGTAAAATACACCACCATGTGGAACTTCATATATTGTCTGCCAGCCCATTTCTAGAATTCTTGATCATACACGTGTGAAAACAACCATCTATCTCCCCTCACTCAGAATAAAATGTGAACAGATGTAATTTTGATCAGGATCATCAGCAAAAGTTACTTCTGAATGGAGAAGAAATAGATGTAAAATCTTTAATGCTCCTTAACAGCATTTGTTTTTACACTTGCATTTTCCTCTGTTACCGTGATCATAAAGAAAGCACACTTCAAAAGCTGATGATTCCAATAATTACAGTGGTCTTCACTTTCCCCTGCAGTACTAAAATTTAGTCTGTGGATTCAGATAAAAATGAGCTCTTCAATAAAGATGAGAGTGACAGCTGGTACCAGTTAGGCATAATTTACTGCTGCTTTTTCATCTTGGTCAACAGCATCCCTTTAAGGTCATCAGGTAAGACCACTGCTCTTGTATCTCACAGGTTCCTCTGAGACATTGTAGCAGTAGCTCTTTCTGAGGTCCAGTGGCAAAAGTTGTTTTGTACTCTGTCTCAGGAAAAGATACTGCTGGATGATGTAACCTTGGGCTCCAGCTTCTGCTTCCACCACTTTCTTTACAGTACATATTCATCTGGAAATGATCATCTGGGCCCCAGCCTTGCAAACACTTATGCGTGTGCTGTACTATGCTGCAGTAGATTTCTTCACAGAAATCAATGTATTTGTTTGAAAGATTAAGAATGTGTCTATGTGTTGACAGGATTTGGGCCCTAGTCAACACAAGAGGATTTTAAAATACCAAGGTGGTTGTGGTGGGGAGGGGAGGTTTTGCAGAGAACAGATTTCATTAGCCAGGGATACGGTTTTCACGTAAATGTGCTTTTACAATAAACAAAACTGAAAATGTATTTTATGGCAAGTAAATACTTCTCCCTAAGATGTCTCTCATCGTTTTCCTGAAAGACCTAGCAATGCATTAACCACAGTATTTGTTTATTCATCTTGGAAACATCATACCTTTAAAGAAAAAAAAAAAAGAAAGAAAGAAAGAAAAATATATATATATATATAAATACTTATACATATATTAATAAAATTAATAAAATGATCATGTCTAAAGAATAGACATTGACAGATTTGAAATAATTATGTAAATTTGCCCTATTTAAATGCACTTTTTTCAGACTTACAATCAAAAGAAAGAAAACACCTTTAACCAATCCTTAGTGATTGCTGAGGAAGAAATACCTACACACCTGCATTAAAACTTAGCACAATGTGCTATAAAAACCTCATTTAACATCCAAGCTGCCTTTATAGCAGCATTAAATGTGCTTCTATACACATTGAGTAAATTACATACTTATAAATGACTCATTTATAATAGCTGCAGGCTGACAGCAACAGTGAAAGCTGAGGTTTTTTTTAACTTGTCCTTTTTGATGTGGTTTTCCTTATTTGAGCAGCTGATGATCTTGAACTGCTTGTTGACGGAAGACGTAAAAGGTAAGGAAGTATTCTTAATACACCTCCTTTTTCATTTTTAACGCTACAGTAATCAAACATGCCTCAAACTGGAATTTTATGGCAGCAGGCACTGTCATCTCTCTCTCCAGCACATTTCTGCTGGAGCTAGCATTGAATGGTTATTGATGGGTCAATAATGTAAAATTCAAAAATCCTGTTACGATACCTCGGGAGGCCAAAAGACACTATATTGCTTGCTTTTTCCTCGTGAAGAATCATAACATGAATCTAGTTCTTTAGAAATGTTAGGACTAGTGTTCCCTGACAACAAACTGGATCAACAAATGAGACATATATCTTACTTGAATTTAACTAGACAAATATATATTTTGTCATACAGAAGGAAAAGCTCACAGTACAGGTCTTAGGGAGAATGAAAATAACTACCAAGTTCAGCTACTTTTATTGAGCATTACAACAGTCAATTAGAAATTATGAGGTTGGTGATGCTGATTCCTCACATTTCATCATATATGCTGCTTCATTTTTATATTTTTGGAGGTCAGCTTAACTTTGTGTATCTGATCCCACCACAAAACTGAGAGCCTTAATAATAAGAAAGATCAAATAAATAAAGTCAGGCTGCTAGATACAAAATTGAAAATAAGAATATAAGGAATAAGTCACTTGGCACGTTAATCATATCCTTAATGGCAAGATACCTTCCTGTATGCTTCAGAATCTGTCACCCAAATCCTCTAATCTTCCTATAAAGAATCAGCATTCCAAGTGACATATCTGCCAGAGACCTCCCGCTGCTGCAGGTCTTCATCTAGTCTGTCAAATCTATGAGAGAGACACCATGATACCATCCCACTTTTGGGAGTATATGCCATTACTGCTTCTTCCTCTCCTTCTCTCTTATTTTGTTGTGTTACCTACTAGTTTGGGTAATGAAGCTGGTACTGCTGTTTAGGAAGTCCATTTTGCTTGTTCTTTCCCTCTAAGCCATTAGGATGTGCTTCTGACATGTCTGCAGTGCTAGGGTAACTATATTGTTGGGCTATATACCTAATCACTGAAATGATCAAAGAACTGGGGACAGAGAGAAGAATTTAGAAGAGGAAGAACTTCTAAAGTTTAGCTCACCACCACAGCAATCCAGACTGACCCGCTTCTGTTCACTCTTCCATTTAAATGCAAATAAGCCTAATTAGGAGGAGGATTTAATGACTGTTTACATGAGTTGATAGTGAAAGGACAAGAGGGAATGGTTTTAAACTAAGACGGGAGATTTAGGTTGGATATTAGGAGGAGGTCTCTCACAGAGAGGGTGGTGACACACTGGAACAGGTTGCCCAGTGAGGCTGTGGATGCCCCATCCCTGGAGGCAATCAAGGCTGGATGTGGATCTGTGCATCCTGGCCTAGTGGTTGACGATACTGCCCATGGCAGGGAGGTTGAAACTAGATGATCTTTGAGGTCTTTTCAAACCCAGGCCATTCTATGATTGGAAAACTTTTACTCTTTAAATGCAGAAGAATCTATCTCTAGATAACCTTACATCCTGTATGGAAGAGGACCCTGTAACCCTTGCACTGAGATCATGTGTTGTGGCTGACCTTGATTTAAATATTCAGGTCATAGAGAATCTACCACATCCCCTAGTTTTGTCCCAGTGCTTCATTAGTTTTGAATGGTCATTGTAAACCATTAATTTTTCAGATTGCTCATCTTTCTAATCAGAGACTACCATGTGATAGCACAGATGATTATAGACAATAATGAAGACTTCAGTAGTAAAGTTTTGTAGTGTTCTTAGATAGTTAAGTCTTTCATTATGAAGTGTGTACAGAATTTTCCAGAATAGAAAGAGGCATAAGAGGAGAAAAGGAAGTCTGCATGACACTACATACTAAGTACAAAAAATAAAATGAGAAATGCTTAAGGAGAAAGCTAGTCAAAGACAATGTGAAGGAAGATGGGTTGAACTTATATGTGAAGTAGAACAGAACATTTTTTCAAGGACCAAGTCCATCTACCTGAATGTGTGAAAGAGGCAGGCAAATCCTTCCCCTTATTTTCTCTAAATATTTCATATGTTTTTATTAAACATGCTGCAACTCTGTTTCTACCATCTGAGAATTTATAATCAATAATACTCTAGTCCTAACAGGAGGCATTTCTTAGAATGACATTTTGTTCTCACAAAAGCTGTGAAAAAAGCAAAAGTAAAATTCAAATTTTGACCTGGAGACTGGATTTAAAAAGTTACATCTATTTAGTATGAAGTGTGACATGTGTATCTTCAGAATCCTTGTACTACATATTTAATAAGTAAACACATAGTGTTCAGAAAAGCAAAGATGCAACCAAACAGCAAAAGCTTCAAATTAGCAAAGTTGCTCCAAACAGATCACAAGCTAACCTACCTTTAGTCAGAAACTGCTGGAAATAATGACTTGTTCATTTGACCCTAATGTCCATCAATAATGAACTGCAACTTCTGGAAACAAGCCCCAGTATTCACTGGGCCGTTCGCGTAAAACCTGAGATGACTTATCTAGGGCTATATTTATCTGAGTTATTCCCCATTTGTCTTTTAGCAATGTTTTCTGGATTTTATAAGTATCATATATGCAGAGGGTTTTTGAAACAGCAGGCTGGCATTGAAATCCAGGACTGCCCCGGTCAGACCTTTACAGTTTGATGTTTGCACTGTAAAATCCAGATGCCATTCTTTTATTACAGAATTTATATTGGACATTTGCTGCAGTGGACTCTCACACCCTCCACTCCCACTTTTATGTTCATACTGAGAACGACTCAATTTTTGCTTTAAATGTGTCCAACTATACAGCTCTAGTTATTGTCTCAGTTCTCTCTTTATTGCTGCATTCAATCATCCTTTCTCACTAACATTCCTTTGTGGTTTTTTTTTGTTTGTTTGTTTCATTCTAACTTTGAATTACATCTTTCTTATTCAGTTGTTGACACTTTCTAGCACAATTTTGTTAATTCTTACCTAGTTATTATCCACGCTTTAGTACTTACTACCTTTACCCCTTCTATCTTTTGGCATGTAGTTGTAGAGGGGAAGAGAGCAACATATTATTTTTTAAATTGCCTTTTATAATGGGAATGGATATTTGTAGCTCCTCCAGTGGGAGAAAAGTGATTGAAAAAACACATTCAAATACTGTTCATTCTTTCTAAGAACTGCAGCAGAGTTATAGAGAAAGTGATATTCTCTGATGAGTGATTTGATCAGAGTAACAATAATATTTTTGCACCTTGACTCCTGCTCTATAATTTTATTACAAGGGATTTAAATAGAAGATTTTTTGTAAGTAAACCCAGACAATTAAAAGGAGAAAAAAAAAAAAAAAGGTGTTTCCATCCTTGTTTTATAATGTTCTGACAGGAATGCTGCTGCTGAAAGGAAGTACTCTCTTGCTTTCCTTCTCTCCTCCCCCAAGAACATAATAAAATAACATAGTGCGGACCCGGGGGCATATCTTGAAGGCAGAGGGCTTATCACTGTCTTCTCATTATCTTGTTATGCACTAAGAACTCTCTGGGTGTCTGTCACTTTTCCCTAAGAGTAATAGTTTAATGAAGTTTTGGTCTGGCTCAGTGCAGTCACTGTTATGCTCCCAGAATAAACTTATGTGAATTGTCTTTGCTGTGGAAAAGCAAAACACTTAAATTTTCCTCCTAGCTCCTGTTCACAGTAAAGAGCCTGTGACGTAGGTTGCACATTTAAAGAAGATGCTCACACTAGGCATTTCAGCTCTCTGTATTATGAGCTGAGTCTTGGCGGAATATCTGAAGCATCCCAGATTATCGTGTGTGTAGCCTGTATGAAGGCCACATACTAATTCTAACATTTTAATTAGATACAGGAAGTGTAGACTGTCCCTCCATTAAAGGTATTTATTGTCCACACTCTTTTGATTGTGTTGACTGTACTGGGACACTGCCTTACTTTGAGAACTCCACATACACAGTGAAATTAAAGCAACGTAACAATCTCCTGGGATTAAGCAACAGAGGACAACTTGGGAAGAGTCAATGCCTGTGACTTTAGTTCATGACCTGGACTTGATGGTATCATGCTTCTGTATCAGCAGTTGATCCATCTGCAGGAGTTCAGAGGTCTGAGAGCAGGGCACAAACTATTCTCAATTGTGGACTCTCTAATCTATTGCTGAGCAGTTGCTATGCTTGTAGTTATTTGGATATGTAAAATACCTAGTTCATGCCTACTTAAGCTGAAAGTGTTTTCTTAAAGAGTTTTAGAGTTGGTTTACATTTTGACTTCCTTCATTTAATTGCCTGCTAGTAGTTGTCTGAGTATGTGAATAGTCTGATTTTCGTTAACAAAAGTTGCGATCTAGCCTTCTTATTTCAAGCATACTAGCAATTCATAAACATGTTAGAAAGTTCTTCTGACTATTCCTTTGCCTGCATAAATGTCAGTGAAAAATGTTTATCTGAATAAAATCTTAGTGGCAAAGCAGTTCAAAAAGCACAACCTTGCATATCATGTGTCTTAGAACTAGATCACATTTTTTTTTCCCCCTTGCTTCTCTCTTCCTTCTTCCTTCACCCTACTACTCTCTTTAAAGGCAATGTGACATCATCACAAATGAAACTTTCTCTTTTCTACATAATGGATCATCAATGTCCCCCTACAAAAACCAGCCCCTCGCATTTGAGCGGCCTTCCACGTTTACCATTTGTGTCATCTCCACTGTATTCCTGTCTGACATGTTGATTTATCCTTTGCTAACAAGTTTGTTCATATGGTAAAACTGCTGTATTCCAGTTCAGGTTTGATAAAATATTTTGGTGCTCTGTAAATCATAGCTAGATTGTGAGCACAGGGGAAGGTGAAGTTAAGAGGAAAGAAGGATTTTTTTAAATAAAAATTTGTATGTGCATAATTGAAAAAATCTAGTTTCACATATAGCCAAAATGTTGCTTTGGAAGTTATAAGTAGGTTAGTCCGGCAGAGAATTTTCTCTTTAAAAGTTCTTCTTCCCATTCCAACACAAATAACCTCTAATATATATCGAACAGGTAGTTTAATGATATAAAAACATATAGAAAATATGCAAATTGATATGCATAAGAACCTTTTCTACATTTTCTCCCATCTGCATTGGTAAGTCTTAATGCAGAGGACAGAAAGACTGAAGAGCTGACCTCAATTCTAAACACTTCCTGATTATTCAGTGTGACCAGGCACAAAGCATTAGGCCTCTTTATACCTGATGTCTGCTTGTATAAGATAGAGTGATAATACTACCTGGCAGCTTCTCAAGAAGCGTGCAGTACTTCAGGTGGATCTCACGAGAGCAGAGTGGAGGGGCAGAGTCACCTCCCTTGACCTGCTGTCACACTCTTGTTGCAACACAGGATACAGCTGGCCTTCTGGGCTGCAAGAGCACAATTCTGGCTCATGTTGAATCTTTCATCAATCAACACCTCCAAATACTTCTCCTCAGGACTGCATTCAATTTTTTTTTAAATTATTTATTGCTAGAGCCTTATCCTGTTTTCTCTCTTTCTCTTATCCTTGACCTGTCTATTTCAGAAGGACTACTTCCTCTTTAGCCAATTATAACTATTATTTAATACTTGCACGAGGGAAGCTTCATTTGTAACTAGTCTTAAATAAAAAAAAATGATTTCATAATTTCACTAGTATTCAGTGCATCCACCAAGTCGTGTATGCAGAAGCACATCCATCCATCCATTCCTTTGGAAACAAATTCTAGTTTTATGCTCAAAATTATTCTTGAATAATACTAGTCCTGGTTTTTAGATACCGTCATATGAAATATAAATACTGTTATCAAAAGCATTATTTCCCTATTTATGAATTCTTTAGCAGTGGGAGTCATAGGAAGGGACCTTCAGTGTTTCCTTTTCAACACAGTGAGATGTGCAGGTGCAAGAAAGCAGTTATATGCAAAGAGTGACTACTGCCAGGTATGTTATCTTTTGATTTTAAATTCTTTCTTTACCGTTATAATTGAAAGCTCCATGCTCTAACAAGAAAAAAATATACCACTTTGAAGCAAGATAGCAGACATATTCCAAACAGTCATTAAATCATTATTTCTACCTGTAAACTTAGCCTATCTTCTACCATAATAATAAAGTCCCAGAATGATAATTGGCACACTGGCAGATAAATGCATTGCATGTTTTATAAAATATGTATGCAGTTCTATGTGAGAGAAGAGACAGAAATTCAAACAATTTGCTATCAGTAAGCTGCTTCTTAATCATGAGCTACCATTCATTCAAATTAAAGCACTCCAACTCTTTTCAGAAAGAAAAATAGACTCTTACAACTTCTAACAGTTTGATTTATTGTAACATGACAATATTGGGAACATTAAATGTTACTATTGGTGCTGTCACTTTAATCATGAATTAAGCATAATTCTTACACTGGAGAGCTCGGAAATTACTTTGTTTTTTAGAAAGAAATGTATTGCTCTCTGTAAACAGGTACATAATTCCTTCTTTTGAAAAACCAATAGAATATCTGCCTTCAAAAGTGGCTGAACTTGTAACTTGTACTTTTGCCAATACTTTGCATAAATAATCTCTTACTTTACCTATTCCTTTTGAACAGTAGACACTGAGTGCATCTTTACCGTCTTGGTAAGAATTATTAGAAATAGATAATTAATTCACAACACAAAACATAACAAAACCAATTAGAATTTCAAAGGAAAGATTATTTTTCTCATTAAAACAATCAAAACTGTTTCCTCTCTTCTATTAATTTCCTTATGTCCCTCCCACGATCTATATATCCATTACTAACATTGTTCTTTGTAAACAGTGGCAATTTCTGGCCTTCAAAAGAGATCCCGTGTTTTCATGTGGATGGATTTGTAGAAACACACATTCTTTCACAAAGATCAAGAAAAAATAATCTAAAGAAGAAATGTTATTATTATATTTAATAGATGGGGAGTGGAGATACCATTTGAGTAGGTCATTCATCAATGGCTCTTGTCCAGGGCTCTCATTCATTGTATAAATGATATTACATTGGCAAGCTAGCTACCAGTCCAAGTAACTGCTAAAATTCACTCTGTTGAGCCTCATTGAATATGAGTACTAATGATCTTCTAGAATTTTTTTTACTTTTATTTATTTATTTATTTATTTATTTATTGTATATAGGTCATGCTTTCATTTGGAAGCTAGCTCTTTCTCTCAGTTTACTTCTGTGAATGAAGTTGTGATACAGTCTCAGAAAGCTGAAAACTCATTTCTGTAATCAGTTCCCCAGTTCTGCATCAGTGGTTCAAAAAGCTATGCTTCTCCAGAAAATTAATGTAAACTGTTTATTAAAGAGTCAGATCTACAGCTGCCCAGTTAAAAATAGGAAGAGACTGCTGATAATTTTTTTATGAAGTAGGATAAACCTGAGGAAGAACCTTGCTCAACGGAAGAATATTTTAAAAAAGAAAAAGGTCACAGAGTTTGTGACAGATGTTAAAGAAGAGTAAGACAAATTTACAGTAAAAGAAACTAGCAGGATTGCCAGAACAAGGGAATATCTGAATATGTCTGGATGAGCAACTACAATATAGAAGATCAGTCAACTTTCTTCAGATTTAGAACAGATTCCACTACAAAGGCTCACACCTGACATTTAAGCTTGTCTTCATGAAAGTTCTGATGGTGTAGCTACCAGCTGCACCAATTCTCATTTAGCTAATAGCTGGGATGTGGAGAAGCTTCAGCCAAATCTCAAAAGCAAACAAAATAATCTTATATGTACCTTTTTTTTTTTTTTTTAATATAAGAACTACAGAGACATTTTCTTTGAAAGTAAAAAAAAAAAAAAAAAAAAAAAAAAAAAAGCAAAATCAGAAAAGGATTTAATCCTGCTCACCAGATGGGAGATGTAGGTCTGTCTTCTAATTTATAACTAGCAGCTGCAGAATAGCCATTTTACAGCTTCCTAAAATTTGGAATTTTAGCAGTTATTTTTCCATATTTAAGGGTCAAGTGCCAGAATTTTTTAAGAGGAGACTGTATCTGCTTTGCACATATCACTATTACTACTGCTGAACAGAGTAAATTCTGTATGCATATGGTTCAAAACTCACTGCAGTTAAATTTTAAAGTCATATGAAAGGGATTTACATCCAGAAGCCAATGTTAAAACTTCCTTTCCCATCCTCCACAATTCTCTTCCATTGTAGAAGGACATAGGTGTGACAAAAGCAGCAAATTCCTTTGAAATCCACTGGCTGCGGAATGATGAAACACAAGACAAAGCTCTTAGCTATCAGGAATTTTAGAGCACATCACCTTTTCATGTAAGTAACAGAAATTAAACAGTAAATCAGATGTACTTTTCCAGTCATAAAGATAACAGTATACATTGATTCATGTTTTTTCTTTTCCAAATGCCTAATTTTGCGAGGAAATATATTCTCCTGGTTGCCTTGACAAACCCATAAATTCTAGATGAATTTTTATTTAGAAAATTGTCAAGACTGAAATTAAAAGAATTGATACTTAGTATTTGTCTCTCTTCTTTAACAGTAATGGACTGAAGGAGGCCAGGAAAAGACACATTTCAATCTGTATAAATAGAAATAAAAAAAAATCTAGACTGCATCTAACGATACCACTAGTAAATCTCATTGTGATTTACGGTTATTATTTTCCAGAAGTACAAAGGATCTGGGTAAAAAGGTTTAGTCTTAAGAGCTTTTCATATCTCTCTCTGCTGATGACAACTGTGTCACTTCTACGAAACTTCTCATTATAGGAGCTTGTTTACAGATGTTAATAAGCAGTTCAACCAGTTAGGTTGAAGTGCTTCCCTAAGGCATCTTTTCTCTTTTTCTGCCTTCCAATTTAATTATTACTCAGAACAAGTTAGAGGAAAACAAACAGTTTTGCTTTTGCTAAAAGTTCTTATTGCTATGTAGCTGAGAAACTCTGACAGCTTTATCCTTTGGAATACTCCCATCTATATTGAAGTCAATGAATGGTATGATGTTAATTAAAACTTAGAACTATAAGTTAATTTACAATATAAAACAAAATAGGAATGTAAAGTTGTTTCAGAATGAAAAATGTAGGTAATTGATCCTGAAAATATTCTGCCAATTTTCTCCACATTTTTTCTTTCCTTGAGATAATGTCATTCATAATCCTCATAACTAGGTTCCTTGAAACTATTTAAGAGAAAGAGGTATTTCAAGAGACTACTTCAACTTAGCAAAATCTATTCTACCTCTGTTTTCATAGATCTGCTTTATTTTTCTTTAAAACAAGATATTTAAATGAATGCAGATGCCCCACATTGAGAGGTCTATGAAGCTGTGTTGCCCTACTGCACAGCAAAGCAGTCTGGGTGCACTACTCAATGCTTCTTCCCACAATAAGTTCTGTAGAAGTAACATATATTGAAGATAAGATCTGCTCCAAATATTATGTGGGATGGTTTCCTTGTGGACAGTCTTACTTCCAGCCATCATATAAGTGCTGAAGCAGTAAGAGAATGGGAGTATGGAAATTCATTAAGACTGGAGTTGGAATCACTTCTGTGGACTTAGGCTGACACAAGTGAATGTTCCAGCCTTATCTACTTCAGTAGATAATCGGTAGATTGTATGGGAAATGTTGAGTCATGGCTTGAACCACTGATTGATCACTTGAGGAAAGGACTGGGTCAGCTGTGGGAGCACAGGTGAAGGCAATTCAGCTGTGTGACCAAAAGGGGTGGAACCTGGCTCCACCCCTCCTAGACCCCATTTAAGGGCTGACTGCCTCTAGGGAAGGATCTCTTTCTGGAGATTCCTCCTTTGTGGAGCTGTTCACTGCAAGCCTAAATCTTCAGATATGGGTGAGTATTCCTTCTGTTTGTTTCTTTGCTATCTCACTACAATACTCTTCCTAACTGTACTTTGTTAACTGCTCAGTAGATCCTTTGTTAATGTAACTTTTGGTGTTCTCGAGAGTGTTTTATTAAACTTAAAAACCATCAAATGTGTTGCTACTTACAAACTGTAGAAGATTGGTAGGTTATGTAGAATTTAGACTCCTATGTTTGTGCATGCAGTTAAATACTTGCGGTAGAAGTGCTATATGATGAGAAAATATGTGTTGGAAGATGAGAAATTTTCTCAACGGGAGGGTGGCTCTTCTGCTTTACAAGACAATGTTGTGATTGTGAATCTGCCCTCCCATTCTCTCTTTTTCATCAGTTTACTTCCCAGGACTATGGGAGCAAACAGGTGCATAGCTAAACAGGCAGATAGTACAAGAGGAGAAATGTAAAGGGTAATATCCAGTGTGAGAGTAGATAGAGTGTGTAATGACAAAGTGGGATATGTTGATGGTATTCATGTAACCTTGATCATCAGCAGCTGGATTAGTTCAACTCCTTGCATCTGAGGAAGGTAAATGATAGTCATTTTGAATGATAACCAGGAACTATTAACATCCACTTATCAAGAGGTCTTCATTTACTCTGTAGTTAATTGCTTGTGTAATGCTTTCATCTAAAGTCACTGGAAGATCTGATTCTGTGGGGAATGGGAGAAAGGAATTCTGTAGACCATGGTCTAAAATCTTCCTACGCACCATTACATTCTATATGAAGTATAGGACATATTGGTTATATCTCTGCTATGAGAGGCAGCTCTCATAGTTTCATATGCTTTTACTTGCTGCGGAGTGAAGGCATGCTACCCTGTTTCTACACCAAACTAAATCAAACCTTGTCTGTCATCTTCAAAGTTATACCTCACCAGGACAAAGACCATTTATCAAACTTTGTATCAAACGTACCAAACTACACACCTTTTGAGTTAAATACTAAATTTCTGGATAGCAGTATTAATTTTTAAGTTCTGCGATAATGAATAAACAGTGCAGAAGTCTTCACTGGCAAAATGCGAAATCCTAAAAACCTTATCTGAAGTTGAGAGTTGGCTCCTTTCTTCCACTGAAGTTTTCTCTGGGGTAGCCAACGAGAAAGTCAAATTAATAGATTGTTCTTTCCTTTTACGTCCATGTGTTTCCTGTGCACCCTGATAGCACCAGACCACCCTTCCCTCAACTTGTACATTGCAGATAACCATCAGAACAGAGTAAGGCCCTTGTCAAAGCGGGTTTCTTTGCTTTACCCTGTTATTCTTTTCAGTACAACTTCTTTCACAAAGTAAACTCAGAGTGTAGAATAAAAATGTTCTGCAATTTAGGCCTTTCTAGATCTGAAAAAAGTTTGAGGAGTTTGAAAAGCTGAGCTGCCTCCTCATGTTTGGAAAGTTATTACACAGGCATGTCACAAATCCTTTCATTCTTTTTCACAAACACATAGTAGATGAGATTGCAAAACTAATGGCACAATTGTGCAATGGTTGATGCATTTCTCATATCTCATGAACTTGAAGTCAGCCAGCTAACTTTTGAAGCTTTCAAAACCATCCATCTATCATGCTGAGTATTGATCTTCATGCATTGTAAGGTTTCGAGCATGGAAATGAAGCATAAAATATTATTTCAATTATTTGCCCTAAGCTACACCAACCTCTTGGTTTGTTGTTAAATTTCAAGGGTTGATTTATGGGTCATTCAATTATGATGAATTACCAAACATTTCCCTTTCCAGTTCATTCCAGTTTTACCAGTGCTTGAAGACCAAATCAGTGTTCGCTCTATATTTTATGTACTTCTCAGTTGTTTTACAGTTTGCATCCACAGAACAATATTGCTATTTTGTGGCATTCCTCTACAAAGAAACAGAAACAAAATTCTTTACTACATCTCTCATGTGTCTCATTTTCTTTTTCTTGTAGCTAAAAGATGTTGTACATCTTACTTTTTTGCACTGACTCTGTCTATGGACTCTCGTATTATCTGGAGTTGTTGTCATGCTGGCAGAAATCAGAGTCTTCAGCGATGACGACTCTTTGCAGCAGTACTTGTATATGTTAAAGTCTTCATGAGAATCTGGATGGGAATTAAAACTAGGGGAAAATTAAAAAAGGGGAAAATTCAACAATCAACTTCAGAGCCAGTGGGAGCAAAACTAGTCACTGCCTCCCTATGCCATTCATTCTTATCCTTGGAACAGCAAACTGGGCTGGTTTGGCAGGAATGCTTGTATTAGCTGCTATGTGATGAGCTGGAATGGGTAAGGAGGAAAGTGGCAGAGGGCCAAAAACAAATGACCGAGAAACTGCTGGTATCAGTTATCCAAGGTTGCTTTAGGAGTTTCACTGTTGAATTTTTCAGCCATGGTTTTGCAGTAAAGTTGAGACTTCAGGCAGATCAGATTTCAGGTTTCTATTCAAGGCATTATCAGATACATCTGGGTCCTGGAAACAATCTCTGTCTGGGTTGGGTTTGGTTTGGCTGTTGCTGAAGCCACAGGAGCTGATTCGCAGAACCTAAGAATTGGAAAGGAATCAGACTGAGATTTACATGCTGATTTATCATTAAGTTATGTTATTTTTAGTATGGGCTTAGTTTTTGTGTTGGATTTTGCATGTACTCCACTGCCTAGCAGATTTTGCAGAAGATAGAGTTAAAACAGAAAATGTTCTTCTGCTATTTACAAGATGCAAAACCAAACAGAAATGGTCCAAAAACAGGCCAGTTGCACTTGCAGTGCTGGTAGAAAAGCCCATCTGTGTTGCAACATCCACATAACAACTTACTGTCACTCCGTATAAACTCAGCTATTTACTTACACAAATGTAATTCAGACTATTCATTTGGTAAATACCACACATTTCCATTGGATAATGGAGAGTTGATGAGGCTGATTTAGTTAGACATTTTAATTAATAGTTCAAAAATGCCTTAGCAAAGGAGTATCATCATATAATCAATTATCCCATGACTTTTCATTGAGATATTTAGGATTATTTTTTTTGTTTAGTCTTTCAGAAGTTCAGGATCTTGCTTCAGTGATCAGAAAATTATATCTGTATTTATAAAGGAAAAAAAAATTGTGGCTGGTTCAAATAAATGTCATAGACTGGCAGGCATAATGAAAATACTTCATTTACTCTACTATTAAAAGTTAATGATGTGTGTATATAATAACTTTAAAATGTAATGTATTCAAGTGCTGGCTATGGTTTTTCCAGAACAGCTGGATCCACATGCATGATAATTCAGAGAGCAGCTGGGTTTCTCTCTGTTGTTGTTAATAGGTGGGATTTAAAGGGAAGAATGCTACTTAGCACCAAACATAATTTGCAAACCATTGTATCCTCTTGGGATGTTCTGATTAAATTAAGAGGTTTCAGCTCATTCAGTAAGTGCAATGTAATAGGTAACAAAAGATATTGTTCATCCCACTTCACTGTAAACAATATGTAGGAACTTTTGCTCATTCATTAAATCTGCAAGCGATTCCTAAAGCCCTATAAGGATTGTCTGAGCTTCTGAACTTATATCGGATGCTGTGGTACGCTATAAAGATATCTAAGCACTGGGCTGTCCCCACAAACTTTAAAAATGTTCTAGTTCAGGCATTAAAAAATCATATCATAAAGAAAATGTTTACTGTATGACAAAAAAAGTGAGAAAAATGTTATTCATCATGATTATAAGTGCCTAGGGGAAAAACTCCTATACTTTAAAATTCTACCATTTGTTACCTGCCATCCTCACTACAGGACTTCACCATCTTTAAAACTTGCCAGATTGATTTATCCCTGGAGCAAATATGGTGTTTTCTTTTTTTTTTTTTTTTTACAACCTTGAGTTCCTCTCTTTTTTTGAGTTGAAATTTTTTACCATCTCTTCTTTCTTCTGTTTACTCAGCGTGAACATCCACTACATGCAGTAACTCAGTTTAGCTTTATCAGAGATGTTGTCCCATGGTAACAGTAGGGAATATCTTCATTATTAATAATATTATGAGTATAAAGAACTACTTATGGAGCTGCGTCTGCATATTTGTGGAGTTTGTCTACTGTTATCTGTCCTCTGCTAATTAGAATTTAGCTGACAAAGGCATAGAGTAAAAAGGAGGGAGAACGCTTGTTATGACTGCTTATTATAGTCAACTTTTATAATGCATCTATAGTGCAGATTGCAGCACAAAAGGGATATATCTAAGTTCAACTTCAAATTAAGTTTCCTAGATAACAGAAAAAAATTAGCTATTCAGATATAGACCTTTGTGTAAGATTCCCAAGGACAATGAACTTGTGAATTCTAAAAAAAAAAAGGGGGGGGGAATGTTATTATCAGATGGGATAGATTCTGCTAGATAAAGCATTTTCTGCCATAAAGTTTTACTGTTACTCTGCCTGTATTGTCACAGCCTGGAGGCAAGTAATAAGAGTGGCATATGAATTGAACAGTGCTGCTACCTTACTGTAAAAATCTAAGAGAAGTCTGGAAATGCATGCAGTGGAATGAGTTGAAATTTTGATCACCTTTCTCAGAACTCACCAGGAGTACTGAGAGCTCAGCTGCTCTTTCACACATAACAAGAAAGAGATGAAAGTTCTGAGACGCAGTTGAATATACAGCAGAAAATATTTGGTGGTGAACCGTGCGTATTTCTGCCATGTGTTTTCTCTGTAATAGTGTTTGTGAAGGGGAAAAATGTATTTTCCAATCTTGATCTATTCAGCTTTTAGTTTTCTTGACTGCACTTTTGACTCTCTTATGATACAGGACAGAGAAATTAGAAGCAGTGTATTAGAAGCAGTGTAGCAGGCAGCTACATTACATAATCTTTTATATTAGTGTGGCATGAATATTGGTTACACAGTGCTCTTCTGTCCCACTGAGCAGAACATGTCACACTTGCGTGTCAGGGCTCTGGCACCAGACAGACCTCAGGAATATGGTCACCTGTCAAGATCGCAGGTAGCAAGGGTTACTTTCAATGGGACTCCTAAGGGGGTGGGGCATCTAAGAGAAATTTTTCTTCATATGTGCCTCAGAAAGTAGCTTCAGTGCTGTCTTGGAACCTTTCTCCTGCTCTATCATTCAAGTAATTAAGTGGAGATCAGGCAGTGTGTTGTGTGCTCTGAAAAGTAGGAAGGGTAGCAGTGAGCAAATATGAAGTAGAAATAAGCTCTGAACTTTCTTTCAATGAATAAGGTGAGTTTTCAGCACTTAGTTTCTTCAGGATAAAGATAATGTCACAGAGGCATTACAATGGAGTCACATCCCAAATCTGAAATGAAATTTTAGAGGTATACCTCAAAGACAAACTTTGATTAAACAGCATGTGCTGCTGAAATTAAGATTTCAGACAGTAAATTATTACAGCAAAACAAAAACTAGGGTGGAAGAAGACCTCTAGAAAAGAAATAGCACAGCTCATCACTAGCACTAATGCCCAAAGATATTTCCACCATCAGGCTCTGAGGCTGCGCAGGAAGATATTTCTCTATCCATGACTCAGAAGGTTTCAGTGAGGAATGAAAACACATTCTTCATCTGTTTCTGTTAAAATTTAAAAATCTTTAGACCCTTTGGTTGGCTCATTTCTAGAGCTAATGGTTATCATTTTTCCCTTTTTTATTTTTTTAAACAATCTTTTCAAGCACTTCTCAGGCTAGAATGTGTTTATTCTCAAGAGTGAGATTCTCTACTTCTTACATGAGTGGGAGCAGAAGCAGAGCTTGTTTTGAAACAAAGCCTTGCCAGTATTTCCAGTGGAATTTGTGCATAGCTTTTAATCCTACAAGTAAATAATAGCATGCAGCAGAAATATTTACTGAATGGGATATCTAGTGATTTCTTCTCTAAAAAAGCAAGAAAAATTTACAAAAATAGCATTTAGGATATAGAAACTGAAGCGAATAAAGAACATGCTGTCATTTTGACTTTTCTCTTGTGCATTTAACAAGGTTCATTTTTTTTAGGTTAAAACTGTATTCTAGGCAATCCATTTTGTTACTGCAGGTGGTAGACATTTAGTAATACTTGTTCTTCCCTGTTTTCTGTTTCTGAACTTCAGAGATAATTCATCCATCTCATTGGCTAGAGAAAAAGATGAAAACTTTGTAGTTCAGGTTTACAGCTTTGACCATTACTTTATTCACTTTGCACTCCTCACTTTATTATTATTATTATTATTTTTTTTTACTTAAAAGAACTTTGCTGTCAAAAGCAGGAAAAAAAGGAAGAGCAAAAAAAATTACTTCAATTATCAAAAAGCAACTATATGTAAGTTATTTCCTCAGTTATTGTCATAGGATGTAATGTAAATAGAAACAAGTTTGATATGTTCTACAAGTAGTTCTGGATATTTAATTAATACAAGTGATTAACTAATGACTAATTGGTTAATGGCTGCAAAGTACTTGAAAGATAATGTTAAGACACTTTTTCAGTGCTCTAGTGAATACAGAGCTGGATAGACCCTCATTCCCAAGGATGACAGTGCTGTGGCTGTCAGTTCCAGATATGCTGGCAAGGCTCACAAATGAATACAGACATGGCACTAGTGACCCTCAGGTCTAGCAACACGTGCACATCCAACAGAGGTCTTCATTAGTCTACATCAATATCCAGGAATTTTTCTGATGCAGTAAAGTGCCTTGCTATGCCTCAGATACTTTTTCCTTGAACCCTGAGCAAACAAATTGCTCATTAGGCAGAGCTATTGCGTATACAGATACATGTCATCTATTGAAGAAAGAATTGCCAGAGTATTCAGAATAAAGTGAAGACAATCAAACTTTCAAATGTGTTTTGAAATAATAAATGCCGTGCAGTGTTACAAATAAATCTTTTATCACATCTCCCGAATGCCCATATTCAGGGGGTTCATGAAGATACAGAAAACTTGTCCCTGTCATCTGGGTCTCAGAAGAATGAATTACTTGAGCACAGCTGTTTATGCTTATTATTAGTACTTCTAAAATTACAATTGACATCTATTTCTAAGATTTTTATAATGCACAAGGGAAGGGAAGATAACACTATTCTACCACACAACAGTGTGCACCTGCATTCAGCAGTCATCTGCATATCTCCCTCCTCTTAATCCAAGGATTTAGATTCCATTTACAAATATTTACTAATTAAGCAGATCAACAGACTATGCCATGGAGATATACTGTTTATACCTTACAGTTGCTTAAGCTAAGAATACAGAGAGGTAAAAGGATTAACCTGCAGATGCACCAAAGGTCAATGGAAAGAGAAATGCCAAGAATCGGATGTCTTACCCTTTATATATTAAACTCAGTCAACTTTTTACAGGTACATTTCTCTTTCTATGATACTCTCATCAAAATTGAGAAGCCATTTTTCAGATGAAATCCTATAGACTCGGGGATTTTGAAAGAGAGAAGAGACTAGCATTGTTCTCTAGCCTAGCTACTGGTAGGATACAGAGCACTTCCAAGAATTAGTTCTTCAAGACTACTAGCTGTCAGTGAACTGGAATATGTATCTTTAGGAACAGCAAAAACTAAATCCTAAACTATACAGTAACGTTGACAGACAAGTTGTTCTGTTTGTACCCTTACAATTAAAATGTTTGTCTCACTTCAGTTCACTTTGTAAGCATAGTTTGTTTCTTTTTCCAGTACTATTTATTTTGTGGGATTTAAATTCTCAATGATCATAAAGGATATAAACCAAACCCTCAAAGTCTGAGAGTGCTTTTTTTTTTTCCTCGGAAAAAAAAATAATTTAGAAGTGTTTTGATTTTCTGTGGAATTTTTATCTCCTTATTAAATCATATCAAATGCAAATATGATTCTATTGGCAAAAGTGTCTACTGTTTAAAGAATGTACAGAATGGAAAAAAAGATTGCTTTTGAAACTGCCAGTTGACTGTCCTTTTTTTTTTTTTTTTTAATGTACTAACACCCTTTTTATGACTTGGTAATAGATTTTAGATATTTTATCACATGGTTGTAGAATTCTCTCAGCTCAAGCAAACAGTCCCTGCTTCAAGAACTCCTGAGAGTTCTGACCAACAGTTCACAATATCTTTCTTGAAACGTGTCCTTGTTAGTGACTTTCACTTTTTTTAAATGGGAAGCATGACTATGATTTGAAAAACATGTGTATCGACAGATTTATTGAAATGCAAAATAATAATTAATCTAAAAACATGGGCATTTGTTATTTATTACAGAGGATATTATCTCTTCTGTGCCATTATCAAGAATGGGGATCAACACCCAGCAGTCAAAGAATTTAAAAACTACTTAAAAGGATTAACTTCTGAAATAGCTTTATTTCAAAAACAAGACTAGACGATTCCAGCTCCAAACTCACTTTCCTTTATGCTGCTTATATAACGGTTCAAGCAATGACATAATGAACTTAATAGCACAACTGTGAAAACTAATGGGATTTAAAATAAGTGGCAGAGATAAATTTGAACGGACAGAGCTAATGGAACTCTACTTTTGAGAAAAGATGAGACACTAATTATAAATCTTGTCATTTTCATCTTGACCTTGATTATTTTCGATGCAGAGTAGTTCCTGTGGTTCCAAAGGCATTTTACCAAAAAAAAAAACAAAACAACAACAAAACAAACAAAAAAACAACCAAATTCTATGTAGCTAACTGAACTACAACTCACTGTAGAAACATATTGAATTTTTTTTTTTGATGCCTGCTTCATTTTGAACTCAGGTTTATAACAGGAAGGAATGGAAAGGAAAAAGGTCAAACATTTTGTCTGAAGATTAAGTGTTTAGAAGCTCAATACACCCTACAGTGCACATTTCACTATCTGAATAACCGAGGAGAGACCTGCTGTGAGAGCATCACCTAAAATGTAAACAAAAGATTAGACACAAATACTTCAATAAAAGAGGAAGATGAGAGACAGAAAAGAACTCACAGAAGCTAAAACTTACTAAGTTGATGACAAAACAAAGCTGTAGCCCACAAGAACGTGTGAGAAAGTTGATTTTAGCCTTTCACAAGAACTGTGTGCACACTCACGGATAATGCTTGCGAACAGTTACACATAGTGAATAAATCCCAGCCTCCCTAAAGAGTATTTATGCTGTTTTTAAAGATGGTAAATACCTTCCATCGAGATATAAAACAGTCCAATTAAATCGATAAGCAAATCAACTGTTAGAAGAGCAGCAGACAAGAGCCTCTGACCCGCCCCATGTTGCACGGAAGCCACATGGCCTCAACATGCCAAGGGGCTTCCTAGGTGGCCAAGGGACAAGTGGCGTGACACAAACCCCCGAGTACAGGGCCATCACATTGGCAGGTCACCAACAGGCAACTGTGCCGAGTGGATGGAGGGAGAGTGGCAGGAAAAGGGCGCGACCCTGCTTACAGGATGCCCTCGGGGTCCAGCGAGCTCTGTTTCCCACTCAGGTGAGAAGTGGCTCTCGCCCTCCGTACAGGGGGCCACACTCCCCAGGCAGCCAAAAGGAGCAACAAGGCAAAAGGCCAACTGCAGCAAAGACCTGAGCCCTGGTTGCAGGGAGGTAGCCCAGCACAAAGCCGGCCTGGTCACCCAAGGGGCCGGCAACGCTCTACAGTAATGTGACATGCTTTTGCCCAGGGAGCCTCTCCCTTTGCCTATCTGTAGTCGTTGTCTTCCTTCCTCTTTTTCCTCACGCTTGCCTCGGAGCTCCACATCCTGCTGCTTCTTTCTTCAGCTGCGGGTCCTGAAGGTGAAGGAAGACCCCTTCAGACCCGAGGACCACCAATTCCCCCACCACTTGCAAGAAGGGGCCAAGCCAACTCCCCACGGGCTCTCCGCACACCACCACCCAGCCAAGGATGATCCCGCATCCCCCAGCCACAAATCTTGGTCCCACCAAGAACCAACTTAAAGCAGCTCATCCTCACCACACTGACACACCATGGAGGTCTGGCTGGCGCTGCAGCAGGGCCTGGAGTCAGGCTGCCTGGGCAAATGGAGCTGGGTGCGCAAAGCAGCGGACAGAGTTGGCACCACCCCCGCTTACAGGGGGGGCCCAGCCACTGCTTCCATTGCAAAGTGCTTGGGACTCCAAGGCCAGACCCTTATTTACAGGGCAGCCGTGGTCCCAAAGGCTGAGGGAGGCTCCTTCACTCCCAGTCAGGGGCACCTTGAACTGCACCCCGCTAACAGGGCGGTCACCCCACACAGCCTGCCAGCAGAGCACAAAGGCTCCCAGACCCTGACTACAGGTGGGCCAACAACACCCACGGAGCCACGGAGCTCGGTTTCCCCCACAGCAGCAGGAACAACTCTCAGCAGCCAGGCAGTGGGGCAGCACGGCCAAAGGCCGCACTCCGGATCCAGGCCCCGATTCCACAAAGGGAGCAAGCCCAGCCCCACATCTCTCAGCCCCACGCCTCTGAAAGGATGGGGCCAGAGATACCCACCTGAGTACAGGGGGTTCCTCAGAACACATCTCGCCAAGAACAGGGGGCACGCGCAGCCCTGCCAATAGGACGGCATCCCACGCCTTGCCGTCTCCAAAAAAGCCCCACAGAGCACGCAGCTCCCACCAGTGCCTGAGGGACAGGCCAGCCCGCCCGGCTGCACCACATGACCACATCTTTAGGAAACCAGGGAGCAACCTCAACCCACACAGTGGGGAGGTCGCCCCACCTTCAAGCAGCACCTCAACCTGCACCCTCTAACGGGCCAGGGAGGGGTCATTCCCACAAGCTGGCTAAAGCAGACAACTGCAACACTACAGCCTCCCCAGACCTGCTTACAGGAGGGCGGGCTGCTCTGGGGACAGAGCGGGGGCTTCCCAGGGATTGTGACACACACCCTGAGTACAGGGCTGCCACGCTGGCACAGCACCAGCAGGACAGGTCGCCATGCAGGCACAGACCCAAGCCCTGACTACAGGGTGGCCTCGGCCCCATAACTACTGCGCTAGCTCTGCCCTGTCCTAAGAAAAATAAGGTGGCAAGACAGGAGGACACTCGCTCCACTCGCGGGACTGAGCAGGAACACCCCGCTTGCTGCGTGCATCAAGTCCTCCGTTCCCCCCTGGGAAGCCTACGCTTGGCTGCAGCTTCTTTCATGGAGGCCTAAAGGAAAAGCTCACTCTCTTGTCACCCACGCAAACGCAAGCAAGGAAAGGAAGGGGAACACACACACACACACACACACGTACAGCTTTCCAGAAGGGAAGGAGAACCGCACAGGTGGGATCTGGGTGCAGCTGCTCCTCTTTCACCGGTTCATAGCCTGATAGGAACATAGTAAGGTACACTATTTCATGTTGAAGATGTTATGAAAATGAGTATTTTTAACTGTCTCTTTATCATGAGAAATACAAATAATTTAAAAAGTCTTATAGGAATAATTGAGAGAGAAATTGTAAGTTTCCATGTAGAAGTTTTGCACCTGCAAAATGTACGTCCCCCAGGTGAGGTCTGCACAAATACCTGGCTGCACAAATACACCAACCAGGGAAAACATCTACAGATTTGAGTGTTTTTTTTTTTGTTTGTTTTTTTTTGAAAATTAAAATTATTTTTTTATGCAATTTCTCCCTGGCTTTTGACAAAAGTGTTGTTCCAATTATCATTTCCATCTGTATCTTGTGTGCATACGAGCCAGCAGTGCCTACAGAGAGGAGTCCTGACCTCAGCAGGACCCACTTGGCCACTGCAGAGGCAAAGAGCTGTATCTGAATGGGTCTCTGCAGCTGACATAACACACACTCAACTCCATATATTAATATCAATTAAACTTACTAAAAGACAGTAGATTTTCCTAAAGGCCAATAGATACCCAAAGTGGATTCAGCAGAAGCTGTAAAAACGAAGGATCCAACAACGCATGACACAGCCAGCTGCTGATAGCATGCCTTGTTCTAAAGATTTTGATGACTTGATTATGTATAGGGGAGATTGTTCCATCCTCAAAACTCCATCAAAAAACAAATAACCACAACTCAAACAAATGCAAATGATTTTGAGCCTTATCATCATAATCACTATTTTATCACTGTTATTATCAGAGTAGGATAGAGGACATTGTACTCCAGAAATTATTCCTTACTGGTTGTGATTTAAATTGGTTGATATTACTTAACTTGCTACGTGGCTGCAAAGAAATTGCTTTAGTTTTCAGAAATTGGACCCAGATTCTTTACAACCACCATTTCTGCTTGCCTACTGCTCTGCTCTCTACCTAATTCAGAGACCTAAAAGGCCTGACCAAAAGCATCTTGAAGTATCCTTAGTGATGCTATCAGTAAACTCAAGATCAAGCACTAGGCCCTCATTTGTTAATATTACAATGATTGCAGCTGAAAAACTCTTTCAAATATCTTCTCCCTAAACAAATTTTTAACACATAACTGTCTCTAATTCTATTAGTTACAGAGCAGGGTTTAGTAGAACATGTAAACACACACTGAACTCTTTCTTCCATGTCACTTCAGCTTTCTGTGGATCATTTCACAATACAAACACCCAAGAAATACTGCTCTATTGTTCTTTCTTCAGGAAGCTTTCAAACTGAGTTGCTTGCCATGAAGAAGGTAAACGCAGATCACATCTAATATTTAGGTGGAGCACAGTCATTTGGGACTGCTTCTGACTGATTTTAGTTTGGAACAGCCACTCTCTAAGCAACAGGAGAGCCAGATCTGGAGCTGTAAAACTGTGCAGTTCTTCATTATATTGTGTCATGGTTACCTATAGTGTTTCAACAAATTTGATGATATTTTACTGAGGTTAATTTGTATTCAGACATAATTGATTATAGGAATTTGGGACAGACTTGTGTTGTGAATTTAGCTGACAAAGGAGGAGATCTATTATACTTTCATAAAGGAGGAAATTTTCTGATGGCTTGGGAAATTCAGAGGCATTGAAAGAGTGCCTTTGAATTTATTCAAAGCCTTGGATGTGTACTCGCCACTGTTTTATTCCAGGGTAAATTTTACCTTAATGATTTCGTGATTCTATAAGCCCATCCTCATGCTAACAGCCAAGCAGTGAGTCTTCCTTTTAAAATCAGAGGATCATAGAATATCCCAAGCTGGAAGGGACCCACAGAGATTACCAAGTCCAACTCTTGGCTCCACAAAACACACCCAAACCCAGTGTCTGGGAGCAGTGTCCAAACATTACTTGAGCTACAAAACCTTGGGGCTGTGCCCATTGCCCTGGGTGGGAGGTTCTGTTCCATGCCCACCACCTTCCAGAGCCAAACATTTCCCTAACCCCCACAAGCCATGTTCTGGACAGCCATGCAAAGCTGGCATACCATGAAATGAAATATGTCTTGATCTGGTCATCTGTGCAAATTGGCTAATGGTGGTGACAATATTGAAAAACGGTGTTTTATAGCTGAGAATTTGCTCTATCAGTGTTATTGGTGCTTTTTCTATTTGTTACATGGAAATAAATACGAGGCATTACCTTCAGAGCATGGAAGATTTCCACAGCTCCATGAGCATACTGAGAAGCTTATTAAAATAATAACAGCACATTTGTTAATAATTAATCACTGGCATTAGCAGAGGGATATTCAGCCAAAGATTCTGAAGTTTCCAAATTTCACTGACCAAAATTGTAAACAAATAGAGACTGCTGAATCCATCACCACATATTGCCACCCTAGACAGCTATTTTATTGCTCACAGCAGAGCAACTGCTTAGTAGCAATCAGGTTGGTGCACAAAGCAAAGAATATGCTGCCATGAAAAAGTAGAAAGCAAACACTAAGTGAAGGAGTGCACATGTCCCTCTAAGGCAGTTTTGGTCATGTAAAAGTATCCCCACTCTTTTTTGGGGATCACTCATGAACCTTTTTCCAAGATACAGTTTTATGAGTCACTTCAGGTCAGATATACTAGCACAGTAATGCAAAGAGAGGTGTGTTGTATTCAAAATGACTGTTGTTATGGCTTCCTTCTGAAGGCTGACATTCATGTTAATCTTGAGAATTTCTGGTGTCTTTCTTGTGTTGAAATACATTAAAAACTGTTATAAGCCCTCTTTCAGATCTTCCAGTAAAACTTTGATTTGTATCCTGATTCCTCAATTTCATTTCTGCTCTCTGATTTTAGTGTCACTCTCCAAACTCCTGTAGCCTAAATCTTTGCTGACTGTGGAACACATCCTGGCACCTAACTTACATACCTCTGTCAAATGCAATGGTGGATGTTAATGCAGTTAAAAATACTTGAATTTTTGACTGTATTTGCCTGGCTGTCTTAGTGCTGCTACATCTGACTGTATTTGAATATATATGCAACCTCTCCATATTAAATAGAGGAAATTTATTTCTGTTATGAAATCACTCTCAAGATTCCATTGCTAATGAACCTCTTTCTTGTTTGTTTTTGAAGTTGTATCTATACAACTGGCATTATTAGTACACAATTACCAGAAAGTAATCTCAGAATTATTGTGAACATAGTCTACAAAACATACTACAAATTAATATTCATGCATTCCTCTAATCTACTATTTGGAGCAAATACATGAATCTGATCTAGAGTTCACCACAAAATCATAGTATCACAAAGGGAAAGCAAAATATTATGCAGCTTAAAGGGAAAAGTCTTGTAAACCTTTTCACAGTTCTGGATTGGGCAAATGAACTACTATGGCTGCTGAGGCACTATTCAGCAGTACTAGGAGGAAAAGAGAAGCTGCACCTCGACATGCATTTGTACAGAGATATGCAGTGTTCAATCAGATGAGTGTAACTGACTCCACCAATGTTGTTTGGCAATGCGTATTGGCAGGAAGTCTAAGGAGGGTGATCATAATCTGCTATTGATAAACAGTCGTGTCTGTTACCAACTGAAGCAGAAAGAAATAAATGAATTGGTAAAACTAGTGGCATGGATACTTAGGTTCTAATGCTCATTCATAGTAAAATGCAGCTTGTTTGTTCTGCATAAATTACAGTTTTACTTATTCTTCAGACAATCAAGAATTGACTACTTGTCTGACATAAAAGTCAATGATTACACACTTGTAATCTGTATTCCCTTTTTCATTCATATCAATGCTTCATTTTTATTAATCATGGAGTGATATCTAATTACTCATTTTTAGATGGTCAGAGATCAGTTTTGTCATGGCTAAATGACCAGGAGAGTAACTACAGTTAACAGTGAAGAGTGAAACTATTTCAGAATTGAGCAATAGAAAACTGAAAATTTAGAATTCAAGTTGAGATGACTGAAACTAAGACTAATTCCTGAAAATTTATGTTATTCACAAGACGGGTGATAAAGCGGATTTCTGCCTACCATCATTTCTTATAATTTGGGAAAAGAAGGAAGCCAAAAAAAAAAAATCACAGAAAACAGTGATGGTTTTAAAAATAATAGCTTTTAAAAGCTTAAACTTACTGTAAGCATCATTGTTTCTGTGTGCCCATTTCTGCAAATGTTCAAGTCGTTAAGTTCCGTAGAAATGAAGATAGAGGACTACAAATGATTTTTAACCTACATATTTCAAGACAAAAAATCTGAAGTGCTTCCACAAGACTCCAGTTTTAAGAACCTAGCTTGCTTGTGAGGACAGAATGCTGAGATATGTGACATTACGACTGCAAGATATGCTAACACAAGTGATCTTCAACATATTGTATCTAAGTCAGAGAAACCCTAATGAATCATGTTTGTGAAATCCCTGATTACTGAAGGTTGCATATACTTCAACTCCTATGTTTATTTCTTTTACATAGAAAAAATGAATTGTATTTAACAGAAGCTCAGAAATTGTGCATGTTGGTTTTTTTTTGTTATTCATTTACTTCCTTTCTCATTGCATAATATACTACATCGGGTACAGTGCTGTCTGTTGTCTTATGGTGTAGAAACACATCTGAAAGAATGATATGCACTCTATTTTCTAGAAACTGCAACAAAAATAAATGACAAACCTGCTTGCCTTCCTGCTGACAAAAGAAGGCTTTCCTGCCTCATATCAGTCTGTCTCTCAAACGGTGTCCTGCTGTCACTTAAAAATAAAACAGGTTGTTCCCACCTGAATAATATCTCCTCATGTAGAGAAGACTCAATCATTAGAGATTTCAGCTAAAAAAGAGATAAATAGAGAATAAGCAAGAAAAGCTCATGTATTTTCCAAAGGCATTTTAACAAAGAATGTTCCAGTGAAGCAGAATGATGCTGAACATAAGACTGAAAGAAGTGGAAGACATTTTCAGACATCAAGAGATGTAGAGGTAGATTTTTGCTACAGTGGTTCTGAGGTGACAGAAAATTAGCTGATTGGACTATAAATCTATTTCATTTACCTAGTCCACAGAAAACATCCTGAGTCATCTTCTGTGAAAGATACATTGAAATATACATACAATAAAGTCATGTTTGATTTCTCATATTCTTGTGTTTCTTTATGCAGATCTTTTGGGATACTTCATGCTTGATGACTAAGACTACTGAATATTATGTTTGTATTTTTAAAGGTGTATTTGTAAGGCTTTATAACATTTGTGGCAGAAGTTGTTTAAATCTGAATTCTTACACATAGATTCTGCAGGAAAACTAAAAACTCTGACCAAGAACACAACAGCCAGTTAAAAATATTTGAATCGATTCTTCAAGAACCAGGTATCTTGGTAGGAAGAACAGATACGTATGGGGCTGCTGAAGCACGGCCTGAACCTCTGATTAATCACCTGAGGTGAGCAATGAGTCAGCCAGGGGAGCACAGGTGAAGGCAAATCACCTGTGCTTCAGGAAGAGGTAGAGCCTGGCTCCACCTCTCCTAGACCCATTTAAGAGCTGCCTGCCAGTGGGGAAGGATCTCTCTGGAGATCTGCTCCATTGGAGTTCATCTTGCAAGCCCAGGATAGGGTGAGTGACTTTCTCTCGTTACTCCAATTTAAATTATATTTGCCAAGCTCCTGGAGATATACATATATATACACATACACCATCTGTATATCCATTGATTATACAAAAAAAAAAGTTATTATTTTTAGAAAGGTTGTTGTGGTTGATGAAAGTAGATGTCTTTTAGGAAGTCATCAAAATCTGATGTGAATGTGCCAATGATGATTTTTTTTCCTTTGAGGTCACTGGGGCAATCAGTTCAAGATACCTGATAAAATATCCAAATGAAAACTTAAAGAATGAAACTTATGTTTATTGATGACGTCAGGAATGATAGTAAGAAATTACAGCTATATGGAAAGGAAAACTAAGAAAAGAATAACTTAAGACACTCCAAAAGTAATGCCTTTTATTTATTTCCATATGAACAAATCAACATAGTCACAAGTATTAGCTATGCACTTACCATGATTGTAAATATCTCCACCAGAAGAGATGATCCACATTTTCATATCTGCCATGCCAGCACCATTGCTGAACGCACCACTCACTGCCTCACTATGCTAACATCCACTGTTTGGTCCCCACAAAGGTTCAGCAAGCATTGATGAATGTCAATAGGTGCTCTTTTTTTCTGCATGATGGAATGCAATGACACATCTTTGCTTCGTAGGTACTTCAATGTCAGATGATATTTTGCCCCTCTGCTACCATCCACAATACAGGGAAAAAAAAAGTAACAGAATATTGGTGGGAAGGTTCAACCTCTACTGTTACACCACCAACATACACCTGACATTGTGGGTCAACATAATAAAATAGGAGGCATTAATTTTGAAGAAGGGCTCATATGCATCTAGGGGTGCCACTGAGATACTTAAGGCGACAGTAAGTAAAAAAAATCAAATGAAGTCTTTTTCTTATTCCTCACTGTTATTTTATTCTCATTATGTTTTTATTTTAAATATTTCTTCCATTGAATGGAGAGGAATGTTTTAAGCATGAATACATGAATACTTCCCCCCCCCTTGTTTTTCTTTCTGATTTAAAAAAGCATGTGATGATGTATCTTCTACACTCAAAAACTACAAATAAAACTACAAATTTAACCTATAGGGAAATAGTAACTCCAGCCAACTTTTGAAAAACTTAAAGTTTCGGATATTGGAATCCATTATTAATCTCACTTCTTTATGTGGGTATTAGCAAAAGCAACCTAATACTGTCAATAAAAGTATTGGGACTTTTTTGAGCCAAAAAGTGATACTGATCTTTGAAAGAGATAAGGAACTTATGGGAGGTCACTAAAGAGAGAGAATTATTAATAAGATAGATTAGGACAGTGGAAGAAAAACTAGGTATTTCAGTAAAGACCACTTTTCTGTGTTTGACCTTTGACCAAACACACACAAAGTGAAGGTGTAATAATCTTAGAGGAGGTTGCTAGTTGAAGAGGAGAAATAATCTATTAAAACAAGTTGAGGGTGAGTGTGCCCTATATGTATCTATATTGTATATTGCCCTTGTTTCAAGGACTTGGATGAAGTGGATTAGTATCCTATTAAAATATGTTGAGGTACTTTACAGAGTGTATCTCTATTCCATGACAGAGGACAACAGACTGGGTTTGAAAGGAATAAAAGCAGAAAGATGATTTTGTGGAGAATTTAAAACTTGTAATGAGAGATCCCATCCTCAATTAGATGGGAGACAATACCACAGCAGATAAATCTGTGTTGTGAAAGTGATGGAGCATGATTCAAATAGATATTTTCTATCAAAAATTCTGTGATTCTATGATGGGCCTCTAGTTCTTGATTTATAGCCTTTCATTTATTACACTCACTTTCAGAAACAATGGAATTTTAATATTTCTGTCTTTTGATCAATAATTGCATAAAAAGTAACAGTAGATGTTGGTAGCAGAGGTTGCTGACTATCTTATTTATAAGTGCATCAGGAGAATATGGATGCTTAATGAAAGAGCATAGGATAAACTTTCCTTTAAAACCTACTCTAAGAACATCTGCTTTTTTTTTTTTTGGAAATGATGTGGGAGTTAAGAAAAAAAAACGCATTCCCTGTCCCTTTCATATGTCATAGCAACACACAAAAAGTTAAGGTTGTCTCTGCAAAATGTCATTGACAAATTGCTTTCATATAGCCCTGCTGCCTTAGCAATAACTTATGAGAGGCAGGTGCTGTTGTTACCTTCCATTTAAAAATATAATGAAAATGATGATGAAACTGAAAAACTTTATGTAAAGTTGCTTAAATTACAACAGGTGACTCAAGGCACAGGCAGCAATTCTAGAGGTAATACCAATATCCTGCTTTTTCCTCCTCTAATAGCAAGCCATTGTAAAGACCTTTGTGTAGGTTAACTTGACCTTCTGACTGCAGGCAGTGCATGTGGGTGTGATCCTAGACACATTAATTTGTAGGAGGAGTGATATATTATATTAGACCAACTGATGTAGCTGGAAATATCTTATAGCTTTTGGACACTCAGCCCTCTTTAATGTCACAGACATCTACCCCTGCTAATTTGTGCAGAGTGTAGCTATGCCTTGTGGTCTAACCCTTTCCTAGTAAGAGCCAGGGAACTTTTTTCCAAGAAAATGGAGTACAAAAGAGGATGTATTTATAGAGGATGGAGCTGAAGTAGGTGCAGTAGAATACATATTCCAGGTATTTGGTTGGTTGTTTTTTTTTTTTCCACACTTCCACTGCTGGATTGCTGCCCAAAGCATATTTGGAATAGCTGCCTCTGCTTCTGCTGTGATTTCCACATACTTCTGTTTTTGTTCTTTCTGTGGCTAAGGATGCTCGCTTGAGATCTGTCTGTGCTTCTGCTACTTTTCAAACAGCTATCTAGGAGAGTCAATATGCTATTATTTGTAGGGCTTTTTAGTTAATTTTTTTCTCTATATACTTGTACAGTATATATACAGTTGAGTCACCACCTAAACCACTGATTGATGACTTAAGGACTGGTCAGCTGTGGTAGCACAGGTGAAGGCAATTCACCTGTGTGATGGGGAGGGGGTGGAGCCAGGCTCCTAGATCCCATTTAAGGGCTGACTGCTGGGAGGTGGGGAAGAATCTCTTTCTGGAGATCTCTTATTTTTGGAGCTTTCTACTATGAGCCTAGATTCTTGGATATGAATGAGCATTTTTATTTTGTCTTTTTTACACTATGGTAGTATTTCCAATTTTAGTACCTGTACAGTACCATCCTAACTGCACTTCTCTTCTAACTGTACATTTGTTGACTGCAATATTTCTGTGCTAAGTACTATGGCTATGTGTTTGTTTTTTTTTTTTAAATGTGTAACTGATACTGACAGACTATCTAATTGCTTTACTAAAGCCAGAAGCATGACTCAGCTGGTATTTTGCTGAATATGTTTGATTTCTGATAGAAACATTCTGTGTTATGTGTTGAACTTCTATGATCTCCTTTCCCAGTTGTCTGCCACTTGACAAACAGGAGACCTGAATTTAGGAACAACTTGAGTGTTTAGCTGATATTTCTACTGTATTGTATATTTTCTGTCTTGAATACACATACATTCTCTTATCCCTGGTTGATATAACTCAATTCTATTACTCTGGTTATTTTTGTATAAGTCTAATGTAGGTCAAAATATTAAAAACCGTACTGTAAATTGGAACATTTTTGAAGAAGTAAATTTAGGTTAGTATTGTGGTGGTTTTTTTTTCTCCCAGCTTGGGGTGTGAGTACTTCATCTTAATAAACCTAACTTGTCCTAGTGCTTTCCTGCTTAGAGCAATCATGAAAGGATATGAAAAATAAATGAAATCTATCCCAAAATAATTTCTGTTGAAGTCTGCTTGCTTATAGGCATAGTGGTGTATGATAAGTTATCTAGTTCTTTTTTGCAACAAATTACTATATCTTTCAACAAAAAGTTGTGGCACCTGATATTTTTATTTTGTCTTTATTTTCTTCATGTATTCCTGAGTTAAGACTTCTAATGTTTCTCAGAGAGACTTTAGGTCAGGACTGTTTGAGGTTTTGATGTGATGGATAGCTTTTCAGAACATGCAAGAATATTTTGGATGGCAATTGTCTTTCCTTCAGGAAAAAAAGGAGGTGGGAATATTGGTTTACCCTGAAACAGACTTTTTTCCTATGTTTTACTCAATAATGGGACCTTCTATTTCTCTTCAATTTTGCTTTATTATACTCATCTTTCAGTAATCAAGTGTAGAAAACATTTATAGTAGTCTGTGTGATTTCTGACTGAATGTTCTGATTAGTAGCTATTACACTAATTATAAAACATAATTGTTTTATGTGAGTACAGAGACCACTGGTCCTTGTCTGTTATCTAAGCAGAAGTTTCTCAGGATCAGTATCTGAATACATGTGCTGTAATTAGCTTCATATTGTATGGAAGCGAACACAGGATTTTTTTTTTATCTTAAGATATAATGATCATAGGTAGCTTGTTTGTGGTATGTTGTCTTGATTTTTTTTTATTGGTGGAAAATTCAGCTCAGTGGAAGTATCTATTATAAGAGTGAACATCAAGCACTTGGCCTGCATAATTATTCTTGTGAGTCTAAAGCTAACCGAATTGGTACTGGCAGAAAGTGATAAAAAAAATAATTAATGGAATATTGGTTACTGCCACCTCTAACACTGGAGGCACAGGAGGCATAACTTTCAGAGCAGCCCTTGTAATTTGAGTGTGCTGGAGCTTTACTGATACCCTTATATCGTCTGATAGTGGACTTACAGCTTCTTAAAGAGGAATGGCAATACTAGAATCATACAATCATAAAATGGCTTGGATTACATGAAAGAAGAAAAAGGTACATTTTGAGTCAACCTGTGGTTTCCACAGTCATTTCCATTAAGTGATTGTAGTATTAGAACACTGCCTTCTTCCTAATTTTGTAGATTTTACGGTTAATTTATTACCTATCAAAAGCGTCCAGTGGACAACAGAATATTTCCAATCTTTGTTTTTCTCTTTAGATACACAAATTATTCTTTCAGTATAGTATCCTATCCTATAACAAGACACTACTGTTGATGTCATTGATTTCAGTTCATTTACACACAACCTATTGAGTTCAAGCCATACTTTAATTTGCAGTAGTTTGTCTATCACTTTGAGCAAACAAAACTTTCAGATTGCATTTGACTGCTTCAGCTGGGACAAAAAATAGCTACTGAAAACCTCTAAAGACAAATTGTAGTGGTTTCATCAGTACATTGTGATCCATTTTAATGATCATTATCAGCTTTGAGAAAGATGTACTCATTTTTATTGAAAGAGAGCTTTATCCCCTTTTTTCCACTCAGTAACTCAACTTGTTGCTATCACAAAACTGATATCTCTGCCTGTAGGATTCAGTAGTACTGTGTATCAAGAAAACTTTCCTTCTTCTACGCTGACTGATGCTCTCCTTTGAGACTAATAGCTTTCAAACTTAATTTTGTGGATTATTCCAGTATCTTATTCCATTTGTCTTCCACTTTGCTAGGCTTCTGTTGGACTCTCCATTTTGATTACTATTTCAAAGGGGATTATGGGAGATTTGATTAAGCAAAGTAATGAAGATCTCAACAAGGTTTCTGGCTCCCCTAATTTTATTCTGAATTTCATGATACTTGGCACTACATTGCTGTATTGGCTGCTGAATTGGTAGGTTCTGGTCTGAGAATTTCAGCCATCATTCAGAACACATGAGCTTTCAGCCTACATGTACAAGGAAAATGTTAAAATATGATGTTACTGGAATAAGGGAGAGCCTCAAGGGCTTTTCGAAATTACTGAAGCCAGTAGCTATTTTGTTACCTTTCATTCAAAGCAGTTTGATTTTTTTTTTCCTTGTTGCAATATGTGCAACTAAGTATTAAAGACCAAGAGATCAGAGAGAAACTAACCTCTTCTACCCACGATTATTTTCTTTTTTTTATAGAAATATGATCTTCAGAATTTTTATGATCTGGCACATAACCTTTGAATACTGCTTCAGTTTTACATCTTATTTAAAGCATGGGCTTTCCATTAGATGAGAACACTTTAACATTCTGTGAAGTCAGCCCTTTGTAGATTTAAAAATAAGTGCAGTTTGCAGAGTTACCAAATGTTTACTTCCTCAAATGTTTCTTCTGTAATAATTTCTCAATGACATGCTTCCTCAAAATGTTTACATCTTCTAAATGAATAGGCATGCTGTTTTTGATGCAGCTGGACTTCAGGCAATACTGCTGCTTTTAACAGAGCCTAAAGGATTTTTCAAGGACAAATTATGTTTGAGAAGTGTATTTCAAAGTCAATTAGTCCATGAAGTTTAGGAAAGAGCAGCTTTTATTTTGGGACAATGCCTGTCCAGGTATATGGTAATGAACTTGTTGACATAGCCCTACAGAGAGAAGTGAAAAATGTATTGTCTGAATACAGAGGAAATATAAGTGAAGCTTTATTTTTCCTGCACTTTAGCCCAATTAGTGTTAAATGTCCATATCAAGCTTGAAAGGATTAAAGAAGAGTTTCAAATTGATGTGTTTGTGTTCATATCAGGATTCAGTGGATTCTCTCTTTAACATTGATGTTGAGTTTCTCTTTGACTCCCTGCACTGTAACATATGTTACTATTATCTTGTGGTTTAAAAAAACTTTTGTCCCACACTTAACTGTGTCCCACTTTCCTGCCTGAGCTACTAAAGATACTACTTTGCAGCCCTTGAAGTAACTGAAGAAGTATAAAGAAATTCCCAAGTCTAGTGTAATGCATATACATCTTGAAGTACTTGAAGGACTTTTTTTACCATAGATGTCTAAAACATACACAAATTTAATGAAATAACTATTTAGAAAATGTTTTCTCTACTTAAAGACTCTTGAACTTGAGTAATAGTGTCTTTTAATATACATATACATACACTTCTAAATATTGCATGTGTTATCTATGTGTATTATACTGCAATACATTGCGTTGACTTTTATGATTTACATATACAATTTAATACATTTTAGGTAAGATGTAACTACATGCATTTAAGAATGAGAGGTGGTAGGGGTATAATTAGAACACAGGAACACAGTTCTAGCCTCAAAAGCTGTACAAGTGGCTATTTCTGTATACATATGATTGATTTGTTGACATAACAGACCTTCAACCTCATTCTGAGATCTCACATTTGTCCCTTCTTTTGTGAATGCTCTGGGTCTGTAAAAAAAAAAAAAACAAAAAAAACATTGCTCATGGGTATCATATGTGAGTAAGGAACTCATACATCTGCTGATAAGCACAGCTGCTTCATAGAAGTGTACTTATGATGTTGCTACAGTGCTATAAGCAGTGTAGACAAGAAAAACTAAATTCCACCTGTTACAAAAATCCTTCCACTCCAATTGCTTAGTTATCTAATACCATAGAATAATTTTTCTTCCTCTTGAGGAAAAGTAAAACCAAGAGGAAGAATGAATTCTCACTTCACTAGCATACTGCCTGTTTTTTGACAATCTCATTTGGCAAAGGATATCCTGGCAGAATAACTGAGTGGCCAGAGTGAACATTTAAATCCTTCAAATAATAATGTATCCCTCATGAAATATTCTGACCACAGAAATGTTGATCCACTATGTTAAATTGAGAACATGATCAATCTATGGGTTAGACGACATGAAAACACGTATACACTTTGTATTAACCTTTTATGTCTGTGAAGGACAGGTGATAAGCTCCTTACCCTGCTTCCAAATAGGAGAGATTCAGTCTTTGCACTAGATCCATGCAATTAAATGTGGATTTTATGTAGTCTGCAATTCAAACTTTTTATGAATTCAGAAAATGCTGGCTTCGTTTTTCTTGTCAGGTTACAAAACTAGACCATGACAGATGAGTTTAAGCATTTGCTGATCATTCATCTACAAAACATAATAGCTTGATTCTTTCACTTAAGGCTATTTACAGAAACGGAATTTAATTAATTGAAGCACTGGTGCTTGGTAAACTCTATTTTTTTTCCTCTCTAGCACTGTATTCTAAGAAAAATTTTTAATAACATGATACAAATGAAAGATCATAGAAAACATTTCCTAATGAAAGGGCACATTTATTTAGCCTTAATATAAGAATAATAACACTGACTTCATATACAAATTTACTGTAACTCAATCAAAAGTGCAATCAGCTAGTTTGGTATTACTCATGCAGCAAATAATTCAAATTAATCAAATCTACTAAAATCAAATGGAGCAGTCACAGCTTTGCGAAGCTAGTGCAAAATTTAATTTGTGTTAATCTGCCTTGGAGAGTGGAAGCTACAAAGTATGCTACAATATTAGCATCAGTTGCCAGTTTTGAAGTTCAGTTCTTTCTTTTCTTTTGTCTTCTGTGTTTCATAGACAAACAGATATAAGGAAATCCAATTTTCAGAGTTACTGTTCACGTTCAAAAAGTAGAAAAGTCTTTACCTTAAATGTCATTTTTTTAGTAAAATCTTTTAGTATTTTAGTGACTCATCTTCCATTAAAGGACTTAATGTTGCAGGATGATTAGAAAATTAAAATTATGTACTAAAAAACCCCAAAATCATGAAGCCGAGCAACCTGTCTCTAGTATCATATAGGAAAGAAATCCAAAAAGCCAATTCAGATAATAAGCTCATGTCATTTTTTTTTTTAAAAAAAAAACAACTTCTTCATTGATTTGGAGTAGAACAGTAAATGCCGAAGGCTTTGAAGAACACTCTCCTTTTCTGCAAGGGTAGGGAGATTCTGCCTGACCTAGGAGGGGGTGTGTGGCAGAGAAACAAACTGTGCACACAGGGAAACATTTAAAAGTATGACATGCTGGGCACATTCTGGTATGCCTCAAGAAAGAAAAGTTAGAGAAGAAATTGACTATAAGATGGCATGCAAGTGTAGATTAAAGAGGATTAGTAGAAAAATGACCAAAGAGAAATGACATAGCCGAAGAAACACTTTGTGGATGAGTTACAAGTGCATTTAAAAGAAGAAAGGCTGTCTTTAACAAGGCAAGAGATTATGATGCTTCTTGATAGGAGTTTGGACAGATGCTTTAGCTGTGTTGAAAGGAAAAGCTGCACGACAGAAATGTTACTAACAAAAAGGGTGAGCTTGATAATTTAGATTATTGGTTAGAATGGTGCTGAAAAACACAACCACTTTCTGCTTTTATGCACTTTATAAGATGGAGGTGTTGATTTACCTTAAACTACAATGGAACTTGTGTTTAAAAGCAGTGAACTTCCCAGCTGTAACCTCGGGGACACAAAGGCCCTGAAGCACAGTCTAGGTGTCTGTGAGTTATTTGGGAGGTGAAGTTTTGTTTCAATAAAGAAGCCAGTAGATTTATTTTTCATTTTTTATTTTACATACTAATTGTATTAAAGGTAATTACAAGAAACTTATGATAAAGGTCCTCAGATACCACTATATCACTACAGAGTGAAACCAGAGACTGAAAACATTGATTTTCTTCTTCAGAAATGCACAATTCAAACCATAATCTGCTATATACCGATATAGATCACTAAAAACTCTTTTAAATGAAAGAAATATCTGGCTGCTCTTTCCTACAGTTTAGTTGATTCCATCCTGTTTTCATTCAGATGTGTGCTTTAGAGAGGATAAGCACGGAACTGTAGTTCCTAAGGGCTGCAATCTCTTAAAATATAAAATAAATAGCTGACTTCAGGATAAACTTTTTTTTTCCTGCCAGATCCATAATTCTTGGGTTTGAAATGTTATCATCCAATGAAGTATTAGCTAGGAAGAAAAATATAAATCACGCTCTCTGACTTGGAATATCACAAAAAGATCCTGAAAGTGTTGAATCATCTGCAAAAGGAAAAAAAGTGAAGAGTAGTAAGGATTCAAACCTTTCCGTAAGCCTTGCTTTGAGGAAAAGCAATGTCAGATCTAACATATCTATCACTAGAACAGGATGATCTGTGATGTTCATGCAACTGAGACATGACTGTGCTCTGCTGTGTTATCATTTGTATCCTCATTAGTGGAGCAGAAGTGGTCACTTCAGGTAATTTTGTAGATCTGTTTTTATTCTAACATTCAAACTTGCTCACTTAATAGTGGGAGACTTATGTAAAAATTTTCATGCTTTAGCATTGTTGGAAGCATAATTATTTGTTCTTGGAAATGAAGAAAATAAATACAGTGCTTTTGGAAAAAAATACAAGTAGTACATATTTTATGCAACCCTATGAATAAAATATATACCCTCAAGTTGTACACTCAATTTGTGTCAAAAATCTTCATTCCTCTACATCATTCTATTTCTCTACCTTTTGCTGATGTCCTCCAGTGTTCTTTTGCTGTCACAATAGCTGTAATTAATCATCTGAGACCTTTAAAAATCCTTTGAAGGTCTTTCAGGCCACACTGCTTGGCTAGATCAAAGCAAGCCTTTACCCTGGAGGTTTTCAAGCAAAGAGTAGATGTTGCATTGAGTGATGTGGTTCAGTGTATGGTGGTGATGGGTTGATGGTTGGACTAGATGATCTTAGAGTTTTTCTTTTTTCTTTTTTTTTTTTTTTCAACCTTACCTATACTATAGTCCTATGATTCTGAGTGAGCCTTCTGCTAGATAGATCCATGAGCTGGAACAACTTCTCCATTTTTTTCATTGAAGAGTATGAATCTTCAGGACTATTACCATATTTTTTTTGTATGATATGTATTACATCTGACTTGCATTCATTCTGAAGTCGTACTTCTGCCCAAAGTATCCTCAACTTGCATTCAGGATAAATTCCATTAATTCAAAGGAATGGACACAGAAGAGATGAAGTGATGTCTAAGACTGCAGTACAACTACAGTATAGGAAAGCTTTCTTGGGCAGAGGAGTTTGGCTATAGAGGCCTTGGCAGAGGCCGTGGAGGGGGTTCCTGTGGGAAAAGACTGAAATTTTCATATTTGGAAATGAAAATACAGAAGTAATATATCATATTTGTTATTATAGTTGATTTAAACAGTTAAGTTGTAGGCTATATATGTGAAAAATGCTTTGGAAAAAATTGATCTCCTCACTTTTGTCAGTGTTTTGCTGTGATGCATCTTTGCAATCATTTAGTTACATAGGAATTCAGTTACAAGACTGCTATATCAAAAAGGAATTTAGAACAAATATTCATACTGGCTAAAATACATCAAAAAGGACAACTAAAACAAAGTCAGCTGTAGATTATGGCAAGCTCAGTTCATTTCTAGTACTGCCAGTGAAATGCCTTCTGTCAGAGGAAAAAGGATAAAAGTAAATTGACTCTGGTTTATTCTGAGCTTTCATCTTTTTCATATTTTTATCTCCTCAAAATAATAGTCATTTTATTTTTTGTAGTTTTTAGTTTTCATCATGGAAAATAATGGCTCAAATTAAGTTTTCTAATTATGCATTTAAAAGGCAGAAGATTTTAATTTGAATTCTCATTGACTGTTAGCAGATTATTTAATAAGGATAACCAAAGTTCAACTGTGTATGTTATACAGTTGTTGCCTGGTTTAAAGTGGAGTGACCCTCCAAGTAACGGCAACCAAAAAGTTCAAATTCTCACTCATGCTATATACATAATATACTTAAGGATATTATGAAGATAAAAAATTGTCTAGGGCATATAGCAAGAGTTTTGTCTTACCTTGTATGATGCTGAAGTCTGTAGACCTTACATCACTGCAATACCTGAGTATCTTTCAGAATTTTATTAATGACTTGCTAAACATCTGCTGTGTGTAGTTCTCTCTGCTACTCCTGCTGCTGTTCAGCTTGAAAGTAAACAGTAAATTTTTTTGTTCTCTCCAGGTTCTTGTAATGTGGCAATTACTATGGTAGCTGAAAACCTTAGAGTCTGGAGTTAGAGGATGGTGGCTTAATATTTTAGAAGAGGCTAATTTCGGTATATCTTTGGTGGGATTCATGGAGTGGAAGCTCTTCCAGTAAGGCAGCTGTGTTCTGGTTCAAAATTTGGCCAGACTCTAGGTACTGCAAACTACTTTTACTGTGAGGAACTGCACAGTTAGATGGGAGATGCACTTTGATGTTCCAGACCCAATCTTCAGGCTGGCTGTATTCAGGAAGTGGTTGGTTCAAGTAGTTTGAGTCTGTTTTTAATGTTCCTTATCTCCTGAAGTAAAAGGATAAAAAAGTACTAACACCCTGTTCTTTTGATTACGATTTGGAGTACAGTGCTGAATTTTCAACAGCTTTTAATGGATTAATGGAGGAAGTCAAACTGATGAAAGTGAGAAAACCCTGTTTTGCCTCAGATGATCTTGATCAAGCTTTTATCTTTCTCTGCTGCATATTGTCTTTCCTAGAGGAGACTGGAATTAATACTTGTATAATGAAAGTGGTGAACTCTCAATATTTGCTGTCTGTGGTGCTCTTTGGGAATTTAATTACAGGGTATACATAATTGGCTTCAGAAATTAAAAAGAAAGAAATTGTTGGAGTTTGTTTTTTTATTTTATTCTTCATGTGGTTCTAACATTGTGTAAACAATACTGAATTGTTCTTACTGAAATTTTTTTCAATACTGGGTATTTTCAAAGTATATCCAAAATATTCTGTGAAGAAAGGCAGGTAAAGAAGCCTGAAAAGAAAAATCGGAGTACTGTTTGGGAACTGTTTCTAAAATGCATTTTAAAATGAACATTTCAGAGAAAAAGTCACTTTTTTTCTCTTTTGGTGTTTACCTTTCACACTACTTTTTTCATATCAGAAACTTTTACTACACTTTATTAAGATTAATAAGATTAGAATCATGGAATCATTAAGGATGAGAAAAGACCTTTAAAAGTCCCACTATGAAGCCATCCTCACCATGCCCACCAAACTATGTCCCTGAACTAGTTTTGTGTTGTTTAGTTCAAACAACAAACAAATATTAACAGACTTATCAGAGATAAATTACATGAACTTATTTGGCCAGGAAAGGGAGCTACTACAGGTGTGAGAGTGTTGTGGGGGGTGGGAGGGGGGAAGTACTACAATGACTACTGTTGCAGCTGTGAACATTAAAGTTGAAATAGGTCTGTTTCAATAACTGGCTGGGAGGCTGTGAGAGTGAATGAAGTCTGCAAAACTGTTTTGTACTGTACTGAGTTCTCTTAAACCATTTCAGCAAACCATGCAAGAGCTTGTCTTACTCCCAGAGTGAGCCACCCTCCCACAGTTTCCTCATAACAGCTGCCAGAGTCCGTGAACCCACACATTTTCCATCAACTCCTTTTCCTGTCTATATCAAGCCCTAGAGCAACAAGAGGCCAGGTTGCAAAAATTATTGTATGAGGTGGAGAGTAAGTGATGGCTGAGAGTAAGAAGGCAGAGATGATGAGCACTGTCATGTCACATCACAGGACAGTTTACATTCGAAGAGATTTCAGGAGGTGTATATTCCAACCTGTTCCTCAAAGCAGGATATTGCATGGTTAGATCAGGTTAGACACCCTTCTTAAATATTGTCATGAAAACAACTTGGATATGCTTATATACTTTGAAAACTTCTTAGAAATGTTGGATTTACTTCTAAAGAAGGAATATTCTCTGAAGTTTCCCAGGAATATGTAGCCTGACTTGGAAAAGAAATGTTAATGTCTTTTCACTTGTTCTGTTTATTCAGTTCTTGGTATGGAGAGACAAGAACCTCTCTGGAATTATGCATATGTTTTAGTTATTAATCACTGATGTATGTGAAAGAATTTAACAAAAATTTTGATATCTGAAAGAAAACCATTGCTTTAAAGTTGCAAGTATGGAAGCAGAACTTGTTAGAATATATGCTATGCAGATAATTATTTCATTGGCCGACTTGATGTTGTATTATTAAACAAGGGGGGGAAAAAAAAATCTGGTCTGTTAAAAGTTTGAAAAGAATTTCAGAGTCATTCTGACTCCTACAACAATTTTTTATTACCAAAATAGTTTTTTCTCCTCCATACTTCCATGTGAAAAATCTTCTCAGCTAGAGAAGCTGCCTCAAATCACATTTAGCAGCACCATGGACTGCACTTTCTCACATCAGAACAGTTACAGAAAACAGGGAGAAATTTGCATCTTTACATAGGGGCATTGGAGACATCATCCTTAGTTAATGGAGACAGGCGAGATGACATGTAAATTTGCTGAAATTAAGTCTGGTATTTGTAATAGATGATGTAAACACAGATCCAGTATTCCATTTTTTTTTTTTTTTCCCCAATGCAAATCATTGTCCTCAACCCTGGTGATAGGAAGCTTTACTTGCTATTGTGCTGCTAAGTTAAACTTCAACAATGTGATGGCAGAATTACAAGAAAGGTCCTATCTGGAACAGAAACTAACTGAACATGTAATTGAAACAGTGAGACCACCTGGATACACAATGCTGTCAACTATAAAAAGGCACACCCCCAATGGTTGCTGGTATAAACAGGTCGAGCAACTTCTACAGGTAGCATGGCTAGTGTTAAGCAGAGTTTCATTCCTTTAAAGTCAGCATAAGATCCAATTGTGAACTGTAAACTAATGCTTCCCCTAGAAAGATGGTTTAGTGGCTTCTTAGATTACATTTGATTCTTCTTTTTCCCAAACACCACCCAGTCACCATGACATAGCTTTCATTTTCACTAGTGATTTGAAGAAGTTCTGTGTAACTCACATCATATTAATAACTCAATTCTCCAAGGTACCAAATATTCTCTTTTCGCATTCATTTCATATCTTACAGAGCCCTAAAAGTTGACCTAGAGGAAATACATTTTGGAACACCTATGTAGCTGTTATGAATTTTTGTGGGGAAGTAGATATATTGAGCCCATGAGGCTTATTGTGATTAAAAGCTTCATCACATATGGTAAAATTCCAGAGTTACCCATATTGCTGTTATTAGCATATAAATGCTCTTATCTGCCAGAGTTGGACATAATCATGAAATATGCCATTGTTTCAGGATGAAGTTTTGGACTGCCTGGGATCCCATAACATTATGAGAAAGAAGTAGTAATACTATTGTCGTCGTTGAAGAAGCACATTCATTATCAGTATGTCCCACTTCTTTAAAACTGGTAATATTATGAGGAAAAAAAAGCTTGCAATTTAGGTAAAACTTCTGAAACTTATTTCAACATCAGGTGTGACTTTTTTTTCCCAGTATGGTGACTATAATACCTTTACTTCTAGGCATTTTTTTAGTAGCAAGAAAAAAAAAACATTTTAAAAGTAATTATTCCAGGTTATTTATTTGTACATGAAAAACTGTACATGAAAAATGGCTTCTTTCCAATCACATTATTGGAATCTTAATCATCTTGTAAAATGAAGATCTCTACAGAATGTAAGTTATATATTGTATATTTTAACAGCATGACAACTTTCTGCAGAGCTTTTTAGTATCCATGTTATCTTTGTTTCCTCCTTATTTGTGCTATTCTGACTACTGTTGCACAAATACCTCTGGCTGGAATTGTCTGGAAAGACTGGTAGAGCACAGAAGCTGAAATGGTGTTTCAGTCTCCCTTGCCTGTGAATGGCTGTGAAACGCAGCTGTGTCCTTGATTGAGTTTTTCTGTGGATATGGAGAAAGGCAAACCAGGACAAGCATTGAATAAACTAAAATGTTACTTAAGCTTCAGAATTCTTTGTTTTTTTTTTTACAGTTAAAATAAAGCCTTTTACTAAGTGTATTTTTATTGTCACCAAAGGTTTATAATATCGTAATAGAACATATAGAACATGAAATTTCATTAGAAATCTGATTAGAGAGTCTGATCATGCAAGGTTTTAAGCTCAATTTCTAGACTAGCAAACTGGCTACACAACAAATATACATCCAACCTTTGAATCCTTATCTAAGGTGAATCTTCTGAGGTTCTCTTCTCATTATATTTCTAAGAGGTTCAAATAATTTCCATTGCACCAATTCCCAGTCCTAGATTTACAAGTTTGATAGCATTTATCCTAGTCATTATTTTTTGACACATGCTGTTGAGATTGAATCCATATGTTTTTTTTTAATTCCACAAGGAATCTGCCCAAAGTCTAAGATGAGTAATTTATGAGGCCTTGTTATATTTTTGGAAACCTTTCTGTAAGAAAATAGCTCACATATCTTTATAATCATAAATTATTTCATACCTAATTACAAACAGGCAGACTGAATAATTGTCTTCATTGAGAGCTGTTTGACACTGAGAATATACCGCCTTATTTTATAAACTTTTTAATGTTCAGCCCATAAATATGTCACAGCTAAGGAGTACTGCATCTTTAAGTATATTAAATGCAGTCTTGTGTAACCAAACTTAATAGGATTTTAAAATGAATTATAGCTGAAGTATTTAACAAACAACTTTTTCTACATGTGGAAAGCTTTCTTTAAACTGACCAGTTCAAGTTAACTATTTGAAAATAAGCTTCATATTTGACAGTTAATGTGACTGGGGACTTCTTTTCCCGTACATATTTAAGAACAATAAAAGAGTTTCAGGAAAAATAGTTCTTATTAATTCCTTTGAAAAGCAACTGTTAATGGTTTTTAGTGCAGTACTGAAGTCAAAGAAATATGAGAAACTGGAATGCGTATGCTTTTTCACTGAAGTTCATGCTTATGCCTTTATAGCACTTAAAGTCTCAACCTGTTACACATTGTTCTAACTTACAGTAGGCTTTGTTTTTAGCAAATTTTCTTCTTTCTCTTCTTTTATACTGAAAGTCATCTAATTTAAAACTTCATCTTTGGTAGATCAGCATTCATTAATAATGCCTGTTTTTGAGGGGATAAAATATCATATAAAAGACATGGGTGACATAAGTCATGTAGGAAAGTTCAGAGATAATCCACACAGTAGGAGAGCCATGAAGGGGGTGGAAGCAGAGAAAAAGAGCTAATAAAAGACCAAAAAACCCAACAAAGTATGTACTCAGAATACTAATAACTTGAGCTAAATGATGTATTCAAATACTTTCTCCTTGAAGTATTCAGCCACATTTTCAACTCCGGTTGGTTTTCAGAAGACAGCTGGCCTTCTTCCAAGACACATAGTTTCAGTAGTTAATTATGAGTCAGTTCCAACATTAATTTACCTAACTCTAGCTCCTCCACCATCCCAGATTATAATACAGCGCTTCTGTAGCAGGGTCCCAGGTTCATTGTTTCATGTGCATGAGAGTGAAAAATCTTTCACAACTGGCATTAGGACTTCTTTCCAATCTTGAATTGTTCTTGCAGCCGATGTGTGCAGATGCTAAAACTGCTCTATAGAGAAGTGATATATATGCAAAATGGTGTGAGTATCCAGGTTAATATTCCACAAGAAATGTCACTTTAACATGTTAAAATTTTCTACATCTATATAGTTATGCATTTTCTGAATAATTACATACTGTATCTGGATGAAATTTCAGAGGCAAATAGTAAATTTCATTTAAAATTACTTGTGAATTTCAGTTATATCTGGTTAATAGTTGGGAGGGAAAAAAAAAGACAATTTATCAGAGCATTGAAACATTTAATCTTTATCAATCTTAAAGGCAAACTTATTTTGTTTTGATATTTTCCTCCCACAACATTCCTTAAGTTTTCAATTTGAAGTTTTTGATTTACAAATGTAATAAGATGAAAAAAATAAGGTGAAATAAGTGTCAAATAAACAGCTTTTTAAAAAAGAGTGACTAAATTCTAATGTAGCCTCTGAAGAAGTTGGCCTAAGAAGTGCATTCAGCATCACTGAGAAAATTTCTGGAAAAAAAGTAAAGCAGCCTAGGATATGTGAGCCTCAGGGTCAAACTCCTCAGCAAGAAGTGAATTTATTTAGAAGAAAGATTGGAAAACACTTTCCATTTTCTGAAAAGTATTTTTTTTTTGTAAATCAGTCTAAGTCAAGGAATAATAACTAAAGAAGAGAAAAAATAAAAAATTGTGTGCCAAGTCTTGTTCATTCCCTGGAAGAGGTTCATTTGTGTTGCTTTCAGCACTGCTTATGCATTTTATTGAATGCGGAATATTCATATACACCAGCTCTGTAAAATATGTGGTAATTGAGAACTATTTTAACATTTCTGTTGATGATTTTTGGGGCTTTTTGGAGTGCTGACCTGAAGCACCTCAATGCTTAGTGTCATAAAGTACTACACAATGGACCAGTTATCCACAAAACTCTTTTTGTATTGGTTACAGAAGGTGCCTATGGCCTTCACTGGTTCATTCTCCAAGTGATAAGCTTGTGCTTTTCCAGAGATGTAGGTCCTGGAATCTAGATGAATGAAAATATCTTGTATCTGCATTGGAAAAGAGAATGTCAGCTTATCATAAGGAAAAAAGAGGAAAGAATGTTAGAGAAATGCTGTCTGTTGTAAATGGTTTTTATCAGGATTCTTGAACTCGTATTTGTTTTTATTGTTTTGAAGCCCTAGATGGGAATACAATAAAGAAATGTACTTGCTGAATGTAAACTGCATCTCAGTTATATCTGAAAGCAAGAGTGAAGAGTTGGCCGATGTAGGTAAGCAGCGTTTATTAGGTAGCTAAAAATCTTTAATTTATTTGTAAATGAGTCTATAGATTGGCATTGCTATATATTGTGCTTTCTCATCTATTTCTCAGATGATCGCAGGCAGCAATTTAAACCATTGAGGCCTTAAAACAAGGAAAAATAAAAACACATTGATTGATTTCTCTTTATATGCTTAGACATAAGCATTCTTGTTTTTTAAATACTGTTTTAGAACATAAGGTAGCCCAGTTTGTTGTGCACAGGAAAAAAAATCAAGACTAGTTAGATGGTGCAGTGGCATAGCTTGATAGAAAACTATAGCGTACTGTCAAATTTCTTTCTAAAGAGAAAAAATACACCTCTCTTTTATGTTTTAGGTGTTCTATAAGCACCACGTATTTTAGAAACAGTTAATATGTAGCTGTTTAAATTAAGAGTCGTGTGTGGCCAGGTAAAATTTACCTGCAAAGTAACTTTGTACCATCGTCATGAACTAGTAGAAGTATCCTGCCTAGTTTTTCACTGTTTCAAAAAAGGCAAAAGAAGGGAAGAACTGATTGCGATGAAGAACTTGCAGATGGAGTTGGACTTTTGTAAATAATTTCAGCTACATTCATAAAAAATCTACTTTATAGTCTCTGGGATTCTTCAGGTGTTTACAGATGGAAGTCTTGTGAGGAGCTGCTGATGGAACTGGGATTGTTTTGTTTGTAGGAGAGGAGGCTTAGGGAGATCATATCACTCTATAAATACCTGAAAGAGGGATGTGGTGAGAGAGATGTTGTCCTTTTCTCCTGTGTAAGTAGCAACAGGACTAGAGAGAATAACATCAAGTTACAGAGGGAAAAAAATAAGTTACATACTAGGAAAAAGTTATATACTAGGAAAAAAATTATTCTCTGAAAGAATGATGAGATGCTGGAATGGGCTGCCCAGTCACCCCCTGGAAGTGTTCAAAAAGCATTTAGATATTGTACTGAGGGACACAGTTTAGTGTGGAAATATTGGTGGTAGGTTGATGGTTGAATTAGATGATTGTGTATGTCTTTTCCAATACTGGTGATTCTATGATTCTATGAAATATAGCTGCTGGACAGATGCAGGACTTAGCTACATTTAAACAAAATACAACTCATTAACTGATACGTTTTCCAAAGTCATCTATACATGATATCTCTGCAGTGGAAGTGAAAGTGTTGGTGACTTAACGGCTGATTTAAATGGAATTCATTTTCTAAAAGGATTTCATGCTACAGATATAGTGAGATGGAGAAGTGTCAGCAAAGAGTATAATAAATGTTGGAAGTCATGTTAAGAGACTGTAAGGCTAAAGGGGCTGTTGGCTAATAAATACTTTTTTTTACTTTGAAAATCCTATGGACGTTATTATAATACAACATTGCTTATTTTAATTAAGGAGAATGTAAGTTTGAGAAACAGAACTATTCCATTAATCAGAAGTATAATTAAAACTTTTTGTAACTTATTTTACTCCTAAATAACCTCATTTACAGCTGCCAAAAATCTACCAGCACCTTTCTTGAAACTAAAGGGATGCATTTTGCTTTGATATTTTTTCCTTTTAAATTTTATCTGTAAGGTCTAAGATCATGCTCTACATCCTTCCATAACAGCTTCTACCACTGAAAAGTGGGGATAATCCCATGTAAGATCTTTCTTAAGTTACAAGTTCAAAATGGTATTCATCACTTCTGGATTCTGCATTTCTTCTGTGAGCTATAGAACTCAAAATTAATGGATGTAATCTAAATTCTGAGTTTAAAATCCATACTGTAAGGGTGTTATCATACAGACCATCAGGCCATTTTGATTTCACAGTGAATGCTGTTGCATGTACCCAACATCATTACTAATCAAGTCAGCTGCATTATGCATTTTCTTATGACATTTTTCTCCTGCTAAAAATAAATCTCAGATGATGTGCTAACCAAGGAGATGTTCCCTGGCACTACTCTCCTAGCCTTTCATTTGGTCTAGATACTTCAGATATTCTTCTTAGATTTCCTGCAAACTGTTACTTTAGACACCTCAACGATAAAAAAAAGACATCCCCAGCTCTGGAAATGTAACTTATCAGTCATTTTATTACCACGAGTCATATTGGACAGATCCTACTGAACACAGTACGCTCTTTTTAATATACTGTATTATTAGTTGTGACCTGTGTTGGGTGTTTGTGCATTCTGGGAAAACACCAGAGTGCTTCAGTGCTCAGGTGTGATTCACAGAAGCCCTGGCACAGATAGCATCAGCAGCCAATTCAGGAGTGTCCATCTACAAGAGAGCTTAGGGAAAGGCTGTAATTCAGATTCACAGGCTGATCAAGGATGATTTTCCAAAGTTCTGTGCATTTTAAAAAGAATATGTCTAAAACATAATGTCATACTAGAAATTCCTGAGGTCACCCTCACTGAGCTATTATGTCTGCATAGTGTATATAAGAGTGTGTAATGCAGTTGACCATAGTATACAAGTATTATTTCTGGAAAGACACTGTACTGAAACCTCCATTTGATGATAGAGTTAATAACTTCAGAAGTAGTGTAGTAATGTATATTTGCATTCCAGAGACAGGTTGTTTATTGTCCAGAGAGAATTAAGGCCAGGAACGGCAACCAGAAGGTAAGCATCTGCAAAACCCTAGACGTTTACTTACTGAGGAAAATGAGTAGTCTAAATGAATTCCACACTGTAAAAATGCTAGAGCATTTGCACTGAAGGAAGACCACATGCTAGCATGGATTACTATGGTTCACTGAAAAATGATAGCTAAGCAGTGAGTGAATGCAAATCATCCTTAGTATTCTAAGGATGATTTGCATTCACTCACTGCTTAGCTATCATATCACTTTGCAGCAAAGTGTCAGGTGTACATTAAAAGATATTTAACCTGTGTAAAAAGTACAAGGTAATGTCTTTCAAATTAAGAACATTTTTCTTGCTTTTTACCTCTCTGTATCTTGTGGATAACAAATATAAAAGTCAGATAATCTTAATTAAATTCTTTATTACAGCTATTCATTAGTTATGACCTCAGTTTGAACTACTGTGGAAAGAGATGAGACCTGTGTTAAAATATAACATGCATCTGTGAATATTAAGGGAGTTCTTATTTTGTGTTGATGCATATCAGAATCAGAATATGTATAGAATCATAGAATGACTTGGCTTGGAAGGGACCTGAAGGATCATCAAGCTCCAACACTCCTGCTCAAGCAGGGCTCCCAACCTCCATAATTATGACTAGACCAGGCAGCCCAGGGCCCCATCCAACCTGGGCTTGAACAGCTCCAAGGATGGGCAATCCACAACTTCTCTGGGCAGCCTGTTCCAGCACCTCATCACTCTCTTTGTAAAGACCTTCCCCCGATATTCAACTTAATTTTCCTTCCTTCAATTTTAAACCATTTTTCCTTGTCCTGCCATTATCTACCCTTGTAAAATTGACTCCTCTCCTGTTTGTAGGCTCCCATCAGGTACTGGGAGGCTACAATGTGGCTGGATGACTGTGAACCTGGAGATGTTGGTTGATGCTCGGCTGAATATGGGCTGACAGTGTGCCCAGGTGGCCAAGAGGGCAACAGCAATGGAATGGCCTGTCCAGGGAGGTGGTGGAGTCGCTGTCCTTGGCAGTGTTCAAGAGGTGTCTGTATGAGGAGCTACAAGATATGGTTTAGTAGCTTGTGGTAGCAATAGTAATGGGAGGGCAGTTGGACTAGATGATCTTGCAGGTCGTTTCTAACCTTGTGATTTCTATGATTCTATATTATTCTAATGAAGTCATCCTGCAGAAATGTCTTTATTTGACAATTAAAAAAACCAAACCAACAACAACATGAAAAGTTTGGAGAAATGCGTTTGTTTGGCAAGGAAAAAAAGAGAATAAAGTGGCTGAAAAATGGATTTACTGTTGGTAGAAATGTGTCATGAAACTACTTCAAACTCAGCCAACCACCTGGCTGTCCTATAGAACAGTGGAGGAAAGAGAAAAGGAAAGCAAAGTAAATCAGAGAAATGGAGACTTTAGTTATTAGTTAATACAAACATCTAAGGCATAGTTCTATGCCCGATGAAATAGTGAATTATGCTGTTATTGCTTAGATTTTTTTATTGCTGAAGTTTTTGTCTCAACTGACTGGTGTGCAGTCAGTAGGTGTATTGCAGCCATTTGAATATGGCAAGACTTTTATATCAGCAAATTTAGTAACTAGCAGGTAGACAGAATGCCACTGTGAGAACCAGTACACAGATTTCTGATTTCCCTCCCAGTGCAGAGCACTGAGCTCTGAAATACAGCCTACACAACAAGTATTGAAAAGAATATTACTATCTCATGTCATGTACTTCTGGGTTACTACTCTATGAACAGGAAAAGTGCAGATCAGGGCCTGACCAGTTGCCAAAAGTCACACTGCATGCTTCGTACAGAAAGCAAGGACTGATATTTTAAGATCACATTAAATGGCTCACAAGTTTCCCATTTTCACTGAAACAGGCAGAGCTTAGCCTGTTGATTTATTATTCATGCACAGAGTACTGCTTCTTCAAGAAGATCGTAAATACAATTTCTCCAGCCCAATCATTCTCTCCAGGTTCCTGATGAAGTGATAACCACAATAGACTTCAGAAGGATTAAGGGATGATGTGGAAAATGAAGTCTAAGCTGTGTTTCTGTACATTGTGTTGTGTGAAACAGCCACAGAAAGATAAGAGCCAAGTAGTAGAAAAATATACTACTTGTAATGGAAGCTTGAGGCTTCATCAAAAATCTGCTTCTAGGGTGAATGACTCAGATTCTCAGTTACATAGATTTGGGAGGTTAATCCTTTTTCAAATAGTTCTTCCACTTACATTTATTTACAGAGTGTGATCACTACATACTGAAAAAGCTACTCAAATCCTCTTCAAATTAGGCAATTTATGTGCCTATACCTCTGGAATTCGTAGGACCATTACTTTTATCTTTATTAACTCCTTAGTGTCAATGTAACTCCTGACTGACAAAAGTTTAGTAAGTGTATGGGAAAAAGATTTATCTGTGATGGAGAATAGACATAGGGGTCAGGAGAGGTTGCTCATCTTTTAAGCTACCTGTGCAGTCACTATATGATTTTGTCACCAATTAGTTATATGCACCTGTGTTTATTCCATTGTAAAACAGGCATAGTGCTCTGAACATACTTCAGGGATTTTATATGATTAAATTATGCCAAACACTCTTTTCAGATGAAGGGCTGTTGCAACCATTTTTATCAATCACCTTTAACCTACAATGATCTATACAGCTGCTTCATTTCATAACTGAAGCACTGCTGCTCTGACACTCTGTTGCATTAGTCTTTTTCATAAAGTAGTTTGGAAAATCTGGAAAATTGTCTATAGTGGATGATCTGAGAGACAGCTGTTTATAGAAAAGTATTTGATTTAAGTACAGATTTAAGTATATACTTAAGTACATCCACTTTATATTAACTTTTCCCAAAGAGTGTCACAACTGCAGGATGAAGAGATTTTAAGACATTGATCTGCTTTTATGACCATATATATATAACCATCAGACGAGCCTGAAGATCTCAGCAAATCTTTCCTTTTCTAACTTCAGTGATACATATCATAATTGCTTTCAAGATACTGTAGTTTCTTTGTAACCTGAATTAAGGGCATGTCAGCTTTAGCAAGCAAACTTTCAAATCTGGAGGGAAAATTACAAACTGTAGAAGAGAGGGGCTCAGAGGAGTCCCTAGAAGGTAGAGCTTTTAGCTGGAAAACCTGCAGCATTTGTAGTAGATGATCCTTCTACTAAACAACCTGGGGAGCCTATCCAGATTGTATAGTTTTTGCATGCAGTACAACGTTCAGTTTACTTTGGAGGAGACATAAAAAGAGGCAACAAAATGCTGATAAAGAACTGATCTTTTGCTTCCATTAGCCCATCCCTCATGGGGTGAGACATCTCCCTGAATAAATCTCCTGTGGGATATTGAAACATGATTAGGAACATAACCTGTGAGTGTTTAATTTCTACTGTTGTATCTGAGTTCATTGTTTGCTTCTGTTTTGTTAGCGGATGTGTTTTAGTGTCTTGTTACCAGTGAGCAGTATAGAAGTAAGTGGAAATAGAATGAGACATTCCATATTGATATTTTATTTATATATGACTAAAGACTGTTTCAAAATACTTCTCAAAATTGTAAATGCTTCCTCACAGAACTCAAAAACAGAGCTAATAGTCTAAAATCTCTTCTCTATCCTATTAACTTTTCTGATAAATCTGGTGGCCAAATTTCCATCCCCTTCATTGGCAGAAGGAAATCTTTGTTTTCATTCTACTTCTTCATAGAAAATGATTCTATCTCAATTCTATTAAATTCTATTCTAATAAAATATTCTATTTAAAAATTACTTGGAAATTTGCATAGTAGTCTTAAAGAAGATAAAGCATCGACTGTTTTAAGAGCACAAAACCTTTAATGCATTAATTTCCTTACAAATTATGGATGTCTAGCACTTTTATAGAAGGTGTCCCATGCCATTCAGGAGTGCATGGTAAACAGATCTTTGCTTTTGTTTTCAACAGTACAGATAGAAATTGACAAGACAATTTTGCATTTTAAACAAGCACAGATCCTAAGGGGTAAAACCAAGGTGGAAACCTCTGACACTCCACTGAAAGAGGGAAACTATTTTCACAGTGCGCACAGTAGATTTCAGCTCTGGAAAGATCAGTCACTTTTCAGAATACGAGACTAACTTTAGTGCATACCATGCTATTCTGTTGGCTCAGTGAAGAATTTAAGAGATACTCTCGACACCTTAATAAGACTCAGTTCAATGATGTAAAACATTTGCTGAAAGATACATCAATTCCAGTACACTTCAGTAGAAACAAAACTAGATACAGGCTGCAGACTTTGCCCAAGGAAAGCATCATGTCAGAAACCTGCTATGGAAGAATAGTTTTACATAGTCATATTAAATGTTTTATACTATCATTTTATACTCTTTTTATACAGAATTTTGATGAAGAGTGGCATACCTGGGGAATATTTTTCAGGCAAAGTCCAGACATACAAAACCTTTCAGCATTTCTCTCATTAGATTTGTATTTATTCACAATATGCCTGACTAAATATACACCTATCAGATGTAAATCTGCATTAACCTTCTGTTCACTCACTCTACTACTTTCTGAAGGTCAGATCTGATGCAATATTACCTTTTTTTCATGCTAAAAATCTGCAAGGATTATAATAGTGTCTTCCCTAAGTTCTTTTGCTGATAAAACCTTGCTGCTGTTATGCTGGTACAGTTCTGCAAACAGCTGGGGAAAGGACAACAGGTATGCAGTTGTTCATGCAGAGGGAACTACCCACAAAGCTGTGTCTCTAGACACTAAATCACTAGAAGAATTTATAGAAAGGTTTAGAGTTTTATTTAGTCAGGAAAAACACTGCTAGTAGCCATCTCCTTTATGATGCTAGTGGGTATTACTATTTTTCCCAAAGCCAGATTCTTATTTCATCTTCATTACAAAGAACTCTAATGCACTTGTTAAAGAGAGCCGGCAGGACTAGATCCCATAAAAAAATGAGATGTCAGAGAGAGCTTGCTATAGGGGCAAAACCACCAACAGCTTCCAGGAGCCTATGGCCTTTATTTGATCCAGCCAGATATCTTTTGGATGAAAAGACCTCTTTTGCAGTATTTTGGAAAGATATGTGTTCTCTCTTTGCCAGAACATGGAATTGCAAACCTAATGCTTGATCAATTGTTTTTCAGCTTTTCTGACTGAGGAAGCTTTTGTTTGGGTTTGGAAAATACTTTAGTTTTTTCCCATTTAGTCAAGCACAATTTACCCCAGGCATGTTGCAGTGAGTACATAAGGTACTGGAATGCAAGACAGTGATGGTATGCACATTATGTATCTCTTTCTTTCTGTATGCTTGTAAACTAGTAGGAAATGTACTTAAATGTTTACAATTATGTCATTGCAACACTAGAAAAGGAAAAACAGTTTCCTTGTGAGGCATATCTCAATAATTTTAAGCTGAATAAAAATTTGCAATTGAAAGATGGCAATATCCCTTTAAAAGAATCAAAACTTTAGTAGACAAAGAAACTTTAAGGCATAAAAATAAAACCACTGTCAAAGCAGCCATCACCCTTGGGTGGTATCTACTATTCAAGTAATTTGCTCCTTGGCAGCAAAGCAGTCACTTCCCTATGAATTACATTGGCTCCCAGAAGTAACAAATGCAGGTTGTATTTGCCATTGATCTCTACAATTTACACTCAGTTGATCTGCTGTGTTTTGTGCTTGACTGACTTTTTTTCATGAAACTTGGTTTTACAGAATAGATGTTTTTTCTTGTAAGACCTAGCCTGCAAACAAGATTATAAACCTCCTCTTTTGTTTAAATTTTACTGCTAGACAGAATATCCATGGTTTGCATTTTGTAGCTTTATTTGTTTTCTTCTATTTATTAATCTCTCTTTTACTGTCTTTGGAAGTTTGAATTTGCTACCTTAACTTAATTTTGATATTATTTTTGAATAGCCTGCAAGCTTCGTGTATTTTATGGTTAACTGGCAAGGCTACTAATTCCTGCTTAAAGAGAAATGTTTGGGGAATGTGTTGAAATTTGAACAATAACAATGTTTCAAATCTTCCATTGGATTTAATGTCTGTCATTGTGTTGCCTTGCTGAAAGGTGGGCATAATGTTCAGAGAAGAAAGCATATGTAGGAGCAGTGTGCATTTACAGGGTGACCAGCATGTCAAGGGAGGTGATTCTGCCCCTCTACTCTACTAATGTGATATCTCACCTGCATTCAGTTCCAGAGCCCACAACAAAAGGACATTGAGCTGTTGCAGCAGGTCCAGAGGAGGGCCATGAAAGTGATGAGAGGTCTGGAGAACTTCCCCTGCAAGGGGGGAGAGCTGGGGCTCTTCAGCCTGGAGAAGAGAAAGCTCTGACAAGACCTTATAGAGGTCTTCCGGTACCTGAAGGGGCTGTCATGGTTTTCTAATTTTGTTATCGATATTCCACATCAAAACATCATGTAAAGCATGGGTCATTAAAGAGTTAATACTCCAGTTCTGTGGACTGACAACTTTTTGGATACCTGGTTCTCAGAAGAGAAGAACTACATATCCCAGATGACTTCACGTTCAGAGAGGAAGATAAGCCACAGGAGGAAGTCACAGGATCTCGCTCTCTGACTCTTTCTTGCTCACTGCCTGGCAGTGTGTGGATGTGCTCCCCAGTCATGCGCCTTCCGTTCAAAGTAGGCCTTTCGATTTCAGGCGCTCTATCTCATTTTATTTTATTTATTAGCTTCTATTTCAATTATATTGCATTATATTGTGTTATCTTCCATTCCGATATCATATTTAGTAAAATTAAGTTTTTCTCCTTAGATTGTTGCCACTGTTCTGTTTTTGGGGCCAGCTCCCATCTCCCTACTCTTCCCCTTTTCCCTTCCCATTTTGGGGCCAGGGGGCCTACGAGCCTGTTGCCCCCTGTCACAAGCACAGATTGGTCTAGATAACTCCGTGACAGGGGCCTATAGGAGAGCAGGGGAGGAATTTTTTATAAGGGCATGCATAAACAGGATGAGGGGAAAAGAGTTTAAACTGGAAGATATTAGAAAGAAATTATTTACTGTACAGGTGGTGAGACACTGGAACATGTTGCCCAGTGAGGTTGTGAATGTAGGAAAGTTAGGAAAGTTCTGTGATTTAAATGAACCAATGCAGGACAAAAATACTGCTACTATAGCTGGGTCTTTTCCTTCATCTTTATTTAAAAGGTGATTTTTTTTGGCTTCATGTGGAAACAAAACACTTAAAATAGCCTCTAAAGAATATTAAAACTACCCAGTGCTCATATTGTAAGCAGGCTGACAATTATTAACTTTATTTGTTGGCACTGAATATATGATCCATATCACCTCAAATGGTAAATCTGTACAATCATTTTAGTTGATGTGTAGCTTGATGGCATGTGTAGACTATGCTGGTCATCATCCTGTGCACAATTAGGAAGATTTGTGTCCCACCTCAGGGAGCTTCTCAGGAGACACAATAGGATTGACAGCAGAAGCATGCAGGGACCACACGGTAATGTAGTAAATGATGCATGTTAACTAAAGTGAGAGGTTCACCTGATTAAAAGAAGTTTTGTGAGGAAACATATTTAATTAAAGTTTAACAATCTCAGTATGATCAGAGAGCAGAAATAATGCTCTAATTAGAGACGTACTGGAATACTTCAGTTCATTCATGTGTTTGCCTTAACTATTGAGTGCACTTATATACAAAAACAAACACAGTTACTGCTGCTGTTTTAATAATGTTTTGCTCTCTCTCATTTTCTTGTTATAACCAGGCTATCTCTGATATTAGGCAGTCAGTGAAAGGTATCATGTGTTATCAGATTCTGCAACACAAACTTTCATATTTTATGAGATGTACAGCAAATATCTGTACAATATAGACATTAAAATGCTGTTGACCTGTTGACTGGAGGTTTTAGATTTTCATATAGTGCTATAATAAACAAAATACAGTTTAAGGTGACAGATCTATTTACTGATTTGTGTTCTGTGTTGCCTCGTTTGCAGTTAATTTGCTCAATTTCTTGTACAATTCCATTCAAGTCAGAATGTTAACGTCTGTACAATTACACTATGGATGAACTAAATCCAGTAAGGTTATACTAAGTGGATAAAATTAATGAAATAAATTACTGTTCATGCATTATATCATCATTTAAACTAAATGAAGTCAAAGATTGATGCTGCAGTTCTCTTTACAGGGGAATGATCAAAAATGTCTTAACAGCAGTGCTGGTGTGAAAGAAGGTGGCAACTCAGACTTTGATCTTAGAAAAAAGTCAGTTTGTTCTATGTCCCAGATTCAGCTGCTTAATACGTAGTCTGTGAATGAGAGAAGATCTAAAAAAATTATACTGTCCCACTAAGATTTGACTCTGAATATAATTATAATTAATAATACTCTTATGGTTGTTACATACCCATAACTTCTGAATACATTATAAAAATAAATGAATTCAATAGTTGTCAAGCAGTATAAGGAGAAAGGATGCTATTCTACACTGCCTGCCACAGTGTATGGGCTTCATAGCTTTGTATTTCCAGAAAGTTAATTGCTGATTCAAAATATCTCTTCAGTCTTGTCATTATCACTTTACTACCATCTAGCCCTCTGTCTAATATTCATCTTTTCTTTAATATTGCTTTTTTCAAAGCCTTTAGGAAGGGACAGCTTTCTTGTTTGAACGATCCTCTCTAAATTGTAGATTTCATTGTACTTATTTAGATGGAATACCATCTTCTCTGGTGCTGGTTGGATTTCAGTACTGATGGCTTCAGAATGTAAGAACACCTGGTCTTTGCCTAATTGCAGTGTATCTTCTGGAGGAATTTAAAAGAGTCCTATTCTCTAGATTTCCTGTACTAATGTGTTCCATATATCAAATATATAGCATGTTAAGATAATATTTCCTTAAATCTCTCTGTATTTTGACATTACTGTTCACATGGGCATTAACATGTCACTACTGTATGAAATGGGGATTGCTATCTGTGTTCAGCCATTTTCTTCAAAACTTCTGCAAATCATAAGTATAGGAGGCGATACGTTACATGCAAATAGAGTGTAAACCACTTCCAAATAGGAAAGCTTTGTTATATTGTCCCTAGTTTTCATTGTTCCTGCACCCATTATCATCATCAGTGTCAACTGAAGTCTTCTAAAAAAAAAAAAAATGACTATGAACCCAATATATCAGCTTAAATGTTTTCTCAAATTCTGAATTTGTAGCTCTGTAGATTCTACTGCATAACACTTTCCATTGAGTAGTTTTGTCACTTTGGATTCTGATTATACTATTGTCTTTGAAGCTCAGTCTATTCTCTTTGATTATTTACAGCTGGGTCTTAAGCAGAGCATGGAAACTATACATTCCAACATGTTATAGTATTTCCAAAATATGAAAATTCTTTCTCATAGTGTGACAACTTTCCATGTTTTGGGTTTTGGCTTTAAATGAAAGCAAGCAGATGGTCCTCGCTGATCTGGAATATGTATGAGACATCTCAGTTCTTTTATGTCAGGGCACAGATTTATCTAATCTAACAGTGGCAAAGAAGCAGTTCTTTTGTGTGTTTATTTAACATCTCTGGTTCAGATGGCTGGCAGCATGCACAGTCCAAAGATGGCAGTCCTCAGCTAATATGGTGTTGGGGATAACTAGTGGAGGGAATTGAAATGAGCCAAGGAGGAAACATGAATGTTGTATTGTGGTATCGTGCTAAAATGTTATTTTCATACAGAGTCTAGCCAGAGTAAAAGAGAAAAACAAATTGTCTGCCATCTGCTTTGTCAAGATACCAGTATAGGCAAAAGCTGGCAAGTAGAAGTGTTCTCCAGCATGTGCATCCCTGGCTGAAATAGGGTGGACTTAAGAAGAGCTTGTGGAATAGTTTTGATTTATTAAACAAAGGATGATAACATTTAACAGAAAATAGAAAAGCATAATTTTTATAAGAAAAGAGTTCCTTCTGGAAGTGTAAGGGAAAGGTGAAGTTTTATATCAGAGCAAAGGAATTTAGACAACACACTTTTTGTCATGGTAACTTGTTTTTAGACAGCTTTTTGAGGTGCAATGTTTTGATGTGGAGGCCCCCTTTCAGACTCCTCCCTCCTCCCCAAAAAGAGTCCATTTCAATTGTGCTATAGAAATATTACTCCATATTAAACACTTCTCTTCTTTAAAGGCCTACTGCTGACCAATGCTAGATACAACATACTCGAAGAGGTTAATGCTCTTTAATTATGATCAAAAGTGATTTTTGTGGTAAAGACTACTATTTTAAATAATTACTATCTCAGTGACTGGGTAATTCATATATGCATTTTAGAGCGCATATAAGGTTCAGATCCCTAGTATTTCTCTTGTGTTGTAATGATTTTCTGACTAGATTGGAACATGGAATATGCCAGCCATGAGGACATTTAAATTTGGTAGTTTCTTGACTCTAGACTTTTTATATGAATTTGTATTTGCTGAAAGTAGAAATAAGTAGCTCAAATGGACATATAGAGAATTTTGGAGTTGCTTAAGCTATTAATTTAGATACATAAAATAGATTGTCAACAGAATTTAGCTTATTTTTAAGAAAGTACAAGGTATTGTATATATAATTTACATATGCTATAGAATAATATTATGTATATTATTCTATATTTTATATCAGTTTTCAACTTCTGGTTTTTTAAAGGTGTTTTTTTTATTGTTACCCTTACTATACAGATTGAGAAACTGAGTCGTAGGAATGTGGTGTGCTTGCCAACAGGCTAGAGACACGATTAGGAGTAGAACACCAGTTTTTAAACTTACTTGGTTTAGTTTTACTACATCAGTTTTATTAAGGTCAGCTTTCCTTGTGCAGTCAACCATATATACACACACACAAAAAAAGTGTTAAAAATACCAGAAGTAATGTTTAATTAAATAACTTGTAGCAATCTACCAAACTCAACAAAATGTAACAGTGTTTGATATTGGTCATAATATCAAGTCACAACTGCATTTACATTATTTGTCATTATTTTACTGTTAGTAAAATTTACATGCTTTTTGTTGAATCACACAGACTTTCTGTGGAAGACAGCTGTTCACTGTGACAAATCCTGTCTCATCTTTCTAGGCAAGAAGAAATGAGAAAAAAATGGGTTTATACACGTTAGTCCCACTACCCATTTCCTCTTATATGGTGTGTGACTAACTGATAGCTAATGGGATTTAGGAAAGGATGCTACAGAAACTTGTACTATCATGTTCTCTCAGCAAGAGTAATAGAGAGCTCACTTTGTGGGAGCCAAGCTGGGTTGAAGAACATGAGAGATGAGCCTGAGCAGAATAGAAAACTCAGAGCATTGATATTGTGAGCTTTCTTCCCCACACTTGTTTTAATTTATCTTAAACAAGTATGCCTTCTTTATGAGTTCAAGCTGGTATAGTTTTCCTCCTGAGAATTTGCTCTCCCAAGTGATTCCTTATCAGCATTGTTATATAACTGTGATTAGATTTCTGCCTTTCTTATTCAAAATAAACTCTTGTCTTTCTGGCTAGCTGTTTCTTTGATAAAGAAATGCTGTAGAAAGAAGAGACAAGATGCAATTTGTGACACACTTTCCAGCATTTTCTTATACCACCAGAGCTTCTGCTATTCTGCCTGTAGTCTTCATAAATATAAATTAATATCTGCACATTTAATCATTTAATTTGGTCATTCATTTACACAAGTTTAATTTGCTACTTAATCCTCTGTTTATTGCAGAGATACTTGGGAAGATTCACTGGAACCTCACTTCTTATCAAGATATGAAATAGAGAAAATATCTTTTCCTCTAAGCAGCCTATCAAAATGACACAAATTTACTGGTATACAGAGTTGATAATTAAGCCTGGTAAAGTTCATTTAGTGAATTTTCGGTACTTGTTGGGAATGTAACGGGGCAGAAAGGATGTCTTTTTTTTTTAACAGTGCACATTCTCTTTAGGTCACCTTGAGTCACCTTCAGCTGTCTAGCCTGTATGGCTCTCAGCACAGACCAGTGCTTTGCCTCATGCTGCACTACACCAGATAGAGATTCGCATAGCAAGTGCATGGTTTTACTTCAGTTCATCAGGAAGAGAAAGACCCCTGCCAGGAGCAAATCTCTCTGAATTAAATTCAGGAAACTAACTCATTTCAGGGCATGAAGCTTTCCCAGAGCTACTGTGTTTCAGCATTAATACCAGTGGTAGAAATAAAACCTGACAGTGTATAGAAAAGAAAATTGTGAACTGTGTCAGTATTCATGACCACAGTCCTTGTAAAAATACGTTCGGCTGATTGGGTCTTTTTAATATATACTGTAATGGAAAGGTGAAAATTCTCAGTGATTTTAATTGCTAGGGAAAGTGTTATAAATGACGCGTTGAAGGGTAAAATGAAATTACAAGATGAACTAGCAGGAGGGTAAAAGACATTTGTACAAGAAAGATACTGAGAGATTTTTACTTAATAAAATAAATCCATTTTTAGTTTTCACACTCTCCTGTGTTCTCTTGATTTGCATTGACATTTCTTTCCCAGGCAGTAATGTGCCGGTTGAAAGAATTTTCTCAGTAATGAATGACATTGAACTGATGACAAAGCAGAATGTGGGTACAGTAAGGGAAGAAAATAAAAAAGGCTAGCACAGCTGTTAAGATGAAACACCTGCTGTGAGTGCCATGAAAGACTGCTGGGGAGCAGGCAGCTTCTGAACAATTCATTTTCAGAAGAAAGCTGAAAAATCACTACCTGCCCACAAGACTTTCTTTCCTTTATCTCCACAGTCTCTTTTGCTATTGATTATATGTGTAGATATCCTATTGATTTCACGTGTATATTTTCATTGCCACATTGTTAATAACTTGCGATACAAAAGTTGCACATAAACAGCTTTTGTTTCAGACTGATATTTAGTCAAGGTTTTTCTCTTCCAGTCCAGTCATTTTTAAGATAACAGGTAATTTAAATTTAAGATAATTTTAAGATAACAGATTCTGAGCACACCAGATAAAATGCCAGCAAGCCCTTTTTTATAATTCTCTAAGATGTGGTAACAGCTGTTTAAGGGTTTAAACAAATCAACTGTTTCAAGTGATAGCTCTGGAGACCTCCACTATACTGCCTCACCTTTCTCACAAAAATTCTTGTTCGAGGAGGCTAAGAATGGCATTTCTAGATCTTGATATTAGCAAGTAGTGTGATTCATTCCCTTGTAAATGCATTAGAACTTCTGACGAGAGATGGCACTGATATTCTTTGCAGTGTGCACCCATAAGACTCATCCTTGGCTGGTGCTTAAGCTCAGTTATGACTGTCATAACGCTTCCTAAAAGGGTGTGATACTCACCTAACAGACGGGTATATGAGAGAACAAATATGTGCTTCAACCTTGAGTGTTACAGGCACTGAGTTCCACCAGTGTTTGGAATGCTGTCTGCCCTAAGAAACATCAGCAAAGATCAAGAGAACTTTGGATATGTGGTATTCATTGTTAGTTTTATTAACTTTGGCTTTTGGTGTAATGCAAACTTTCGGCCCTAGTCAGTTGTGGCTAGTATTTGCTCACAAAGAAATGAATGAGAAGGAAAGCTTTAATTGTTTGATAGTTGATTTGAAGACCATGGCAGTAGAACTTGTCATAAATATCACTGGAGTTTTCCTGGAGTGAGATAAAACTGGCATTTGCTGTTGCCTTTTCCATAAGACTGTCTCTTTATTAGTGTTTCAAAATAAATGTTCATATTAATGTGGATAATATTATTTTATTTGGTCTTCTCTGCATGCAATAAATTCACCAGCTAGGAATTCACTTTTTTTTAGTTCTAAACAGGAATATAGTGAATATTGCCTACACAAAATATCTATATATATAATTATTTTTTTCCCCTTATCTTTAAGTAAACAGTGCACTGAGCACAAATAAATTGTTTCCTAAATAATATGGAAATGAAAAGGTAGGTTATCACTGAACAGGAAGAGAATCATTCACAAATTGTTGTGACTGCCCCAAAGAGTTGACAGAGAAGAAATATTTAGATGCCTTTTAAGTGCAAATTTCTTTAATGTGGTAGCGCGTTTTCTGGAGCTGTGTTTTCTTAGTTTTTCAAGTGGTCTCCACCAGAACTGTAATAGAGGCAATACAGTATATGTCCACTCTCTGAAAATAAGCCATGCATAAAAATACCTCTCACATATTCAGATCTGATGATTTTAACAGTTCTGTTCATTTAGAAGATAGGCATTTGTGCATAAGTAATGGCCTACAGAGCTGTTCAATTACACATTCTTAATGGAAGAGAATGAATATTTTGTTTCAAGAATACTTTGAATCCTAGCTGTCTTATATATACACCAACATCCTTCATAGTATTTTCTGAAGACATGGAATCAGATTCATTGCTAGTTTAATTCCAGGAAAGTTACACGTTGAATGAATTTATTCTAAAACAAGCATTATTTTATTGTCTTCATTCTTAGCTCCTGAATTCTCAGCTCCTGAAGCTGAAAGGCAGCTTACTATCATTGTATCTTGTCTATTTGCAGAAGATATGTAAGGAGTTTATCTATGTTCTCTTCTGCACTAAAATTAACTGAATATTCTATTTTCTGAGAAGTTTTGGTTTTTGCTTGATTCAGTGGTGCTATTTTAACCTGCCACCTGGGGTCATTTTAATTATATCTGACAAATGAGTTACAGTAACCAAAAGAATTGCATTTCTTTTTCATAAGTAATTACAATGCAAATTGTAAGCACTGTGCCCAGATTTCTGGAAATGAATTGGGCAAAGCTCTCTTTTTCTTTAAATACTTCTTGCAGGAAAGATACAAATGATTATATGGAAACTAAAAGTCAATCAATAACAAAAAAACTATATTTGAAAAGAATCTTTATTCTATGCAGTACAAAACATCAGCAGTGATGATACATGCTTCCACCAGATGAAAAGCACACAAAAAGCCTAATCCTCCAAAGAGTGCTTTACAATCTAAAAATGGAGAAAAAATCTCAGTTTGAATCAGATACGCATTTATAAGCCTGTATTTTTATGTGAATGTATGCAAGTTATTCTTATATCCTGGGTCTGAAAATTTGTATGAACAATATGTAGTTAAATGTTTGCATTTTCACTGCACAACTTGGATAAACAAAAAGAGGCAATGTTGTGTTCCTAAAATTAAACATTAAAAAATGTAGTTTCCCTGAGCACTATTTAAAAAAATGTTATTGCCTTAGTAGTAATGGCAGAAGAGCTTTGTGTGATAAACCATGGTGTGTTTCCTGCAGCACACAAGTTTTTCTTCAAAATTTATGTCACTGAAGATCAAGTAGTGCTGTACTGTCCAAAAATAGCTGCTTATACTTTGATTGTGATAATCAGGCCATATTGTGTAGTGAACTGATTTCCACCAATTGGCACGATACTGAAGATGCTGGCTGTTAATATAAAAAGTTTGTTTTTTGCCAGCAGAGCTCATATTGTTGTCAAAGAGTAGGTAGATTACGAATGTTTTCATGAATGTTCTCTTTCTATTTAACAATTGTATACTGTTGTGACATAGAGGAAAGACTAATAACTAGAAGTCAGGATGACTGTTTTATTCAAGCTAATTAGATATTTTTGGTGTAAAGGAGAACATTAAACCTGAAGTACAAAGAAAATTTGTCTTAACAGAAATACAACCCTTAAGGAACATGCTGCATGCCACTTTTGCCAGCAATGTTGCATCTTTTATTGGAAGTGCTATTATGAAGTATATACACTGAGGGCTAGAATTGGGGCAGCAATTAGAAAAGTTTAGCTTTTAACTGTTTTGGAACCCTGAGGAAAAGCTTGGCAGAAATGCTGAGTGAAATGAGAATGAGCTTGAGAACAAGTTTAGAGGCATGGCAAGATGATGCTGGTGAAAGTGAGTTTGTGTTGGTAGCAAAACTGCACCTTCATTTGGTGGCAGAAAACTTTATCTTCTGTGGAGATAAAACATTCTTCGTGCTGTGTGTCAAAACGCAGAAACACTGTTTAATAGGTTACATCTGAATGAATTGTGCCCTGATAAATCTTGAGGAGCTCTAATAATTAAAAAAGCTCCTTTACACACATTTTTGAAATGATTTTCCGTTTTGCTTGGATAGATATTTCATCATCACTGTGTGACCTCTTTTAGTTAGGAGATCAGTATAGTGGCTAAATCCCAAAGATACTAAAAACTGTGACAGATATTTTCTTTTTCAATTTCAACAGATTTTATTATGACTTTATTATTTTTTTGGTCATTTTCAAGACTTGTGGATTGTGTGCATTTGCAGATGCATTTACTGACTAAACTTTACTGAACTAAAGTTACGCCTAAAATAAAATAAGCGCAGAATGAGTCTGGCTGCAATAGCATTAATGCAAAATCATTAAGCATGTTGTTTTATAGGATGAAATACAACATCTATTCAAAATCAAGAATAAGAACCTTGAATCATGCTGTTTCCTTGAAATCTGCCTGGACTTTACTGGCTTATTTTGGGTTTAGGGGAGTGACACAGTAGAATAGAGTACAACTATATACCTTTTGACATTGTGAGAAAATAACTGTGAGTCAATTATTACAAGGAAATCTTAGTAGTAACATTTTCTGAACATTTTTCAACCAGATTTCTTAATAGAAAAAAGGATCAGCTCCTCTAATATCAGTGTCCCCCTAGCAACAGAAGAAAATTAATTAAAATGGAGGATCAAACGTCTAAAGTAATATATTTGCCATAGACTGAATGTGATTCAAGTGACTAAAAAAATTCACTGCCTTTGGTATGGCATAGGTGTATGACACATCTGTACAGGGCTAGTAAATAGGGCATTATGTTCATCATCTGGAGCAGTAGCTGGAGACAAAAGACAAATCATTCATATACAAACACTCATTAGTTTCCCAGGTCCCAGAAGCAAATTTATAAGCAAATGTAGGAGAGACTTTACAATACTGAGGGACTGAAAAAAAAACGTTTGAGGAGCAGATTAGAGCTCTCAGGTTTTTAGGGAAAATAATTACTGACTTCAAAGATAGGAAGGTCCCTTAGCTTAATTAGAAAGAAAACTGCCTCACAGTAAGAATAACTTGATTTAGTTATCTAATTCTGTTATTGATACAGGGAGAAAAACTGAGTCTGGAGTTCAGTGTCAAATTACATTTGAATTGGTCTGTGAGGAAACACAGAGTGTGGTGAAAGAGAGATGAACATGAAGCATATGTATTTCTATCTTTAAGAGAAAATCAGTGGCATCAAAAAGCTTCCTGTTCTTTTTCTGGTATAATCATAGTGATTTTTTGGCATGAGAATTAGTTACTAAGGCTATTCTGTAAGTCAGAGGCCTTAAAGAACTAAAAGATTTGCTACCCTTACCACAAGTAAGAATTTGTTGTAAACTGAACAGGATTTTGTCTTTTGCTTTAGAAACAATGCTTCCTCCTATATTGCAGCAATTTTCCATTCTGTCTTTTTATCTGACTTCTCTAATTCTAATGACGATGTTCAAAAAAAACAAAAAAGCATATTCTCATCAAGAGTTCACAAAATAGACATGCAGTATTAACTACTAGATTTGTCTGTCAAGTCAGTAGATTTCTAAGTCCTTTCTTAAAAAAAGAAATAAAAATATGTAGGTAAATGTAAAGGTATTTACATTTGGGAAGTTTGGGTAAATCACAAATACTTCACATGGTGAGTAGGTCTTCTTTTGAAGGAAGGTATTACCTTTTGACTCTGAAATTCTTTACTTCCCCTGCAAATTGTTGATACTTGTGACTTATGTAGGATGTTATAAGGCTGAGATTAAAGGAAGAGTTAATTTATCTCAAAGAAATGTTCTTTTTATTCCTTTCAGTTTCATCTCTCCATTTGGATTTGTGCCAGAAATCTTTGTCATCCCATTTTAAGTCTTGGCAAGATGAGAACATGGCTACGGAACTTGACTTTGTCATTTAATGCTTGTACTATTCTTAACTACACCAATGAAAACAAACAAAACTAATCTTATTTCTCAGAGAGAAATAAATTTCATGCACTCCAAAATAATGCTACCAGGTAATACTTCACGTAACATCCAGAATCATAGATGTTGCTTTCTCAAAGTTGTCTGATTTGTCCAATTTGGTTGAAAATTTGGAACAGAAAGCTACCTGTGGAATTTTACGATTTTTTCTTTACCATGAAGAGCATCTGAAGAAAATGACCTTACTCAGGTAGAATATTTAGAAATCAATTTCCAAATTTCCAAAATTTGGAAATTTCCAAAACTTATATTTCACAATACAATTTATATTAGAAAGTATTATGACTTATAGCTCACTATTGGAAATGAAAGAAATTTCATTGAGACACAAAGATCATCTAACAAGCAGGAAGTAGACTTTGCAGTAGTTAGGTCAAAGGAGATGACTTAATCACTGAATTATTGCTTTTAAAACTTATTAGCTTTCACATCTGTGTATGGTTGGGCATCAGCCTCTGGCATATTTGTGTTTAAAGTACTTATGATCCTAAATAGTAAAAAAGCTTCCTAAGATATATCTGCTAACAAGTAGGATTGTACAATCAAATTGATATTAAGTGCTGTAAAACAAATTATTGAGAAGGAATAAACTCTTTTTTTTTATGTAAGCCATATAGCAGCTTTCATTTAGACTCAGGTAGGCTTTTAAAATAAGTCATTTAGTTGAAAAAAACACACCAACAGGTGTTTGGTTTTTTCTCCTTTTCTTTGGAGTCTAGGAGTAATTGCTTGCCTCATCAGCACACTGAGTGGCTTTTCAACAAAACCACTGTAAGCTTTCTTAAAGTATACTTTGAAGGTTGATATAAGGTCCTATTATGTAATAAGTGTTTCATGACAGCAGGGAAACAATACCAACTCAGAAAAACAAAATCAAACTTCATCTCTAAGTTACTCAAAAGAAACCTCGCTTCATTTATAATAGAAAAAGAAACAACCTCCTAACATGGAGTCTGGGAGATATAGTCTTCCCTAAGTGGTCACCGTGGTTTTTCAACACAGAACTGAAAATATTAACACACAGATTTTTCAGCTGATAAATGAATTGTGATGTTTACCTTGAGAAGCTTCATACTTTGAATGATAATAGACAGAAAGTCAAAAATCCCATCTTTGAATTAAATTCATCTTTCAAAACCATGACTTAACAGTGGCATTTCAGTATGTAAAGGGGAGCTACAGCAAAGAAGGGGACAGACTCTTTAGCAGGGTCTGTGGTGATAAAACAAGGGAAAATGGTTTCAAGCTCAAAGAGGATAGATTTAGATTGGACATAAGGAAAAAATCTTTTACAGTGAACATAGTAAGGCACAGAAACTAGTTGCCTATTGATGTGGTGGAAGCCCCGTCCCTGGATATTTTTAAGAAGAGTCTGGATAAGGTCCTGAGCAACCTGATCTAGCTGTGGATGTCCCCATTCATTGCAGGGGAGTTGAACTAGATGGCATTTCAAGGTCCCTTCCAACTGTAAGGATTCTGTGATTCTATGAAGATAATTTCATGTTGTGGTATACGTTGCCACAGCTCCAGTGGAAGCTGATTATTAATTCTAGACTGAGGTTTGTACTTTCCCTTCCCAGGCTTGTCTCTACCTATCAAGTAACAAGTAACTATAAGAACTGAGCTGGGATGTTCCTATAAATGCACTGCTAATGTAATGTTTTCAGATATTTCAAGGATAACAATCTAACATGCATACATATGGCTAAATTTCAACAGAAAATAAATAGAAAATTGTGAAGAACACAGTGCTATAGTTAAGCAGAACTTCCTAAAAATATCTTATGTTTGCTTTATCACCTTCATTCTGTGATGGACAATATTGCTAATTTATCATAGTTAATTGGTAAAAAATTTTTTTTGCATTTGCAATTGTGCTTCTTAGCAGGAGAACAACTGCAATACATTTTCTTAGTACCAACTGTTAAAAGCTAAATTTAGAAATAATATAAATCCCCTGTTGAAAAAGTAGATTTTAAACCTTATGCTTATTTTCTAGTAGCACACTGCCATCTTATTTAAAAAACAAAACAAACAACAACAACAAAAAACATGAACAAAAAGACACCATTTTTAATTAGAGTAGCTTTTGATTTTCTAATTGCCAGTTGAACAATTTTGCTTTTTGCACTCTGGGTTATATCAGTTGATCACAATTTGCTTTTGCCATTGTTAGAATCTATGTTGGCAAGACCTCTGACAACATTTTACTCTTCAGTGGTCTTAACATTCAGTTTTCTGTTCCTGGATGGCTTCAAAAATCACAAAATAACAGTTCTTTTCCTAGTTATAAACACAGCTTTGAATCAATTAAAGACTATTCTGCTGTTTCTTCTTTATCTTTAGCAGCTGTATAACAGAAGGAATCAGGAAAAGTTCCTTTACTCTTCAAGAATGTGATACTTCATGGTTCATTTGAAATAGCATCTCCACAAAGCAAATTTTATAACAGAAGTAAAGTGTAATGTCCTTGGGTGGCATCTGGCAGTTTGCGATATAGTACAAACACGGCTGGAGACTGTTATTCTCTAGAGCATTTTATGCAAGGGAGCTTAGCCTATGCAAGAATGACTTAAAGTGACATGGGAGCTGGAGAGGGATAGCTTTAAATTGTGTCTATCTGCACCGAGTCACTAAAATGTGTAACAGTCTTTTTAATCTCCTTCTTTGATCAAAATTCATTATAGAAAAAAGAAGAAATCATCAGTGGCAGTGAGTTTTATATGTATTAAAACAGTATGCTGGGTCTGTCTGGGATGGAGTTTGTTTTATTCAGAGGAACCCATATTGTGCTGCATTACTTTTCTGGCTACAACATTTTTAATAACATAGCAATGTTTAAGTGAACAGTGCTTGCACAGCCCCAGTGACTTCTTGGCTTCTCATTCTGCCTTTTGGTCACTTAATGTCAGCTCCATATTCAATATTCCATGCTGCATAACCTCATGCTCAGCAACAAAACCAAAGATGTAGTTTTAACAGAGTTGCCACTGCTCAGAAAATATTTGGGTTAATCTGGTACCATATGATTTCCTTTGCATTATCAGTTAGGTTTTGTCCCTTCCCTTTCTCTTCCCCTTCCCCTTTCCCCGTTCTTTTTGTTTTTCTTTTTCCTTTATTTTCTTTCAATTATTAAAATGTCTTTGTTTTGACTTACAGGTTTTTCTCACAGGGGTCAGTGGCTGGGGTCAGCCTATTGCAAAAGGAGCAAACTTAATAAATACTTTAGAGTAAGAAAATGGTCTCTCAGTGATACAATAAACTCAACAAAAGAATGTGAAATTATTAAATACGGACTCTGAAGGAAAAGAACAAATAATGTACTTTCATGATAGGGAAAGCAATAAGCTGAAAATATAAATTAAGAAAGCTACTTGTACGTTTATTTCCAGATAATGTACAACAATCTTGCTGAATTATAGTCTTTGTCCTCTTTCTGTTCAGTATTGTCAGAAAAATAACTATACCCTTCTGAAAATAATTGCATGCTTTTGTGCATATCTGCAGTGCTTCACTTTTTTGCTGCCTAGGATGTTTCTTTCTTTGCATAAGAATCCCATTATACCTTTGTAATACTAAGTAGGTGGTCTGGAAGGAGATGTAAAACCATTTCCTCTTGCTAAAGGAAATTATGAGTTAAAAAGAAAAGTCAAACCTAAATTAAGAGATAGAAGACTACCTCTTACTCTACCAGTACAGAATAAATGAAGTAAGTGATAATTGTTATAAATATTTTTTAGTTTAGTAAAGAAAACTGATAAAACATTTTTTCTATAATAATAAAAATAAACTTCAATAAATTTACTTACCTCATATTTCTTTATCTTCATATCACATAACCTGAGTATTAGAAAAAATTAATACTTGATAAAACAAAAATATTAAGAAACCAAGGCCCAATCATCTCTTTTCTCCAGGTTTACAGTTAACCTGAAGCATCATCTTTTCTGTAACACGATCCTGAAGAAAAATAACTATTAATGTTTACTCATGTATTGCACAGAGCCCTGTCAGTGTGTGCAGATACTTCATAATTTTGTTCCGATTTGACTTAATGTGACTTTTCTTGAGACAGAGAATAAATTAATCTCTAAGAAAATATTATTTTTCTCCAAAGGAATAAAACCAGGATTGAAGGCAAATGTTTCTTGAACTGAGAATATATTATTATATTCTAAAGAATTTTTACTGTGAGATGAAGTGAGAAATTATGTGACAACAGATCATCTGCATTCACTATAGATTGCCATTTTCTAAAAATGGGCTCTGAAAATATTTTTAAAATTGCTTCTTGAAGATAAAAACTATAACTGTTTCACTGGAAAGGTATTATTTTTCCAGAGAATGTTGCAGTAAATTTTATTTGTTTAGGTAGAATAATCTTATGCATCTTTTCTTTATAATGCAGTCAGAAATTTGATCAATATTTCTATTTTGTTATTGTATTGTTGTGGCACTCTGCATTAAGTTTAAATAATAGCTGATTCTTATCACAAATAAAATAAACCCAAGTATTGAAAAAAATAGAATAATAATAAAACATGAACTTGTTTTAATTTGGATAATTAATATTTTGTCACTTGTGTGAAAATTATATATTCACCTGTAATAGTGAAAAAAAATAGTGTCTGACAGAGATAATAATACAGTGTATCAATTGCTTATAAAAACAGATATATTATATACTGTTTCTATTGAGAGTACTATGCATACCCCTCAAGGGTGAAAGCAAAGCTTAGGGACTGAAAGAAGAACTAAGAGCAGAAATGTTTCCCTCATTAGTTCTGTTGTAATGAAAAAGGTCAAAACCGAGTTGATTTAGAACTCCGCGATTTGCTACCTTGCACCTAAGAGTGTCTAAATGTTAGCGTACCTACAGTCATACTAAGAAACTGAAGAATGATTCACATGGTATTACAGAGATTGTCTACGCATTTGAAAGCAGAAATATTAATTATTAATTCAACTGTCAAATACCTTGACAATACATTATCTCTCGTTTCCCTTAACAAAGACAGCCAGTCATTTGCTTGCATTGAATAAATTGTCTACTTTGTACCAGTAAACAAATAGTATTTTTGTGAGATATAAGAGCTTTCCAAGGGTTAGACTTTCAGCAAGCATATTGAACTGTGACAAAAAATAAGTCTTCGCTTTTCCTGGACACAGACTAAAATAATAGTCTGATCTTCCACAGAAACTGAAGTGTTAAGAGAATCTTCTTTCTTTTACTTCTCAGTAACTACCTCAGATTTCTATCTGAAAAAAATCTTTGCAGAAATAAATGTTAGATCCAATACTCTGCAGAAATAAGCTATTCAGCTTCAGCCAGGGGAAAAAAAAAAAAAAAAAAAAAAAGGATTTGATTTAATTATTTATTTGTTCGTTTGCCAGATAATCAGAACTCTGGTGAAATTAGTTCTGTTTTTTTTTGACTGTTCTTTCTGACAAAGAAATGGACCCTTGTGTAATGAAGTGTGCATAGTATCTGTGGGAGAACAACAGTGATAAAGATGCTCTTTAGAAAATCAAGAAAGTATTTCAAATTGCTTCTTGTTCCATCTGATTGTTCCCTTTCTTTTTTTATTGCCTTGGTTGCCAAGCCAGGAGAAGGGAAGAATGGGAGGAATAGTCAACTATTAATGAACATTATTACCTAAGAGTAGCTCAGTGTAAATAACGTGCAGCAATGGCTCCCAAACTGGGAAACAGAGACATAAAGGAAGAAAAAGCAAAAAAAAAAGTAGTATAGCATCAGTGGCAGTGGCTCATTGCAAACTTTGAAATGCCTAATAAGTAGCTGTTAAAACAGGGCAACAGAGTGCTCCTACACAATGATGAATTAATCTACATAAGAGAAGAGGATTAGTGTGGGTGTTTGAAAAACAGAAATAGAAAAGGGAATACTCTGTTTGAAAAAGAAGATAATTGGCACTATTGAAGAGGAAAATTTATGAACACCCTGTGCCTTCACTTATCACCTACCTTTGTACTCCTACAGTAACCAAATTAGAGTATGTAGGAAATGCACATGCACTACATATCTGTGAAAAAGTCATTCAGGTTACCCACCTCATATTCATGTTTACAGTGCTTTCAGAATCATGTCTAATTCATGCCCAAATTTTCTAAAAGTACTGGGGGATAAGTCAATCAGAAAGCTGCTTTAAGTTTTCTCAGTTGTCTTTATATTAACTGTCTACACCAGGCTCCTGGAGAGTTAAATCCAATACAGGCTATAAGAGTTCGACTGTAGAATAAATATCCCCAGTAATTTGCCAAAGAATATTAATGATTCAGTTCAATATCTGTGCTTTAATCACAGGGAAAATCTGAGTAATGTGGGAGGTTCTCCTTCGGACACACTCTTATTGCAAGAAGTTAATGAAAACATGATTGCATAGGCATAGAGCAGATAGTGCATTCATTTGTGCATCCCTCATATGCTTAGGCCCTCCTTTTCAAATTGTTCAACAGGGATATGAAGAAAGTGCCAGGTCTTGTTGGTTGTTGTTTTATCAGGGGCTGGCCCACAAACGATTTACAGATTGCTTACAGAGCACTATAATCAGGAGTCCCATAGTAACTCTGAAATGTCTAATCGATTCAGCAATTTTGAATTACCTATATTTGTTCAGATGAACTCCATACTAATGCAGAGTCATGATAATAGTAGCAAATTTTCCATAAACCACCATTGAATGGAGATTTTATATACATAATGCTGTAATTTGAACAATCTAAGAAATGTTATGATTTCATAGATGTTTAGTTGCTGAGAAAACAGAGAAATGTTAAATATTTATACAGAGAAGTCCATGGCTAATGTATTACTTGTTGAAACGTTGCATGAATTCTAATTGGCAGCATGAATTTTATTCTGTAGGATATTGAATAATGTTGTACATAGTTGGAAAAGTACACAGTCAAAAACAAAGAAGTCTGAACACTGAAGAGATAAATAAAATTTGAAAATTTATCTCTCACATTTTCATTGTGGTTCTTTCCATAATTAGGTGTAGTGAAAACTTGCTTTGTTTTATGCTAACAAACCCTGTCTGACTTACTGCTGAATTTAGAGGACAAGTTGTATTTCTTAGCTCGAGATCTTGAGCATATACAAGCCTGCCAATTAACCTAAAACATGCACAGATATGCTGACTGCCATCAAGGCAAAGGAGAGCAGTTGGGGACACCACTCATGTCATGTCTGCTATCTGCCTGAATTATTTCTGCTAGGGAAGCGTCTGGTAGTCACTATGCTAATATAATGCTAGGGTTTTCTTTTATTTCAATTTGTGCATGTTAACATAAAATTCAATAAATTACTCCTTTTACCTCACCAAAACAAACAAACAAACAAATTCCGGCATAGAAATATAATTTTGTCAAATATGAATGTATTAACTTCTCCTAGTTAAAATTCCTGAGTCACTGATGCTTCTGAATTGTAAGCCCTCACCACATTCAAGAAATTTAATAAGAAAAAAGACTTTTTCTATGATAAAAATGACTTGCTGAGAAAAAAAAATTGTCATTCTCTGTGTTCTTACTCCTTGGGAGTAAGAAAGTTCTTAGTGTGAGTTATTACAGCTCTTAATCAGAAGATGGTTCCCCAGCTGCACAGACTCAGGCAAGAGATGCTTCTTCTTAGAATTAAATAATTTGGAACTCATAAGCCATCACAACTCTGTCAGACTGGACAAAGAGAAACTCAAGCTTCTTTTTCAGCTCTATAATGTATAACAGTCAAAAGTTCACTCCTTGCTGTCTGTGTATAGAGGCTCGGAAGACTTGGGCTGCTCCAGGTTAAGAATGTACTGTGATGCCCTGCTGTAGGGTATGTTAAATATTCTCTAATTAAATGATTGCCCGACTGCACTGTATGGAGACAAGTTCAGGATATCTGCTAGTGGATGGAAATTCACTGCACTTGGTCTTGCCTTGTCACTGTATGTTCAGAGCTTTGCCCTTTTTAAGGTGCCAAGTGCGAATGGGTATTTTCTATAGAGTTACAGAAACCAATTAAAAATTATAGAATTAGACCTCCAGAGACTAGTAAAAGAGTAAAATCTGCGAACTTGGATACAAGTGTGAGAATCAGGAGACTTGAGTTTCATTGCTGGTTCTGCTTTTGAAATAATACCTGCTTGCCAGATATAGTTATATACAGCCTGAGCAAAATTGAAGCAATTCCTGTGAAAACGTTTTGGATAAGTTATCTATTAATTTTGATTTGGGTGAAAACCTAGCCTGATCTCATGATAAATGGGCAGCTAAAAGGAATGAAAGTACCAGTTCTTTTTGCACAACCTGGAGAGAATGGGCACAGCTGTGGTAGTGGAGCCAAATATGAGGTACCAAATGCAGCCTTGTAGGTAGCCTAAGTAGTATGTCCTGCTTAATAGCTTTTTTGAATGCATTCAAGAAAAGGAGATTCTTCTGATTCTTCAGGTTATGTTACAACTACTTTTAACTTCTGTTTGAAGGCAGGGTATTATGACTGCCCTCAGCAGACAATTCAGTGTGACAACATGGAGGAAGATTTATGGGTGGACTTATGGACTTATGGGTGGAGGGCTGCTTACTCTTTATAACAGATTACCAAACTCTTGTTTGCATTTTAGTTGATATTCAAAGCCATAATGCACAGACTGCAGCTCATATCTTTTGTGACAAACATTATTTTTGGTAGACATTTTAGTGTAGAGTTTGTAGATGAGTACCCAGGACAGGTTAGACTAAAAGATAACAGGAGTCTTTCTGTTTTTCAGAAAAAAAGCAAAAAAGCTACCATCAAAAACAAGCCTCACCACCTCCCACTCCCCCCCAATAAATAAATAAATAAATAAAATAAAAAATTAAAAAAAAGAAGAAGAAGAAGAAGAAAACCCACCAATGTGCAACATACATCGCTGGCAACATTAAATGCAAATATCCCTTGAGAGATTGAGAGAAATACAATTAATTTATAGCAGGATCTGATTTTGACTTCCACAGAATGTCAGTATAATTGTGGATTACACTTATTTTTTAAATCCAATAAATGTCAGGGCATTCAAAGTTACGCTGTTTTGTAGCCACTTGTAGCCAATTATCAAGATAATTCACTTTCAGACCACCCTGCCCTCCATTTGTGCCTGAATTTTCTCGTTCAAATGTGGAAACTCATCTTTACTAACCTATTTCACTTCCCAATGTGTTCCAGTTCATTCAATAATGTTTGGAAAGACTAGAGAGACTATTTAATAAATGCATTGTTGGACAAAGTCATAATTATTGTTATGTAGCTAAGAGTTTAATTATTCTCTCTCTGCTACCTGACAGCTATAGAGTTAAACCTAAAAGACTTCAATTATTCCACTTAGGAAATGTCATTTATAGTTCGGTACAGTATAATTTTTCATGCAATGATCTTACTTTCATATTTAAATGTAGCTTTCTTTAATTTAGATTTTCCTGAAAACAGCCATATTGCTATAAGCATAAATTTAGGTCGATGAACATTAATGATGTCAGTTCACAGCTGTTCTTAACTTAAATAATTACCACTCATTCTCTATGATCAACATTTTAAGTGCCTAAACTATTCAATTAGAAGCACAAAGCACTTTCTTCCCTTACTGCTGTTAAAATCAGGCCTGAGCTTAAGCATCTATAACATTTATGTTAGAAAAAAATATGATTGAAGCTGTTGATTCATTAACCAAGTTGGTCTGTGTTTGATGGAAGCTTTGAAAATATGTTGCATTGAAATTGCATTTAATAAACCATTGAAATTAATGTAACATTAATTACTGATTCTACGAATACTCTAGCATATGCTTCTATTAATTGCATCCATTATCACAAAATAAACATATCTTTATAAAAACAAATGATGTTTCATCTTAACATTCCTGATTTTGATATCCTCCATCACAGCTGTTGCTACTTCTGTTTTTGTATTTTTGCTATAAAGAGCCACCTGTTATAATAGACAGTTTTATTCTTAGGAGAAAAAAACTACTAAGGAAGCAAAAAATGGAGTGGGCTTTTAAGCTTTTGAATAATTTACTAATATTTGAATAATTTACTGAAATCTCTTTAAGATTTTTACAAGAAGTATGCTGAAATACTTTGAGTTTTTTTCTTGTTGTATTTGAATATGGCTTAAATCAAAGCGTAAAGTTGTACAAGAATTGTAAAATAATATGTTTCTTTTCAGTCTAACGTGGGTCACTAATACTAGTTTTTTTTCTGCTATAGTTTGATATGTAATCATAGACAGTATCCTGTTTTTAACTTGTTTTGTGTACAAGAAACTTTTGACAAATTGTAAGAGAAATATTGTTTAAGATAAAATTGCTTGTTCTGTTCTGTGGACAAGAATTCACTCCATAGTAAGCCCCAAATACTTCTTTCAAAGGAGCTATATAACTATCAGGGAAAGTAATTTTGGATTAATTTTTGCTTTGACAAAGTGAATGATTGCTGCCTACCCCATAAACCTGCTATTTCTAAGCCAGCATTATCTATTGTGAAAATCTTTCATCAGAGAGAACAGCATGATTTTCAAAGCATCAGTTTTCTTTCAAAAGTGCCTTATTATAAATAGCACTGTAAGAGTACACTGATTCTTTTCAGATTCATTGCCTTTTATTTTAGATATTCTCAACTGAACACAGAAACTTTCCTTCCTGTGGGAGGAGTTAATCTTAAAATTTTCATCTTTTCAGATTGAATTTGGTTTGTGTAATTTTTAAATTTTCTTTTTTACATAATCTCTTTCAAAGATCCAGTTGGACCAAACATGGTATTGAGTCATTGTATTGTTATTAACCTCTCTCCAAAAATTGATTAAATAATTATATTGAACTGTGAACTTCTTCACAATGAGAATGTAATTAGCACCTCTTTTGCAGATGTGAAGTAAGAGAGGACATTTTATCTGCTGGTTGTTAGCTAGAGTGAAACTTCAGCATTACCTGCAGCAAAGTCTTTGGAATTGATACAAAGAGAAAAGTAATTTGTGATGCTTTAGTTTCAGATGTTTCCTAGAATGGTGTGTGCAGACCTGAGTTAAGCATTTAAGCTTCATGTTTATGGGAAGTGTCTGGCACTTAGATGGGATTCAGGGAAGCTTACACTTTGAGAAGATCCACCTATGTTAGGTTTTTTGAAATGCAAAGTGCAAATTTAGCTTTCTGATTATACAAGGTGACTTCTTCTGAAACAAGGATACAAATCCAAAAAGGGCATATCAGGACTTTCTTCTCTCTTTAGAGACCACAAATAGAGCCAGATCTCACTAAGAATTTGAAGCAAGACCTGCTGTGTCTGTACTATTTCCTTTGATATTGAATGAGCACATTGTAAATATTTTTATAGTAGTCTTTATGTACAAATATTTATATTGGAAGGTTTTGTTTGTTTGGGGGATAGGTTTTCTTATTCTGGAGAATAAATCCAATAAAATATGTTGGCAAATAATTTTGTTAAAAGCTATTGCTATTTCTGTAAAAACGTGTTATCCTGTTGTCTTACAGCCCTCCTTCATGCACACTCCAAGTTTGCCATCTTCTCTTTTCAGCAGAAGGCTGTCATTGCGTAGCTCATTGTTCCAGACTTTCCTATTTGATCAAACTGACCCATTCTCTGCTGTCTTTCTCTTTCTACATCTAGTGTGTACTTGGCATGTCTTGCAGCTTATAGACAAAAGCACTGGTTATATTGTCTCTCTTTTCTCGATAACGTACCAATGATAATAGTCAGTCAGGTACTTAATTTCAATGCTGTTCCTCCATCTGGTCTAAAAAGTTTTAAAATGAACAGAAAAGTGACCTAATCAGCTATTTCTATGTGGAGCTGAAATGTTCTTCTGCTGTTAAAAGTAATCAGTACCATTTTAAAGATATAGAAGTCAAAGAGTCTATAAGTGAGAAGGGGTATAAATCTATCACAGGCTACTGTGCTGTCATTGGAATGAGGAGAGTGGTTTGCTCTAACCCTTGCGCCCAGGGCTGTTTTATGTACTTTATGTTAAGCAATCATTGGCTTTACCTCTAAACTGATTATGGTGCTGTGATAAATTCCAAGGACTTCTCTCTCTCTTGGGAGTCTGGGCCTCTTCTGTGTGAAATTATGGCCCTCAGTGAGCTTTTCTTCTGGCTCAGTGTATCTTGAAATCTCCCTAAAGCCCTAGGCCTTCAAGGAGAGCTCTGAAGCATTTATTCCATGCTACAGTGCTCTCATCTCCCTTAATTTTTTACTAGCCTCTGCCAGAGTGGTGGGAGGCACTTTCTAAAGAGAGGAAGAGATGAATCCTCATCTCTTCATGTTCAGATATGCGGGCATTGTGCTTTCATTTTGCTATCATTGCTGTGTGTCAGATAAGACTTTAATGAAAGTTCCAAAACTAGTCACTCAGGGAACATGGGCACTTTGGGGACTTTGATATGAGGTAAAGATTGAAATGAGCGTTGTTGAGATGAAAGCTATTCTGAATGTATCTGCAAAAAATGGTATTCCTAAGAATTTAGGCATTTTTATATTATGTGGAAGACTTAGTTCACATATTTTAATGATTTGGGCACCTTTTTAATTTCAATTCTTTCAAGGCTTTAGATATTTGTCAAGAGATCCCTTGAGCTTTCCATAAAAGAATCTGACTTAAGACGCACCATTTGGCAAAGTCGCTTTTTAAATTTAAAACACATCTGTATTCTAATGAGTGCTTGTGACTAGAGATTTTCTGTCTGCTTTCTGGGAGCATGGTTCTGCCACTCCCTTTTTATCCCAGCTCCCTTTTTTAATGCCCTGTTTTATTGTGTTTACAATAATGCTAACAGGACCACTTTGTTATTTTTTTTTCATCATGATTTATGTATGTGAATTATGTTCTCTCTGGGGAGAGCCAAATTAAAGGAATAGAGCGGATATTAAGTTGCTGACAATTTCGAAAGCCTTGTGAGTAATTTTGAGCCCAAATCTATGTGTTATGAATATATTTTTAATTTTAATGAATATTTATCTACATGGAGAAAAAAAGAAAAAGAACACAGCCTGGATTCAATACTGAGACTGTTACTATTTACTACTACCTGAAGTTTATAAATAGGTGCATAAATAATTTCTTAGTTCTGTTAAACATCACTTCAGGTAAACTTTATTTTGAAAAAGATTTGCTAGGCTTTGTAGAATAGCAATGAAAGTATTATTATTGAAGACATTTAAAATCAGGAGACAAAGACTTCAAAATATAACCTGATATAAATTATACATTGTAAGTAGATACAAGATGAAACAATGTGTCTTCTCCTTTCTCTGATATGTCAGATCCTGTGATTCAAGTTTTTTTTGTACCAAGTTGACTAACTTAATCAACAACTATTATGTGCTACTGCATGTATCAAATGTAGCTTTTTAATTGAGGCCTAATAAGTTGTTCTGTTACAGTATTAAGAACAACTTGGTTGCTATGAGAAACAGTAAGTGACTGCTCACAGTAGGCATAGGCAGCAAAGCTGTTATGTAATTAACTCAAAATTATAGATCACCGAAAGCATAGGTATTTTGGTGCATTCTAAGACACTTCATTTTAACCGAAAAACATAATAATTGAATCAGATATCAGTTACCTAAAGTTATCTGATGTTGCTCTCTAAGTACACTAAGTGATGTTTGACTGGATATATCAGACTTGTTATGCAGAGATTAAATGGTGAGATAATCTATTTTAATGGAACTAGAGTCAATTTATGGTGGAATGGGCTTTGAATTAGGATGCTTCTGTTTGTTTGTTTGTTTGTTTCTAATTATTATTTGTCCTCTTATTTGCTGAAATTTTTTGCAGAATGTTGTTTTTATAAATGATAGTTCTTGGATTACCACAGTACTCCTGAGTTCTGTCTTTGCTTATCTATAGCAGAATTGTCTTATCTGCTGGTTCTTAGATAATAATACATTCAGTTCAATTTAATGTTGAAAGTTGGAAACAACTGAAGACAGTTGAAATTATTCAAAGTAGATGGATAGTGTGCACAGTCGTATTTACACATTCCTAGAATTAATAGCCTTGTATAGATAGATAAATCTCTCTATATGCATACACACACACATATATAGCCATAGATACATAGTTAGAATTGTTGCTTTGGACCTTGTCTTGAGAACATTTATGATGATTTTTTTGTTTGCATTTCTGTTGCCATGCTTCTGCTGCAGTCTTGTGCAGGAACTTTGTTAGCTGGGAGCTAATAACACAAAGTCATTTAATCTTAACTTTACAAACAGGTCAAAGTAAAGATTTTATTTTTTAGGATTGATTTTTGCTTTGCTTTTCAGAGATAAACACTTATTCCTCTGCCTTGTTCTAGGGCATGAGGGTATTTTACCTGTTATTTCAGTTTACTTTAAAATTCAACTTTTCCTTGACATGAGCAATTATTTTTCACTATATTGTTTTTAAGGTATTTTTAATGTTATTATTTTACTAATGTGTAACTAAGCATTTCATAAAGAATGGAGTGATATTTCAGTATATGATTTTCTATCCTATAGGCTAAAGTTTTTTATAATCCGCATTTAATTGGTTATGTTAGAAGCAATAATTTGTACGTACATATATTGGGCCAAGGCTTGGATTTCCTGCCAGAAGATGATGTGGAGATAAAGAAGATCAATGTTATAAATTAAAGAATAAAATAAAGCACTAGTAATGGGATTTATTTAGTCATCAAATTAGCAGAGTGGCAAAGAACGTTGTGCAGTGCTGGTTTGTTAAATATGAGACTCAAGCCCTTTGCCCTCTGCAAGAAATATCACCATTTCTTGCTGAACTAGGTCTATGTAGCAATGTGCTGTGATGGTATATCTGATGCAATTATAAAGTGTGTGCTATCTACTAAAAGATGTTATATCTTACAAGTCAAGTATGCATTGTGGAATGCTCGATACAAGTGGAGCATTCTGTATCTGTTTGCCAGTTAAGCCGCAATAAATATCTAGTGTGCTGTGTGCACACTTAGCTTATAATTCAGTTAACCCAGTTACAGCACACATCTTTCTAGGATGCAAGTATGATTCAATTTATTATTGAAGGTACTGTTTGAACAAAGAGGACCAAAGTGATTTCTCCTTTGCATTTTCTCTTTTTTGTTTTTACAGACAGTGGGGATGATCTTGTTTGTGTTATTTTTACACCTTCTGTAGATTAGATATCTTTATTATGATGTAGCGTTAACATTCCAAATACCCTTGCTAACACACAGATTAGCACATAGCTGTTGTGTATTTGACTCAATCCTTTGAATCTCTTGTTAAGATTTTTGTAAAAGTGAATATCTTTCCATCTGTTTGTAGCTTTAAGATCTGTTTATTCAGAGAAATTGGAAGCCTTTGGGAAGAGATAATGTCAATTATGCAAATTGATACAGCTGAAAAAAAAAAAAAAAGACACTGTTTTCAATACAGTAGTCTTTCTTCCAAACTGAAGGAAAAGCAAAGTATAAGGTAGTATGCATTCAAAAGCATGAAAAAAGCATTCAAAAGCATTTCTTCTTGTTTGGGACTGTGATAACTTGTTTCTTACACTTTCAAATAACGAATCAACCAGACCATCAGGGAAACTCAAGCTTTTAACATCCAATACGTATATGAAGTATTTTAAGCACGCTATTTGGAGTTCTGTAAAAGCTATTAGAGAAAACAATATGAAGTAAATATCCGAATCCTTAGAAAGTTTTGGGGAGGGTGTCCATCCTTAAATGAGCTGCTAAGTGTAGGCTAGCCAGCTGTATCCCATTAGCTGTCTCAGCTGCAGGAGATGTGAGGAGCATGTAAATCAGATGTGGAGAGCTTGTTTTTGTCTCGGACTTCGCACGGAAGAGAAGGCTGAGAGAAGTTGTGGCAAAATACAGGTAAGCTGTCTGTGTATATGTTTATGATAGATATGTTGCGTAATGGAGAAGAACAAAATAGCATTTTGTAAGAAAGAATTCTTGTGAGGTGTCTACTCAAACGTTAAACTTGTCCCGGAAGTCATAGGACTGGCTGCCTCAGGTGCTAAGGTGACTGAACTCGTGCCTTTTGTAGAGTGCCCTGAGAGCTTTGTATTGTCTGTATTGAGGAAATTTCAGTAAGTTCTTTATACGAAACATTGAAGTTTTCAGATAAAAACCATTCTCAAAAAGTGGAGAAAGCATGCGAATCTGCGTTTTTTTTTTTTTTAGTTAAGAAGTTTACAATAGGTAAAACTATTTAGTTTTTTCTTTTTCCCAAATTCTTACCTTACACTGTAGCACATTAAGAACTGTGGCACATTTGAAATCAGGCTATAATCTGAAATTTATCAGTCATTTTAATGAAAGGGATGGTAATGTGACTAAACCAGTCTAGGCAGTTCTGGAAGTAACTGCAGATGACAAAGATAATTTTCCTTTCTTTTCCTTAAATCCCACTGGGATGTACGTTGCTGTAGAGTAAAAGCTCCATACTTTAGGTTACATTACTATCTTAAGTATGCTCAAGATATGCCAGGTGGACTTCTGGAGCAAAACAATGACTTTATTCTCGGTAATAAATCAGAGTGGCAAATTGATAATAGATTAGCAAATATATTAATGTATGTATATGTTAGTGCATATTGTAATATATATTGATATGCATATATTAGTGTATAATATATATCTCCCCACACATACATGTTGTGTGTATGTGCCTACACACACGGACTAATATATATCTCCAGTATTGACAACTTTTTAAAGAGGCTGTAAATAGGAGAAGATCAAGTCCCTAGGCAGCTCCTACCACCTTGCAAAGACAGCATAAAATGTTGAGAACTAAATGTCCAGACTTTAATTATTGTCCGTTATGTGCTGCAAAGTTATTTGCATCATTTTCACATTGAAAGAAGAACAAGTTTCATAAAACGTTGAGAAATTGATGCTGATTTCCTTCTGTTAAAAGAAGATTTGGGGTTTATCAGTTCTCCAACTTTTTTTTTTTTAATGTTAGGTTTCTATTTTCATAGCTGTATGGGATCTCCATGTTTACCGTCTGCAGTTCTCAGACTCTCTAAATGAAATTAAGCATACTCAATTTGCCCTGCAACTGGCCTCTTGGTTTTGCCATGGAAACAGGGTAGAGTTATAAAATGAAATGCTGCCTATATTGAAAAAGCGGAGAAACATAGCATCCAGATTGTTATAACCTCTGTACTTAGCATCCTTAACATTTTCCTCATTTGGGGAAAAAAATAAAAAAAATAAAAAATCAGTGAAATTTTAAAGAGTATTCTGACATGTTTAGTATGAAAACTAAATTTCTTCTTTCAAATGTGATATAGAAACTACTATGGCAAAAGAAGTCATAGGAACTCAGTAATAATGGGAAAAACCATGAAAGCTGTTAGTTCCCACCCCACCCCCCAGGTGTCCAATACACCAGCCTAAAAAGCTGTTCCCTTTTGGGTGCATTGTGTAATGGAGTCAGTTTGTCTGTTTAGATTAAAGAATGTGTGTCTATGTGATATGCTGCGTTCTGTGGGGATTTAACTTTTTTTTTTTTTTTTTAAGTTGTTTCATCATGTTTAAGCTAGATGAAATTCCATGTTATGGGCATGTATGTAATACATATGAATACACGTGTATAAACATACCCAAGTGCTCATCTGTTTTCTTCCTTTTAAATGTTAACTCTAACTAGAAAATGATGTTAGGCTTTTTCATAGCTGCAGTTCCATTTTCATCTCTTTCAAAAATCCATAGGTTCAGAGCTGCCAATTTCAACCTTCCAAAGCTTTTCTGTCTTACTCCATATTGAGTCTGTGTTCTCTTCTTGACTTTCTTTGGGGTGGTAGTCACAATAGTATTCCTATTCAATTTGATGTGCAAGGGAATGAAGCTCCACAAGTGAAAACTCTAATTTGTTTTATATGTTGTTGCTGTGCAGCGTAAACAATTTCAACCTGAAACATTAGTTAGGTTGCTATAATTATACAGCTCTAGTGGCGACTTTGTATAAATACAGGAGGGTGACAACAATCCTTTGGCTATCAGTTATTTAACTTCTTGGCAAATGAATTTTTTTAATCATTACCATTTCAAAGGAGAAGTAGAGAGAGTAGATACCTCATAGTATGCGTTATATAAACAGAGCACATAATTATATAATCTAACTGAATGTGTGTAAGTATCTGTGCTTTCTAAAATACAATTGTTGTTGTAGATAACTGAAAATCTGTCCTTTGTGTGAACTTTTTGCTAACTAAACTAGCAAGACAATCTCTAGTTTAGTTCCTCAAACTTCTGCATCTGCCACTGTTATGTACGTTACAGATTCTGGCTATCTGTCAGTGTCTTTTTCCCTACATTTTTAGAAACTTTTGAGCAATAGAGGAGAAAACATGATGGCCATGCAGGAGTACTTTGCATTTTTTTTTTTTTTCCCCCTCCAGAAAATCTCCTCTAAATAATGCAAATCCCAGATTACACTAGCTAATATACCCACAGTTTTCCTCAACAGTAAAGGTGAAGTTTCAGTTCATATTGATACGGAGCTAAACTAACTTAGGTTTAAAAGATCTAATCCAATTGTAGAAAGAATGGCAATTTAATGAATGTTGGACTGTGATCTCCATGCTTCTGTATTCAGATTTCTTCCAGTAACTGAGTTAGCTGAAGAAATTCTACAAAACATGAGACTCTGAATTATAATACATGCAATTGTTTTATATTCTGCTAAACAGATTGAACAGCCCAATTATGTATTTTGGAAATTGTCATTTATTAAAGCAAGAAAGTAAGCAAAACAGCGCTGGGCGGCCAGGGAGACTCTGCTTCACCAACGGCGTGCGCTTTCCCCTTCCAGCTGACAGTCTTTATACAGTCCATTATCTGATGTTCATGGCTTCATGATATCTCTTGCGCAGGTGTGGTCCTGTTGTTAGGCAGCCATTCTTTGTCTTGTCAGATGGGGGGAGCTGGGATCTTTGCAATACATCCGCTCGTGATCCTTACACAGCATCTTTAAAGCAGTATAAGTCCTGGAGTCCATACCTTAAAGTACTATGTTTGTTGGTGTTTCTGGATGTCTGTAGTAGGAAACTGGCCCCTGCAGTTTTCTAACCTGGATGTCTGTAGTAGGAAATTAGCACCTGCTGTTATTCCAGTTTTCTAATGATAAGCTTACAAATGATTTGATTAACAAACAACAGATTGCTCCTATTACACAATGACTGCCTCAAAGAGCACAGAGCTCTGGACATTCAGTAGAGCTAATTTTTTTCCCTTGTACACTAAGCTGTACACATAGGTAGAAGTTTTAATCATTTCATTTTCTGCTCCGTTCATAGTTAATTTTTATGTGGATGAGTGACTTTGTGATTAAACTTTCTGTTTATGTCAACATGAACAGGCAAATCAGTTTCTCTTGAGTTTCCATTTTCACATTTCTAAAAATTATTGAGCACACTGAATAATTTCTGCTTAAATTGGCAGCAGCAAGTATCTCAAAATGTACATATGCATACAAGGCTTGTGAAAATAGACAGCCAGGCAGAGAAGAAAGAGCCTAAGAATGTATCAGAGGACAAATATGTGTTATGAGATGCCAAACAGCCTGTCTTTGCAGATTCTTCATATGCTCTGTATTGGAAAGCTTCAGTTAGAAATCATGGTTTAATAACCACAAGACTTCAGGAAATCACACATAACGAATTTTGTTATAGAAAAATGTGCTTCTTTTCTAACACCTTTCAAGACTGTGGGTCTTAGAGGTATGTCAACAAAGATGATCTACAGTGTTCAGTATTTCTTAATTTAAGAACAAAAATTCACTGAACACTGAAGTTACTGATTTTTAAGTCTTAAACTTTGAGAATTATATTTAACAGCTGGATAAAGATCTGCTTAAAATGAGAAGTTGGTACAACTTTATGGTGGTGGTCATAGAAGAAGCTATGGTTCATTTCATGCTTGTATGATCAGATCTTCAGGAATACACAAAATAATTATGGGTTAAATGTGCTTTTGGGAAGGCAATGTGATGTCATTATTTGTGACATTCAAATACTGGAAATGTTTGTCTTAATTTCTGAATGTATATGATTTGAGCATGTGATTTGGGTGAAAAACTACTGACAATAACAGTTGACCCAATTATTAAGGAAAATGTAAGTCTGCAAATATGAATTTGTGACTGAAATTTCATGCAGAATAGTTCGGGTATTATATTACAAAGCCATGAGCTGTAATAGACAGGGAAGGTTTATCAAAGCAAGCGTGGTAAGCTTCACTACCTCATTAATTTCTATCTGTGTTGCCTGATTAACACAGTGTAGGGTAGAGACAAGAACAATCCTGTTCCAGAAGGTTGTAGTATAATTTCCTATTGGATTAGCAGAAAACAAAGTCTATAACAAGATGAAACTGTTTAATTCTTTATGTATGTATTTTAAGTAAAATAGATAAGGCAACAAACCCACAAAATACTACATGTGCTCATGGCTAAGGATTTTGAGTGATTAATCATGTTTGCTTAGGGGAAAAAAAGTTTTTTATTAAATGAGTTCCTCATCCCAGTAGATTTTGTTGATCTGACTACTGTTCTCTACCCTGTACAATTTGTGTATGTCACATTGCTGCAAGACTTCGCTTGGAAATCAGCATGAAAAAAAGTGTTCTTATTTATGCTTTCATGGCCTCCTCAAGAAGTCTATTTTGTTTCAGTTATTACACTTTGAGTTGTTGTTTAGAGAGTTAGAATTATCCCTTCTTTTCTGAATATTAGGCAAAGTAACCTATAAATAACTTCGCATACAGTTCACTTCAGAAAGTTGAGCAAAGGGCAAGAGTAACTCAGCTGATCTAAGATCAGTTCTTGAGACGCATTCTGGACTACAAGGAACACAGTTTTAGTCTGAATTCTTTGCATAACAATGGATTTTCAACAGCTGTCCTTGGAAATTATATAGCATGGAACTGAATTGGTCTTGATGATGCTTGCTGGGTCCCTTGCATCTTAAGATACTTTATTGTTTTGTGATAAATGTCCTGTGATTATGGGAATGAGAGAGAAGTAGTAATGACAGTAGCAGAAGTTGGAATTAGGATAACAATAGAAAAGAGCAAATTTGCTGGGGGAAGTGTTTGAAAAGAGTTTAATAACTGAAGAAGATGTAGAAAGGTTATGCCTACCATGTTTATCAGAGATAGTTATGTCTCATAACTGGGATGTCCTGCAAAGCAATGTTATTTAAACACTGTCCCATAAGATGCTGCAGCAATGTAGCATTCCTTTGAAAAGTTACAGCTGGCAGCTCAGTAAAGCTACTTTCTTATGGGGTGCATGAAACTTTGGTTTCTATAGGCATACATGTCTACTTGCATTTAAAACTGAAATGCTGATGCTTTATTGGACTTGAAAATGTGTGTAGGTATAAGTAAGGACATGAATGAAAAAAGGAAAGCTTGATCGCTTGCTTACTACTTATAGTCTGCTTTTCTCTTCTGAGCATTCCAGAGAGGTAGTCTGAGAAGATTTGCCTTTATTATGGTGACTGACTTTGATATAACTTTGTGCAGTTGAACTATTCTGCCAATCCTGAAGTCTTTACCTTGGTAATATTGTGAGTTATGTATTTTCCCAAAGCAGTGTTGCATATTGATATAACACGTTAAAGCTAGTTGTTTCCCACCTTGCAGTGTTGTGCAAATTTTGAGGCTTTCCTATTGGCTTATTGCAGAAGAACTGGTTTAAGTCTTAGAATACCTTGTTACCTTTGGTGCAAATGATCTTGATTTGATTTTAGGTAGAACTGAATTTATTTGTAACTATGTGTGTTATGCTTCAAAAGAGTCAGCTGTAGCAAAACAAAAAACATTTGTGACTGAAAATGTGCTATTGGTGACTGTTTCAGTACTCTTTATTAGAGGTCCAAAAATAAAGAGTCTCAGTTTAACTCTGAGAGGACACAAATGTTATGAATAATAAGTGTATATAACAAATGGATGAAAGAGAAAGCTCACAATGTAGATGAAAAACTGAAAAACTTCAGAAAACCAATAAAGGAAAGACAGAGGGTAAAATATACAGTTAGCAGAATTAAGAAAAATAAGAGGATTAAATATACGAAGAAAGATAAATCAATTTTATCAGTATGTTGCTGGATGGAAGTAGTAGAATTGATTGTGTGAATGTAGAAAAGGCAGACAGGTTCAATAAATATTTATATTTGGGGAAGAGATGGCAAGGAACTAGATGATGTAATGCACTTTCCTTTCCAACAGCAATTAAGGAGATTAAGTAACAGCTACTAAACTAGGTGTTTTTAAATCAGCAAGTCCCAATAACTTCCTTATTACAACCTGTCACAAGTGCTTTCTTTGGCAGCTTGACAATTAAGCCCTTTTTTCCCCACCTTTTCATCTTTTCATGTACTGCTACAGATATTGAGCAACCATTCAACAGTTTTCTAGACCTTATGCATAACCTATTTAAATCTCCTGTTAGTAATACCGTACAATTCCTTTGTATGTTATTTACCATAGTTGTACATTGTCTTTCCCCTCATCCATCGTGGGCTTTTTGAGCTGTAAAATTGCATGATATTTGTCTTTGAGGTAGAAAAATGTGGAACTGTATTTTTTTTTCCTTTCACTATGTTTAATTGTACTACAGTTTTTATTGAGACATTTCCTAAGAGTGATGTCTGAGAATCTAAAGGAGAAAAAGTAGTTTTCCTCCTGTGGTCCACTTGGTTTTCTGATCTTATGTTTCCTGTTAATATTCATCATATCAATAACATTATAGAAATTGTGGAAATTTTGTTCAGCTTGTTTTCTGCTATCAATGGCAATATTAATTAGAGAGAGAATGGAGTTTCAGACATCATTATTTTGCTACTAGAATTATCATTTTTCATAGTTCATGAACTTTATACGATTTTCTCTTTGATTTTGAGCTGTTTGCAGCATACCATTCTTTTTCCCTAATGTGTTACTGATGGTGCATTGTTATGATATTAAGACAGCTTTGCAGTTCAGGCTTAGGCATGTTTCTCACAATATGCAACCTCTTTGGATCCTTTCCTGGCAAATACCAACCACTGGAAACTCCTGCTGACAGAATGAATAACATAACAAGGAGAAAATCAGTAATAAAGTACTCTGTAGTCTAACAGCATACATTGTAAGTAACAGAACTAGTCAATTTGAGTGTGGAAAATAATACAAGCTGGGTGATGTAGTTATCCACTGAAAAAATTGAAAATCCTGAAAATGTATTGAAAATTTTGTCTTTGGAACACACAACAAAATTATGGATTCTTTTTTTCAAGGAGTGGTTCAATTCAAAGGGGAATTAACTCTAGCCTGTGTGAGAGTAGAGGTCAGACAAGTTTTGCTTGTGATCACTGATGGCTCTTGAAGATCTGTATTTACTTTACAGCATGAAAAATTCCATTTACTTGGTTATGTTCTTATGAATAGATTTATCTTGCTTTAGATAGAAGCATCTCTAATGTTTCCTTCATACTTAAAATTTTTAAATGATTTTAATCTACTTCAGCTTAGAAGTATTATTTATGAAACTTTGTCTCAGAACCATATGTATTTTGCTTTGTGCTGGCTAATGGTGGATAACAGGATTTATATCTGAGAGATATATATATGTTTTTTAACGTGGCATCTTGTCCTTTTTTTAATAAAGTATCTGTTCCTTTAATCTCTGGATTCTTTGTTTTCCCTTCCCTATTATCCTATTTTTTTTTTCTTCTGTTAAATTGAAATGCTTCTCAAAATAGCACTTCTCTTCTTCCTGGAAAGTGGATCTGTATTCTTGTAGGGTGCAGGTGTGTGGATTTGCACTGATTCATTGTTAAATATCATCAAAATTGCATCAGAAATTTTAGAAGTGTTTAGTGATAGAATGAAAAGTACAAGGATAAATATGTCCACTTTTATTAATGCAAATGTCTGAAATAAATCCTTCCTCCTTTGTGGGCTGAATGGAGGTCTTTTGCTTTTGTTTGCACTGCAAATCTGTTGTGTAAATGAGATCTGTCATGCACTCTGTATTAGTTCTGTGTACGATATCCACTGTTGCAGAAAGCTTATTAGCAGAAGGGCAAAAGAAACACTCTCAGTAGAATACCAACCACACTTTAATCCTAAGTGCGCAGAAAGGAGCCCCTGAATAGCTTTTTTTGCATGCAGTAAACTTTATTTTAAATATCAAGTGGCTTCTAAGGATAATACAGAACACGCTGCTGACCTCACTTTTGAAACATTCTGGAGTTGATGTTAAAGTGTTATGGTGCATAATAGTTCACTAGGAAACACAGCTTCTTGATGTATGGATTCAGTAGCACCATTGAGAATCAGAGAACTCTGTGAAAACACTTTCTGTCTACATTGTTGGTGTTATAAATGTAATTTTCATTCTAACATCGCATATTAGCTGGTACCATCCAAATACCTTTCAACGATGTTTAAAGAAATTCAACTTGCATCTACTGCATGCATGTTCTCCTGTTTTTGAGTGAAAGAACTGCCTAAAGCACATAGTGTCACCAGTCATGAGAAAGAAAGAGGTTTCAGATTCATATTTTGTTTGGGATTTCCACATACTCCATTTTGTAGACATAGATATTTCAACATAGTCTATACTATTTTTTAATATTACAACCAGAAAATGGTAAGGTTATTAATAACTGGCAACGTGTTTTTTATACAGGCCCGAAATAGTGAAAAGCACTGGTACTGGACAGTCTTATTGTCAGCATGGATGCAAAGTAGATACAAGGCTTAAACTAAAGGAAATAGTACCTTGAGCTTCCAAATGAGGTTGTTTTTAACTTGCTTGGTTTCCACTATTCATCTGTTAATTCTGTTCAGGCACTGGTAGCTGTGTGAGTTGCTTAACCTTTGTTGATGAATTCACGGAGCTGTGCAGCATCACTTGTATTTGAACCTTGAATGTCTAGCAGATGCACTCAGTTTAACTTAGATTGTCTAGCCAGAGTGGGATCATGGTTACTGTGTTTTCTCATCCGTCTTTTCAAGTCTCTATTGCTCTTAATTTTCTGCCTGTCATTTAGTTGCTAGCATTCACTGAACTCAGAACACCTTCACATCCTTTAGGGTTCTTCAAAAGTCATTTCAAGGTGTTGCTTGAATGCAGGAATGAAAAGGCCAAAGTTAGTACTTTCTCTTTTTGAAAGGCACTGCGATGGAAAAAGGTAAAGTCCATTGAAATAGCCAATAGAGTGGTGATTGAGGCACAAGGACATACTTTTAGGGAATTGACTTGAAGGATTTAGATGTGTTTTGTGGATTCTTTGACAGGCTAGTTGTTATGAGCTCCATATTTACGTGTGGGACTTCACAAAATCTGGCAAGTCCTGCCCGTTTTCCTCCCAACTTAAGTCTGCTTTACTGCCACTTCTATATTGCTAGCAGTATGTCTAGCTTCTTGGCAATCAGTCTGACCAGCAATTGAATTGTTTCAGATGACTAAATGGTTACAATTTTTTTTTTTCCACGAGACATGTATTGCTGGAACAGTATTTGAAAGTACTGTCTAAAATGTACAGTAGCAATTTTCTATCACTTCCACAGTGATATCACTATCACATCACCCACTTAAATATTTTGATGTCAAAATAAAGAAATCAATACTATTGAATGAATGCAGCACTTAAGAGATTAGGAGAGGCTGTGATGAGGTGGGAGTCAGCCTCTTCTCCCATGTAACTAGTGATAGGACTAGAGGGAATGGCCTCAAGTTGGGCCAGGGGAGATTCAGGTTGGATGTAAGGAAGTAATTCTCTGACAGGGTGTTAGGCACTGGAGCAGGCTGCCCAGGGAGATGATGGAGTCGCTGTCCCTGGAGGTGTTCAAGAAACTTTTAAATGTTGTGCTGAAGGATATGGTTTAGTGGAAATATTAGTGATAAGTGGATGGTTGGACTGGATGATCTTAGAAGTCTTTTCCAACCTCAGTGATTCTATGATTGTCTGCATTAGAGCACTTTCATGTTTCCTTTTCCAAACACTGGAGATAGTAATATATTTCAAAAGAGGAGAGGTTAGTTGCTGGCGATACTGTCTCTCTAACAACCTTCTCTAGTGGCTGGAATACGTTGGCATAATTTCTCAAATAAAAGCAAAGTAGCTAGATGTAAAGAGAGAGTATGAGTAAAATGGAGTCCAAACTATTATGAAAGGTTAAAAATAACTGCAGAAAATAACTAAGAATTAGATGTAGCTTATGTTTTGCTAACAGTGGAATTATCGTGATGGCAGTTCTAGTATTAAAGATGTTTGTCTTTCGTATGGTGGCTGGGTTATTTTATCTTTGAATATCCTATCAACTGTAGTGAATTTTCTAAAATCACATTTTGAATCATAAAGCCTGTCATTGCTTTTTCTTTTTTTAAACCCTAACCTAGTATGATATTCACTGCTAGACAAGAGTAGGATTTATGGCAGATGTTTCTTGGTGTGCTATGATTCTCAGACCCCCCCTGTTTGGGCAACATTCAGCTTTGCCCACAAAGTGGAATGTTCAAAATGGTTAGTTCTTGGCAACTACAATTTCAGTGTCTTGTCTAGGATGGTGCAAGAAACCCTTAAGATAGCTAGTGTTTAGATGCCCATCTCTTTAGCTGGAGCCTGGAGCATTGCAGTTGTTTCCTCCCATTAGTACATGCAATCTTTATACACTTATTCTTAACAAAATACTGCATTTGTATTTTACTGTTGTGCTTCATATATTAGAGAGATAAAATTTGACTTATGAGGAAAATCCATTTATGGATGCGGGGGGGAGGGGAAAGTTTTCAGTACTTTCAAGCAAATCTATATCTCAAACCTGACTTTTCCAACCTTTTCTCTTAATTTACCACTTATCCTGAAACTTTCACACTGATCAAAACAGGCAGGCTCTGATTTCTTTCTGACAGGAAGCTGGCCAATTGTTAGCATCTTTATCTTCGTATGAAGTAAATCTTCCTGTCTTCCTTTTTTTTAAAAAAAAAAAAAAAAAAATACAGTAAGCTACTGATTTCCTTCAGAAGTGCTAGCAGTTAGCTTTATGCTTTTTCAAACTACTAACTTATGCCTTTTTCTTCAGCCTTGAAGGCTCATGCTGAACATAAGACCAGCATCACTGTACTTTACTTCAGTGACAAACTTCTTTCCACTTGTATTGTACTAGTACTTCTCTGTGCTCTGCCCTTCAAACTAGACTTGGTCAGTAGCACAATGAACAGTAAGTGCCTAATTTCATTTCATAGGAAAAAGATGTTTTTTATTGTTGGAGAGCTAGGCTAAGCGCAGTGTTTGAAGTCTATCAAACAAGAAGATCTTCTGTAGGTGACTTCTTTTTAAAGAATAACTGCAGTTTGGCATTGCTTGGTGCCTTTTACATATGGAATTCTCTGGTTATGCTTAAAGAGGACAGTTCTCTTTACCTAAATGCAGCAGTACTTGTGCCATGCTGGAGATCTTAACTACTGCCTCTAACCCCTTAGGTATATGCAATCTTGTTTAACTCAATTGTTTTATGTTGTAAAGTGCAATCTGATATGAAAACCTGAGATATCCAAAACTTCTCATTTTATTTGGATGATTGTATCTCGTTGACAGTTCTAATTGTGTTGATACGTCTTAAAAAGATGTCTTAAAAAGATATGTTATAATAAGAGTAGTCAAGACAGTCATCAAGAATAAGTGTGGGCAATTTCTCGTTTGGGCTAAACAACAAGAGTTTTCAGAAGAAAAATATATCTTATAGGCAGCATGCCTAGAGTGGATGAGAGTGTAAGCTGGATTATATTTTCTTTATTCACTTCAATGACTGAGTTATCGGTGCTTGTTCTACTTTTTTTTTTGTTGTTAAGATACCTCTGGGGTGTCCTTTTTTTTTCTTCAGGACCAAGACTACAAATTTTGAACTTCTGAAGCAGTCAAGTAGATATGGGAAAACAGATGCATGTGATTTATCTTAAAGCATAACTTGAATCTAGTAAATGATTTCTTGAAAAGATTTCGGTATTGTGCTAACAAAACATATTATAATTACTAAAGCTGGACTAAGGGTTTGGCTATTTACATTAAGTCAAGTTAAAAACTGCCTTCTAGAAACTCTCACTCGTTTGGTACTGGGGTGCAGCTAAACTTATCCCTCTTATATGTATATATGTAAAGTTTTCCTAGGTGCCTGATGCTGTACTATTGGGCATGCAGGTGGTATTTTGCCTGCATTTTCTGCAGTGCTTGATGTGATAGAGGTGTGGGTGGGGTTTTTTTTTTGTTTTTTTTTTTTTTGGTACACTGTGACCCATTTTATGTCTAGAAAGATATCTGCTGCAATTACTAGGAGGGGAGATTAAAGGATAGAAGAGGTCAAAGCAGATGTAGATGCAAGTCAGGGCTGCTGCAAATTGTTTCTTTCTACATGCATTATTTTAAGGCATAGAAACATGCCAAATCTAGCTTATGAATTCATCATATTTTTCATTTAACCTGTTACAGGGGTAAGATGCTTAATGTTAATCACTCCAAATTTCCATGTTGAATTAACTGTCAACTCTGTCTTAAGTGGTGTTAAGTTCATGTGCTACTGCCTCTCATGATTCATGAGAATGTGGTTCCCATTTCTGCCTGTCTCATGTAACAGTCACAACACAACAAGCCAATTGGCTGATATCCCTCCTTCCCAATAGGAATCAATTCATATCCTGTAGATGCATTTTTTTTATTGTCATCTTAGTGTCTGTAACTACAAATGTTTTTACTGATCATAAGATAATCACTTCTCCAAATCCATCAATATTTACTTTTTTATTTGCTTGTTTATTATACAGTGATGAAACACGTTAAAAATTCCCATTTGAAAAAATAAAGAATATTAGTCTGCCCTTTCAAGGGAAACAAAATCAAAGAAAAATTATTAGTTAATAAGAAAGATATTAAGAAAACAACTAATTACACTGTGTTGGAATTCTTTTCTATGTGCTTCTGGCATGTTTCAGCAGATTTTTCACAAGCTGGAACAGATTCTCTCTGCTTACAAGTATTAAAGAAATTTTAATGGTCTGGATAGTATTCAAAAGAAAATTAATTAAAGAAACCATTTTCCTGGTGGCTATCAATCTCATGGTTCTCCAAGACCAAGCTATGCTGTTCTTCCTCTTTCCAGCATACTAATATGCTACCAATTTATCGGAGAGTAATTGCATTTTCATGCCCATGGCTTTTCATGCATTCCATTTTAGAAAGCTGAATGGTTATTTTTATTGATAAGGCAAGAAGTTAGTAGCATCTCTTAAAATTCTCCTGTTGACCTTTTCCTTTCTTCCTTTTCTGAAGCTGTCTAACTGAAGAGATGCTAGAAGTAAATTTTCTAACAAATTAAGTGCAGTGACATCATTAGGCCTTTAAGTTTAGTGGGCCTGAGATTTAATTAAATGTCAAACAAATATCATACAATTCTGCCAACAAAAACAATGTTATTTGCAGAAAACTGTAATGTGTCACTGTTCTACCTTACTTGTTTTTTCTTTGCCTAGTGATACAGTGGCATTTCAGAGAATACTTTCATAGAATGTCCTGGGTTGAAAAGGACCACAATGATCATCCAGTTTCAACCCCCCTGCTATATGCAGGGGTTGCCAACCACCAGACCAGGCTGCCCAGAGCCACATCCAGCCTGGCTTTGAATGCCTCTAGGGATGGGGCATCCACAACCTCCTTGGGCAACCTGTTCCAGTGCGTCACCACCATCTGTGTGAAAAACACATTGACATTCCTCGTAATATCTAACTTAAATCTCCCCTGTCTCAGTTTAAGACCATTCCCCTTTATTCTATCATTATCCACCCTCATAAACAGGCTCTCTCCTTCCTGTTTATATGCCTTCTTCACTTACTGTAAGGCCACTATGAAGTCTCTCTGGAGCCTTCTCTAAGATAAACAAGCCCAGTTCCCTCAATCTTTCCTCATAGGAGAGGTGCTCCAGCCCTCTGATCATTTTAGTGAGATTATTACTTTCACTCGGTATGCTAAAAATGAAACAACTCCTGCACTGTGATACCTAGTGGATATCATGAGGTGACCCAGAACCCTTTTATCCTGGTATTGCTTAATTAAACTGATATAGGTAAACATGTATATATTTGGTAGTATCTATTATCATACCTGTTCATTGTTGTATAAAACAACTCCATTCAGGGAGATTAATACACCATCTCCTAACACAGATATCTCAAAAAAAAATGACTTTACGCATGTAAAACAGTTTATTAGGTAGTTGTTCCAGCAAGCTTTCTAGTCTTTGATGTAACTGGTGTTGCCCATTGCTAGTGATAACTTCTTGGACTGGAAGCACTTTAAATGGAAGAGACTGTGTTTGCTATTTATCTTGTTGTAGAGGTAACTACAGCCACTCTCCAGGAGGAGACCTGAAACTGGTTTGCCATGAAATCTTGAGGAGGAAATTGTCGTCAGGAGAACTTTACTTCCTGTCATGTTACAATCAACTTTCATGAAATCTATGCTGTTCATCGATATGGAGTACATCCAGAATGAGGCACTGATACAACCAGATTATATGCATCTCAATTTCTTTATTTCTTCTTTTATTAATTTTTATTACCACTATTAGTCCCTATGTAGAATGCTGTGATGATATTTAGCATTGTAGGATCCTTAGAGTTGAAATGGACTTTGAACAGTTATCTAGTCCAACTTTCCTGCAGTGAATACAGACATCTTCAGTCAGACCAGGTTGCCCAGAGTCTGATCCAGCCTTGCCTTGAATGTCTCCAGGGTTCCATTGCATCTCTGAGAGTCCTGTTCCAGTGCCTCAGCCCTGTCACTGAAAAAGACTTTTACCTTATAGCTAACCTAAATCTACTCTCTTTGAGCTTGAAACCATTTCCTCTTGTTCTATCACCAGACCCTGAGGACACTGTGTTTTTAGATACCTGGCTCGACAGTATTGCATTAGATTTCTGACTTAATGGAAGTTATATAAATTTAGCAGAGCTTAACAGTTGCTGAAGGCTGGTTATGTCTCAACTGATAAGTTGTGCTGATTTTTGAAGGCCAGTCAATAGATACATTTGATTCTGTATTTCATTGCTTGACTGATTTATATAAAGTGAGTATAAAAAGAGAAGGCAATACTTTTCCTATAGTAATTGAAAATGTGCCTCAGATTTTAGTGATTCTGGTATATTGACATTAATTTTAGTGCATTTATTCCTGAAGCATGGCAATACAGTATTCTATACGAGCTGGGTTTTTGCCATCCCTTAAAAATCTGTACAATTTTTGAGTGCATTATAACAAATGAGCTTCCTTATTTGCTAAATTTTGGTTTAAAATTCCTTTTTTTTTTTTTTTTTTTTTGATACTCTGGTATCAAAAAGTTATTTGGGATCCCCCTGGAGTCTAATGGATGTGCAATACTGTACATAGCTTTGTACCTCAACTCTGGGAGTCTTGCCTGTACGTAATCCTCTGATGAGACAGTGACAGTGTTGGAAGTCTGCAAGAATGGATGTAGCATGGTGCAGTGGAAACAGGGAAATAAACTGTAAGAAGGATCTCTTCTTTAGTTCCGTTTACTTCAACTGCATTTCTCATGGTGGTGAGGGTTTTACCCACTTGGAAATTCAAGTCTTTTTATAGCAGTAGATTACAGGGCAGAGGAGAAAAAACATACTCGTATATTCATATCACAGATTCTACTATTTTACCATACCATCTTTGTGATGATATTTAAAGAAAATTGGGGCTGCTTGGTCCATACATCTTGTCATCTGGAGTGTTTGCTTTATCAGGTTTCAGAACACTCTTAGAAATTTTCTTTTCTTGATTGTGAAAGGTGAGAAGGGCCCCATAAGTGAAAGTAAAAAGGCAAGAAGGCTTCACAGTGACTGAGAATAAGGGGGGTGAAGGGAAATAGAGGTAGTTTATAGAAGTAAGAATGTAGAGCTTGTTAGCAAATAAGGGATGGCAGACACTGGGTCTGGAATAGTGAGGGGGATGAAGGCCATACCGATAAGGTTTGAGAACAGCCTGAGGATATTTGGCAGGGAGATGATTAGATGTCCACAGGGCAAGAAGAAAGTGGTTTGGGGGGATGTCCCCCTGAAAGGTCAGAAGTTTACAGCAAGAAAGGTCAGAAGCCTTTGTGAGGAAGACAACAAATCTTTATCCCATGACCCACTACACATGCGCAAGAGGGGAGGGTCTGCATGCTAGTGAACTCTCGGGAGTGTAATGAATATGCATCTGAATTCTGGGAAAATTACTGATTATGTATTAGTTTGGCCTATATCTGTAGCACGATTTTTCCAGGTGGTGTACAAGTTAGGTGGATCTGTCCCCCTTGCTCCTTGTGTCTGTGCAGCATTGAATAAACCACACCTGCTTTGTAATCTTACTTGGGTTACAGAGTTTGATTCCGCACATCATTTGGAAGTGTTTTGAGAAGGCATGTGGAACTTATAGACCTTTTATTTTTGTGATGCTCCACAGAGATCGTATTTTGGGGAATCTGCATTTCTCTTTTTCTACACATGGGGAAAGTGATGCTCAGTAACAGTTGAAAATACAGAAGTGCACTATAGGGTATTATTCCCTAGGCTGTTTATGGTAATAGAAATTCTCCTGAAGGAGTGTCATACAAGCAAAAAAGATTTGAGTCCCAGTCTTCATCTTTTTGACAGGCTGTGCAACTGCCTGGCCCTGCAGTGCAAAAACGTGTTACAGGGTAGGATGGAAACTACTGTCTTAATTTCTGAAAGCATGGTGGGTCTAATATGTATCTAAGCTAGTTTTAGTACGACCTTATTAACTCTTCAAAGAAGAGCTAATAAGCTGAATAAATGTATACATTATGCGTTATCGCCTGGATCACAAACCAGGCACCCTTGGTATCAAAATATTATTAAAAAAAAAAAGTGTGTGTGTGTGGGGGGGGGGAATACTGTTTCTCTTCCCATTACTCTGTCAGCTTCTGAAGTAGTGCTTCATTATTTTGGGCACTTGGAAATTGAAAATGACAAAAAAGTGATTGTCTCAAAGGCCCGGAGGAGAATTGGAGCTAATGTTGTGCAGAATTGATGTAATTGCTCTACTTCAGAGAACATGAGTCCTGGGGAGCTGGACGTGTGCCAGTTCACACCGCTTGGCTTCCATTCAGCATTCTCATTTTGCTGTGATTTGGGTAATGTGAACAGATATAGATTGCCTCTCCTCTGTATGGATTAATCCCAAAGGGATACAGAGCCTTGATTAGTTACAAATTTACCAACTTTGTTTTGGAAAGCACTGACTACCATATTTACAAATGTGTATGTATGTAGGCATATAAGGGATTTGGAGAAGTGGCTATGTGACTGTACAGTAATAGTACTCCTTCCCCAAGGGCTACTCCTTCATATAGCAGCTGGGACAGCCTCAAAAGTTAAATCACATTTTCAACAAGTTTCTCAAAGACTTGGCATAGTCTTGATTCTCATTATAATTCAGTTACTACAGAAGGGATGGATTGAAAAACTCATAACAAAACAGATTGACATTTCAAGGCTTTTTCACCCATGTTATTTACAGTTTGTTGCCTTGCTGAGTTTTACTGAAAGTCTTATCTTGCTTTTTTGTTGATCATCTGAAAACCACTGGGCTGAATTTATGATATCTCTTCTCTGTGTAATTAGTTCTTAAACATTTCTAATTCACAATGTAGTATTTTTACATATGGCAAATAGGTGTATTAAAAACTTATTGAAGTTTTGTAAGTACTTTCCCCTTTGTAAAATTGGGAAGAAAATTAAGGTGTGAAGACACTGAAATATAATTTTCCCTTCAAAAACTAAGCTTAAACTTTACTTAGTAAATAACTTCAGCCTGTTGATTGGACACATTTTTTTTAATGGCTAATAGGATTACTACTCACTGATGGTAGATAATAATTTAACCGAGGGATGAAAAAAGTAGTTCATTTGGTGGACTGGAAATGCACTTTTTTTAATGTGCTCCACTGGAACACAATCAGAGAATACTGAATATTGCTCCCGTTTTAGGAACTGGGCTATGGGCTAGTCTCTGCTGTCTCTCTGATAGAGTTTTATTCATTTACAGAATGACTACTGCATTTTGCACTATCTTTAACAATGTTGGCAGAGAAGCAGGAGGAAAATGAAACATGCAAATAGTCTTTAAGTATTTCTTTGTAGTTTTAATTCCTGACGCTGACTTTCAAAATGATCATGTGTGGTTCTATCACTATTAAATGCGGGACAAGAACTTCTCAGAAGCCTACCTTTATTTAACTTGAGGCAATATAAATATGGTAGTATCACTTGTGACTAAGTAGAAAGACAGATAATTTGATGTGGTGTTTCTGAAATTAACTGTAATCCAAGTCAAAATATTACCTGGCTTAAAAAAATAAACAATTATAACATTTGTGTCCTTTTCTAGGTGCAAGAGTCTGAAGTGAAGTGCTGTTTGAACTCTAAATGTTGAGCAGAGTTTGGGTTCTGACTGGCAGGCTCAGGGTCTTCTCTAGCAATTACTCATTACTGATGTTGAAGTAATACCCAGAGAATTGCAAATCTAACACTGAATCTATTCTGCTTGTCAGCGTACAAGGGTGTAAAAGAAATGAATTGATGTTTGCTGATGAAACATTTAGAAAAAGTCCCTTACAGCTGCAATTGCAATTTGTAGAAACTTACAGGAATATTTTCTGCCCTTGAATTTTAGTTCACTGAAGTTTCAAGTGAGAGCCTGCCATTAAAAAAACAAGTCACATTAAGTCTTGCTACTGACATTCCTGCTTTTCCAGGATCTGCCTTTTTAAAGGGATATTATGCTAAATAGACATTTCCACAGACTAAACAGAGGGCTTTGGGGGGTTTTCTGTTTCATTTTCTTGAGGTGGTGGCTTAATCAATGATATAAAAATGTAATAAATGTAATATGTAAAAAATGTAATAAAAACAAGATTTTTATCTGTGTAACTATGCCATGACCTAGCAACTACTGATTGTCTACAATGTTTTTACCAATCTTGGCTAAAATAAGTTACAGGTGTCCAAGTAATAGCTCTCCTTAAAGATGGCTTGTGCTGTGGTTTTTTTTTTTTTTTTTTTTTTTTTTAAGAGGTGTTGAATATGAATTTCATCCTCTACAACTCTCATAAAGTACTTAAGGCTTTGTGGGCTTGTTTTTTGAAGAAGAACTGACGTTACTTTTTTTCTTGTCTTTCTCTACATTTCATAATCCTCTTATTTAATAAAAGAAAAATAAAATTCCCAAGTGACCAGTAAGTAGCTTGTCGCTCTTGTTGATCTGTATGAATTATAACTTCTGAATCAGGTAGCAGCATTTTTAGCAGAATGTACGTATATTTTATGACTTGAGCCATTTTTATTCCAGTGCTTTAGGTAAACCATTGATTATTTAAATTTTTAGCTGAGATAACATAATGAATAACATTCATACAGATTATTTGGTAGATGGGAGAGTATTCTGGTTAAACGAGATGTGTTGCTCCAGCTGGATGCATGTAAATTTATGGGATCCTGATGGGATTAATCCCAGGGTACTCAAAGAGCTGACCAATGTCATTGCAAGACATCTTTCAATGATTTTTTTTTTTTTTTCGGTGGCTTTGGGAATCTGATGAGGTTCTCATCAACTGGAAGTTGGTAAATATTGTCCTAGTTTTCAAGAAGGATGAGAAAGAAGAAATTCTTAATTACACACTTGTCAGTCTCGATTCAGTGTCTTGCAAAATTATGGTGGGGATTATTCTGAGAGTTAGCAGAAAAACACCTGAGGGAAAAGTAATGCAGTCACTGGTCACAGGCAACAGTGATCCATGAGGGAAAATTTCTTTTCAAACATCTCAATCTTTTATGATAAAGCTATCTACCAAGTTGACTGAGGGGAGCCAGTTTGTGTAATTTTTTTGGTTTTCAGCAAAGCTTTCAATACTGATACACTATCTTGTTAGGCAAGATAAGATGTCCAGCATACAACTATACAAAACTATAATGTGATGGGTGAGTAATTGGCTGATGGATCCAGATAAAAGAGTTATAATAAATGGGGTTATATCAGGCTCGTGGCTAGTCACAGTTGAGATTCCACAGGGCTCTATCTTAGGGATAGTTCTGTTTAATGTTTTCATAGAATATCAAGAATCAGTGGCCCTGTCATTGTGTTCAATTTATACTGAAATATACAAATGTCGTATTCATTTTCTGCAACTCCATGCATCTTGTCACTGCATTTAAAGCTGACATAGTCACCAGCGAAATTTGATGGTTTTGACTTCTGATGCTTTTTTGTTCTTTCACAGTGATAGGAAAACGTTTCTGTTCTGCATTTGCAGACTACATCTTTTTACCAACATGTAGTTTATTGATCACTGAGGGTGTTTTGCTATGTGTTTTAGCCATTAATGCTTTTGTGCAAGGATTTCTTTGTTGTCCGTTACTGACGCAGAGAATCTGAATGCAGTCATCTTCTGCTGCAAGTTTTTGTGTTGTATGTCATATTCATATGCAGGTGTACATTAATACTTTAAATGCAGTTGTGCAAGTGAATTGTAGCTGGATGCTGATATTCTGGCAATCTTTTGAAAACCTTCACTGTCCCCTTTATGGTGGGGAGAGGAATGTCCGGATGATGATTAAGTACCTGAAACCCTGTTGTACTGTGTCCACCTGTTCACTAGTCTGCAAAGCACAGATTTCACTTCTGCTTTTACCTAGAAAGCGGAAAAGTGGACAGCAACTAAAAAATATCCTTTGCCTCCCAGTGAGGTATATCTGAGCCAAATAGTTTCTGCTAACATTGGCTGCTTTTGTAGGCTGTGGTGATTGTTTAAGGTATTTCCCTTCATTCTATGACTCTTCTCTCTGCAAAATGAGCAGCGAACTTTTCTTGTACTGCTGTGTCTTACTGTTAAGGTCTTAGAGGATGTTGCTGTGCACCTCAGTGAGTGGACATGTGGTGCGCAGGGACAAATTCCTCTACCATTTTGGGCCATCAAAATGTTTTTTAAGGAATAATTTTTACTCTCTCACTGGAATCATCAGGCCTAAGTGAGATCAAGTCTTTCTCCATTTTACAGCCTGGTCTAGTCAGAAATATTTACATTGTCATTTGAGGAAATGGTTGCATTTTCTCTCATAGCATTCACTGAAGTGTTCCTTTAATTTATACTAGTGCTACTCATGAGTAACCAAGCACAACAGAATCATTCATGTTTACTACGAAAGGATAAAATTAACAGTATGTGTACTCAAGAGTGGCAAAGGATTTTTGTATTTGCATTCTACGGGCAGTCCTTCTTACTTCTGTTTAATCTTACCAGTTTTCCTTCAATCCATGGCGAGTCTTGAGTAAAAAAGAAATGTGGGAGAAATAATCTCAACAATAATGCATATGAAAAAATACTTGGAATTATATGCTAATGAAAAGAGAAATTCCGCTTAAATTGATCATGGTATAACATATCCTTTGCATTTGTTCAACATGAGTGGTATGTCATTAATACTCAGGCTCTGCTAGAAGTGATAGCAAATATCTTAGATACTCTGGAAAACATCCAAATCTAGTGAAGTAAACAGAATAACTTCTATGACAACTTCTACTTCCTCTAGCTTTATACATGCTAACAACTAAGAATGAGATTCCATTTGAGTTCTTTACATTCAAGCTGAAAGAAGAAAAATCACTTCAGTCTAAAAATGTTAGATCAAATGTTAGGATTTGCAGAGAAAGGAAAAAAAAAATATAATCTGCATTTCTCCTGTTTTCATAAATATTTATAGCATTCATTTCTCTATTTGTAGAAAAAAGAGAAAGTTATAAAGAAAGGAATCAAGAATTATTAAAGATACTAAATGATGCTGACGGCACCAAGCTGAGTGGTGTGGTTGACACGGTAGAAGGAAGGGATACCATTCAGAGGGACCTTGAGAGGCTAGAAAGGTGGGCCTGGGTGAACCTGATGTGGTTCAACATGGCAAAGTGCAAAGTTTTGCACTTGGGCCGGAGGAATCCCAGGCATCCATACGGACTGGAAGGAGTGGTCCTTGAGAGCAGCCCTGTGGAGAAGGACTTTGGGGGTCTTGATAGAAGAAAAACTTAACATGAGCCAGCAGTGTGCTCTTGCAGCTCAGAAGGCAAATGGTATCCTGGGCTCCATCAAAAGAGGGGTGGCCAGCAGGGACAGGGAAGTGATTGTCCGCCTCTACTCTGATCTTGTGAGGCCCCATCTGGAATACTGCATCCAAGTGTGGAGTCCCCAGTACAAGAAGGACAGAGAGCTGTTAGAGAGTGTCCAGAAGAGAGCCACGAAGATGATCAGGGGACTGGAGTACCTCCCCTATGAAGACAGGCTGAGGGAGCTGGGCTTGTTCAGCTTGGAGAAAAGAAGGCTGCGGGGTGACTTCATTGCAGCCTTTCAATACCTAAAGGGAGCCTACAGAGGGGAGGGGAATCAACTCTTTGAAAGGGTTGATAACTGCAGGATGAGGGAAAATGGTTTGAAGTTGAGGGAGGGGATATTTAGGTTTGATGTCAGGGGGAAATTCTTTACAGAGAGAGTGGTGAGGTACTGGAACAGGCTGCCCAGAGAGGTTGTGGATGCCCTGTGCCTGGAGGTGTTCAAGGCCAGATTAGATGGGGCCCTGGGCAGCCTGGTCTAGTATGAAATGTGGAGGTTGGTGGCCCTGCATGTGGCAGGGGGGTTGGAGCTTCATGATCCTTGAGGCCCCTTCCCATCCTGGCCATTCTGTGATTTCTGTTTAAGATTAATTAAATAAACTAGTGTTTCAGGCTCGGGAAGAAATGATTGAGGGGGTATGATGATAGGATGTAATGGGAAACAATCACTCTCTCTTCCAACGTAGGAATGTAATATTATCAGTTGAAATTAGCAGATGATAGAGTTAAAAAAAATAAAAATAAAAATAAAAATGGAGTAAATAAATACGCAGTTTCTTCAACATGGAGAGTTTAACTATTTGTCAGTAGGCATTGTGTATGTTAAAATTTGATATGTGCTTAAAAGTGTCTGGGCATGTTTGTGGAAGAAAAAGTTAAGTTCTATTTGTAACAAGTATACCTGCTTTTTCTTGAGAAATCCTTGTGTTAAAAATCTGTGAGATTGAAGTATTCTGGGGAAGAATCACATGATGCCTGGAGAGTTGCCTGTGCATCCATTATTGGTGCATTTGTGTATGTAGAAGAAAAGTAATTCTGATACTGTTTTTTTTTCTACTCTTTCTTTATTTCATTACTGGCAAAATGAATTTATATTTAGTATAACCTCAACTGATCAGAAGTATCTGTTTTATCATTTTCTATGAGATCAGAACACTTTGTACATAAACAGTGAGCTTAGCTGTCTTTGCATTCATGTTTATTTCACAGTAGGTGAAATAGTACTGTTGTTCTGTATAAGTACAGACAGGGTATATCCTGATACTCAAAAAGTATACTGCCTCTTTAGACTGGAGATTTGCTTTATGGTACATCAAACTTAGAAGGATATTCTGCTCAGCATCAGTCAGTCGCTATCAAAATACTAAGTATTAGTGCGGTAATATAGCAGTTGTTCAAAAGGAGGAATTGTGTATCTTTCCATATCAGAACATAAAGGTATAGGAGATCACTGATTTACTTATCAGCTTGTATTTAAGTATGGCTTATTAACAAATGATTTCAGTTGAAACTGCAAGAAAACTTCAGTTACACAGACTAGAAGCTAAATTGCATTCTATCCTCAAAGCAGCTCTTAATAAGCACAAATTCTCAGGGTTTTGATTTTACAGCTCATATGGGTATTTAGTTTATCATTAACCACATGATCTGTCTAACACTGAAGCATGACTGGTGTGATAAATGACAGTGATTTTTTAAGTTTTCTTATGGACTGGTGGAGGCATGAGTGACTTTTCCAAATGCGTGAAGAAAATTCACCTTTTTATCTAAAGGAGAAGTAATTAAGTGCATTAAGGCAAAGCAGTTTTGCTTATTCTCTGTGGAATACTTTTATTCTAACTGGTGTTTTCTTTTTTCCTATATGTGAAATAAAAAAAGTAGAAAGTAATACTCTGGTGGTTTCACCAAACTTGTGTTCTTGAAGTCAGGATTAATCTCTTGTTGATTTGATCAACCAGAGTGACTGGCACTGAAATCCTGTGTGTGTACCAGAATTGTTTGAATTGGAACAGACCCATAAAGATCATGTAGACCAACTCCTCTGTGATGAACAGGGACACCTACAGCTAGATCAGGATGCTTAGAACGCTCAGGGAGTCCAGCCTGATTCTGAATGTCTCCAGGAATTGAGACTATTGATGGTGAGGAGAAAGAGAGAAAAAGCAAACTTTTCACTGACTACCAAATGTATTGTTACACGTGGGTAGCTCCAAAGGTAATGTCTCCTACTTATTTCTGTGCAAACTACAGTGGCTACAAAGAGCACAAGAACAGTATTTGATAGACCAAATTCTTAGCTGCATAATGCTATTTTCCAACCCCTATTAGATATGCATTTTTACCTGTGATGAACAAGAGCTCGCTTATGAAAATCTGCACCAGTGGATGTGACTCTGTTTCACGGCTGCCATGTCAAAATTATTGCAGAAGTTCACCAGTTGCCATCTTACTGTTCTCACATTTGCTGTTGGTCTCCATAAACTTTCAGCAAGTGTCAATGAATGTCAACAGGTGCAATTTTTTTTTTTTCCACATGGAGGATTTAAATGACATACTTCTGCTTCGTATGCACTTCGATGTCAGGTACAATTGTCCCTATGCTGCCATCTGTTACATGGCAACAAAAATAGTGGGATATTGGTAGGAAGGTTCAGCCTCTATTGCCATACTAAATTCTACCAACATCTGTCTCTGATGTCATAGGTCAACTTAACAAAATAAGAGGCACTACTTTCAGAGCAGTCCTGAGCTCCAGGGCTTTGGCTTCCTTCAATAAATACACCTTAGTAACAGAAGGAATAAATACACCTTAGTAACAGAAGGGTCTTCTGCTTTAGGAAGAGCAACTCATCAGCGTTGTCATAATGATAGCGTTCATACACTGAAGAGTGAGATTAGGCAGGAAACAGAAGTACTTTGTATTTCTGCTTAAACACACACACACCCCAAAAAACCATGCTTATTGAGAAAATACAGCTAGCCATAAAGAAACTGAGGTTTCAGCAAAATAGCTTTTCTTGCAGATATAAGATCCGTCTTTTGCATGCCTGCTGTGAATGCCTGTTGCCTTCAATATTATGATAAATCACAGGCATTATCAGCTTTGACTTTATGGATTGTAGATATCCATAAGCACAATCTGGGTGTTACTTTCAATATGTCTAACATCATAGCTTAGAAATGGTATTTATCTTTTGCTGTACTTGTATTACGTTCAACTACAAAAGACCACTTTTTTTTTTTTTTTTTAAGAGAAAGGAAGGTAACGTTTTGAAATAGTAACACAAGCAACAAAAAGGTGGTATAGGGATATAGCGAATTGGACACAAATTCAGTGTGCATATCTTAAACATGTCTGAATTATTTTGGAAGATTATTTTTAATCTTTATATTCATAAACATTCTTGTTCCCACTTCCTTTTGTTTTCTTTATCTTTCATATTTTTCTTCACTTATTTAACTATTCTATTCTAGCAGAACAATCCTTGAGACAATATTAAACTGTTATGTTCTAAAATGTTGGCAATTAAAAAATGACCTCAGATTTCAGTCTTTTATTGTTAATAACACACAATTTTAAAAAATGATTCTGAGACCATTCTGGAGTTGTTGCATCAGAGCTTGTTGCAATTTGAAATGTTGCAGAGACCACGGAAAACTGGAATTTCTGATGGAAACATCAGTTAAACATGAACTTGAGTATTGGTAATGATTCCATTCTAATACAATTTTTATTGTAATAGATATTTCCAGGTTCCCACAATAGAAATATATTATTAATAGAAAACACCAATAATGCTTAGAGACTACTTTTGTTTTCATTCAGTATTTGTTTAATCATTAGCAGCATGAGGGAAGATTAAAATGTAAAGACCTGTGTCTAATTTCTAAAGTTATCTGAAAGAAGTAATTTTCCCATTCCATGCTTTGTACTGCCTTCATCCTAGCTTTATCCTTTCTGATGTTATGAATTTCAGAGGGCTGAGAACTGTCTCAGACACACTGTCGATTAACTCTGTTGGTATTAGAAATAGGGAATAAGTTACTGTCCTGTAGAAAGCACACTACAGTTAACTGCTGAGGTTGTGTTAGTCTCCAGATATGGGATAGGAAAGTGAATAAAAGTGTTCTCTGAATAACGAAATGTCCCTTTCCAAATGTATTCTGCTGTCTGATGCTCTTCTTGCAGTAGAAGTGTTTTTGATAGAAGGCATTTGTGAGGGACTGCACAAGGTTGGCTACTCCCAGTTTTTATACATCATTAGGTAATCAATTTGATAATGAGGTAATTATCACCATAATTCTCATTGATAAATGTTCTGAAGTGATAAGTTCCACAGATGCATTCACATCCTTAGCAAGCTTACGTGACACTATCTAGTTCTGTAGAGGTTGTAGATTAAATTAATATTCTCTTCAATGTCGTCCTTTGAGGATCTTTGCCCTTGTCAAGGAGAAAAATTCATTCATTGTACAGAACATGAATCACTGAAGTTGGTATTCATTGCTTATTAATGTTCTTCCACCCTTCAAGAGTGGCGCTCGTCCAGTTTTTTGGAACTACGTCAGTTTTCCAGGATTCCTTAAGCAAAACAATTGGTATAGTACGTTTCTCTTTTATAATCATTGCATCTGTTGATTAGTAATTAACAGAAAACTATTTCTCATGTTTACTGTAAAATTTCTTATTTTGATGCTTTAAATTTTTCCTATTAAGTACAATTACTGCTAGCAATCCTTTTGTACTGTTCTTGTCATCGTATGAACTAGATACTGCCTCCAAATACAAGGAGAATTAATACACATATTTTAGTTATAATTATTTTCAGAAATTATTAGATAATTTAAGTAGTTGATTTACACATTGACATATTAAACTTCTAGTTCTTAATATTTTTTAAGTCTTTTTGGTGTTTTGGATTTTAACACTGATACATATTTTGATTACTTTAATCTCACTTACTTGCCACATGGGATTGTTCTTATGTGTATGATCTGCTATTAATCTGTTTGTTTGTTTCTGGTTATTGGAAAGCATTTATTTAATTCTTCCTTCTGTATTTATTTTGGCTCAACAACCTTCTACTTGTTCAAAAGATATGATTTCACAGATTATTTTCTTGGATGGCTTCCGATGGTCCCTATGTTTTGTTAAGAATTCCCATTATAATTTCCCTATTAGTTATGCCGACAACTATTTTAAGATAATGGGGACAAAATCTAACTATAAAATATCAAAATCCTCCCTAAAAATTACTTTTCTCAACAAAATTCTATTCTGAAAATATGTTTTTATTGGAAAACACATATATCATAAACTGAGGTACAATTCTGGACATATTTCAAGTAGTAATGGAGCTGCTGTAGCTCATTCCCAATTCAGTCTGTTATGACCATGCCTGACTTTCAAAGGATGGACTTTTCTACAGAATACTGAAACTCTAAATTTCTAACTGGAGCAATAAATTGTTTACTTACTTGCCCTTCACATAAGTTTATTTAGTGTTGTAGAAAAAGAAATATATTTTCTTCGTAGTTTATTATTAAAACTGTAAATAAGAAAGCTATCATAGAAAAAGCAGCTCGTTATCTCAGTTATGTTTTTTTTGTCTCAAAACATGCATGTTCTATCACACCTACTTAAATTAGATTGTAGAGAAATTTCTGAATCACTAAGTACATATCAGCCTTCTTGGTCCTTAGATGTGAGATTGAAATAAGGAATTCAAAGAAAGGCTTGAAAAAACTCAAGTATTATAATGTGGTATTAGATATTATGTGCATAGAACATGTAACATATATATATATACATGTATATATATGTATGTATATCTCTCTCCACACTCTATTTCTAAATCATTAAGAAGTAACTGGAATATATACAAATCAAAGATGTTTTAAACATTTAGACTTTCTGCATTTTTTTTTTTTTAAAGATAATTATTGTCACATTACTACTGGAAAGTGGTATGACTGTTCCCTTGAGAGCCATCACTACAATTCTTTTGCTTCTCTTATAGACTCTTGGATACTAATGGTGAAAAGTTGAACTAGAGTAGAAGTGTGCATGACACTTTTTTCCTGCTTAGAGACAAAATTTTACAATGATCAATAGCTAGATTTGTCCAAAGATTATTTGAAGTACTTGTATTTAAAATAATCATTATTTCTACCCTTTTATGTTCAGAAAAGTTGGATTTTCAGAGGATAAAAATGATGTATGCCATCCATACTCACTGGCCTGGTCTCTTCATTGATTCCTCCCTTTTCAGTATATGGTCCCTGGCAGTATTCAGTCACACTTTTCTTCCTTTCCTTGCTCTTATGACACATTGATTTGTTTCAAAACAAACCATACTATGGATTTTCCAATCATCTTATGCTGTGTTGTTTTTGAAATGTGATGGTTGTGTCTCTACCTGTTTGTCAAGTGTTGCAGGTTAACTATGTTCCTACTGTCTTTCAGGATAGAGCTGAATAGAAGATTAATGCTGGACCTGGAACCAGCATTTAGCTTTAATGGTTGTACCCAGGCTAACAACAAAGTGTGTTTCTCCTGGTTATGCCGAGGAGACGAAAAAGGGGAGAATATTATAAGAAGTCAATTATTTTATTTCCATGATTATATTGGAGCTATGTCTTTTCAAGTTTATCTTCTTGTAAATTTTACTTTTCAAAATTTTAGATTTGTATGCTTTCTCAGATCACCGCATTTTTTTCTTTATCTGCTTCTGCCTTCATCCTTCATTCTTGTGTATCTTAGTTAACAGTAGAAATGCTTGATGTCAGAAATAAATGTTGTGCTCCAGATGATTAAGCAATGCACTTCAAGCTTCAACTCTTTTCTCATAGAAAACTTGTGTTCTCTGAATCTTATAGCATAAAATTCCCCTAGGCATTAGGATTTGTCAGAAATTCTCTATGTGAGTGGATGTCTTCTACTTTAGAATGACCACTGTGACTTTGAGTTTAGCCTAGGAAAATTGTGGAAAAACTGAATGGAGCAGCACAGTGAGCTGGTCTAACAAGCAGGAAGCAATCAAAAAGCAGGCATTATGGAGCTGCTCCTTGAAAGAGTGCTTGTACCAAGGTAAAATGAGGTACAATATTCTTTTAGTAAATGGTTGTTTTTCAGTGTTTATACTCAAGATCACTGTCTCACAAATATCATCTTTTTAATTTAGGAGTTCTTATAATATCTATCATCATATATATGTTATTGGTGATTCTTATCAACTCCTGGCTGGTGCAAGAGTTTGGGTTTTTATGTCAATGGGGCTTTCAGTGATGATCTGTTAGGGAGGAATGGGATTCACCCATTCTTTTTCTATTTTTATTCTTTGCTGAGGAAAAAAAGAAACAGGGCAACCTTTGGCAGCAGGCTGGCAAACTTAATGAGGTCTGCTTTAAAATAAGGATGCCCTGAGATGTTGTGAAGTACCTTCTCTGGAGATATTCAAAATGTACCCTGCTGCACTTCACTGAGCAATCTACTGCAAGGAAATATTTTATCAGGGAGGTTGGACTAGATCTCATGAGGTCACTTCCAACCCTAATGAGTCTATGATTTGCCATCTCCTTATATTATGTTTATTCCATATTATCCTATGTGTTCTTACTATCTGAATTTCCAAGCAACATTTGAACTAGCATAGTCTTTAAAATGTTTTGATGTGGCTTCTGTAACTGCATGAGGAATGGAACTACATTGTATTATGATCTGGGATCAGTCTTTTTTACAAAGCAACTTTTTCTTGCTAATGCCCTTGATTTTTATTTTTATTTCTTTGTCATATCATCACTCCTTTGCAGAAAACTGTTTGCTAATTTCTGAGTTCCCTATTCATCTTGAATTCTTTTTTTTCTGTGCTTATGCATGCTTCTCCTGCTTATGACATGCATATCCAATTTGAAGTGCCTTGAGAATTAAATAAAATTTTATTTTAAATAGACAACAAGGCTGTATTCTGGGCAAAAAACAGAGTAGGTGTCAAACTTTCTAAATAGTTGATGTAACTGCTAAGGACTTTTGCCTGGATTAAGTGACACAATGGATTTTGACACCCGATCCAGAATAGCAATGTTTTTCAATTGTATGTGTGCTCTTGTGTTTAATTTCGGTACGTTTTTATTTATATAGTGAAAAACTATCTCACATCACTGTAGATTTTTTGCAGTGTATGGTAGCATTTCATTGCTAACAAAATAGAAATAAAGAAAATGAAACAAAAATAGTTTAATCACATTGTGCCTGTGTTTTGTCAGATAATGAAACTTAAATTTTTGCTTGTTGAGGAAATACAATAACTTTGTCCATTATTATAAAAATGAAATACTGCATAGAAAAATGTGAATGCTTTTATCACTTCTTAGATAATAAACCATACTTGTCCATTGCACTTGTAGTGCAATGTGCTGTTTAGTATTTCCTTCGCCTTGTAGTGAAAAGCTGCTTGATGGAATAGAAATCAAGGAATTGGTGAGAAAAGCACTTGAAATTTGTTGTCTGTTTCACTGTTTACTCTTATTTAGCATAAAAACTGTTTGGTGCCCATGGCTTTGGCACTCAGATAGTATAACACCTGCTAATCCGAAGTAAGTTTACAGAAAATAAATAAAATAAGTAATGTTCTTTTCTATTGTGGCTCTACTTCATAGCCCTATACTGGGGACCATCTGCTACAAAGTTTGAAGTTCAACACAGAGGGGCTGTAATGAGGCTTTTTAGAAGTTTCAGAAGTTCCCAGGCAGAAGTGTCATGTACGTAGGTCAAAGAGTGATGTTGTTGCTCATTTAATCAGTTGTCAAAAATGTTGGACACAGAGTGGGATGACAATGGTATTTATTATTCATTATATTCACAATTACTCCAGGGGATAAACTGGATATGGGAATGTCCTTACAGTGCTATACTTGATGCGATTCTGGCTGAGGTGGTTCTTCCTCTCGTGCAATGTGAAAGTTAATGTTTTGTGGCTTTTGCTGGGGAGAAAAAAGTAAAAGAACTTTAACAGCTGAAAATGGTTCAGCCTTTGCTTACAAATTAGTATTTTTATTCTTTGCTGAGGAAAGAAACCTTGGTTTTGGCCCAAAGAAGATTGAATTTTTCTGTATGTGGCAAGCAAGTCCCACAAAAAAGAAGCATCATCAGGGGCATGTGGGACTTGCTTTTAAAGCTGAAACAGTAACAAAGTATATGGAAAAAAGTCTTTATCCTTTCCAAAAGATATCTTTGTCACTCAGAGTTAAGTAGCTGGCATTTACAAGCTGGAGTGAATAATTACGGAAAAGAAAACAAGAAAACCCTGAAGAACATTAATTAGTAGTGAGACAGATGATAAGCTGATTGCCTCAGTTTTCTTCGTTGGCACGATAGTTCTATGTTGTATGGTACTTCTATCAGTATTTGACTGGTTCAAGATTTTACTGTGATCTTTTTAGTGTCTGTTGCACAATCTGATCTCAGCTTCTGAGGTTTGTACAAAGCAAAAGCAGATGTCTGGATCTTAGGTTTGTGTACATCAGCTGATGTTAAGTGTTCTTATAGCAAGCTCTGAAATAGTAAGATATAATATAACATTCTGAAAATATGGGTATTTTATTTGTTGTAGCAATGATAGGTTTTTTTCATTGTGGAGATTCTAGTGCATGCAAAATAGATGATGAGGACAAAGTTATTTTGAGAATGTGGCACGAGAACACCTTTCCAATGTAGAATAAAATTATCCTTGCCTTTGCAACATTTTCTTTAGTGACTGTTATATCGAGGTTCTCATTTATGTGAATTTAAGTGAATGAAGTTGTATCATTCTAGCTTAAAAATCAACTATAAATGCAGATTCAGGTGAATGTGACCTATAATTTTTTCTCCTACAATGCATCCAGAGGCTAAAATTAACCATTTGTGGACAATGAGATGCATTACTGGCCATTGCTATATTCTTAGTTTACTTCTAGCATCCTCATGAAAATGTTAATAAATAAAACCTCTGTTTAGTTCTATATCCATTAGCATGCACAATCTGGTCTGGGTAGACAGTTACACATTAAAAAAATTACCTTTTATTATGCAGCCAAATTGTTTTAAAAAATAGACATGCATTTTTTCAGCAAAATAAAACTCAATGCTACAACAGCAATGTACAACATCAATGTTGTTACTTAATCATGGAAAAAATTATACAGGTTTCTAAGTTTAAATGTACAGTGTAGTCTCAAATATCTTGAAGTGGATAATCCCAGTACTTAATTAGGTCTACTCATATTTTCCTGTACTTAAAAACAGGCATAAGTCTCTGGAAGAATAGAGCCTGTTTTTATTGTTGTATTCAATATGTATAGTTTAAATGTATTATGAAGTAAGTTACTATTTTAGCTATCAGTGAATCGATTTTTTTCTTTTAATTGAGGTAGCTTGTTATGTAACAAGTGCAAACAAATAATGTAGTGGATAAATCATCATGGGCAAGTGAAAAAGAAATTCAGAATGTGAAATGTAAGAAGGAATCTTATAGATAGAAATAATACAAATAACACATTTACATACTGGACAACGTGACTTTTCAAAATATACAAGGAACAATTCTACCCCCCTTTAAAATATTACATGAAACAGTTTTTAACAGTTGAATTTGCTGGAAAAACAGACTTCCCAAGCAGGAAGATCTGCCTTGAAACTTGTTTAATATGGCTATAGTGTTTCCTTCTTATAGTTTTGGAAATGTATACTTCTGGAGCATATTATAATTGCAGAATACACAGTTAATACCGTTACATAACAAATGTCCTTCAACATATCCCCTTTTATTGAGAAGGAAGAGAAAGAAAGCTGTAAACATTAATATCATAAAGAGTGATTGTGTCTAATGTAAATTCAAACTTAGGAATTAAACATATGATCTCCATGTTAAGTTGTAATACAGCTTTTCCGTTTTAAGACAAATATTAAAGGTAAGCTGTATGAGTCCTAGTTCATTTTGTGAGTATGAAATTTCACAATTTGTTTTGTTGATTTATCAGTAGGTGATCCACAGGTATGTGCTTTAAGTTGGTGCTAAATTAACACTGAGTGGCTGTTTTGAAGTCTGTGTTGTACATGTCTAACTGGCCCACTCTTTCTGCAGGCTTCTGAGATAAAAGCTGCCTGACATAACTCAGATGTTTTTGTTTCCAAAAATCATGTCAGAAGTTCAGATATGTTGTTACATTCTTCATTTTGGGAGAAGAGGAAGAGCAAGGTTTCTTGATATGTGCCTATGGATACTGAGTGTCTTTAAAATGTGAACTTAAATAAGGTCTTTTCCCCAGGCTGACACTAGTTCAGGAATTCATGCCCTAAACTTGAGCAAGTCACGTGTGAGAGTACAAAAACAGGTACTTTACTTTTTGTCTTAAGTGCCTTGAGAGAGTTGACAGACTTGCAAACATAAGGTATGAGGAATAAGACTTAGATGGTTGTGTTCTGTGTTAGCGTTGGTTGTTATCTTTGTGTTGTTAAAAAGAAAAAACAAAAAAAACAAACAAACAACATTAGAGTCAATCAGATTAATATAAGCCAATCACTTTGCTAAATTCAACCTTTTGATTTGTTCTACTTTAATAAGGTTCTCCAGCAGTATCCTAGAAGAAAATAACTGATTACCTGGAATTCCTCCTTCTCTGGAGACATTTAAGACCTATCTAGATGCCTCCCTTGAGACCTATTATAGGCACCTGCTTTAGCATCAGGGTTGGACTCTATGATCTCTTGAGGTCTCTTCTAAACCCTGTGGTTCTGTGATTCTCATCCAATTCTGTAATCACTGAAGGGTCCATATTCAACTTCACTCTGTCTCCAGTCGTGCTTTCTGTAGGAGGTTCAGAGCAAGGCATGAGAATGTTTACATGGAAGTGCTGGGGTAGTTGGAGCGTAAATCCTGCGGGCAGCATGAAAGTAAGAAGTTTGTGCTACATTAATAGAGATCAGAAGGAGTTGTCTGAAGGTACAGGTATAGGTGTGGTTACCTCAGCCATATTCCAAATTCTTAAGCCATTCCTTCCTGCAGACTTCTACTGTATATCAGGAAATTGAAGGCCTTTCATTTCTAGCAGATTATTTCTGATGAGTAGAGCTGTTTAAGGTACAGGACACTAATAAGCTCATTTGACCTGGCAATTTCTTGCCTTGTTTTTTTTTGTTTTATTTTTATTTTTAATTTGGTGTTTTTTTTTTATTTGGTTTTTTTCTTTTTTGGTGTCAGCTATACCCATCAATCATCCCAACCACCTGAAGTGTAGAGGGTGAGAAAGACATTTAAGTGAAAACTGAATACACATAAAGCAAAATTCAGCAGCCAGAGATCTACAATCACAGTGTATGTACATCCTAGAGAGACTTTTAGCACTTTCTTGGTTAAGAAACCATAACACCTGTGGTGATTCTTTCAGATAAATTAATCCCAGAATCAGAGCATTGGATTCTCAAAATACTCAGTATTTGGTGTCAGATGAAAAGTTAGCCTTTGTGAATAATAACCAATAACACTGCACCAGTGGTGCAGTAACTTATTAAACTTCATGGTAGGCTTTAAGTTGTATTTGAGATTTAAGGTATGAATCCTGTACAGGGATCTCCAAAATCTGGGAATATATCTGTGAATTTCTATGTGAACTGGGTTACTGCTAAGTTTTCCTGCATTATTTCTTCTTATGTTGCTCAAGTACTGTGGCAATGTTTTATTTAGGCGAAGTATCTAGCAGAGAATAAAGTTATGCCACAATGAATTACTACTCCCATCATAATGTTCCCTTTGATGGGTCTTATATTGATGTATCTGTGATAAATGAAGTTCCTACTCTAAATTATAAAGCAATTTAAGAGAGCCTTCTGACTCCTCTGAATTGTATCATTGACTTAATTATTATAATGTTTTAATACTTGTCTGTTACTAGTCTTTAAGCATAATTTTAACATATAGATTCTTGCAAGAATCTATGCAAGCAGATAATAAAATTTCCCCAAATAAATCATGTAGATGGAGTAAGTATAGTGCATTCTTAAAACTTGACTGTCATGCATATTTATAGATTAAACCTTAATGTTTTAACAACAAAAAAAAAAAACAAAAAACAAAAAACTTATGATTAGTAGAATTGGTATGGAACATACCTTTTGTGTTTTGTAAAACGACATATCTTCTGTGTCACAACTTCTGAGAAGATTGTGGTAATTTCCAGACACTGTCATCTCTAAGCATTTATAAATGGAGAACCCTTATCAAATCAGAAAATCTGCATAGTTTAAAGACTTCTGTGGATCCAAGGAGAACATGGGTTTTAATCCCAAACACCTGGATTTAAGAATTTCTCTGAGTTTTTCTGAGTAGCTACTTGTTTTGAATTCTTCTTTTATTTATTATGGAGAGTCTCATAACGTTAAAGATGCAATTATATATTATTGAAAATAATGCTTGTGTCCGTTCCTTGACGTATATATTCACTGTATTTAAAATAAAATATTTTTCAAAAGGAACTACTTGCTAAACCTTGGAAGAAGTCTCCCTGAGGACTATTTAAGTGCACGGACTGAATGTTTTTTTCAGGGTGATGGATGCCTAAGTGTATTGTACTTCATAAGTACATACATATATTTTGCAATATGTGCTTGAATAAAAACAGGTCAGATTGCTCTTTCTAGTCTTTAAAAAAAAGTTATCTTTAAAGAAACAGGGAAAGTAGAGGCAGGAAATGAGAAAACTTTTGCCTCACTCAGACTGATTTTTCTACTATAGGTGGACATTTCTTTGTCTTTACACAAAGTACATCTGCCATGAGGATCTGTTGAAGATAGTGGGCTGATTTATCAGCTGTATTGCTCTGAGGCTTTCTTTTTGTCAAGTTCTTCTCCATATAGTAAAAACTATAGAAAACTTCACTTTTCATGCAGGTTCCTTAGTGCTAAGCTGGCTAATAAAAACACTGACACAGTGTCAGGCTGTGATATTTTTCCATTGAAATTCACATAAGTAGCTAAATTCTAATATTCTACAGATTTCAGTCAGGCCTAATATAATTTGAACTTCTATCATTTAGATTTCTGTACCTTCCTTTTGCCTTCAGGCAGTCCATGATCCAAGTGTGGCTATTAGACTCCTAATATCCAGGCACAGTAATGTGCAAAGGAAAAGCTTAAATTGGTGCGTGATGGGTCACTTTTGTGTTCCTATTTTCAGGGTATGATCTAGCACTGCACTGTTTCCAACTGAATTTTTATAATGCAATTTCTTTCTCAGGACTTAACATCCCACACTGATCAACTTTATCAACAGTAATAAACTTCATTGTATTGAAGGTTTCAGGTTTATTATGTTAGAATCAATATAGCAGACTGTGTGAAACAGTACTACAAGTACTATTCCAACAAAATGCTTCAACTGAGAAGTGAAAACTGAAGGCAGTTTTAGGTGAAAATGATGGCAATGCTTACCGTGGGCAGTGATGTATTTTTTTTTGTTTGTTTGTTTTGTTTTTGTTTTAAAATAGACTGGAGTAACATGTTGATCTTGGGAGAGACTAGTGCTTTTATCTCTTGGCATATCCTTACAAATCACACACAAGTCTTCTTGAAAGGAAACCCTGTTGCTGTATGAGAATATCAGATGACTAAAGAACTTGGGAAAACAGATGACTTATTCACGTGCCAAGTTCACAGGAAAAAAGAATGGCAATTCTTGTTTTATTTTTGTGATATCTTTTATTGCAGAAGTAGGTAAAAAAAAAAAAAAAGCTAGTTTGCAGCACACTAAGAGGTGAGATTTATTCACTGTTTCATATTAATGTTTTTTGACGATGTATTTACAAGTTTCATGCTTCTGGTCTTTTGCTGATTATATATAGGAGTATGAAAGTAATTACTCTTTCCTTCTTGAAGTTTGAAGTTGTACTAGAAAAATATTGCTAAACCGATTTTAAAAATGTCTAGAAGTCCTGGAAGAGAAGGCTAGGACTTCTGGAAAAGTATGTGTGTAAATTAAATAGCAGAAATTCTTGGAACGCAAACAGCAAAGTGGAAGCCAGTCAAAGGTTAGTTTGGACTGCTGTGTTTTTCTGAATGAGTTAAGCCCATCTTTAATACTGAGTTCTGTAACTCTGGTGGAGCTGAACTAAGAGCATAAAGCTCAAATGTTCACAGCAGTTCTGGAATTCTAGAGAATTTAATCTGCTCCTAGAATTAACTTGGAAAATACTAACATTAGCAACAGGAACGTTTGGAACACTGCAAAATTTGCACATTATAAGAGTCAATAAGAGTTTAACTCCTTTCCGGGTGAATGGCTAAGCTGGTGTTGAACACAGTGATCTTAATATTTGAGAAAGCTGAGAAATAAACCATCCTACTTTAAAATGATGTGCAGCTTCAGGTGAACAATGCCAAATTTTTTGGGATTACCTTGATGTTGTGTGAGAGACTGTATAAACCTGAATGTGCCCTCCTGTAATACTTCTAGAACTCTCTACCTGCACGTGGTTCCCTCAAGGCCAAAAACCATTTAAAATGATGTTTTGTACGAGACAAAACATGCCTCTACCAATCTAGGTAACTTCCATGTAGAGAAATTCCAGCTTTATTTTCTGTTGAAAAATCCAAGCCCTCTCTTTGATCAAGAAATGAAATGAACTTGTAAGTGCTATCTGAGATTCCATATGGCATATTACATGTGGTTGTCATTATTGATGCCTTTCTGCATAGTAATTAACATCTTAAAGAGCTGTGCAGTGAACTTAGCTGTGCAGTGAACTTAGCCCCCAGAGGAAGACAAAATACCATGTCTGGGGTAATTCTGAACTCGTTTAAACACCAGGAAGCAATTAAAGTTGTTTTCTTGCTTTTCTTCAAATAATAGCCAAAGGGGAAGAGTGTCCCTTCAACCACTATTCATACATCAAATGATGTTTCTAACACCACAGGCTGTTCACTACATGTATTAGGTATAGCTGAAATAGTATTTTTTGCAAATTTTCAAAGTTTTATTTGAAAAGATAATGCCAGATTTATTTACAAACAACAAACCAAGTTTAAATGGAGGGATGGAGGGACAAAAAAAAAAGCTTATAGTGAGGTAAGTAAACAGAAATATAAAAGCATCTTGACACAAGCTACTTTGAAACAAGTTCAGATTGAGAAGCTGCGAAATGCTTATGATGTCCTTAAGAGAAGCTCAAAACATATCTAGGATAATTATTTCTTAGTTAAGAATTGAAGAGGAAAATCAAAGAGGAAGAAATAAAGCATAAAATTAGCAATCCAAAGTAACTCAGAAAGTGTTTTTTAGGCTGTCGTTTTCAAAAGTAACTGCAACAGAATCCTGAAAGGCAAGAACGCATTGGAAATCTGTTTGCTGGATTTCAAACCAGATGAGACAATGCTTCTCCATTCACTACCACCTGTCATTTTCTAAGTTTTACAGTTTTGTTTTTGTTGTTCGTTTTTTTTTTTTTTTTTTAATTTGTTACTGAAGCTGTTTTGCTGATAGTAGTGATTATGAGGCTGGAACTTACTCTTCCTTTTATGCCTAACCTAACCTAAATTTAGAACTCCGTGTGTTTTGCGTAAGGGATAAGTTGAAACCTGTGTATTTTATAGATCTTTGGCACTTAGTGTCAGCTCAGAGAACTCTGCATTATATTCACAATCTTTCCTTTCACTGGGGGCAAAAAAGCCCAAAGATTGCTTTGAGGAGTGGCAAATGCTCAAGTTAGCATGTAATCACAGTGGGATGTGGCTTATTTAAGTGGTGATTTACTTCTCTGAAATACTGTTACTCTGAGTATTTTAAAAGCTGAATAAGGTTCTAAATATGCCTATTTTCTGCTTGTGTTTCTTTAATAGCTCTTAGGCTCTTCAATAGCCTAATGACTAAGACTCTGGCCTCCAGAGTCTTTGTGTTTTGCTTTGCAGTTCCATGTGGTTAGCAGCTTGCTGTCTGTTCAGATGTATTATCCAGTTGCATCCTGCATTGTTTGCCTCTTGATATGTGCTTGCTCTCAGGCCAAAGAGCCCAGTCCTGACAAAGTGGACAGTCTCCGTTTGGCAGCTGCAGCCAGACAGATGGAGCTCCTTTCTACTTCTTCTGGCAGCACTAGTCTCTTTCTCATCAATTCTTTTTCTGGATCATTTGTTTATGGTGGGGTCCTCTGAGTTAACTTCAAGGAACTGCTGATAGAAATTTACTTTGTCCATCTTTTTGTAGATGCAGAGCAGAACTGGGAACCCTATGGAATTAGTGCTCTGACAAAATGTATGGATCATGTTCTCACAGAGTTAAGCATTTCTGTTGTATTGGTTGTTAAGAATAGTAAGCATCACCCAGTAGTATCTTGATGATTATTTGAGATCAGGGCTCAGCTACATTGGGATATTATATTACCACAACACAAGATTTTTGTGACAGAGAGATTAAGGAGACAAGGCAAGGAAGAGAAACCCAAGAAAGGGAATATTCAATGACTTGCTCATAGTCTATAGCAGTAGAAAAGTTCTCAAATCCTATCCTAGTTGATACAAAAAGAAGTTTTACTGCTGCTTCTTTGGGTTAAACAGTCACTCCAGGTATGAACCTCAATGCTTAGTTCCACGGCCCTTGATGTACTTAGGTCACTTATAAATGGGAGAAATTAGTTTCTATGGTAAATATAATAGATACAAAGAGCACATTAATGCTATTGATAGTGTGAATTTTCAGATACGAAAAGCTAATTTTCAACATAGCCACCTCCATTAGCTATGCAATTTTACCAGTGATAAACAAGAACCTACATGCTGTGCTTGTAAAAGGGGGGAAAAAAAAAAAAGTTGAAATGCACCATCCTTTGCCTCACTCTACTCACTATACTACCATTCACTGTTTGGTGTCCAGAAACATTCAGCAAGCATCAGTAAATGTCAATAGGCAGAATCTTTTTCACATGGAGGAATTCAATTACACACCTTTTGCCTCATCTGTGCTGAATCAGTGTCAGATGCCATTTGTTACACTGCTCCTCTGCTGCCACCTGTGTCACGACAAGATGTAAAAATATTGACTGGAAGGTCCAATCTTTAGTGCCACACACCAACATCCACTTCTGATGTTGTGAGCCAACATAATAAACTAGGAGACTTTACTTTTGGAGTAACCCTTGTAATACACAACATGATCTGTCAACAGTCAATTTCTTGGAATGAAACACAGCAACAGTTTAATGGTACACATCCTGCATGTAGTTTGTACCAGAAGGAAAGAAAAATATTCAAACCAACCAAAATTGGAGGGAGAATTCTAGCTAAAATAATATAATTATTTAAATTAGAACTCAAGGTGGGTTTATAGGACAAGAACAAGAACTTCTATGGGATCTGTGATGACCAAAACCAGTTACATATCTCTCTGCTTCTAATCCCACATAAACCCTATCCACAGAGCTTCTCCTTTCATTTTCTCTAAACTCTATGTTCTAATTTCATGAAGACTGATGTAATTATAAAGATTCCTCTCCTCACTGCTATCTTAGACAAAAGGGTAGGAATCATCTTGGTGTTAATATGGTGACGACCAGTGGAGCAAAAAATATTGTAGATTGACATTATGGGAAAGAAATGTCTTGTACCCCCGTCTCAGTAATTGCTAATGGTGCATTCTCGATGAGAAAACATTACTGCACTTCGTGGATTATAGATTCTTTGTTACAGGCTATCTTTGTATATACTTATACTCCTGTTTTGAAAGAAATATGGGTTATTTTCTTTCCTATATGATGCATGTTTAATAATCAGTCTTGTTTGTAGCTTTAAAATTGATGAGTGTGAAACTAACAATTGTTCTATGGGTGGAACACTTTTTTTTTTTTTATTTCTGGTGACTGGCTATGGCAGTTTATCTTTCTGTGTCCTGTTTTGCTAACATGAGAATGTCCATGAAGATAACAACATCTGTAATGTAGTCTGAGAAATTGCTAATACTAAACACAATATGGGAATGAGCTGTTATATTTAAAATATTGTTCTTTTATTAGCAGAAATTGTGTTACAGTGTTAAGAATGACCTATATGAAAATGTTTCTTCTGTAAAGATGAGGCTCGTTTAAAATATATTAAAATATTTATTTTCTCTACTCCATAATTTAGGTCCTAAACTTTTCTCAGAAGTCCTGATTTTGATGATAAAACATTAACTTATAATTTTATCAATCTGGCTATAGCTGCTGACCAAGTACTGTTTGGCTTTTCTCTTACAGAAGTCAGTACGTTCTCAGTAAATGAAGTCTGTATCTTACTGTATATTTATTTGCTAAAGAATGCATTTTAAGCATTATATATTTACCATTTTACTACTTGTCTCAAAGTCAGATAAATTTTCTTATGCTAAACATCTCATTTAACGTGGATGAATAAATAGGTTTTCAAAGCAAAAATTGAGGGATAAAAAAAAAATCTATATGCAACTGTTACTCAGTATTAAGTTCCTTAAAAGAATAAATTAGTGTATTGCTGTTAATTCTGTCAGCATGTTTATGAAATGTGAAATAATGTACATTTGTCCTAGTTTTTCTGTATGTATGCTTTCAATATATATGTATATTCATTTATGCACATATATATTGACAGAACAGAGCTATTTCTCATTGTGAATTTATCAAACGCTGAAGGAGGTAGGGAAGTGTGAATTTTGTATTGCTGTTTTCCATTATCTTGGATTTCATCTTCATGATCCATTCTTAACATATTTTCTAGTCTGCTTCTTTTTATTAATAAAGGTATTATTGCAAAGTTAATATTGGAATTTAACTATTGTCCAGCAAACCCTGTACTGATATTCCTGATTATCATGTGAAGATTAATCTGTCTCAGAATATTCATACAGTCTTTTTTCTATTTCTATGTCATTAAGAGAGCAATTTGATCAATGATACTGTATTTTTAATTAGAAGAATGGTTAAGGATGCATCTTCTCTGCAGAGTATAAAAGCAAGATTACTGTTGCTCTGTGTAGAGGATACAAAGATGCATAATTTAGTATAGTTATTATGGAATAAATTTATTTAAATTTCACTGTTACAATTCTGTATGAGAAAGATGAATATTCCACAGAAAAGCCTGATTTTTACAAAAGAATATCATGGAAATATAGATTTGTGTATAAACAGATTTGAGAATAGGCTTTCTGCCCTGCCAAAGTTCTAAGTTTTCTTCTGCAAATTACTTTATTCACCATGATCCTGTGTTACAATACCTGTCTGTCAGGTACTCACAAGTAGACAATAGCTATTCTCTTTATAGAATTCTTCTGTGTGCACAAAGGCATTAATTGACAGTTTCAGTAGTGTTGCATGGTGTTTTCACTGGAACCATTTATACTTTAAACAACCTTGCAAAGCAGAGTTTTTTTTTTTTTTTAATTGAATATGCTTTTCTATTTAGTAAGAGGCTTCCATGTAAAAATGATTAGCTGCATTTGTGCTGCAGGTTTTTATCCTCTTGGTACAAAAAGACATTCAATGTGGAGGTTTTTGGTGAGGAGTATGACTGAGGAGAAAACTTTTGAACTTCCCTGAGCTGAGTAAAATCTGAATTGGTGAAATAATAAAAGTAATTCTTCTGTCATCTAGTGAACACTTGAAATCACTGACTCTAACTGTGCAGAGATCAGCTTTCAATTGCTGTTGACCTATGATGGGCATGACTTAGCAATCAACTAGGAAAGTTTTGTCCAATTAAAAATCTCCTGGGTCATCCATTATCTTCAAAATGAAGAATCTAAATCATAGGTCTCTTGAAGATTGATGACAATCTCAGAATTTACTTTGTTTCAGACTTAGACACAAAGGGAGAAGAGAAAGAAGAAGAGTCAATTAAGTGAGATAAATGTGAATGAGGGTCTGGAATATGAGGAGGGAACAGGCTTATTAAGAAGCAAGTAAAAGAATGCTTCAATAATTTAAAGTATCTATAAATCAGTGAGGGCTTATTGGTGTTTAACCAAATAAAGGAACAGCAACAAGAACTGTGATGATTCAATGGACACATTAGAGAATGGATAGAGTAGAAGTGAGCTAAGGAAAGGAAGGAGCGAAGGAAATGACAAATGCTGCAGGAGACAAATGCTTAGACTATAAAGTAGTTCTCTCATGCTAGGAAATATAGGATATTGTGAAACTTCAATGGCTACATCAGTTAGAATCTCCAAGAAACTCTTAATGCACCCTATAATGGACGTGGGGTTTTGTTTTTTTTTTTTGTATGCATGCTTTAGCTTCTATGGTAATTGTTGTGATGTATTTTTTTTTCCTGCAGAAGGGAAAAATCTGCTCATATAATTTGTTAGCATCACTTCTGTTAAGTTACTCGCATCTGATTTTTTTTTTTTTTTTTTTTTTTTTGAATCTTAATCTGACTATGTTTTCCTGTTAGAATTTATCTATCTGCAGGTAGATATTTCCCTCTTCTTTGGGTGAGTCACTAGATCTCGTTTGGTGTGTTGAATGGTTATGGAAAATTGGTTCTTTGTCCAGGCAGAATATTAATTGCTCAGTCTATTCTATTCTATCAAAACAAACAGCCTTTGAAAGAAATAAAATTAAGAACTGGCAAGAAAATTTCAGAAAGATGGTGTATTTACTCATTTACAGGTTACTGTCTGGTTTGATAGTTGGTACTTTTGAAAAGAACTGTACAGTTGTAAAGATCTTCATATTCCAGAATTAGCTGTTATGTCTGCAAGAGAATAAAGAATTTCTAACGTAGTATAAGGTGACAACTGAGTCAAATAAGTGAGATGTTAGAAATACTAGTGTAAGATCTCGGCTAGTAATTTTATTGGTAAGATTTCAGATGTGGAATGGATTTTCTTTTATAACTTCAGTGCATTGTGGTACAGATGAAATGAATAGAGCAGTTGTAGGTAGATTACTCTCAAAATATGGAAAAGGAGTGTCGAACCATCTCCATATGGGCTTTTTGTCTGGAATTCATTCCTTTCTTAATTCTAACGGTTTACTTCAATGGTGTGTAGAAAAGATGACTAAATTGTAGGACTTTTGAGAAAAGTGTAGGGTATTAACTTATATTATTTGCTGCTGTTCCTACTAAATAAAACATTACTTATATTAAAGTGAAAAATGATTAGAATTACTTTCTTTTAAATGTTATTGATGTGACGATATCTACAGTTGTGTAATTCATATATTTAAGATAAGGCACAAATGAGGAGCTAATTGAGACATTAATTAAATATATAGATATAAAAATATATTTCAAAAGGAGCTAAAAGCATGGTTCTTGAAATTAGATGAAAATATGTAATGTCACTTTGGCACTTTTTGGAATGGAATAAATGTGAAATACTTCAGAAGATTAAAGTTACATGTTTCTTTGGGTCTTAGTAATTTTGATAATTATAATGTACATTAACTATATTGCTATTCTGACTTATGTAGTTACGGTAGGACTATGACAGAAAGAAAAGTGAGTATACTTTAATTTCTAAGTGATCTGACATGCTTTAGTGTTAATTGCTTGAGCTCTTAAATAGCTACATCTGTTCTAAAAATTTCCCCCTTCAAGTTTAAAGATGTATATTTACATTTCTTCCGATCTTTGTAAGTCATAATTATGTATGTAAACTCTTTGGGAATCTGTAGAAGGTGAAGTGGAATTAGATGACGAAATGGAGTTAGACAAAGTGGAATTAAACCTGTGCTAGGACGATGGGTATTGTACTTAAATGCATATTCAAAACTAAGCTGGAAGCTCTGTCGAACTTAATGTTGAAAGTATGAGGTGCTGAATGATGTGTCAGGGTGTCTGGCTGAAACGCTTGTCCACTCCTAATCTCTGACTGAAACCATTATTCTTTAACTGAATTTCAGATAAGCATATTTATTTTTAAATTGTAAATCTTAGATGTATTCCACTAATGAATTGAAATCTCAGTCAACCTCTCTTCCAAAAAGTTCATCATGATTTGTTTAAATATTTTTTTCAAATTATTCACAGTTACTTCAGTTTAAGGAGTATTCATTGCTTACCTTGCATAGAATTATAATGATCTTTTTTTCTCTTTTAAATGATTTTTTTTTTTCCTGGACCTGGTGCATTTAAAATTTAAATCATTTACTACAATTGCTTTTGCAAATCATCTTCTGTGATTTAATTTTTTAGATAAGGCCAACGATTATAGTGTGAATTCCTTCCACATGCAATGTTTGCGTAATATATCTCTCCTATTTGATTTTTTTGATCCCAAGAGACACAGATTTTCTTTCTTCATATTTATTGTGGAAAATAAAATTGATTTTAATTTAATGGTGGCTCGCTGCCAATTTAACAATGCAGTGAACTGTATAACAGGGGTAAAATTCCTCCTAAGTAAATATGCAATAATGAGTAATAAATTGTAAATGGAAATATGAGAACATATCACCGAGCAGGCAGAGGTTTATTATTTTTCTTTTTTAATCTTAAGGGAGTAAAAATAAAAAAAATAAAAAAAAAATCCCCAAATGTATTCCTTTTTTATTTCACTTACTCATGGATTAGATAATCACCAACTGTGGTAATTGACACTGATTTAGATACAAGACCTTGCTTTCCCTAGTGACAGTAGTGACTTCTCTGCCAACAAGCTAGACTTTTCTGTGTCAGTTGTAACTTTGATTTCTAGATCCAAAAATACGATAGAAACTCAAAAGTAAAAATAATGCATAAGTCTTTGAACCCCAGTGAAAATTCTTGCTCTGGAAGAATGAGTCCAGGACCATGGCCAGATGACTTTTGAAGATAGACACTACAATGTGTTCCAGTCACCTCCATAGTTGTTTTGTTGTTTTTTAAGTTTTTTTTGTGTGTGTGTGTTTTTTTTTTTTTTTTTTTTTTTTAAGTTTTTTAATGTTTGAACAGAACCTCATGTGTTCCAGTGCGTAGTCAATGCCTCTTTTCCTGTTACTGGGCACTACTGGAAAGAGCCTGGCACTTTACAATCACCCTTCAGGTATTTGAACACATTCACATGATTTTCTAGTCTGAAGTCCCAGCTATATCAACTCACTCTGATAGCAGAGATACTGCAACCTTTTGGCCTTTTTCTGGACTTTCTCCACTGTGTCCATGAAAATGTTGTACTGAGAGTCCCAGAAATGCACTTCAAGCACGACCTCACCAGTGCTGAGTATGGAACAAGAATCTCCTCCTTTAACCTGCTGGTAGCTCTCCTGCTAATGCAGCCCTGGATAATGCCTTACCTTCTTTTTGATAAGGGCACATTGCTGATTCATGTTGAACTTGGTGTCTACCAGAACAACCAGATTGTTTTCTGCCAAATTACATAAGAGTTCTTATGAATGTATACAAATACCTGAACAGAATGTGCATAAAGAGTGGGAATATACTTTCTTCAGAATATGCTGGGACTAAGTATTTTTTCAACCTGGGAACAGTCTTTCATAGTGCTGGACTTTATGCTTCCATGTCTTAATTGAACTTAATGAAGTTCTTATCAGCCCATTTTTTCCAACATTTTGAGGTCTCTTTGGATGGCAGCAAAGGCCTATCAGCCACTCCTGCTAGTTATGCATGAACAGCAAACTTGCTGATGCTACATTCTGCACCATCATCCAGATATTAATGAAGATAATGAACAGAAGATAACCAGTACTGACCTCTGGGGCATACTGCTAGTTACTGGTCTTCAAGCACCCTTATGCCACTGATTACTACCTTCTGGTACCGGCTATTCATGCAGTTTTTATGCCAGCTCACTCTCTGCTCATCTAGCTTGTGGTTTGTGAGTTTTCTCTATGATGAATCAACGCGAGATGACAACTGCACTGAAGCTGAAGTAGACGATATCCAGTACTCTCTCCTTGTCTGCCAAGACAGTTGTTATTACCTAGGCAACTTTATTTCCTAGAAGGAAGGATGATCAGCAAGATGTATGTAAATAGACTTAGGGAACTGTGATGAACGACTGAAACAAAATGTGACATGTGGCCTCCAGTCTTTGAATAAAGTTAAGTGAATTGATTGTTCTTTCCCTCTTATTAATGGTTATAAATTATTTTGCAGTGACAATAATTTCTTGACAGAAGCTGAAAGGGTGAAATACCTTTGTTGTAGCTAACCTGATTATTCACTTATGTTACAGAACACCTTATCTAATATTTGTACATATTTTGTTACAGATAATGCTTCCACTGTTCTAGTTTTTAGGCCATGAGATGTTCAGAAGCAGAGTTGTTCAGTTCTTCTTTTGGAGAGTTGTTCTGCTTTGGGTAGGGAGTCAGCTACTACTGTCGAAGAATAGTCCTGCAGTTGGTTATAAGGGACCCTTGCGTTGCCTTCTCAGTTCAAATGACTATGTAATAATTTTATACAAAGTAGATAGGCCTCAAAAAAATAGAAGATTCTTAAATATTCATCAGAATAGGGATTCAGGCTAGAGCGTCACTGGTGAATACCCTAGTATTCTGCAGAATCCTTCTTTTGCTTTTCTTTTGCTCCCTGAATAGCTAAATATTTATTACAGAGCAGAACAGCTTCATAAGTAGACTCTCTTAGAATGCCAAAGAGTTGTGATTAAGCCCAGACTTAAATTCAGACTCCTGCCACAGATTAAGCAGGAAATGACATTAGTATCTTGGTTACCTGCATGTCATGTTAAGACTCTCATTATCAGATTTCTAGATGTGAAGGGAATCATGTCTTTAAGTGTTTTATGAGAGCTTGTGAGGTGAGATACTATGCTGTCAAAATGTGTCAAAAGACATTGAAAGTCTAGACTGTATGTTCCATAGGGCCTGAGGAGTTACTTAGAACTAGGTACTATTCTGTGGTTGAAGCATTACTTGAGACTTCAAAAGGAAAGAAGATGGTGAATTTCATGGTGAATGGCAAAAATCATTTTCTCAAATGCTGGATTTTAGCAAAGTGGTATTTGGGCCCTAATTTCCTTATTTGAAATCCGTTCCTTACATGTCAGGTCTTGATAATGGAAAGAATTCTTAAAAATAGGCACAGTGTCAGATTGCTTTCATCTTTACTAAAAATAAATAAAATCAAAAGAAATAAAGACTTTTTCCTGACTAGCAATGTGTTTATCATGTTTCAAGTAGAACATCTGTGTCAAAATAGCTTATTAAAAATGGTGTCTAGGGCGACCTTCTTGGAGTTATGGAATTTCCCTTTTTTCAAGTTTGTACATAATCATTGTGACTGTCTGAAGCAGAATGATAATCACATGCTATCTAGACAGTGGAGTTTAAAAAAGTAAAAGTAACACTGAATAGGAAATGAAATGTCAACTTGATCCATCTGATTTCTTTTTTTTTTTTTTTTAACATGAAATGGTACTGCTTATAATTAGTCAAGATTGTGCTGATTGTAAGAGTCCTTATTAAAATTTATTTAAAAGCTCATATTTAGCAGCAGATTTTGTTGAAATATGCAATGGGCATGAAAGTACTTTTTTTTTTTTTTTTTTTATAAAAAGGAATAAAAGGGAGGTGGAGAAGGAAAGAAAGAGGGAGGATAATAACAAGGCTGAAAAGGGAAAGAAAATATCAACACTTAAAATGTTATGCAATGTATAGCTATAGTTTGAGAGAAAAATAATAAGCTTAAAAACAAACTCCTATTTCTGTAATAACAGTTTGTTTACCTGCATTTACCTTCATACATGTTTTCTTTAGGTAGACTGGAAGCTGTGTGGACCAAGGGCCACAACTGTCTTTGAAGCATCCTGCTAGATATCATAGGATTACATAAAGATTTGGATTGGAAGGGATCTCAAATCCCACCCAGTTCCCATCCCCTGCCGTGAACTTGCTACCCCCCCCCCCCAGATTAGGCTACCTGGGGTTCAATTCAACCTGGCCCTAAACACCTTCAGGGATGGAACATCCACAGCTTCTCTGGACAGCCTGTGCCAATGCCTCACTGTAAAGAATTTCCTCCGAACACCTAATCTAAATCTCCCCTCTTTTAGTTTAAATTTGACGTCTCTTTTGTGCAATTTGACTTATTTATTTTGTCTGTTATACTTTGTTTTCTTTTAAATGTAATGTAAATTGACCTGCATTACACAATACTCCTTATAAGGAATGCATTTATTCAATGCAAAATATTGAATCCTGCTCTTGGCTTTTCCATAGCTGTGATAAATAAAACTGCATATGTCAGTGAAGTTTTATACAAATATTGTTAGGATGAAGATCTGACTAAAGACAAAGGAGTGCCTTTTCTTGAGCTCCATCTATTTACATGCTGTAGAGTATAGCGTCCAGGAAGACATGAAGAAAGCAACGTTAAAAATAACAGTTCCTAAAATTACTGTAGTAAGTCCCACTTATGCCAGTGTTTCTGATTGAGTGGAGAGAAAAAGTGTTTCAAAGAGTAACACTTCTTTTGTGCGTGTTTGTGTCTTCTTTAGTTGTTAGAAAAATAACATTGGAGAGGCCTTTATGAAAACTGTGGTTTTGAGAGAAAGAGGTAGATATTGTGCTTTAAGTCTTTTATATTGAACATCTGTCTCAGGCTCAGGGGAAGACAAACATCTTAACACCGTTCTGCATTAGATATTCTTTTGAAAGTAAGCTATACCCTGGAAGATTGAGATTTACTAAGGAAATCCAAACATTTTGGAGTGGTACAACTTGGGAGTATTGAAATGTGGTTGTTATGAACCAGCACAGTAAATTGAGGTCAATGCAAAAACACATTCCTGTGTAGATATCACAGTGCTTCCACATCCTCTAATATTATCATGAATGCTTTCTCCCTTGGTGCACATACTTTAGCATGTTGATTAGGATCAAATCTGTGTTTTTACAGTGGCTGTTCTGTGTTCTGTACTTTGATCATCACTAAGGAGTTCTGAGGGACTCTTGCTCTCTGTCTCTCCTCATCTATTATAACTGTCAGTTCAGTTCAGTTACTTTCAGGGACTTTGTTCACAGCCCTGGCATCCTTCTGTCAGGTGACCTCAAGCTGCACTGGGACCACAGAGCACAGGAGGGTATTGTACAGTGACCTGGGATTTAGGACTACTTTTGGAACCCTTTCTTCACCATGCAGCTCTAATTGAAACCTAGCGTCTGGATGAAATCTAGATTAAGAAGTGAAATGCCAGGGACGTTTCCTACACTCTCTAGATTACACCTCATTGTGTTTGGATTATTTTTAATGTTATGTGCTGCTAATCTAATGGCTCTGTTGTTAAACAGAAATCAAACCCTCAAAAAAAAAAAAAAAAAATCCACAAAAAGCCCATGGCCACTTCTTCATATGTAGTACAGAGAAATGCAATTGGCTCTTCTTTGCTAGGACAGCTTGTTATTCTGAATATTTCTTCACCTTTGCCAGACAACAAGCAAAATAGTATAAAATAATCTGTTGAAAATAATGAAAAATGTTTAATAGTTAATGTATAACCAAATCAAACACATTAGATGCTCTCTTTTTATGGCTGTAGAATCATTTTGGGCTTGTAATTAAGATTGACAGGACGACTGTATTTAGTAAAGAGAAAATGAAGTATTAATTGTTCTGTTTTTCTATACTCAGTCAATGTTAAATATCTCTTCTGTGTCGTCTGTAAACTCTAACTGACGTGGCACTTAGGAATTGTTCACTTAGTTCCAAACATGCCCTTTTTTTTTTTTGTTGTTTATTTACTTTGAGCATTCCAATTTGTTTTTCTGCTTTGCTGCTTCTGTCATTTCTAACCAAATAATATCAATAATCTGGAATGTTCAGTTTTTTGCTGTCTTTGAAGTTGTGAATAACTGATATTTTGAGAGAAAATGCTGTTGAGCGACATCTTAAAATAAAAAGTACTAAGACAGACATAAGATTTTATATAGCTGGCCTACTTCTGAGATCTCAGGCCTGATTCTGCTTGTAATGCGAGGTTAAGGAGAGCTAAAATCAATGGCATTCCAGTGGTGTGCATTGGCAGTTTTCCTTTTGCAGAAGTATCTTCTGTATTACTTAAAACTAAATTTACTACTTGTGAAATTGTGCATTCCAAAGTCAAAAGATATAATGTAACTCTTGTAGCAGAAGGTATGAAACCATAAATTGAAACCATAAATTCACAAAGCATTGCAACTTGAAATAGATGATAACACAAACCAGTATTTTGTATGTATTTTTAAGACAACTGTTTTCTTCCTAATATGTGAGGTTGGATGACTAATTTCAGCATCAGACAGACTGGAATTGGGGTTTTAGATTGAAAACTAAGTATTTTTCAAATACTTTTGGTTCATCATTCCTAATTATTATATTTTGAAAAGTAAATAGTAAAGAAAAATAAATAGTTGCAAATAATTTGCAACTCAATCTTGATGAAGAATGTCAAGAAAGGAGAAAAGGAGATGGAAATGTCAGTAGACTATAAGAATGGACATACTGAAGAAAACTTTTCTTGCCTGCTTCTGATTCTAACTGTAGACAGCAGTGGACATCCAAGAAAAATACAGGAGACTCTAGTGATACATCATCAGTTTCCTTTTACCTGTCTTGACAGAAATGAATCTCAAAAAACTGCTGAGACAGAAGTTGGCATCAGACTTTGCTATCTGATAATGCTAACATCTGTTAGTATTAATAATTGATTAAACCTAACCAACTTAATGCTGCACCAAACAGTCCAGTCATCAGAATGACACTCTGACCTTATGATCTAAATGAGCAGTTTGAAACACTGTTCACTGGAGGAGGACTATGAGATACACCCCTGATAAGGAAATCATCCACGTTATTTGAAGAGAATATAAGTTACTGAAATATGGTTAAGTGAGCTAAAAAAATGTCCATTTATGTACCCTGTTTCTGAGTATTCCATCTACTTGCCATCTAACCAGGTGCCTCATAACTCTTCAGACTAAATGAAAATAAATTAAAAGCAATAAAATCAGTACTAATCTATTTTCTGCATTTTCAGTGAATGAAAAAATAGGCTCTCTTAGGGAATTGATTCAGTCATCTGCACCATTGAGTATTTAAATATAAACCTATTATCTATAGTCATTTGTTAATTAACAATCTGCCAAAGTAGACACAAGGGGAAAGCAAACAGAGGTAGAATTCTCTGAAATTGAATTAGTACTGGAACACTAGCTATATAGTTTTAAAGAAATCAGTCAGGTGAATAAAATGAATAATGAACGGTTTTAAAACTGTGTGGGAACTGATGGCCCTGTGGAGATGTGCATCAGGTCAGTATGGAAATTAAAGGATGCCTGTGTGGGATGGAAGGGAAAGTACTACATTCATCTTTTTCTACTTGTTACATCTTTTTTCCCTTTTTCCTGTCTTGTTGTATAGTTACGCATGCAGTATTTATAAGACACTACTTAATGCCAGATAACCTAGTGAAAACTTGTTTAAAGACATACTGCTGAAATTCTATGGTAACTCACGTTGGAAAAACAACAGTCTGGAGAAGTACTGGAGAAAAGGACTGGAAATGTTCTTATCACTGAAGTACTAAATAGGTGACTTGAGAGAATTGAGCTGCTGAGAGCTCTGTGTGATGTTGGCCAAGTCACTCAAGCGTATGTTCTCTTTTTCTCAGCCTTTGAAACAGTCTTAGCCTGTTCTGTACTTCTGAAAAATACTTCAGAAAAAAAAAAAGAAATCAACAATTTCCACCATTACAGAGGTGGATGTTGCCTAAATGCTTTGTACAGCATCCTGTGGGTTGAAGTCCTTCATTTGAAATTCTAAGTACACTGTGATTCTGATTTCCATGTCCTGAAACAGCCAATTAATAAACAAAGATAGGCTGAACTTAAATTGTGCTGTGGTTTCTTCCCTTAGAACAGCATTGCCTGTACTAATTCATATCTGAACTTTTGTTCTTATTACGCTATTTGTTCAGTGAGCATGGCTACCAGTAAGAGGTTGACACTTGAGCTTTGTGCAACAATTCATTCTCTCTATTCAACTGGATGAACGCACTATGTTTTATGAAATAAATCTGCAGAGCTGTAAAGTTCTCTGGTCTTGTAGCGAGCTATCTCGATGTTTTATAATAATCTCCTAATGAAATTTATACCTGAAACCCTTCAGGAAACATTCCTGAGACTTGAATTTGTAATATTAGATAATATAAACTTAGATGTTGCTTTACCCAAGTATACAGGCATTGGGTAGTTGATGCAAGCTGCCTTCTCAGGACCAGTGTATTACTATTATTCTGTATTGTCAGAAACAAAACTTGGAGGCCTTTAGAACTACTGAAGAAACTGGTCTTCTGAGGTTAGCAGAAATATTTTGAATCTCGGAGCTTGTGTGAAGTCAGTGTGAGACATCTGAAAAGAGTAGAAACTGAGATGTGAAATAAATATCATGGGGTCTAACTTATCTATCTAGAACTAACTAGTTCCTGGGGCCTAGTGGGATCCAAAGCTGTTCTCAGGGTCTCACCCCTTAGATATTGAATAGAGAGAAGGACCTAAGAATTACTTCAACCACCTTTATGAGTCTTAGAGGCCATGAGAGTGCTTCAGTTGTATATACCAGTTGTCTGCTGCAGGAGAACTTATCTGTCTGACAGTGGTCAAGAGGAAAAGTGTTGTGTTTTGTTTTGTTTTGTTTTTTGTGTATCTTAATGTTAAATGCTGTTGAAGTGAAGGACCATGCATCTGTGTAAGGTTATATCCTGTAATTTCTTGGAAACATTACAGAATTCCATTGGTAGGCTAGATGTTTCTAGTTTTCCAGTATCTTGATCTTAAAAGTTTCTTTCTGCAATCTTCCACACTCTGAAGCAGACTAGGAGTTTATTTATGAAAGCTAGAAGACATAGATGTCTGTGCCAGAAATGAAATACCCTGTTTCAGAACTAAAAGCTTTATGTTCTGTTGCTTTGACAAGCATGCTATAGGTACTTAGGATCCATTTACTGAAGATGGATTTTTACTTGGTGTATTGTCTTGAATCATAGCATGAAAAAAACCTAGGGGACCATTTAATCTTTAGGCTTAGTTCTGAATTCCAGCAAGAAGTTATTTCTCCTTAGTTGTTGGGACTTTTCATTTGGCTTTTGACAAATTCTTATGACTCAACCTTTTAGATTTGAATGTACTTTCAGCAAATTATTATACCACCTTGAAAGATAGATCTCTTTTCTCCTCCAAGAATTTGTTCACAAATTGTGAAGTCTCGATGTTTATTGCCTTGTACAGCACAGTGTATTCTTATGCTAATGCTTCTAAATATTGATACAAATACTTATACTGGCAAACACGCTTTACAGAAAAGTAATACATTTTCATCACTGGTTTTTGCCTGAGGTCAGGTATGCTTTATGGCATGCTGTACTATGTAGAAAGGGTCAATAGGGTAGTTGATAGGTCTTAATGCTAATTATTTTGAGTACTACGCCAGTAAAAACAAAATAGCCTGTGCAGTAAGTCAGTAAATCACAGTAATTTTGCATATGTAACTTAAGGCTTGCCACTCTTTTGAGCTTAAATTTTTCTTTAAGGTGATATGAATGTATGGAAACATGAAATTATTGTCATCCAATTAAGGGCTGAATTGTTTGAGGTAAAATTTTCATGTGAAATTGACTCTGTAAAATTGTTTTCCTTTCTTGTGATGATTCCAGTGGAAGGGTTTCACTTCTTATGCCTCCTGCTGGTTTCTGTATGACACCAATATTTAGTCTGGCATTTGATTTATTAAAAATCTGCATCGAACTAGGTTTTCTGTAGGAAAATGACTTGTTTAATAATTATACCCCTTTAAATACAGAGGTATGCAGAAGACATAACTGCTAAATTTTAAGCTGTTATATAATAAACCAATACTACCACTAGATTTTTTTTTTGTATAAAGGCTGGCAATAAATGATTAAAACTTTAAATGAGAATTAAGGTGTTTTCCGAGAATCTTAAGTGTAGGAACTGAGTGTCTGCTTTTCTGAGAGACTGGTCAATAGGTTCTTTATGCTACTTCCTGAGACTCACTCCACCTTCCTTGTTATAAAAATCAATATTTTGTGTTTTGAAGGCTAAAAACAATTAATAAAAGCCACCTATATGACCTCATTTAATGAAGCCTAGATTATTCAAATAGAAAAATCTGTGGTCAGAATCAAGAAGTTAGTGACACTACCATCAAATACTAGAAGAATGACTATGATGGAAAAAAAATTTGATTTCCATGATCAAATATAGAGAGTAAAATATGGGTTATGATAGAAAGAAGACCAGTTCTTTTAAACATGCACTTTTTAATTGGACTGTAACTGTGCAATAGGATTATAAAATAAATATATAAAAGGGTCAGAAGCCAAGAAGAAATAAATTCTCAGATTTGATTTGTTTGATTTGCCTGGATTGATTTAGTATTCTATCGTGCCTGATAATTATTTCAGCATTTTCTTTATTATTCTGCTGATGAGTAGGGTATTGTGTTACTTTTCTCATGTTCTCGTATTTTAATCTAGTGGAAAAAAAAAGTAAGAGAAATAAATCGCTGACTATTATTCTGAAAATTTATGAAGAAATAGGAAATCAGTGATAATGATTCTTTTCACATTTTCTTTCTTCTTTCCTCAGTAGAATATAAAAAAAAATTGTCTGCAAAGTCTGATGTTCACTAGAAAAATTAGATCACTAAAGTTAAATCTATTTCTTCTGCATGGGAGAAAAAGTTAAGATGGCTTCTCAGCAAATTGTAGTTCTTGAGGGCTCAGACTCTATCATCTTTTTGTCAAGTTGCTAAAAATAAAAAAAAAGAAGAGGAACAAAACAGAAAATACCTTACAATACAACACCTTAAAATTGTTCATAATAACAGAGTGATTTTATATATTGTCCCCACTCATGAGCATCAGTGTAATCACAGATGACAAGACAAAGGTATCTGAATAATATATTTTTGGGTGTTTGGAAACTGGGAAGAATGAAGGATTCTGCTTTAAATAACTTTAAATAATACATGGATGTATATTAGGCAAATTAGGAAAGCCTGTGGAAAACAGCGGTACAATGATTTTGCCAGATTTTTTCAACCTTCTAGTTTTGTATTTCCTGTGATTTGTGGGACCCTAGAAAAAAACAGATAAAAAATGCAATTTCATTTTATAATTTTGATGCTTTAATTCCTTATTTTCTAGAAGACCCAGTAGTGGGATCACTGCAATATGGTCTTTGAGGCATTTATAGATCTTCTATTGTCAGGATGCCTAGTATCACTGAATCTGTACAGACAACTTTATTACTCCTTTTAAGTACATTTGACTCACACTTGTTCATTTTCTGACTTTGCTTTAGCATAGAGAAGTGTGTTGCAGAAGCCAAGGGTTTTGCATATCTGTGCTGAAAAGCACCTTCAGCAAGGGGTAAGTAAAGTTCAATCTTTTCTAAAGTCGGTGGGCAAATTTTGTCATCCCAACTGTCTTGTTCCTGGAGAATAACATTTATTAATTAAATAGCTTTGTATGGGAAAGGGGAAAAGGATTCATTAAAAAAAAAAAATAATAATCATTGTATGTTTGTGAAATACAAGGCATTTTAACGTAAGACTGAGCATCAGGTTGGGATAATGAAAACTATAAAAACTCATACTATTACTGCTTGCACCTTTTCATTGAAAACAATTTAGAATTGTCTGACGTACCGCTGTTGAGTTTAGAATTAATAAAAAAGGCTTGTCTGATTCTGCTCCTAATTTATAAGGATTAGATTTTAGGACTTGCAAAAAAAAAAAAAAATTCAAAAATGTGCAGTATAATTTTACATTTGTAGCAAAAAAAGTATTTAAAAATTATGAATATATTCTGCAGATTTCTTTTTCTGCCACTTGCCAATCAATTAAGATTCTTTAAAGGGAGGAGAGGGAATACTAGAACACCTGAACCAGCTGTTAAGAAATACAGTAATCAGTTCTTAGAGTATTATAAGTGAGATTGATCTCCTTTATCCTCAAGAGAGCTGTGCTGAGAGCCACAATTCTTGTATACTGCCTGTTTACATTTCACTGCCTTTATTAAGACTGTTGGTATTAAATAGAGCTTAATAGCACTTGTGGCAGGCAGAATGACTAATTACATGTGCTTCTGACCCTGTTCTACTCTGCAAAGATTGAGTGCCTATTGATACGGGCGTACCCACCTCTGTGTTTTGACTATTGATCATCCTTTGGCAGCCACCAGCTGATGCAAGCAGTACTGGAATTGTGAAAATTTTGCAGTTATATGTGCTGAAATTATATATGAATTGAACTAAAAGCTTAACTTTTAAAGAGACTTGGGATGTTTTTCATTTGGATTACACATGAATGTACACTATTTCCCAAATCAATATTGACAGTTTTCATAACAAGATCTGATGCACTATACCCTTACTTTATATTTGATCTGATGCACTATACCCTTACTTTATATTTCTCTTCTTCATTTCTGGAGGGCTTAATGTTTCATCGTGAGCCTTCCCATCTATCTAGAGATGGTACCAAATTGAATGAAATGAATAATTGACTTTTCATCATTTTTAGGAAAAAATATTTTTTTTCTCTCTCTCTACCTTTTTTTGAAATATGTCCCTATCGAGATTAAAAACAAAAACCTGTAAGAAAAAAAAAAAAGCATGTTTTTATTTTCCTTTAGAATTCCACTACTATCAAAGAATTGCATATGCCATGTTATTGTAGATTTGTTCATAACCAGCAGACTGTGTGAACTGATGCGTTATATGTATTTCTTTAACAGTCCAATTAGTTTATTAAGAACCATTTCATTGTTCCAATATTAAAAAAAAAAAAAAATTCAAGGTGAAACAAGGTTTTTACTGCCGGCTTTTCTTGATTCATAATAGAAAATGGCTACTGGAAAAGAGGAAAACATATTTGTAAGACATACGTTCTACGAATTAAAGCTTTTTGTTTGTTTGGTTGGTTGGTTCTTTTTTCCCCCTTTCTCCAGGATTTTTCAGGCTGTCTTTGGCTGTCTTTGATGCGTTCAATAAGGAACTGAAATAATTCTCCAAATATTTAAATGTATGTAAATATCATATATGCTTCTAGGACATTATCAGCAGGGCTACCAGAGGGTGATAGTTAGGCTGGAGTTAAGGGCTATCTTAATCTTATGAAATTCATCGAGAACAAATGTAAAGTCATGAATCTGGGAAGACATAATCCCTTGCAACAACACAGGCTGGGGCTTGACTGGCAGAAGAGTAGCTAACAAACACCTGAGAATCTTGCTAAATAGCAACCTGAAGACCATGGAGGGAAACGGCAGATTGTGGGCTGATGAGATTTTAGTGCTTGCATTGCAGGAAGGACTGTTTATAAAGGTGAAACTTTGGAAAATGTTATCCAGAGATAATTTCTCTATCCCTGGAGATTTTTAAGACCAGACTCTACACTGAGCTTTGATCAAACAGGTCTAAGTTTACAGCTGACCCTTTCTGAACAGGAGGTTGAACCTGGGATCTCAAGATAGACTTTCCAAGCTGAATTATAGGTAGCTATTTTGCTATTTCAAATATCAGTAAGTTCTTGGATGCTAATGTAACATACTCTTTATTTTCACTTCTATTATGATTTCTTAATTGTTAGACAATATGTTTTATAGTAGGCAATATTATTATTAGAATTATGTCAAGTAAAAAGTGCTTACTCAATATAGACAAGGACCAAAATCTGTGCTGACCTTACTCACTTTGAATAGATTCATAAAACTTTATATATTTTATCTACAAGAAGAATAAAAGAAATTGTTAAAACTCCTGTCTTTCACTGCTATTTTAAAAACTTAGATGTGCTTCAATTTTCTTGAAGACCTGAAGCTGAAGTTTTGTTGCTTATTTTATAGAAGCCTTTATCAGCCTTTATGTGGGTGTATTTCACACTGTGAGAAATAGAAGTAAAAAAGCATGACTTGCAAGAAGTCATTTAAAACGAAGAGAATAAAACAGAAGACTAGCCTCTCCTGTAACCCAGCATTTATGTGAGGAAGGACAATTATTTTCTACTGCCTGCCCTTTTATGCTGCCTTTTCCATTTGCAGCACTTCTTTTCTTTCATTTGCTTTCTTCTTATATTTTGGTACAGAGTACAGAGGAAGGGAGTGGCCCAAGGCCCTGGCTACATATGTATGTATGTATGTATGTATGTATATATATATATATAGTGAGTATGGTCCAAAAACTTTCCAGTAGTCCAAAGGCATTGCTTTCTCATGGGCAGAATATATGAGAGTTGTTTTATGGAAAAGATTTTTGCTTTAATTAAGTTCAAATGAGTATGAATTTATTTTAAAAATGATGTCTGAAGATATAAGTAAATGTCAAAAAATTATCCTTAAAAGAGATCCCATTTAAAAATCAGTGCTAGTAGTGCTTAGACTTAGTGCCCTTAAGTCCCATACCTTTAATCTTGTGATGAATGTGACTCCGTTGTGAAAAGTTAGAAATGGCTATTATGTGTCCTTTTGATATAATTTCTGCTGGTGAGTCAAACAGTCATTGGAACACTGTCTCAATATCAGGAAATCAGTTAAAAGATTGTCTGGTCTCATTTAAATGTTTGCATGGTATTCTTCTTAATAACAAATTAAGAAACAGTGTGCAGCATTCTTCTCGTACTATGTGAAGTAGTGGGTTTATAGATTTGATGGATTGACATCTCAGCTCCCTGATTTAACTGATTCTACTTTTGGGGAAAATTCTTATAAGAAATTTGGAATAAATAATGAAACTTGTTTTAGTTCTTTTGCTTGTTACACAATATATCTCTGAGATTTTTAGGTCATGTACATTCAGAGTTTTACATAATTGAATCAGCAGTACATTTTTTTATTGACTTATCTGTTTATTTTTGGAGCATGCTTTTTGGTTAAGTACTCTTCTCTCACCAAACAGACCTTCAAGTTTTGAAAATTATTTCCCTAACATACTAAATATTCCTAGTGACAGAGAGTCTTATATTGAAGCAATTACAAAGAATTTGGTTTTAGGATCTCAGATGAATGTGATGGTTTAAATGGAATATCTGGTTTTAAAAAATATTTTCCCCATCATTCATTATTTCCATAGTAAAAAATAAATCAAAGTAACTCTGCACTAATCTGCTGTAACTATGGAACAAAAAAGTGTTGATTGAGATACATTCTTATTTCCTTTGATTTCTGATAACACCTTCTTATTTGTTTAAAATATGTTTATTGGCTTTTCATGAATTGAGATCCCTATTTTAGTGAAAGGTTGGCCTGAGAAGATTGGAGTTCTGGAAGGATCTGCACCATGAGTTTAGTCCTCTGCTAGAGTAGGCCATATGTAACAAGTGTCTGGCTAAAATGGATATATGGAATTCCACATGGCACAAGACATGCAAATATACTTTTGACTAGTATCATCACCCTTGCTAGTCACAGCTATCGTATGTGTCAGGAAAAAAATAGGGAAAAATCGCAATAAGTATTTCAGATTCCTGCAAGCTTTTTTTTTTTTTTTTTTTTTTTTTTTTTTTTTTAAAGTAAAACTCCCAAATAACATCAGGAAGGAGGCAGTGCATTATTTTCTTGGCTGTCATCCATGCACTGGTGGAAAATGTGAAACACTAAGTAAAAGAATCTCAACCCAGAGACAAAAAACACATTAAGAAATAGAAATTCCCTTTTTTTTTTTTTTTTTGGCTAGTTTATCAAGTAAACAAGTAAATCTTTCAGGTTTTTTTCTGTTCATAGTTTGTTATAGCACCAAAAAATTATTCTACAGCAGACTTGATTTGTGTGTATCTGTTGAGCAAGTACATTGCTCTCAGTTCAATGCTGGAAACACCCACAGAGCCTTTCTTTACCTTGGGAAAAGTAGTTTGGGCTTTCTAATCTCTAATTAGTAGAAGATGACAAGCAGAGTGCAGGGATGTTTACGTAGGAAGGACTATGTTTGCTAGCTGCACTGATGAAAACTGATAATTTTACATTAATAATTTGAAACCATACATTGCAAGATGTAAGGATTTGGTTATAATTTTGACTTATTAATCTTAGTTCTAACCTGCACACAGCATTAATGCTTTTCCTTTCTTTTCACATTCCCAAAATTCATGTTCCTTTTATTACTTTGATTTTAATTGGGCCTTAGTTTCTCCTTCATGCTGTTTTGAAATATTCCTCAATTTTTCTTTGATGCTGCTCTTCACAGAAATTTTTAGCTTTATCCCCTGAGCCTGACTGAATAACAGCTAACTCATCTTCCTATATAAGCACTTTTATAGATATGATTTCTATGATATTCAGTCATATTATGGAAGGGAAAATTACACCTTAGCTCTACCTTTCATATTTAATAATACTTTCCCTTCTTATCGTGAAAGTAAAGTTTCAATTATTTTAGAGTTTAAATGAAGTAATACTTAATAAATAATAGTACTCCTAATGAATGATACACTAAGGTCCTCTGTATGTACTTGATTTTTACCATGTAAATTTCCATTGGTTTCAAAACAAAGCTGTTTTTAAAAAATAAATAGGCGATCGTTTTATGTTCTCATTCTTCTTATTATTAATTTAAGGTAGTATTTTTTACAGATTACTGGGTTGTCACAAATCTTCGTTGACTGATGATCAACATTCATTGTCATTTGAAGTTATCATGGGTTTTAGCTTGCCATGGTTAAAGAAGTTAGTCCATGTTTTTATTTCAGAAGCAATAATAACTTCCATAACCCTGTTCTTTAGCTAATCATTGTTGGAATTTAAGATTTGTAAGAATCAGTGTTTGTCTTTGTTCCCATAAAGAATCCTTTGAACCAAAGGAAAAAAAAACAACTATATTTGGTATGTTTGTTAGTAAAAATTATTGTTGGTGTCAGGCTGTGAGTAAACATAGAGGGAATTATGAATTATCTTTTTTTTTCTTCTTTCTTTCTTTCTTGAGAGACTGGTCCTGTAGGTCAAACTAGGATGTATAAATGGTGTTCTTTTACACTACTATCATCTCTTTCCTATCTTTGCTGTGTAAAGGATCCAGGGATTGTTAGTAGCAACTTTCATGAGTAATGCAAGTGATACATGCAATTAAAATATCATGGTAAACATCATACAAAGAATAACAGTGCTCTTCTCCCAATCAGTGTGCATGTGAAAGGCACAAATGATTTGACTACAAGTACTGTAATATATACGAAATAAAAGTTCACTGAGTTACTGGAAAAATATTTTCCATACTATTGTCTAAACAAAGCAAAAAAAAACTAAGATTGTAACTGAATACCTAAGGCAAAACATTAAAAAGCATTTTTAAGATGTATTTAGGTGCATGAAACTGTGGCATGAGCCATAGTTTAGCAACTCAGGGCTCAGATCTGATGGAAGAACTCAGTTTTGCTAACACTGAAATAACTAAACAGGAGATGTTTAGTCTCACAATTCCTCTTGTTCCAAAGCAGGATTTCTAACTGTTCTGTAGAATTGGAGAAGTCTGGTGACAGAGGATACAGCTGTGTGACATGTTGCCTTTTAGAGAGGTCAGCCCATGAGACTCTTTCCCTAGTGTCTGTGGTCTCAGCACCTCCCCATACAGGGCTGCATAGTCACTGTCCAGCGAGCACCTTGTCGCTGGTATCAGTGAGCAAGAAGCTGGAGGTAGGCTCTTCCTTAGCTAGCCATGCCACTGTAGAAAATGCTGTGTAGAATTACTCCCTCTAGCTGGGGCTAGCTAGGAAAAAAGAGTTTCAGTATGTTTTCTTTAATACTGTCACTGGTAGTAAGAAATCCCACCATGTTGCAAATCTAAAGTATTTGTGTTGGCTTGAGGGGAGAGAGACTCTTCACTTGTCTTAGGTGAAACTGGTTCTGAGAGAGGTAAAAGGCCAGCATTGCACTCCCTTGGATACTAAGAGAACTTTTTAAATCAAGCAGATGTTGAAAATTTATGGAAATCTGCTTGTTTACTGGGTGATTTAATTAATTCCCTGGTGGGAACCAGGCTATTTTGTAAAGTGCTATTGATATGTTGGTCCATCCTTCAAATGTGGTCAACATAACTTGAGCTTTGATAATGAATTAGACCTTAAGTTTCGCTCTTTTATCTAGAAAACGATACTTAATTTTTTTTTCACTAGTCATTCTGGTACAACTTTTGCCATTCTTCTGTCATGTTAAATGAAAGGATATATTGCAATTCTTGGGGCAAGGTCCCTTTTGTACACATCCAGTGCACTTTTTATTGGAATTTCTAGTCAAGGCTATTGTGAGGGTGAATATTATTCATGATACTTCTTTCACTTCTGTGAAAGGGAAGAGTGATATAAAATATAGATTTAGGATCTAATGTATAAAAGGGATAATTACTTTTCAAGGTGGACCCGTGTTAGAGCACAGGTGCTGTACAAAATTAACAGAACCAAATAAAACTCTAAAATGCTCGTTAAGCACATTAATTTTGTAGAATCATTAATCATTCTTTTGTTATTATTCATGCTTTCTTTTCTATTACAATATTCCTAACAGTATTTCTACTAAAGAAGCCAAATCTACATATGAAACTTTGCCTGCATCCAACTCTGCCTTGGATTGAACCCTCACTTTACTGCTTTTTTTTTCTGCTACTTGTTACAGAATTAGAGACCCATCACTATTAGTTTCAAAACCTGCTTCTTCCCATTTTCTTCCACATTCATCTTATTGAAGTCAACAATTTGATGCAAGTTCAGCTTCTGCAAAGAAACACCATTATTCGAAAGCTGTAGTTTCTTCCAAGTGACTTAGACATTCTCCCCTGTAACGTTTACATCGATACCACCTCTGAACTGTTTTGTGCTTTTCAGAGAAAGAGCTCTGTGAGCTGAAGTTTCAGTTATTTCCCCTAAAGATCACATTATAGAACTCCATCTATTCACCACTAGTTTGGATAATGCCTCTTGATAGAGAAGAGTCTGCAAATGTAACACTTACTTAATAAGTCATCTTTAATAAGTATGTATCTTTAATAAGTATGTATGGCTTCAAATTGTCTCATTTTTCTTAATTGACAAAAGTATTGTATATTTATTAAACATGAATTAATAAGGAAACATGCTAATTGTTATTGAAGTGACATTTTTCAGAACAAATATTTTTGTGTGAAAATATCCAAACTTATTTTGATCAAAATTATTTTCATTATTTGGTGAAATTGAAATTGATCATGCTTAGTTTTCTTATGAACATGCTATGCTTTTCCATTTTGCAGTTTTGTAGTCAAAATTAATCTTTATGAAGATGCTGTCCTTTCCTAAAAGCTAAAAATCCTTTTGAACTAATCCAGGACAGCATTTCAAGTACCTTTACTGTGTGTATGTCTCTAGTGCCAGTGTGGCAAATTGTAACAAACTTGATAGTAGTAAACATTTGTTTTACTCATACTCACTATAACAAATTTGTCTGCAATGGGATTTCTTCAGAAATTCACCTCCAGAATGCTATATTTTCCCTATTCTATGTGATATTAGAGCAAAAATAGAGCTTATTCAGCCATTTGTATTATTGGTCTATTTCTGGAGATGAATCGCAGAATCACAGAATGGCCAGGGTTGGAAGGGGCCTCAAGGATCATGAAGCTCCAACCCCCCTGCCACATGCAGGGCCACCAACCTCCACATTTCATACTAGACCAGGCTGTCCAGGGCCCCATCCAATCTGGCCTTGAACACCTCCAGGGACGGGGCATCCGCTACCTCTCTGGGCAGCCTGTTCCATCACCTCACCACTCTCTCTGTAAAGAATTTCCCTGACACCCAACCTAATTGTAATGTTTGAATGAGATGTGATAAATACAAGTGAAATAACAAAAAAATGAGTTTTGTGGCTGAGCGCAGAGACTGCAGTCCAGTTATCACTAAAATAATGACATCAACAGATTTCCAACAAATGTCAGATTTTACTGCCTGTATTTACCAATGCTCAGATTATTAGTAAATACCTGTGAGTAAATCCAATGTACTTGCGTTGTAAAATTTATTCAATTCCTTCTCCCTGATCTAAACACTAAACAGGTGAGTTTACCTGTTTTGCTTGTTTGTTTGTTTTAATTTACTGCTACACTGACCATACTTTTTTTCCCTTATTTTGGATTTTTTTCTTTGTCTGCTTAATCTTGTGGAACTTTTGAAGACAGTTAGGATTTTTTCTTTTAATTTTTTTTTTTTTCATGTTATCGGGTGTATATATATATTTTTTTTTCTGTATGTGGTTTTTGTTGTGAGGTTTTTTTTTTTTTTAAAGGTTTTATAGCTCTTTATGTAACACTAAGTAATTGCCTACTCTATTTAATCAGAATGACAAACAGTAGAAAGTTAATTAACAAAAAAAAGTTCAGCAGGGCAAATTAGCAGAATGCAAAAGAAGTCATGATTTACAGTATTTGCACAACTTTCTTTATAAAGCAATTGTTCTTCATTATAATAATGCCTGGAGACTAAATAGAACAAAAAAAAAAGTGCTATATTAGCAAACAATTAATGAGCATTTGTAGCTGAATGAAACCCACTTTTATGTATTATTTCATTAAAAGTTTACACAATCCATGAAACTGAAAAATAAATAAGGGTAATGATTTCAAGGTAATGGTCTCCTAGGAGGCGTGAATATTGAAGAAATCTGTTAGTCTTGCCTATTTACCTATACCTTAAAACCAGGGATTTTTTATACCTTAATTTTTATACTCACCCTTTCATTAAAAGATAAAAGTGTGCTATTAGACAAAAGAAAAGCAGGTACTTTGTCTGTATTAATCTGTAGGTTCTTGTCTTGTACTGGGATTATAAAAATTTGGAGAAAACAAGTGCCTCATTTCTGTGTTGCAGAATGCAGCACAAAGTAGTTTTTTCTTAAAAATCAGTGGTTCTTGTTAATAATAGTTAGGTTTCTAGTAAACCTCTACAAATCCCATTGTTACTACTGCTTTACCATCTCTGCTTTTAAATACATCTCATATGGCATAAAAACTGCTCTTTTTCTTTCTTTTTTTTTTTTTAATCCTTTTTTTCTTTTTTTAACTGGTTTATATATATTTCTTCTATTCCTATTGCTTCTTGGCCTTTTGGCTAAGATCATGTGTAGTACTATGATTCTGTGATTCTTACTTTAGTAAATCACTCATTATTTTAGTGAATATGAGCATGGTTACAGAAAGGGTCCAGGCAGAGGACTAAGAACATGTAAGTGCTATTTGTGGCCATACCACCCAGTTATGACTTGTTGCACATCTGTGAATTGGACACAGCAGTACTTACTGGCTTATTAATTAAAGGGTTGCTAAAAAAGAAAATTTTAGGCTTCCAGGTCATCTGAAAGGTGTATTTTAAAGCACATAAGGAAATGTTTTGTTCTAGTTCAGGGTTCTTTGTATTGATGATTATAATTCAGAACAAAATGTAAATTTTTGAGTGTGCTGGCTTTTTATGCTTTTCTATGCTTTTCAGTTAGATTGCACACATCTCATAAAATAAACTATATATTTATTTGTAAACTAGGCTAAGAGCAATGCAAATGCCTTCTCTAACACTGTTGCTCACATTTGTCTTACTCTCTGGCTGAAACAGCAGATGTGTCCCTTTATAATTAATCAGAGTGAGAAGCATTACATCAGTTAATATAAGAGAATCACTAAGCTGACTGCAGCTACCAGACTGCAGAATGTATCCATAATGAGTGTCATAATCACGTGCCTCAGTGAGTTAGTGAGATGACCTTGCCCATTTAATTGAATAGATTATCCACACATATTCTCTCTGGTACACAGTTATTCTCTGACAACTAGTACTGCAGCCTGTATGATAACAAGGGTGAGGGATGGTGTCATGGCAGGGGACAGTGAGGAATATTTATAGCTGAATCCATACACTGTACAGTCTCACGGTGGTATGTGCATTACTCAACAGAAAACAGTCAGGACATCTTTTAATTTTTTATGGAACTGTTTTGTTCCTGTAAGGCTTCCCTGTCAAGCTGAATAATTTAATCTTTCTTTGAATTTGGTAGTAGTGAGATCTGTCACACAGAAACATTTATTCTTTTGTATAACCTTTCTCATGTAAGAATAAAAACCTGCTGCACATTTATGAAGGTTTTGAACATACTTATTTTGTTGTTGTTATGCAGTGTAATTCTTAATTAATCAAATAAGGTAAACAAATTATTGCCGACAATTAACTAGAATGAAGAGCTTAAAATATCTAGTATAAGGATTTACATTTTTTCATTGAGATATGAATGTTTGAGTACAGCTTTGGTCCTAAAGATTTTAGGAGGTTTTTATTTGTCTTCAGGAAAGGAACTGAGCTCTTTGCAAGGGAAGGAGGAAGTGTTTCTTTGCGGATTTGCCCATATGATTATTTTCCCAATCAGATGTATAACTTGTATAGCTTGTTATCCATAAGAGTGAGTCATTAAATTGTAAAAGCAAAGTCTGTAAGTATACTTGTAAAATTGAGGTTCACTGATGCTTCTTGACAAGGCATGTGATAATATGATATAAATTAAAACAGAAGCCAACTTGGATATATGTCTGACAGGCATTGTTTTCTTTCTCTTCTTAAACAATGAATGACAATTCTTCCTTTGTCCTATGCAATTCACCAGGGCAAACCAGTCCACAGACCTTTACAATAAAATACAAAAATATTTATAACCCCAAAAACTATGTCAATCCAAACTGCACTCGTACAAGAAAAATGACAGCCTATTGTACTTCTTTAGAGAGCTCATTTTTGTGTGTCAGTTATAGCATTGTGATATGTGTTGTATTATTTTTTGAGTTAGACAGTGGATTGTTCATGTGTATAATGATGCACCTGTTAGCCAAACGGTGCTATAAAATTGACGTACACACAGACATAGTTATCAGGATGTTTTCTCTGTATTATGCAATATTTTCTGCTTTATGGCATTAACAGCAATAATAAAACAGCTGTTGCAAAGTTGTATGTTGTCAAATATCTGCAAAAAGCATTGAAATGATAATGGCAATGTGATTCACAGTGCAGTAGCTAAGGATGAATCAGAGTTTTTATTATTAACCCTGTGTTTTTTTGTTTTTTTGTTTTTTTTTTTTTCTGTGTTTTTCGCCTATGCAGGAGCTTGCTCAGCAGCAGATAAGTATTGGAGCAAAGAACAACTTTTGCACTTGCAAATTTTTTAATAAATGTAATGATATAACTTCATTTAATTTTGAATATACAGTTTTATGATTGATAATGAATTTTGCAACTTTGTGGGTCTGCCACAGCTGTTCACAATTCTTATTTCTTTGTTTCTCTGATTGCTCAGCTAGACTTACCTTTTTGTTTTTTACTATAGGGAAGGGTGATAGGGAGAAGCAGAAAGATATTGAATATATCTTCAGTTGCACCTGCATAAAGAATTTATTTATTTATCATTACATCTTGACTGCAGCTTTCTTGGATATCCAGGAATGCTCTGAGTAACGGAGAGCTCGAGACCCTTCATTTGCATGCCTGTAGCACCTTCTGGCCACCTAAGTGTCCTACTTAGCTCTAATCTGATAAATATTTACTGAACAAATCCCTGGAAATTTGATGATTTCTTATTTGAAAAGAAGTGAGTGCATCTTGTACTTTGACAGGATGCTCAAAGAAAATGAGGGCTGTAAGGCATGATATTTGAATGCAGTTCAGCAACAAGAATTGACAGCAAAGTTATTGAAAAGGGTAGCTTTCTCTATCCTGATTTCAGCTGGGTCAGAATTGATCCTTAAACTTTCATTCAGAAATTAAATACTTTGTTTCCTCCAAAAAGTAAGTTTTCTTCTGTTTCCTAGCAAATATGCTGTGTTTGTTTTCTTCATGCTGTGCCTGAGGCACTCTTCCAAGCTCTAAGATTTACCATTTGTGTTCTTGGAAGGCAAGTAGGTGACAGTCAGAGGGCTGTTGAAGCCAGAAGTTCTTCATTCTCTGAAGAGGTTTGACGTTGTGGTAGTATTTGTGAGAATATACTCTTAGCTATTTTTTTATCAAAGCTGCAATACATGTTCTAAATTAATCTTATAGTCATTATAATGCCACTGGGTACTCAGCCTGAAGCTCTATGCATTTCTGATGAAACAAAATATTGAGTCTGGAAAGATATTTTCTATTAGGAAAAAGATGGCTTGTGTGTTAGGGAATAGAAAATCTGAATCTCTTCTTGGATTTTCTAGTTTGTTGTCCTAAATATGCAATACTAGTATCCATTCAGTTATTGTTAAGTACATTTTAAATTAACACCTTGCTTTGATTATAGAGAATAGATGCCAAATTAGTTTCTCATTCTGTAGGAAAAGTTTTTGCTTTCTATCTTTTCAAATATCTTCAGTTGAATTGATCTGCTATATAAATGGAATGTCTGCTAGACCTTGAATTTTAGTCCATGTCTCAAGACAATTATGATTATTCTTGGTTAATCCAATTTATTGTAACTAATTGAAATGATTTAGATTTATTCATATTGCTTGAAATGCAGTGTCATGGGATCAGTGTCTGTGATTTCCCTCTCGAAATGAAATGGTCTAAATATTTAGTATGCAGCCTTAAATAGTTTGAGTCAAACTGCAGCCGAAAAATTTTATCCTCTTACACTGCAGGGGACACTAAGCTCAGTAATCCTGCTGCCTGGTTAAGAGACCAAGCTCATCTTACATGATACTGCCGTTTGGAAGAAAACAGAGAATCTTATTCCTCCTTTAAGGTTCCAAGCCCTGGATCTTAAAGGAAAAGAAGTGCACATTTTCAGAGATGGTCAGAAGAGTGTGTCTTCTGACTAGAGTTTCCCTTGTGCTTTGGAGCCTGTTTGAGTTATCAGTACTTACTTGTTCATAGTGTAAGGTGTGTAGGTACATAAATCAGAATTCTGGCTTCAGCACAGCACTTGTATACTTACAAGTTAAACGTTTAGCTCAGTACCAAAAACTTCAAGCAGAGAAACTCTGTGTACAGTAAAGAGAAGCAATAAATGGAAAACCATCCAATGTGTACATAGTTTTCTAAAGGATCCTGTGTTTATAGTATGGCATGCAACAGGAAACAGGCTTTAAATTTAGGATTAAATCTACTTTTTCTACTTTCCTCTCATTTTCCTTCCCTTCACTTTTAACTAGTTAAAACTTAACTTAAATATTTAAAACTAATATTTCTTATTATTAAATCTCTTGTCAGGTATTTTTTGTCCAGATAATTGTTTCCTCTTCTGAAATGTCTTAGAAATTTGTTTCTTTATCACAGTTCAGAGCAGGAAAACAAATTCAACTCTTTGAGAACATCTGAGCCCATAATGTTTTGCAAATATTTGGAGCAGGAGATTGTTTATTCTTTATTCTGAATAATAAACTCTCAGTAAAAGACCAGTGATTCTTTTTCTGCAGTGACCTATCCATAAAACACAGAAATTTTGTTTTAAAGTGATTGGGAGATTGGTATCCTTTCTATTTAACAATTATTTCCTTTAGTCCTAAGGAATGAAATTAAATTCTTAATACTCTGTTTACTTTGAGACTTCATCTTTCTGGTCTCCATATCTTGTGTCAATGAGTTTAATGAGCAAATTAGGTGCCATGTGTGGAGGTATTCTAACATTTTTGAATGCTTTTCACATGCTGTTCCCATTTGAGTTTCAGTGTAAGTAGGCTAATATCTCATTATTTACCCTGCTTCATTTTCCCTTTACTTGCTTTGTTTTTATCTTGGGATTGTAAGGGTTTCTTTCTGATGGCTTGTTTTAAGCAAACTGGCAGCAGAGTGTTTTAGACCTTAAAATAATATAATTCCTGTTAACATTTTAATAGTTGCTTATGCTCTTCGAAAGGCATGAATTTTAAATGGATGATTCATTTTCCTCAAGAGATTGGTTTATTCTGTTATCTTTCTCATGGAAATCATAGAATTATAGACTGGCTTAGGTTGGAGGAAACCTTAAATTTCATTTAGTTTCAACCCCACTGCCATGAGCATTTTTGACAACCATATGTGTTTTCTTTTTACCAGAGAAATGAAAATTATAATGCACCTCAAGAGTGTTGTTTTGATTACTCTTTCAGCACCTGAAGACTTTGAGTGATTTTTCGTGAATGGTATATTGTAGAAAATAGAATGGTTTATTATAGATATTATAGAAAAACATGACTGATTCACCTGACTGACAGAAACAGGCAGACACTAATCTGTGACAGTTAATTCCATTCATCACAAAAAAGTGATGTTTTGATGTTTACTAAGGAAATGAGGGAAAAAGCACAGTGGGTATTTTAGTATTCTTCAAAAGATGTAGTAGTGAGAAGTGTCTGCTCTGCTGTGATTTGTGAACCTAGTTGAGATGATTGGTGAAGCTGAAAAGATATTGTATTGAGCTCCTCTACTGAATTGCATGCCATAGCTTAGCTGTAGATAACATAGTTTGAATTCAGATTTGCCTTTTCAGAGAACATGTAAGATAGATGATGTTTTCTCAATTGCTTTGAAAATAAGCAGAAGGTTCTTAACTTCCAGAGAAAAGAAATTCAGTTTAAATTCTTTCTGTTCAACTATAGTTTTCAAAAGAAAGTAGCCATTTATGTACAATGGTGAATGCTCTCTTTTTTCTATGTCCAAAAGACATTAACCTCAAACTTAGAAGATGAGTCAAAATTTGTATAATTATGTGGTGTTGACCCCTAAACGAGTCAGAAGTAAGCTGACACAAAATTGTCCATGCTTGTTTTTTTTTTGTTTCTTTGTTTTTTGTTTCACAAATTTTACCATTTTAGAATTTAAAAAACTTCACATGAGAATGTATAATTTTCTAAGACTAATCTCTGCTTAAAGAGGAAATAGTAAAATTTCTTAAAAAGCAGAAATTGACATTGAAGGAACAAAAGTTTTCTCATAAACACTGAGAATTTACTGATGTTAGAAAATTGGGAAAACAGTCTTGAACTTTTTGTACTCAAGAAAATCCTGAAGGCAGAACAAGAATGAAAGAAATATTATTTGAAACGGGCAGTGCTTCAAGAGAAGATGGCCTAAACAGGAACAGCTGGGAATTTGAAAAAAATCAAGTGTCATCATGAGATTACAAATTTACTCAGTCATGTTAGACCCAAGTTCTTTATCTTTCTGATAAATTAAAACTTATTTTTCATAAGTGTGTTTTGTAGTATTTCATTCGGAGTGTGATCTCTTTCAATGACTGAGAAGTTCTCGTCTATTTTTGTTTTTATGTAAAGGAATAAAAAAGTTATGGAACACACCCTCCTTACTGTCAACCTTTAATTAGGTGTGAAACCATCATCTCATAGTGTGAGATTCTTTAGCCCTTACAGGCTTGCTTCCTTTCTCTTTGCAATACCACTGGCAAGACATGTCCCTTTCAATAGCTCTTTTCCCATCTGATTTTCTCAAAATACCTGGAAACATCACTTTTTTGGTGCTCTCAGCAAAATGCTCTCAGCCTGCATATTCCTTTTCATCCTACAATGAAATACTTGTTATTGAATAAACTATATTCTAAATTGGTGAATGTTGGTGTACTTGAAAATATAATGAATGTTTTAAGATTTCTAGCAAGATAAAGGGGGTGAGAGGAGAGAATTAATCAGAATGATTGACTTAACTGTTTTACATGACTTGTTAAGCCACACTGATCACATAACAGATCTCATGCCAGCGGTGTAGACAGAAAGCAAGCTTACGTTTCCTTTTAGCCCTGCATTGTAGTCATAATCTCAGTGGCTTTAAGAACACTCAGTCCATCTCCCAGCTTCCTTGTTTTCACCACCCACAAGTTTCAAGGACTACAAACTGCAAGATAATATCAAGAAACTACAAAAATCATCTACTTGTAAGCACTTACACTTTCTCCATTCAGGGTGTGATACAAGCACTGTAAAATACAGGGGCACAGGAAAGGCCTAAATCACTGTGTCTAGTAAGTGGTATCTCATCATAGCCCCCTTGAAATAGCATAAATGGACTATTCTTTACAGCTGGAAATATGGCTAGCCAAGGGAGATGTTGCCCACTGCACACATTCAGTATTTGCAGTTGTAAGAGAATTAAATGCACTTTGACAGGGTCTAGCTTGTGAGCTGCTGCTTGAAAAAACTTTACAAGATGAAACTATTGCTGAGAAAACAGAGCATTCCTTATCAGCTGAGACAGACTGAATTAAATCCTTATACCTGTGTAACAATGAGCAATGGAGTCAAAAAGGAAAGCAGAAAAATGGACCCCAAAATGTGTTCCATGGCTCCATCAGTACTCAATAGGCACTCTGACATAAATTTTCTGAGCGTACAAGGTTTACGTATTCCAACTAAATCAGATGGGAGAAATGATGAAATGATGTCCTCATTATTAGAGGAACAATAGAAAGACAATTAGAGCAACACTAACATACTGCAGCTGTTAATCTGTTGCAAGGCAAGGTGTTGATTTTTTTAAAATATTAAAAGGAATCAAAACATTTTAAAAATGTGTCATACTATTTTATTGTTAGGATTTTTATTCATTTTGTTCTTGCAAGTTTTATACTTGTCTTTGAGAAGTAGAATGTTATTGCACCTCCAGTGGGACAGTGATAGTGACAGTACTGTGAGGCTTGACTCACAGTTGTCATTTACAAATGTCAAATTTAATAGTAGACATTCCATATTTTTAAATTTGGGAAACTAGATTTTAATAAGGTGAAATATTTATATAACTGTCCACAGTAGCATAATTATAGCATGAAGATTACAATGTAAACTCTAAAGTCTTATTCCAGAATATACATTTAGTTATTAAGCCTAAGAGATCTCCAGAACATCTACTGTAATAGATTAAATTATTAAATGTTTGAGCTTAGCAACTAATAGACTTTGTACAATGTTTTTGCAACTGTCATAAGCATATACTATTAATCTAAAATTAGATTTGTGAAAATATAAAGCACAACCTAAACTTAGTGAATCACACAGTTTTCTAGAGAATTTTCAGTTGACTAAGTTTTACTTTTACAGAGTTTTATTTCTTACATGGAAATCTACTTATTTTGTCAATTGAGAATGCTGTTAGGCAAGGAATATCAGCTTGTTGACCTACCATATGCAATGGCACTAGGAAATAAATCATAGTGTTTTGTCAACAGATCTCCTACTAGTATTGAGTTGTATATCCTTTTGAAAGTTAGGATTGGAAAATTCTGATGGAATAATTTCCTAAATGCTTTTATGAATTGACTCCGTTTTGCTGATAGCAAAATACTTATGCCAATGAGGAATGGTTTCTTTTGAAGGAATTATTTCATGAAAACAATGCCTATGGTTTATACAAATTAAAAAATGTTTACCCTGTAGGCAGCTTATGAATTTGTATGCTATTAAGACCTACATTTTCTTTATACAAGGTTCCCTGCTGTGTTGTTCTTTTCTGGGATAAAGTGTTTTCTTAGGAGTTCATATGATGCTATTTTTTTGGATTTGTGATGAAAATAGCACACCAGCATTTTAGTTGCAGGGCTTACACTGAGTCAAGGACTTTTAAGCTTCTCATGCTGCCCTGCCAGCAAGAGTGCACAAGGAGATGGGAGGGGACAGAACCAGGACAATTGACACAAACTGGCCAAAGGGATATTCTATACTATCTGGAGTTAGGTGGAACAATAACACTGGGGGAAGGAAGGCACAAGAGGGAGATGGGGAAGGAGAGTGATAGCATTTGTCTTCCCAAGTAACCATTACATTTGATGAAGCCCTGCTTTCTTGTAAATTACCACGCACCTGTTTGTCAGTGAGAAGCACTGAATGATTTCTCTGTTTTGCATTGCTTGTGTAACTGTTGCTCTATCTAGTAAACAGTCTTTATTCCAACACAAAAGCTTTCTCATTTTTACATTTCTAGTTCTCTTAGGGGTTTTTATGCCTGCAAGGGCTAAAACAAAACATGTGAAAAACACAGCATGAGCGGGGAATGTAAAAGCAACTAACATCTAGCTTTCACAAAATGAGTGGTTGAAAAGAAGTCTTGCCCATTGCATCTCCATTTTGTACCAAGATAAGAAAGCAGAAGTGTGTACATTTTCTTTACGCTCTTAATTCTTAGCTACTGGAAGTAATATTGTTTTCCTTTTGTATGAGCCCTTAAAATGTTGCTGTTCTCTTTGACTTCTTAACTATTCCTGAGAAAAGATGGTATGGGATTTGATCCTGGCAGGGCCTTGGCTTTTTAGCGTAGCCAGCTTTCTTCTGTACAGAAACGTAATCACTAGGGAGAAAGATGCTAGCAAAAAGTACAGGAATTTGAGTGTATCTGTGTGTTGTATCGATGGAGTATGTTCGACTTACGCTTGTATCAAGAAACTGTGAATTTCTTCTGAGTGTGTAGTTAGATGTAAGCCTGGGAGTCACAAAGAACTATGATCAGGAAATAAGATGAAGGAGAAGGCCAGGAGTCTGAGCTTTTCAGTTTCCTTCTGTTTTCCTGTTTGTTACTGAAATTGCTGTCCTGAGATGGTTTATGTGTACTTTCAAAAGCACTGACTCTGAATGAGATCCTATACATATTTACCCAGTGCCCTTGTTGGATTGCTGTATACTCATTTTCAAATCTGGCATTTTAAAAGAAGAGATTTTTAACCCAATAAATTAATTTCCAATTATTAAAACTAGTGATGAACCAGAAGTTTTAGAGCCTGGAGTCCATTTAGATGATGCTTAAAGGTACACACAACAAATATTGTGAAGATAAGCCTAGTATTTTCAGGAGAAAAATGTGACAAAATATTAAGCAGAAGACACGGGGCCAGAGCTCACAAGTTAAAATATTGACAAAACCCTTATGTAACTACTTTGATTACAGTTTGTATATCATGCCATAAGGACAGTGACTAGTTGAGATCACAACTCATACACCCCTAGCCACAAGATTTGCTGCCAAAATAATTTAGCCCCTTACTATAAGGCATTGTTAGGCTATTTGGCAAATGGAAAGCCAAAGTCTGAATCTTCATATAAGTAATGTGTAATCTGCCAGGCTTCATATCAAAAAGCATGCTTTTTAAGAAGAGGAAAAATTTTGCAGGGCAGATCGTAAAATGAGAAGTACCCTGGCTTTACTGAAGGAGGACTCGAACCCTTTCACCATCTGGACTTATGCACTCAGCGGGCAAATTCATAGAACTCCAAATTAAATGAAGGGCTGATAGTAAACTAGTGTAGCAGTTTGTATCTGTAGAATGCGTTCACATATTAGTGAGATATGAATTTTTGTGAAATTCTGCATCACTATTTCCAAATTTCCATTTTTCTACCATCAGTAACTTGAAAATTGGCTGGAAAGGCATCATACTTTTGTAGCTCCTAAATAAGCCAAGGAACCTGGCTCTGTCTTTCTTATTAAAAATAATCCAATAACTGCCACTATAATTGTTGTCTTTTACTTTTTTGTCTTCTTTTTTTCCTTGTGAGAATCTTGTAGCATCAATTTGAATACATTTTCTGCCAGAATGGATTTAGCAATGGTATGCCAAATCCTATTCTTGCATGAAGAATGTAATAAAGTTTTCCATATGCATGCAGACCTCTTGTCAGTCTAGTGCTTGATCAGGAAGTTTTCCTCCTCTCTGAGTGGGTCACATACTACCAAACATATCCTCCTGTTTTGATAGATGTCATGGATGCATTTCAGTCAAGTTATTTAACTGAAATGGATCCACAAGTGCAGAATTTATCAGGCATTTAGTGGCCTGGAAGCCGGATTATGGTTATCTGACTGTCCCATAGAGGAAGAAACTGGAAAAGATACCGTTATGTGAAAAATAAGTGACTTCTGGCGCTATTGCATGGGAAGGCTTAGAGAGAAGAGGAAACAAAACAAATTGGAGGGAAGTCTCCCTTCCTTCATAACCTCCTAAAATCCTTGCAGGACATACTTGCATGTATGTGTATACATACATTTATGTGTATGTGTTGTGTGTTAGCATTTTCACACCTTCTTCAATACAAAATTATTAACAATTATCTTTATAATTATGATCAATATCCTGAATATTTACTACAACTTTATGACTTTCCTGAAACCATTTTCTGTATACAGACTGCTAGCTTCAGGATCCTTATTTCATTCTATCAGCTACTTTCACTATACTGATAATAACAAGGTTTTCATCATTTCCTCTTAGCAAGTTCAGGTTATAGTATACCTGCATTAATTAGGACTTTTTCATGTCTTAAGTAATATATTAATCTGTTGCAAATGGAAAGCTGTTCCCTTGTTAACCTCAAATATTAAATAAATCATAAACTAGTAAAACTGTTAGACCTCCTTAAATGAGAGTTCAAATGATAGTACTGGTACTTTTCTTCATGGAAGAAGGTCAAGAGTTCTTTTGGAGCTCTTAAAATACAAATGAACCACTTTTTCAAGAATTTTCCCCTGATACTGAATGCACTATTTTAAATTTTATTTCTTAAAAATGATGTCTCAGGGTTTTTAATATACAAGTACTATAGAGAACATTGGAAATTTTTGTGTTTTGCAGTGAAATATATATGGCAATTAATTTTCCTATTCTTGTGCTGTTTTCTATCCAGTTCTTATTTCTAAAGCAACAAGGTAGGAAAGAAAGAGGTAATTGACAGTTCTGCTTATCAAAAGTATTTCCTTTGGAGGTGAGGGTGAGGAACGGAGAAACACAAGTTATTGTAGCACTAAGGTGAATACAGATTCAAGTAAATTTGAGCCTGGGAAGACAATGATTTCTCTGTACACTGATGTCTTTTTTCTAAATTCTTTGTAAAAAAAAAATGAAAAAATTGATGAAATAGACTTTAAGTTGTCAAATTCAGGATAGTTAATGTATTTTTTGCTACTTTTAGAATTTATTTTATGTGTGTGGGAATGTTGCAAAGTTTTATGCTAGCCTATCAATTGTAAGAACTGTAAACCAAAAGAACCTACATGTAAGAAGATATTTGAAGGAAGTATTGGTGCAGTCTTGGATTTGTCTCATATAGCAGGATCTACTGATAGTCCATTGACCACATTTCCTGAAAGCAGCCTAGTTAGTGGATCATCTGTGTTCTGCACTAATAATATGTCTCAAGATTAAAGATAAAACTGCAAGACTTGACAACCATACAGTTTTATCTTTCTGCTATTTAGTGCAGTTTGATAAGGAATATTTGTCGGGTTTCTTTTCTCTTAGCTTGGCTTATAGGCTTATCTGTATCAGGCAAACACACTGGAATTTAATTTTCAGGAAATGATGGGAAACAGATTATTTTAATCATTTTTTTGTTTATTTTTAGATTTGTTTTTATCAAAGCTTTCTGTTCTAACTAATATCCACAAAACCTATAGAAAAGATTTTCTCTCACAATTCCCAGATAATATCTGACTATATTTGCACAAAGTATGCTTGAGGACTTTAAAAACGTTGTAACTATACTTTGGCAAATGACATCAGTGATATTTTACATTGTTTTGTCTTTGCTGCTAGCAGCAAATTAGATCAGAGCAGCTAGTGCCAAAGAGCCAGCCAGTGGAGAATTTTGTTTTCAACATAATCTTATTCATAGTTTGTTCAAGTAAACATGGCTCTTCTTCTCTCAGGGAACTGAAAACATTCCGATAAGGTCAAATCTAGTGTAAATGGAAACCTATATCCTAAAGCGTAGAGAAGACATACAATGTTTTTTAAACATATTTTGACCTCTTATCTTCCTTACGGCCTTGTATGCTCTGTATAGGAAAGCCTCATACTACTCTTGCTATCCCTGCCGGCAAGTGCAGTTGTTTCAAGTTCCTTTTCCTCTCAGGACCTGCTATTTAGTAGAAAAACCTGACACAGTGGAGTTCAATAGCTGCCCTTTCCTTCAGACAGTTGAGTTTTTGTACTGACAAATGTGCTGGGAACTCTTTGACCTTCTCTTGCACATTCCCTATTGCTCAAATAACACTGGATTGTGGCTTCTGCCTATAACGTAGAGGCCAGCTTGATCAGTTTCTGAAGCTTCCGTTATCGCTTTAAAGTAAAAAACAAAAAAGCACTGTAACTTGGAATCATGGACATTGCAAATTTGATATTCAGCTATAAAGCTGACACAATGTTGCTAAAACTTACACCACCTTACAGTAATTGAGGTTCTTAATTTGCAGGGATCTCAAGGAAATTTTGAACTACTAAATCAGTCCTAAAGACATAGTGATGAAAGTGTCGACTTTATGATCTAGTTTGTTTCGCAGTAGAATTTAAATTCTACATCGATGGGGATACAATAAAATGCAAAAAATATGGCTCTGTAGCAAATATATGATTTCCACTCTGATTCTCTTTACCTCAAAACTGATTTAGGTGAAAACTGTATTTCACACTCCTGAGTATAATGTTTCTTCCTAGGGATCTGTGTGTATGTGTCTTTGCATTAGTATCATTGCCATAGTTGTCTCATCCCCTCATGAAATTTGTGTATCAGAAAATAATGCAGCTGTAACAGGATTAATAGGTCAGTTATCTCTATGCTGCTTCCTGCATGAGATGAAAGGAAGTTACGTGTGTACTTAGGATAGTGCAGTGACCCTGTTTTTGTGATGCTTGGTAACACAGGTAGAGATGTAATTCAGATTACCATGGAAGCAGGTTGCTGTCTTTGACAGCATCACTGGTGCCTGGAGTTATGAATTTGACAACTGCTCTTCTAATGTGGAAGTAATGTTTGAACATATTGCAACCATAACTGTTATTAAGGCCTCCCTGCTACATTCAAAAAGTGACATTGCCCAAATGAGTCACTAGACAACGAGGCTACACAGAGCTGGTTTGCTTCCTGCTGAAAGCAAGGCTAAAATGAACAGGCAGAGGGAAAGAGAGAGCAGATGAGAGAGTCTAATAGACAAAGGCTAAAGCTCTTTGTTCAGTTACTTGCCTGCAATGGTGGTTGCCTCTGAGGCTTAGCAAACTCCTAATTTCCAGTCTACCTTTTCTAATGACTGGCTACACCTTCAAAGTCAACCTGCAATAAGTTTCCAGGGAGTAGAAATGAGAAAAAATTGGGCTATAGAAAACCTCTTAGCCTCGACATGAATGCTGTGCAGAGTTAATAATGAGCGTTCTGACCACAGAGAGTGGAAATTATTCTAATAAAAAGTAAAGCTATTCATGTCATTTTAAAAGACTGTGATCTAGAATAATAAAAATGAAGAGGCTGAACATCCTGAAGGCTAAAAAGAAGGTGGAAAACCTCCAGTAAAGTAAAGCTAAATTCCTTTTGATGTTTCCAGTGTTATGCTTCACTTCCCGATAATCAGTAGAATTATAGGAGTCTGATTCGTACAAGGCTAAGGAGAATGTCTGTAAAGGATTTTTCTGTCTTTCACAGTTTTTATATAATCAGGTAAATTGCTATGAAAAACAGATAGTTGCCACAATGTGAAATAAAGAAGAATGCAAAAGAACACTCCATTAAAAATAATAATAATAGTGAAGTGAATAGCTATCAGCATACAATGAAAGTTCAGATTGCATCTAGCTAGAGAGGTTCAGTTGGTATATTTCCAAAGGCTCTGTCCAGATTTGTTTATGGTCTGCTACTGACTTTGATGCCATTCAGCTTCTTCAGTTGCAGTTTGCAAGCGTCTCCTCTTAAATAGTGCAATCCAGCTCAGACAGAAAGAGTAGTTTTGTGTTTGTTAGACATTTAGATATTTTAAAAACCTTAGCAAATTCCAGTCTATTTTTATGAAGGCACAGAAATCACTCGAAGGTCTTCACAATTCTTCACTGATTTTCAGACTGCCAAAACTAGTGGGTATTAGGCAGCTGATGTCTCTGTCCTTTGGTGAGTCTGATCAGTTGTTCTGCTGCTTTGACTATCTTATATCTCACTCGTTATGAGCACTTGTTTCACAGCTGTAAAACTTTTCTTGGGACATCATCCACATTTGCATGCAGATATTTTATGTCTGCCTTTGGGCACTTTTTACCTCAGTAATAAAAAATCCATTTAATTTAGAGAACAAAACCCATCTCACTCACACTATTATATTTGTTTTCTTGTTCTACATGTTGATGACCTTAAACAGTAGGTGTAATAGAGTGCATTCCTAGATAGTAATTTCTTTCTCAGTGTCTTATTTTTTCAAGTGCTGTATGATTCCATGTTAAATAGAAAGTATCATCATGCACAATTGGCTGTGCTTCTGAGGCTTGAGTCCCCAGCGCTTATCTAAACCAATCTTTTGACTTTGTGAATCCTTGACTTAAGTATTTATTTATTTGAGTAGAACTACTCAATCTTTGATTTCGATTTTATGTATGGATAAACAGCTTCACATTCAAAAGAACAGGAAGTGACCATAGACTTGCACTAAAAATTAGCAAGAAAACTTTTAAGAATATGAGTTTGTGGTTTGTGAGGAGGGTATTTTTTTTTCTACAACAGTATGCCTTTATTTAAAACTAACTATTTATAGAGGAATCATTTTTCTCTGATTCTTGAAAGTTTAATACACTGGAACTGTGGGATTTTGGTTGTTTTCTGCCCAAGACCTCAACTTATTTGTCCATTACTTAGTTTTATATTAAAGCCTGTTACCTCAGTATTTCACTTTTTTGGCAAAGCATCAGGTGGCATTCTTGAACATCTGCCCATCAGTTATGGAAACACATCTCATTTATTGAGTGGGCTTACACCAATCTCTTAGTACCCATTCTGTCAAGAGCACTTGTTTTATACACTGCACTAGGACTCGATTTAAATCTTTTATACTTTAAAATTTGCATCACTGAAGGCCTTCAGAGTGCAGCTTTCACTAAACTGATTTCATAAAGGTCACTGTGCTGGGAAATTCATTCATTATCTTGATTTGAAAAATTAATTTTAAACACCAGGTGCATATAACATGCACCAAACCAAGATGTGCTATGCAGCTTCATTGATTAACTGCTTTTGTTAATGAACAGCTAGATGCATAAAAGTGCTGCTGAGATAGGATGCTAATAACTTCATATGGTTTTATGAAGCCAGCAAACATGAACTATAATAACTGTTATGTGTATATATAGTTGAAACCCTGGTTGGTCAGTTAGAAATGCTAAAGACATTTTCCTAAGTCATGGATGATGCTCTTGCCATTGCACTCTGGAGTTGGGATTGACTTGATACTCCTGGCTCTAGGTCTGCTCAGGAAGTTGAGTTACTTGCTCAAATATACGTTTTCTGATGCATTGCTCTCTTACATTTTTGGTGCTGGGTGTTTCTTGAAGAGTGAGTTAGTATATTGAAAGAGGTGATTCTGTGGAGAAAGAACAATTATATGAACGGAACGCAACAAACTGTCAGAGCTCCTGTGTTGTTGGTGCATCTGTGCTGAAATGCACAAATATTCTCTTGAAATAATCATACATAGGTCACTCTGAAAGTAATGCCTCCTATTTTTTTCCATGAGCAGACACAAAGAGCACAATAACACTGTCTGGTCGAACTAGTTCTTGGCCACAAAACAATTTTTCAACAATAGTTAGCATCATTAGCTATGTATTTTTGCTAGAGAAGAATATAAAATTTTAATGGAATATTGACAGGAAGTTTCAGCTTCTACTGTCATATCACCAACATCCACCTCTGACGTTGTAGGCCAACATAATAAATAGGAGACATTATTTTTGGAGCAGCCTTCATAGTTTTTTGGTAAATACTTGGCATTTTCTAGTTTTGTTCAAAATTTTTAGGGAATCTAAAACCATTCTGTAGAAAACAACTTCCCTGTTGGTTATTACTACAGGTATGGAAAGTCAGGTATATTAGATCACAGAGTTGTGGTTGCTGTAGCGTAATACAATGGAGAGATCCCTATGCTATACTGCATGTAACTGTTGCAGCTGTGAGCTATGGCCCTAGGTTAGTTTCACTGCACAATTCAGTTGATGTTAATGAAAGACTCTATACAAATGAATAGCAGATAGATATCTTGACTTTTGTTACTTAAAGGGATCTTGGCTATATCCAGAGCCCTAACTTGCCAGATTCTTGAATGCTGGTGAAAAATAAAAAAGCTTTGAAGAGTTGCAAGAAATGCTTGGAATCATACAGGTACCTCCCATTCTAGATGAACAAGGCCAAGTGAGCCTATTTCCTGAGCCACAGCGCAGCTCAGTTCTGTCTGGAGTTCATGGCTGAATTTGACAAACATTGTCTGCAAGCTAATGGGCCCCAATTACCATGTTCTTGGCTGTATTTTCTTAGTTGGGCCACAGCTACAGGTATGCACAACCGGATTGCTTCTGGAACTCTGATGGCTTGTGCCCATTTGTCTCAGATGTCCCTGCTCCTTTTCCCACACTCCTTGTTCTGGAGTTAAAACTGACAGAGCCAGGTTAGGTCCAGTACATTCCATATCAAGGGAAATACCTTTCCCCTTGCTTTTCTGCTGTCTTCACTGTGGTTGTCTCTGGACTTGTATCCAAATAGCTCATTGTATTACTTTCCTTACTTAATCCCTGATGAAAAGAGTCTGTGGGTAACAAGACGGTGAATAAACTTAGACATAAGTTCTGTAAAAAGGAAAAAAAGGTCCTCAGCTAAAACCATACTTTCACAGCAAAAGAAATAACCTGTAGCAGCAGAGGAAATCTGAATGATGGCCATTCAGAGTTCTGAAGGTCTGGAGAAAAGTTCTTTGAACCTTAAAAAAAAGTTTGGAGAAATACTGTAATATTGGCAAAAAATTGCTCCAGTATAGAAGCCAATATTACTTTATTTTGTATGTTCCAATTTCTTTGAGTACATTAAAATGTTTCAGTGATTGTATTTATGAGGACAAATTCCTCTTTTGAATAATGATACATATACTTGTTACAGTTGAAGCTGTGTTGTATGCTATAAAGTTTTCTTTGCTCAATGACATTGCTAAAACAGGAGAAGCTAAACTATTCATTACAGAATGTAAGCATAAAGATAGGTTATATTACAGCATGAAAAATAGCATTTTAATTGAAACCTGGAAATTCAGATAAGTAGTTTTCAATTCTATTTAATGTCTGGAAAGCAAGCAGGCCTTTCCTTTGTATATAAAAATAAAAATATGAAAAAAAATAAGGGGTACTCATAAATTTAGTATATGCTATACAGATCTATAATATTTATAATTTCCTTCGGTAATAATATCATGCTCTGAGGCAAAAAAAAGTCCATTTAAAAATAAATATATGGAAAATTGTAAAGAAATGAACTATTCTATCAGTATCTTTTCAAATCATACTCAGAATTAGGAAAATGTTTCTTAACAACTCTCCCCCTAGAATTATCAGTCTTAGGATATCCTCCTTGCCCCTTTCCTCCTTTCAATAGCAATGAATTGTTTTTCTGTTTCCATTAGGCTATCACATCTTCAAAACAGGTTAACAAGGCAATTCTCATATTCAAATTCAGTTTATGTACAAGAGCAGCCCCGAAGATAATGCCTGCTAATACATTACACTGGCCCGCAGTGCCAAGGACAGTGGTTGGTGGTATGGTGTATAGAGGTTGAACCTACCCACCAATATTCTGTTATGTTTTATTGCCATGAGACAAATGTCAGCACAGGGGCACTGACGTGGAAATGTCAGTGAAGCAAAAATTTGACACTGAATTCTTCCACTCCTCCTGCAGAAAAAATAGCACCCACTTACATTCATTGAAGGTTGCTGAATGTTTATGTAGAACAAATTGTGGTTTTTCTTAGACACTAACATCACAAATGATACAAAGATGTATCAAATCTGTATCAACAGTTATCTCACACTGTCTGTTTATTCAGTGGAAGTAGGGATGCACAGGAGCAGAGAGTAATGTCTGCTGCCTTCTTCTAAGTGAAAGAGTGCCTGTGTTTTTTTTCTATTTGCTTTATGTTCCTGTTTGAAATGCAACAGCTGGAAGCCCAGTGCTTAAGACACAGGTCCAAGCTGTAAACAGGGATTATTCTTCTTCCTTCTTTGAGAACATGGCATGAATTTGCATGATTGCAAGTACTCTCACCACAGGGAAGAACGCTATGAGATGCTTCTAGATTATCCTCTTCTGAACAACTAATACTCAATTTATAATTTTGAACTACATTGAAGCAAATATTTTTTTGAATTTGCTTTAAGTTTTGAAACAATTTTTGGCTTTCCTAGATTTTAAAATCAGAAATCTTCAATAGACTAAGTAATTTGCACTCTCCATTGGAGACTGGAATATTCGATTGCTCCTATTTACCTTTCACACAGCTCAATACTTTGTGCTAAAGTGAGGTATTTCTTCCAGTGTATCTGATCTTGATTAGAAGAAAAATGGTAGAATCCACATCTGCTCTTAGTAATCTGCTATAAAGATAATTAATCTTTGCTATTAAAAATACAAACCAAGTTTAAAATCAGCATTTGCCTAGTTTCAGCTTTTACCTCTTAGTTTTCATGCTGTATTTCTCTATAAATGAATAGAAAAATAAATATGCCTCCAAATAATAATTCAAGTGCTCTTCTATACCAAAACATTTTTTCCCCATTGCATACACCAGAGTTGTAATCTCTTTGATTTATCTGGCAAACTAAACTTCCATGTTGGTGGTAAAACACTAGAAAAACACACAGAGCTGCGTGCCAGGTTCCAGGTTTAGCATCACTGACTCAGAGATCTCCTTTGTCAACTCCTAAAAGTCCATCAGCTCAAGTTACTTGGGCCTGCTGGATATATGAAGCATGTTTAATGCTCTCTTTTGTTGATTGGATGCTGAAAATTTTTAATGCAAATGTGAGAACAGGATAGCCTCATGTATCTTTCCAAACATAGAGCACTAGCAAAAATCTCTGCTACCATATTATCATACTCTCTGTCATCTAAGGAGGCTGCACGCCTGGCTTTTTGTTCTTTTTTTTTTCATATGCTTTTAAAAAGAATTTCATTTTTAATCATGCCAGATATGAGTCTTCTAACCCCCTCATGCTACTCTACCAAGTACAGTTATGTCTAGCTTATTTTATGTCTTCTCAAATTTATCACATATTGTCCCATCCCTTTTCCCCCCCTTCTCCTGTTTTCTTTTTTTTTTTTTTTAAACCATGTTCCCTTTTCCACTAAGCCAGGATGGGAATTTTTGAAGTGAGTTACTGCTGGAACTTCCATAAATTTGGGGAGCCTAAGAGCTGCCATCATTAACACATTTTCTTCCTTTTTCTTAAATTCTTCCCCCTTTCCCATTCCTTATGCCTTTGTCACCAAACCTCCACATTAAGTATTCTTGCCTTAAAGTTATTGGGTACAGTATTTTCTTTATGCAGAATCATTGATAACTATTTCCCAGGGAAAGAAAAAAAAACAAAAGGTTTGTTTTTCTCTGAAATTTTAGGTGCCATAGCAAGACATTGGCCAATGCTGATACAATTTACAATTTACATTCTGTCTTTACTATTCTTTTTACTCAATTTTGAAGAAGGGAATGCATTTATATTCTTTTGCTTCTCATATTCATGTCAAGTTATAATCTCCAACAAGCAGCACTGGACTCTCTCATTATTTATTGTTTTGATGCAGAGAGCAATTAAATATAATTAACTGGATGATTATCATTTGCTGGTAGAATTTGCTAAGAATGCATATGCTTCTGCAGGGAGTTGCTTGCTATTTCCTGCACCAGTGATCTGATGCTGTTTGGAAAGAGCCTTTTTTCTTCTCTCTATTTACTGCTTCACTGACCCGGGGAAGGAAGAAAGTAAATGTATGAAAATAATATGCCCCTATCTTGTGAATAGAGTTTCACGTTGGCTTTGTTGCAATGCTAAGATGCAGAAATGTGAAAATATTCACTATTGGACTGTGAAACAAAAGTAACGATGCAAGCTTTCTTACTGTCTGAGTTATACTGGGAAACTCATTCAAGTCATTTTTTATTTATTTTCCGATATGTTTTTGTAGATGTGAGATTCTATTTCAGTAAGATGCTCTTTATGTGAGTAGAGCTGATAAATTCTTGCAGCCATCCTTTTTCAAAGATTTGGTCTGCGCTACTAAGCCTTAAGACATAGTGTACACAAATTTAAGTGCTCCTTGGCTGAGGAATGGGTATCCTGCAGTGTTTTTTAATTGCCACTACTAAGCTGAATACTCCAAACTTAAGCTAATGTACAATTTTTTGCCACCATACAAGATGGCAAGCGGAGCTTCTGAGATATTCAGTGTCTCATCTTGTCTAACGGTAAAGTTCCTATCAACAGGTAACCATTTAGTCCTCCTCGTTGGAATTCATGCCTATGTTCCATTTAAAATGTTATGCATTTTCTATGCAGCTAAGAATATGAAAATAAATATTTTAGCCAGACTTTGTTTTGATAAAATTACTTATTGGACTATTTTCTTGTCAGACAGAAACATTTTTTTTTTTGTTTGCTTATACTTAGGACTTTTAAGAGCTGTTAAACTCCTGAGTTTTTACATGTTAGTTTGGTATTTCCATTAAACAATAAACCTTTTTCTCCACTAGTATTAAAAATCCATCTAACTCTGTTCTTAATGTTCTGCTTCAGTGAGATTTCTCTGGCTGTTTGTATTCTGAGTACTCTTGTAGTGTAACCTTACCTGCAGAATATTTTTCATGCTGTTTAAACATGCTTTAAAGCATCTTTCTGCAGATGACTTTTTCAAACAGACTTTAAGGACTTTGTAAACTTCTGCACGTTTCTATTTCTTCAGTGTTCACTAAAAATCTCTTTGGATGTGTTGTCAAGCACCAATACTTACTGCTTAAAAAAGCCTTCAGATGACTGTGCAAATGTTAGTTAATTATATCTCTTGTCATTCCGTGAGATAGGCTAGTTTTATTATTTATTTATTATTATTTGCACAGATGAAAAATTCAAACAAAGATTTTAAAGTGCTTTGCCCTAGGCCAAGCAACATGAAACAGACTCAGAGCTGAAAATGGAGCCTGGAAGCTGTTGAGTCCCAGTTACTTTCAACTCATAGCAATTCGCCTATGTTTTGGTCACAAAATGGCTGTGTAAGTATTTCTGGTAAAAGTACTGTGAGAATTTAGTTCAAAACATCCTGTGTTTCTTGCACCAACAGTAGTTGTCCTGGAAAGAACTGAAGATTCTTGTTTCTTAATGTCATAAGGGCCAGCTATGATAATTTAAATTGCAGCATAACATAGCCCATGAGTTTCACCCAATACTTCCTGCATTTGTCCCCCAAACTCAGAAGCTGAGCCACAGCCTAAAGCAGACATTAATGGAGTTATTTAGAGTCCTCCCTCTCTTGCATGTCAATATATACTCACACACCTTGTATATTTTTAAGGAAAAGGTACTAAAAGGAGTAGTCTTGCTGCTTTTGTGTGTTGTTGTAAGTGAACAACATCTATACTATAGATACTTACATAGGTACACACTATATATATTATAAATACATTAATATGAAGAAGTCCAATAGTCACTGAGTCATGTAGCAGTTCTGAGAGACCAGGGAAGAAGCATAGAGGAAGAATATTCACAATTTTCAGGGTAAATGTACCAATTCATAAAGGTTGAGTTTTAGCACATTTATTGTGCTGGCTCAATGTGTAAATTGGCTCAAGTGTGCTCATAAGCTCTTGTTCTGCTCCTCTAGAACTATTTTCAGCAACACTACAAAATTTTTTTTAAGATATTTTCTTTGTCAAAGGTTTCAGGACATATGAAAATTTTTCCACCAACAGACTAGTATTTTGCTATAACTTCTGGTTAGATTCACTGTACTTCTTAAGGATGATTTAGATCAGAAAATAATGCTTCAAATAAAGAGTAGGTTTTAAATCTTTTAGTTAATATGTAGAAAGCAGAACTTTATGCAAACACCTGGATTCCACCACTTGGAAGATGATTCATTTTCCTGCTGTGCTCATTTTCTTTAGCAGGGTATCCTAGACTTCAGTTCTCAGATCACACTGATAGGCTGAGGAGTCAAGCCTGATCCAGGTGCTATCAGGTTTTCCACCTTTCTGACAGTGCTGTATAATTAACTGTCTTTATGGCCGACCTACATAAGTAACTGCTGATTTAGACATTTAGCCAACTTCAACTCTTTTCTATATTTCTTTCTCTGTGATGTTCAAGCCATCATCAGTGTTATTCTCTTACTTTCCTGCATTATTTCCATGCCACATTGTCCTTCTTTCTGACCACAGCTTACTCTCTGACTACTTCTCCTAAATTAATCATGTTATAAAAGGGGTAGGCAGAAGTAGGTAATTTATTATCTGTAAGATTGTAAGCCAACAGTCTGCTTGCTGAATTCAGAATTCTTTCATTTGCTCTTTTCTCCTGATACCATTTTGATATTTACCTTGGGAGGTATATTCATACCTTGTAATGCAAAAAGCACTCTGAGTCCAAGCAATTGAGAGAGGTAGTTAGATCTTCTTACTCAAGGGAGTTAATTAAATACAGGTTTGAGGTAAGCCTATCAATTCTTTTGTGAGGAATCAGCAGTGGTAAGAGGGAGTACTCTGTGAGGTTTATAAATCTTTAATTAGGAGTTTTCTGGTTTCTTAAAGTTACACCTAAAATACACAGGGCACCTATATTCCATAAATTTTAAAATCTCAAATCTCTTAGAAATGTAATGCTGAGCATTGCCAAATGGACTGGCACCATGAGTAATAGTTCAATAAAATTTAATCTATTTGAATCTAATTTGGGATATGCAAATGATTCCTCCTTTCTTTGTTTTGGTGTATCCTTTCTAACTTGTATCTTTTTCTATTTTGACACATGAGTTGTGAAATCTTAAAGGCTTTCTCTGAAAGGGACCTATTGGTAGCATAGCTCCTGTTGGAAGTGCTTGGAGCAGGCAAATGGACTAATCTGAAAAAAATGCTCTTTACCAATTTCCCATTGAGATAAATATGATATATATTCTCAGACAATGAAAGCAAAATTTTTGTAAAGCGTTCCTATGATGAATTATGATGAAATTTTGAAATCTATTAATTAAAGTAAAATTACTGCTGGACAGAATAATGTTTTTGTTGAGAGAAGTTTACAGAGTTTACTAAAAATAAAAATAATAATGAAAAAATATATCATATTAATGTGAAAAATAAAATCTTTCTTCTTTGAAGCTGTCAGGTAAAGTTTTGATAATTACATTGAGAGTGTATACCAAAAGGCAATTGATTAAAATTGAACTTCAGGAAACTTTTGTAAAATGTTGAACAGTATTTTCCAATGGAAACCACTTTTTCTTTAAACTGTCCTTGTATTTTTCATATGTCTGTTTCCAACTACAATATGGAGGTATAGTACCTTGATTCTATAAAAAAGTGTCTGTTATAAATTAACAGAAAGAAAACTGAGGGAGAAAGTAAAAAAAAAAAAAAAAGTGAGGAGCTAGTCCTATTAATTGTGCTAAAGGAGCTTCTAGGTAGCATAAAATTGCTATCACTATGAAAATACAGTTTATTTTTACATTATTTGACATTAATTTTTAAGGTCTCCATTATGTGAAGTAGCTGTCAGCTCTGGTGAAATTTACTACAATTAGCTTTATATCTTTCATTTCACTTATATGTTCACAGTCTTTGATCTAGAAGAATTACTGTTACAAGGGAATATTCTAACTATATATAGCCTATCATTTTTTTTTCACATTCATAAATCAATCTAAATATAAATACAGCATGTATAATCCACCTATAAGTATGACTTCTTACCTTTCCAGTAAGTATTCAACTTTGAAAAGTTCCTACTTGACAGATTTTGGATACATGTTATTAGCAGTATTTGAAAGTTTCAAAAAATACACAGTGTATTTCATGTTTGTCATATTGCTTAAGACCTGCTGATATCTCTTTATATCTTATTCTACCTGCTGCTGTGTCATTTCTGATAACAGGTGTTGAACTTGCAGGACATAATCAATTAGAGAAATCACTGTATTACCTTCTTTGGCAAAAGATGTCTGATATGGATCTTAATTACATTCATGGTTGAAAGTGGAATGTTTTGAATTTGCTTCCTCTATTGTACTCCATTGTTGGGCTTGATGATTTCTTGCGCTCCCTTCCAAGCCAAGTGATTCTGTGATTCTGTGAATCATTTGCTGTTGTAAAGACAACGACTTATTTACTTCTGCTATTCTGTTTCAACCCAGTCCTGCTCATGGTTTGTTTTTTGATGTATTTTTTGTGAGCTCAGATTAGAAATGCCAAAATACAATTAAACATGAAAAAAAACAAGAACATTCCTGATTTCTGGTCAGATCTGCCATTTCAGAAAAAATATTACTGTGTGTACTCCTCACTGTGTATCAAATCTTAGGCATGAACTGCGGTGAAAACGAAGTAACAAATCTAGAAAAATAGCAGCCCATAACCAGAGAAGAGCATAATTGTATACGTGCATTATGAAATCAGTTGGGAGGCATTGCTATCCGAACAACATTCATGATCATTAGAACCAACTTGCAGAAAGGACTAAAAAGAACACAGACATTTTAACTAAGGATATGTTAAAATCTGGAAGAACTCTTTTGAATCCTGACTAGTAAGTGGCCTGTGAGCACCCCATGTGCTGGCAGACTTTGGTGTGAATGGTAGCAGATCGTGGGGCCAGCTGTCCAGTCAGCTGTGGACTAGTATGCAGTCTGTGCTATTGCAGGGAGAGAGTTCAGTTTGCACTCCAGAATGATGGGGAGAAGCAGCCACCTCCCTGTACATACTGCTGTTTCCTTATCCAGGAAATAAAAAGCAGTGCAGGAAATAAAGTGTTCTTGTGTGGTGCCTCATTACTTTCCTGCCTCCTCTGTTTTTGAGCAGTGATGTTCCACTGATGCTTGGAGTCCCTTTGTATCTGTAGCATTCAGAGCAGGAATCACATCTCTGTAAACTTAACAAACTCACAAGTAGGAAAGTATATGCCCACTCCTCCAAACATCTGTACGCATGGAGATAGAGATAGATTCAAGAGATTAAGAAAGTGGAGAATGGCTAATTCAGATGTTTTGAGAAAACTACTGCAGGATTATCATACTTCAATGGAAAATTATTACAGTTGTGCAGTCTGTATTCAATATTTAAAGAAAGAATGGATATGGGACTTTGATCTTCTGGCAATGGACCAAGAATACTCCTCCAGATCTTTGAGCAGGGATTTCCTGAGGCCAAGCAAGTATGTCAGAAGCTTGTAGGAAGTATGTATTACAGTTATTGAAATGATATAGACATATGAAGAAGGCTCTGCCTACAAAAATATGTCAGTAAATAAGGTCATAGTAGAGTTTAATAATCAGGGAAAACTGACTAGCATTTATTCAGGATGTATCATTAAGAAGAAATCATGGGATTTTTGAGTAAATAAGCAAAATTCAGCTTAAAAGACTTAATGATGATTTACCAAATAGGCAAGATTCAAAGCAACCTTGAAACTAGTTGGAAAAAAAAAAAAAATGGAGATCACAGTATTAAAAATAAAGAACATACAAAAATTGTCAACTAACAGTGTAAAAAATACGTGGAATTATTATATTTTTATTTTTATTGATTATAAAAGACTGGACAAAATATAGACCTTAATATTGGGTTTCAATTAATTTAGCCCGATTTGTAAAGGAAAGTGCACTTATGAAAGCAAGAATGAAATTTAGTGTACCTTTGTTCATAAAGAAACATACGGTGTTTGTTATAAGAAATATTTGACAATTTTGTATAACATTATTTGTATAACATTTAATTACTGTTTTTCCTTATATTCTGATAGTTATAAAGGATTTATAGGCTAATGAAAGCTGCTAGAAAGAATGAAAATAAAGCTTACAAAAGAGCTAGATGCATATCTTTTATCTCTAGCAGCTCTAGCAGAAATATTTTCAGAGAACTGGATTTCTGGAAAATACAGTTCTTTGGTGGCAACCTGAGAAGATGCCTGTAAGCTGGTTTATCACTGGTTGATTTACAGTAATGGGATTAATGGAAAAAGACTTCAATAATACTAATGTATACTTTCCTTCAGTGCATCAGAAGTCTTTCTCTTTTTTACTTTATGATGGTATATAGAATATTTGATCTTCTGGCTCAAAATGAACATTGTGAAGTTGCAGCTTAGAAAATGAGTTCTTAGAAAAACAAACCAAGAAAGTAGCCAAGCAACCAGAGCTACTGATATACTGCTAGTGCTTAGTCCTGGCTTTCACAACCATTTCAGCTGTGCAGTTATATTTACCTGACACGCTGAGTCAGGCTTAACTGTATTTATGATGTTAAATCTAAGAAAAACAAAAAAATCAACAATTCTTTTGTCCTGTAGTAATTCTTGTTGAGATTTTTAAAACTGGCAAAGAAATGTATCATTAGACATGGTAATATCCTATCTTGTAAACAATATACACTAATGCAATTACAAGCCTTAAAAGCATTAAAGACACTTTCAAGATGAGCATTTGACATGCATGTACTCATTCTGATTGCTTTCGAGGTCAATAAGCCCTGTGATGGTAGCACTCAGCATTCGTTACTTCTGTGCATTGCAACACTTCCTCTGTTTTTAAGCTACTTGCTAGGATTTAACACACACTCTAGAATAAAAGGGCGTCCTCAATCCCTGCACTTCCAGGGATCATTGTGCTTGATTTGTCCTTTTTTTTTTTTTTTACTAATGGCATCTGTAGGTTTGCTTTTGTAGGAACTGGGTTGTGGGTCTCAACAGATAACACTGTCAATAATAAATTCTTGAGGATAATTCTCAAGTATGAATCACTGGAGATTGATGTTTCTGGCATATTTTTCTAACAAGTATATTGATTTCACTTTGTTATAATGATAAGACTACCAAAATTTTGAAGGCCAAGAAAATTGCAACCCATAAATCTATATGTGGTAAATATATGTGCTTCATATGCAAATGTCTTTGAGCTTCAGATTACAAGATTCAAATTAGAAGTATCATACTTCATGGCGTTTATCTTCTTGTAAACCACAGATTTATTGGATCTTTAAGGCATTTTATTCAAGGTGAGGCAATAGCAGCTTTTAATATATGGCATGAAAATTTATGATTGAGAATTAAAGTGCATAAATATTTCTAATCAAAATGTGAAAATTACTAGCATGGTACATGGTGCCCAGACAAGAATGTAGAAACTTGCAAGTAAGATTTGCAAATTAAACAGTGATGGTGGAATAATCTTGTAAATGGCAATTTGGGCTAAAAGCAGCACATCAGCCAAAACAGGAGTTTAACAGACAAACCAAACAGATAGGAAAGAAGGGCAGTGCCTGAGGTATATATACGGCAATGCATGATCCAGTTGAGCAAAGCGCAACTCTGTAGAACATTTATAGTTTCACCAAAATATAAGCAACTCTGAAAGAGGAGAAATGTTTTGTTTTCGGAGGTACTTCTTCAAAATCCTTATTTTCTGGTGGAAAATATTATAAATTTGGTCTAGAATTATGGCATATATATATCCTTAGTCTTTTTGTTTTAGGATCTGTCTGTTCACTCTGGCCATACATGAAGAAGCATAGATGTCCTACTGTTTGTGAAACAGGTCAAATCAGGTTCCAACAGATGCAGACAATATGAGTTTCCATAGCAGTGGGAAATATACAGCTGAATGATGACTTTGTTTGCTTTGCAACATACTTATAGTATCTTTGGGAATAACCAAAATTTTCTGATTTCACCGTTTCCTGTCTTTGATACATTTCTTCTTGTAGATAATCATTTGTGACCCCACTCACAGCATTTTTTTAATTTGAGGTTAGTACTATCCTGATAGTTACAGTAGAAGTGTAGATGCTTTGACTATTATTTCATCTCACTAAGTAATTTTCTCTCCTCCACATTGAGGCAAATTTCTACATGTGTCAGGCCTTGATTCATTATAATGTTATCAGCTGAAATTAAATGGTAGTTAATATTTATAGATAGATCTGTGAATTTTTGATGTTCCAAGCACTGAAAAGTATGGCAGTGCCATAATTTCTTGTAATGATTCAACATTTACCTTATGTTTCGGTAAATCTCAGAAGTCTCCAACCTGTCCGTAGAACGTAATGCTGGTCCTTCACCAAAAGATCACACTTGCTGTCAACAAGACATACTTGAATTAAACAGCCAAGTTTATTTAAACTAAAAAATGACCTAGTTGATGACGGTAACTGATTAACATATATTTAAAACTGTGGCTTGGTTTCCAAAAGCTAGGAGAATCAAACTAGAGCAGTCGAGTAGCACTGCAAGGCCTATTCTCAGCCACTTGTTAACTTAGGGGTATATAGTCTATAGTAAAATAAATTGTGCCTGTACTTTTAAAAATCTAATAGGCTAATCCTTTATTCACAAAAATTATGACCTCTACTGTTATAAAATGTGGAAATTGATTAAAAGCATACTTGAGCTGCTAAAGGTATTTTGAATTTAAATTTAAATTTAAATATGATTGGCAAATTTGGCCAGATACATCGGCATTTTCCTCTATTTTCCACAGATACTAGACAGAGTCGTAAGTAAATAATGGTTGTTAACATTGCTGAGAATTTTCAGGAGAGCAGATCACTGATTTATATTTGTACATCTGCATGTTTACTTCAATACAGGGTACATAAATGTGCAAAGTGATGTAACATGAGTAAGTTAAAGCCTCCTCCTTTGACTGTACAGTACCTTGCACATCTTCTGTAGGCTGGCTATATATGCAAATCTTACATGAGTGTATCTTGTGGAAAAGTACCAAATGAGACCTTCAGATGGGAATATTGTTTCCAAAGAGACTTGATATTCAGCACCTTGAATTTCAGCCACCTAAATTGTTGAATGGAGTACAGTTTGATAGAGGTACAAAATTACTGACATGTAACAAAGTGTACACCTGGGAACTTGTCCTTATGCTTATTCCATAGCTTCCAGGAATATTTAGCTATTAATCATAGTGATATTTAACACTCACTAGAGTGCAAGCACTGACTTTCTTTTGGGTCTGCTAAAATCAAAAGCATTGTGAGCAGCAGCCCGAGTTACTTGTTTTGTTTTGTAATTTGTTAGTGCAGCTAACTGAATATGGTCACCATATCAGTGTACTCTTGTCTGGTTCTGGTAAGTCTCTTTCCGACTAAAATCAGAAAGACAAAAAGAGAAAGTAAAGCAAAGCAAAGCACCTTAAAGGAATCACAAGTCCTTTTAACAATGTTTTTACTCATTGGTAACTGCATAGTAGGACACTGCTGCTTCTGTTATTCATCTGAGAAGAAAAACATTCCTAATTGCAAAGGTTTAAGGATGAATATTTAACTACTCATAAAATACAGTTCATACCATCCCAAGTTCAGGTATAACGACTAATAAATAAAGCTCAAATACAGTGTTTTTCTCTTGGTGGAGGTTGGCTGGTTTTGTTTTATTTTGAGTTCTGATACTTAGTTTCTTCAGTGTTCAGAGGGAGGTGAAGCACCACACTATTCAAAAGCCGAAGCTGTTCTAACCTTCCCCTTAAGCCACCTTTCATAGTTACCAGGAGTTAAGATGCTCACAGGTGAATAGTTGGGTAGCAGTGATTCAAGAGCAGTTTAGCTCAAGTGATGAGGAGAAATGCAGCAGCTGAATAAACAGCTTCATTTAAATATTTCAGTTTTTTTACTTTTGACATTCAGGTTTTCATTACAAAATAAGAACTGAGTCATTATATCAGGAAATGAGTTTACTGAAAACCTCTGTCTGGTTCTATAGTTTATAGATACACTATTGATAAGAGCTTTTTGAGAAAGGCTATCTCTATTCCTAATGATGCAGTGTAGTGAATGATGCCTAAGCTTGCTTGTGTCTCATAAACTAATGTTGGAAGCCTGTTAGCTAGCTCAACATTTGAGGAAGTTGGATTCAAACTGCAAAATGCCAGATGTATAAACATTTCCCAAACCTTGGCTGGAATACATTTAAACCATAAGAAAAGAAGAATATGAAAGTACTGCAGATATTTCAAGGTTACATGGAGGCTGTCTTCATCAAAGGTATGGATACATCAATATTAGCTAGTGTCATGTTATGAAGACACCATGGTAACCACTGTAACACACCTGTGATAAAAGCAAGTGACTCAGTGGAAAATGTCTTATGCATTTGTCACTAATCAGCACAAAAGACTTATGAAGGATTTGAACACATAGGACTCAGCTGTCAGGGCAACTGCAACTATTTCCATTAAAATGTTTTATTTATTGATACAGAAAATAGAAGGCAGGAAAGTTGAGGTGAGTCTTAAAAACCCTTTATTTTAATGGTATCACTCATCCTCTGCATCTCTCAAAGTTTTTACAGGAAACCCTTCCATTTGCATTTCAACATCTTAAAGGCTTTTTAAGATATCAATAGATGTCCATTTTGAAGAGAAATTTCATCGGAGAGGTCTGGAAGAGACTGTTAGTTTTAAAGCTAACCAACTTTAACAGGACTTTGTTCCCTTGGAGAAAGATGGCAAATATAAAACGAAGTTTAAAGAGTAGGTTAAAGATAGAAAAAGCAAATTCTATCTTTCACAGTGATATTTCTTAATCTTACTGCTATGTTATCACAGGTAAAAACCACATCATTTTCCTTGCCTGAAATATGGCAATCCTATGCTCAGCAAAGAATTAATTAAGCTGTTGTCTTCATTTGACTTTTTATTATTATTATTATTATTATTATTATTATTATTATTATTATTCTGGCAGGCTTGGAGCAAAGCTGCCAAAGATATAGTACTGATCAATATGAGGATGGTCCTCATAGTAGTGGCATCATGGGATCCTACATGGATGCCACGAAGCATTCTATTAGCAATCTTTGAAGCTAAAGATTTTACAGTTTATATTCCAAATGAACCAAAAACGACAAATTAAGGAGATTACATACAGAGGGCTATTTCTGATCTAAACCTTAAATTAAATAAAAATAATTCAGTAAGGGGAATGAGAAAGGCTATCAATACCAAATCAACATAAAAATAAATTGGTTCTATAATGCCTTTTATAGTATACGTTTAATCTGTGGTAACCATATTGGAAATTCATTAGTATGCAGAAAACCATAGGAACCATATGGAAATACTTCTTACAAAGGATTAGAACACAATAAATTTTACAAAAGGCATAAAATATCTTTAGGATGAATGATCACTCTGAAAGTAATGTGCACTAAAATTGTAGGAGTGGTATTCACTCATTAGTTGTATGGAGCCATTAACTGCACGGAGTCTTTTTTTTTTTTTGCATAACCATTTGTCATATAAAATCATTAGCTCCCTCATAAAATTGTTAGAAATGTGAAACGATTTTTCAAAAATATCATTAGTTACAGGGTATTACATTATAAAAAGCAGTGGCATATTACTTCATCATTTTCTGCATAAAAATGTGTCGGTTATGCAAAATCGTTTATGTTGATAAATAACTTTTTAAGTAGCTTTATTGTCCAATATTCAGACTGCTAGCTGTTTCGATAGTTTCAATAGTTATTTTAATGGCCAAAACATTTATTAGTTATGAAAAACTCGAAAATGAACTAGAACAAACTTTACTTTCCATCCTGCTAAAATTGACAGTTTTAAAAAGTGATCTTATTTCCTGTAAATGTGCTCTTAGAGTTTTGAATAGTAGGAGCTGTTCACATTTATTTACCATCATTTTGTAGCTGTTTGAATTTCATTCACTTCAAAATTCAGATTATCATTTTTATATTCTGAACTAGACTCAGGTAAAAGCTTTCATAGCAGTGTTTTTAGACATACTGAAATGGATTGTTTTGTGTAGACCTGACTTGTGATAGGAAGAAAGACTTAAGCATTGAAATGGATCACATTGTCTCACTCTCTTACACACTAATCAGAAGACTTTTAAACACATTATTTTCAATTTGTTTCTGGAAGTAAGAAATTTGATAACTGCACGTTAGCAGGAAGCAATATCTTTGAGAGCCACGTGAAGATATCCAGTGCCACGGAGGACAAAACACAGATTTATAGCTGATGAGGCAAGAAGCTTGCTTGATCTTAGTTTGTTCTATGCTGATTATTTATATTATTTAATTGTCTAGCTGTAACTTCAAATAGCATTGCGTGCAGTTCTGTAGAAGCAAGAAAACTAACTTTCTCCAAATAAGTCTACTAGCTAAAACTTACCTACTCCTACCAAGATAGATTAGGAGTAAAAGAGAAACAGATTATGTAATATCCCGACCTCTATATTACAGAAGCTACTCATATCATCCTGAACCTACTGAGCTTCCATGTGTCTCACCCGTGTTGGATTGAACCCAGCCAGCAACTAATCACCTACCCCACTGCTCATTCAAAAGAAGTAGTGAAAAGGTGAAAATTTATCAATTTCTACAAGCAAGACTCCCTGACACCCCGCCAAACTCTGAGCAGTGACTACTGTGGAAAAACTATACCCCTGTTCTTTATTGGTGAGCATGACTTTATGCAGCTTGTAATACCCCTTTGGTAAGTTCAGCTCAACTATGCCGCCTCACAAACTCTTGCCTGTATCCCATGTACTCACTGCAGGGACAGAGTAAGAAAGTGTCAGAGAAGGGATTGCTGTTGTGCATGCACTATTCAGCAAAAAATAAAACACTGATATTTGATCAGGACTTCTAGTCACAGATCTGAAATACAGCTCCCTGCAATCTGTTATGAAATATGTTAACTCTGTATCAGCCAGATGCACTGCACCAATACATCAGTTGTACAGAAAAACTGTACCTCAAGAACTAGCAATTCTAGATGGTGGTTAACTCCTCTAAGTACCAAACCTATTTGGTGCAGCTTTTAAAGCAGACAACAATAATGTAATTTGAAAGTCAATTTCACAGAAATGTTTTAAGTGCACACAGCACTGGTAGTTTGTACTAGGTGGTTAACTTCTAGGTAAGGGCTAGGATCTAAGAATGAAGGAAGTTACAGAGGAGTGACCAGACAAGTGACCTCTAAACTGAACAAATAAAATTTTATTTCAAAAGTTGTTATAGCTACGTTGTTTGCTTTGGGTTTCTGAGTTGATTGTATTAGACTAAAATGGCGATAGGATGTTGCTTGTCCTGATTTGGCTGGGATGGTTGATTTTCTTCATAGTATCTCATAAGATGCGTGTTTAGGATTTATAGTGAAAATAGTGATGATATAACATTATTATTCTAGTTACTAAAGAGCAGTGCTTCCACAGTCAAAGGTTTTTCTGTTTCTCAAGCTGTTCAGCCAGAGAAGAAGCTGGAGGTACATAAGAAGCCTTTCTTATTAAACTATCTGTCTCAACCCGTGAGACAAAGATTCTTCTGATTTACTTCCCCTCATCGAGTGAGAGTGGAAGATGAGCATTTTGTTGTGTGATGGTTAGCAGCTTACTGGTTTAAAACAAATGATCACTGAGATCATCTATCCACACAAAAACTTAGTACAAGGTGACCTACAGACTGTCGTGTATTCACGTCATGGTGATTTTTCACATTTGTGCCTGCTTTCATAACATATTCTGTCTTGAGTTCTTCAGTTTTGATTTGCTAGTTCTGTTGCACAATGCATTCATGTTCTGTGAAGGAAACATTTTAGACCATCTACTGCTTATTCATCACAGTGTGGCTTTGGTCTTTCTGGCTACGTAAATCCTTGGTAACAGGAAAAGCCAGATCACAGAAAGCAATCTTGAGGCAAAATGATCCTCTTATTATAGCACCTGAGTGGAACGTAAGTTTCTGTATTATTATGGTTATTATTATTGTTCATGTAAGAAGGTTTTCAGTAACATACATTTGTAGAACCTGCTTAAGCAATTGCTTCAAACAAATGGGAAAAATATAGAAGACTGAGAAATTGGGAAGGAAGGAGACAAAGAGTGAGAGAGAGAGAGAAGGCATGCAATTCTTTACGGTCTTCCAGCAATTTATCCTCAACAGGTAAATGATTCCAATGTGCTGAGCAGCTGATCTACTGCTTTACAGCAACTCCCCTTAGAGCAGAAAACATAAAAATCAATATGCCTTCCCCAAGTTATTATTAAAAAGTACTGCAGTTGGGCAGGTCTCTATGTAGCAAACAGGTACTGCAATTTTTAAGAGGAAATATATTACAGAACAAACAAGTTTTTTTTTTTTCTTTGCTGGGAAATCTCTCTTGCTATTTTATCTAGTGTCATTAGTTGTCTAGCCACAAACCTGCTATTGAAATGGACAGATTTAGCATCACTTTCTCTAATGAAAATAGGGCCTACATGTTTTGCCTTGTGGCGCTGGTCTTGGCTGATATATTCTACAGATCTTATTGTGTCTCTCATCCTCTAATTCTAGACAGACAAGTCTTTAAAGAGTTTTTCAAATGACTCTAAGAATTGTGATTTTTTTTTCTCCTAACTGCCATCTATACTACTGATAATCACTTTCCAGTTAAATGATTTTCCTCACTTAAAACTTGAAACTAATATTATAAATGTAGTTTGAGCTGCACTGGGTCTCGTCTTCCTGAATTTTTAAAATACATAACTTGACCAGCCTATAATTTGCTTCAATTCTGGGAGCCTGTAATGATGTCCATGAGGACAGAAAAAAAAACGTTGAAAGAATACTTGAAATATGGTCCTCGGTACTACCAAATTATAAATAGTATAGAACAGTCTCAAGATGATTTAAGTTAAAGAAAGTAGTGTTGGAAAATATCTTGAAAGGACATTGAACTTCATTCATTGCTATTACTGATAGATATTTGTCTAACCTGTTCATAACATCCCCCGTCCCTTTCCAAATGGATGTTCTGAAACATGCCCTAGGCAGATTTTTCCAGTCTTTTGTTTTCGGATGTTCTTCCCAATCTATCATACACGGTAACTGTGCTGCATGGCTATGAACATGGCAACAGAACAAATGCTACAGGTTGGGAAACTTTACATCTCAGTTGCTTTCGTATTTTTCCTCACTTTTTCTATGCTTATCATAGAATAAATGTACAAGATGAATGATTGGTAAGTGTATCCATTTAGTCATATTCTTGATCATCTTTACAATACCTGATAAAAGTTAGAAAGAATATGCTCATCTGATGACAATAAATGATCACCAGTTAGGGGAAAAATGATCTCAGAGAATCAGAGTTTTTTCCATAATAACTCAGTGCACTTCACAACCTCTTGAACTGCAAAAATGGATTTCTGTTTGTTCCTGACCAAGCCTATCTGACTAGATAGGCTTTTACAATGAGACTTCACATCTCATCTGTGGATGAGGGGAGAGCTGTTGTTGTTGATTACTTTAGTAAAGGAATTTAGGTAAAGGTTTACCATAGTTTCCCTCATATCCAAATAGATAGGGTATGGGGAATTTTGGATAGGTGGAATCTAAGCTGGAGGGAAAACTGATAGGTCTGCTTTTCAAGGGATTATGATCAGCAGTGCAGAATCTAGCTGTTATCCAGAGGTATTCATCTGATGTTGATACTGGAGTTGGTATTCCTAAATCACACTTAACGGATTATGATACAGAATGTAACAGTTTTATGCGTTTACCAGTGTTTGATATATTGGAGAATATGGCTACTGTTCAGGGAGATCTTAAAAAGCAAGGCTGATTTGCTGACAACAACATAAAGTTAAGCAGAGGCAAATGAGAGATACCACACCTAGGAAGGATAACTCTATACAACTTTACTGGCTGGGTTCTGACTAGCTATAAAGCAGCTTTGCAGAAAAGAACCTGGGCAGAAAGTGAACAAGAAATTGAATGTAGGTCATCAACATGCTCTTGTTGTGATGAAAGAAAACCACATACTAGATTCTACAAACTAACAAGAGTGTAGCCAATAGGCTGAAGCTCCCCAGTATAAGAATGTTACTGACATAATGGAATGAGTCCAGTGGAAAACTTCAAGATAGCCCATGGTCTGTAGAATGTGAAGTATTAGGAAAGGGTAAGAAAAATTGATTTGTTCAGCTAAAAGAAGAGAAGGATAAGGGCAAGAAACAACTGCAGGGAAATTTCTGCTTAGATACTGGGAAAAGATTTTTACCTTGAATGTAGAACCATAAAACGATTTGGGTTGTAAGTGACATTAAAGATCCTCTACTTTCACCCTCTATGCTATGTGCAGTAATAATTTATAAGCTGCCCAAATACATCAGATTGCCCAAAGCCCCATCCAGTCTGGCCCTGGACACTTCAGGGAATGCTAAATAAGCAGTGGAAAAGTCTGCCCAGGGAGGCTGTGGAAACATTCTCTGGAAATATTCAGAACTCAACTGGACCAGGCAGTGAGAGTCTGCTCAAAGATCACCCTGCTTTGAGGAAAGTGTTGAAGTGCATGCCCTTCAGAGGCTCTACTAACCTTAGATTATTATATGGACTTTTAATAAGAGCAGTACATCTTTGGCATACACATGGTAGCCACAAGCGAAGTTCAAATATCTTAAGATACTCTTATAAAAACAAAGGTAGTTAAGTCTTTCAGAGTATGTCTCATGAGCAACTGTGTCTTTGGAACATGGTGAAACTAGTGTATTTTTTTTAAGATTTTTTCAAAATGGCCTAGTGTGCTGTGCTTGAAATTACAAACCAGGTGAATAAACAAACAAAAAAAAGAGAACATTAATTTCAATTTGAGACAAGTGCTCAATATGAAATTTTCAGTGCAAAAGATCACAGGCTGGAAAAATGGAAGTAGCTAAAAAAACTGGTGCTTATAAAGAGGAAGTAGCAGACAGCTTCAGTAATAAATAATACTAAGCTCCACATTTATCAAGAACATACTTCAATCAAAATCAAGTTACTAAAAAAAAACACACAAAACAAAAAACAACTAAAATAACAACTGGCCTCCCCTCCAACCCATTAAAAATAATCATAACATACAACATCTTATTTTAAATGCAGTCTTCTGTGTCTGCCTAAAGGTTATCTGCTGAGTCCTGCATTATTTCCAGTAGCTAAGGCTGAGATTAATGGTTGTCTAATGTTGTTATGGTTGAATGTCCTAGTGTCATATCTATGCATGCTGTCAAAGCTGTGATAAACAAGATATACTTTTGTTGCCCCAAATGTTCTATGTATCAATAAAGTATTTGTAAAGAAGAGGGTTCTACAGTGAGACTGTATATCCTGGAGGGCAAAACCTAGCCTGGCCAGGTTTCCCATCCAGTCCAGATGTGAGTCCTATTAATCATATCTGATGGAACTTGGTGCAGGTAGCTGATGGCTTGGAGGGTGTTATACTGTTAATAGAGTAAGAGTTACTCTTAAAATAAATGTCAAGAACATTTCAATCACATTTATTTGGGGAATTGGACTGAGATTATAATCAGCCTAGTAACATGACCTTCATTTGAAATGCATCCTGCAGTAGTGCACTGATTGATTGGTTTACATGAAATGCAAATCCTCCCCCCAGATACATCCTTTGGTAAATGAATTTTGTTTTCATTGATAAACTGCACATACAGATAGGGGTCAAGGTCAACACACCACTCTGTAATACACTCAGTTGTTTTCTAACTCATAGGGTGCAGATATGATCACCAAACAGTGTGTTTTTAAGAACATGTAAGTTGTGAACATATATTTTGTAACTTTTCTACAATAATTGTTATCCTTATGGAACTTAAAGAGTCTTGATCCCTTGCTGTGGTAAAATAACATTTGTTTCTTAATGTTAGCAGACCTAGAGTAATACCACTTTGCTAGGGATTTTTAGTATCCATATCTGGAAGAAAGGTTTTATCCCATACCTTAGGCATCCACATTCAACAATTAGTCCACTGGCTGTTCTTGTAAGGCTGACAAATGTATCTGACAAAGCTTAAAGGACAGACTGACTTTAGCACTTTTCACCCTTCTTTTCTCTTGATGAAGAAGACTACTGTGAAATCACTGTGAAAATGATATTATAAGCTCCTTGTCTGTAAAGATCAAGATTGTTTGGGCAATACTTTAAGGTCCAGAGTTGAAATTTGCACGAGTTTCTTGTATATATGTGAGGATTCAGTATACATTCAGGTTATTAGGGTTGTTGTCCCAGCCTCTTGTGATATTGTGTGCTTTTACTAGCATCAGATGCTAAGCATTAAAATAGATTTTCATTCACTTAAAGTTCATTTTCATCCAAAGTTAACTTGGCATGTTTTAGAGTATACGTGGTTTGAAGGTAGTGAAGGTCAGTTCTGTTAGATGAAAGAATTGGCATGTTTCAGAAAGATAAGCAGTACTATTCATGAGAGAGTGGATTAAAATATTAAGAAAGAGAAGGTCAGGGAAGGTTTCAATGAGACTTGAAATTTTTCTTCTTGTTGAACATGTGGGAGGTGCACTTATTTATCAGTATCAGAGTGATAATGCTTCAGATGCCTTTTTGAGAATACATATTCTCCCATCAGCTGGCACCTTGGATGTCATTGTACTTATGAAAAGCAATGAAAAGCTTAGAGTTCTTAGAAAATGATGACATGTTTAAAAAAATCATATTTGAGAACGTCAAGTCAGATGTTCATATCTTAATTGAGTCTGTAGTCTGGTGGCAGGCTATGATGTGACTTTTGTCAACTGCATTCCAGGATCTGGTTGGTTAACTTTAAGTGTAAGCAGTCTAGTGACAGTCAGCAAAAGGCAAATGCCACCAGAATATTTTCTAGACATTTCAGTATAGTAATCTCTTCTTGACTTCTAAATCAAAATCTTACTTCTCTGATATCTGATTAAGCTTCTGGTTGAATTGTTAGCTATGGCATTCTCCTGCAAGAACTGGATTTTTGGCTATGGACACTTCCAGTGTAGCCAAATACAGATGATCATATATTTGACTTGAAGATATGATCATATTTAACAGTCAGTACTGTCAACATTCAGGCATGCAGCATAGCTCATTTGTAATGCTATGCAGATGCTGCCAAATGCCCATCCTTTGCTTATGTGATCTGGCTGCCAGGAAGATGTGGTAATTATCTTAGCAGAAGATTTTCTTTTTTCAAAAGATATTTTAAGCATTAATTAGAAGCGCTCTAATCCAGAGTACCTGCTCAGCTTAAAGAGTTACTTTTTTTTCTAGTTTAGAGTAGGAAGCTCATAGCCCATTTCCTTAAACCCATTAAACAAACAAACAAACAAACAAAAAAGGCAAGAAACAACTGTTGGCAGAGATGAAGTGGTAAGTCCTTTCAACCCACTCAATATTTGGAAAAGAAATAAGCTCCCTCCGTGGTGGTAGGTATTAACAGTACGAACAATAAATATTATATTTGGAAGCTTCTATTTTCTACAATAAAGTACCCTTAACATAGAGTAAATATATGTAAAGTTACTGCACATAATTGCAAAAAGAATTTGCCAAACTTGTCAGCACAAGCCATGGGGATTTTTAGCAGGAATATCGCTTGCTGCGATTCATTTGCAAATGCACAAAGTCAGCAATTACTGTTTTATGCTCCTCATGTTTAGCCTTCCCCTGTCATGTGATTCTTAACTTATACTGCAAAAACCTGCCACTTCAAGATCTATGAGTGTCATTTGGGGCTAGAATGCTGGATAATGGTATTTGTTCCTGGTGTCTAACAGTGTTTGTGAGCCTGCTTGAGCAATTTCTCTGGGACTACAAGTTATATTGTTTCTGCAATTTGCCAGAGCATGCTGTATGTGGTAATTAGATGCAAGATCAGTCAGTACAAGTACAAAACTCAAAGGTTTACATAGCCAATATTATATGGCTTCTGTCTGTAAAACACATTCTGTGTATCAGGACAGTCTTGCGTGTATCAATCACAGAATGAATTTCCTAGCATTTTGTACTTAATGTAAGACATATCTTTTTATTATAAAAAAAGGTCTTTGGATAAAATCATAAAATCGTATGGGTTTCTTTTTTTTCTTCAGTGAAACATTACAGAAATTGGACAAAATTACAGAAAAGACAATATATTATCAAATGATGGATGAGAAAGCAATATTTTGTTCAGTGCTATTGGCCAAAAGTAGAACCAATACCTTAAATCAAAGCAGTGAAAAAAAAATTTAAATATTGTTTGTTTAACACGTTCAATAACTCTAACTTTTTATTAGTGGTATATATAGCAACACCACAAGGGTACTAGATTGTAGGTGGTGATTTCAGCCTCCTTGTTAGCTTCTTATGCTACACCACCCTTCTCAGAAAACTGTGTAGAAATATGTTTCACAAATTTGATCCTTACTGCATAATGAGCTGTCTTGGGGGTTAAAAAACGCTTGTAATCTTCTTAAGGCATAGATCTAGGCAGCAGTCAATACCATGACAAGATACTGAAACTATAGTAAATAGTGTGAGGAAATTTTCTTTCATTAATAGAGTCATTGAATTCTGTAATCCCTTTTCATGAGAGCATATGCTGACTTCTTAGCTCTGCTTTTCAAGTCCATATGAATGATATTTTATGTAATTGGTTTAAACAGCTGACAGATTCTAATCAAATTAGAATAGATTAGAATTTTCGTGATACAATGTCTACAGTTAATAATGGCGACTATCAATACAATAATAACAATAATGCCTTCTATCCTCAGCTTTGAATATGAATTTCATTTGCAGAACATGTGTATTATTCTGGTATAGATGTTGTAACTATTAACATGCAAGTGAGTATAGTACATGCCTTAACTCCATTAATAACTTTTCATTGGCACTCTCTGCTGTGCTTATGTTGTATTGTCCCTGGCAAAAGAAATTGCAGAAGTCTAGGAACTGCTCACAAAAATGATTTGTGGCAGGACATATTTCTACATGAATATTGCAGTTCTGTTTCTGTTTCCTTGTGTTATCTCCTCACTTAGAATCTTCTGCTTTTCACTATCTCCCTCATCTTCTTTTCACTTTTAACTGCCTCTTTCTCTTTTTATTTTTCCTGATTTTTTTTTTTTTCTTTTACCTCTGAGAGTTTGCATCTATCATTGAATTATGCATATGAAGTCTACTGTTCTTGGTCTGCCTTGTAGACTAGGCACAGCCATGTTCATCTTTAGTCTCAGACTTGAAATATGCCTAGGAAAAGTAAAAGGGAACAAACATTTTAATGACAAACCCAAATAAATTTTCATTAGTTTCAAACAGCCTTTGACCCAGAATAAGAAAACAACAAACTAGGAAAGGAAATGTTAATAACACACAAGTTAAGAAAACAGAACAAGAAAGGGAAAAAAAAACAGAGATAATGATCTGTTCCTGAAAAGCTTTGATCCCTCTGTCTCCATCTTGCAATATAGGCAGTCTCCATGTTTATAAACATGATGTATCAAAGGCAAAACACTGAACTAGTTATAATGGCTTATTTTGTCTTTGGTCCAAAATACCAGGAAGTTCTTTCTAACACAGATACCACAGCATTTCTGGACTTCATATGCCTTTAAAAAAATAATAATAAATCACTTTATATTTTCGGATCTCAAGTTGATAATTAATTTCTTAAAAAAAAAAATTATATCTTGAGATTAGGGCAGCTGCTTAAAAATTTTGTATATTTTTTCTGGAATTTACTGGATGGTATTTAAAACAAAATAAAACAAACAAAAAAATTAAGCTACTTTTAATCACAGATATTTCAAAAATATCCAACAACAATGTTATAATATTTTATATTATTGAACACTGTACTATTTACAACAAACTAATGCCTCTTAGCAAAAATTTGTGAGATAAACAATTCCAAAATAAGTGCATAGCAAACAGTCTGATTCTAGCATTCTCAATGCTAGAAAAATAATAGAAATAATATTTAAATGTTCATAATAAGTATTTGATCATAAATATTATGCAAGTAGCCATTTATTTTAGATACTAATCAGCCTGAGACATTAATAAATAAATGAATCTGCACATTATTATTTAAAGTTATCTGTGTTATATTAGCCCATAAGCCTAAAATTTGTTTATGGCTGGCTTGCTAAGAAGGAGGTAAGCTAAGTGTAAAACCCCAAGTCCTGGTTTCCTGATGGAAGAGATCACATAGTTCATTGTACTACTTCATTATATCTTCCTGCCAAAGAGTTTGAGTTTCCATTCAAAGCACACAGAATCAGGAAGGCTGTGGTTCTTAACTGAGTACCCAGAACTGTGGAATCTGTCCTCACACATCTACTTCTTGGTGAAATTTGAACTAACTGAATGGAGCGGTGAGGTCGTTGTTGAGCCTGGAAGTTTTTTGAATCTGGAACTTTCAATTCTTTTTCGTCATGGAGACTGCAGACAAATCAGTGCTAACCAAGAGAGCTCCCGCTAGAGTCTGCTGAGCAGCAGGATATCCACACCAAGGATTCCGTTTTGAAGAATGAATTTACGTTGATTTAGTGTCTGAGAGAAAAACTAGATCTATTTATAACATAATACTCTTTTAAAATTCACTTAGTCATGCAATCATAGAATCATAGAATCACCAAAGCTGGAAAAGAGCTTCAATACAGCCATCCACCTACCACCAATATTTCCCTCCTAAATCGTGTTCCTTAGCACAACATCTAAATTTTTCTGGAATACCTCCAAGGACAGTGACTCCACCATCTCCCTGGGCATCCCATTCTGGTGCCTGACTACTCATTCAGAGAATCAATTTCTTCTAATGTCCAACCTGAATCACCCTTGGTGCAAATTGAGGCTATTCCCTCTTGTCCTATTACTAGTTATATGGAGAAGTGGCCAACTCCCATCTCACCACAGTCTCCTTTCTGGGAGTTGTAGAGAGCAATTTTCCCTGAGCCTCCTCTTCTCTGGACTAAGTCCCAGTTCAGCCAGCCACTCCTCATAAGACTTGTGCTCTAGGACCATCACCAGTTTTATTGTCCTTTGGATATGCTTCAGGGCCTCGATGTCTTTCTTGTAGTGAGGAGTCCAGAAGTGAACACAATACTTGAGGTGTGGCCTCAGCAGAGCTAATTAAAGAGGAACAATCACTTCTCTGCTCCTGCCGCCAATGTTATTTCTGATACAAGCCAGGATGCCATTGGCCTTCTTGGCTACCTGGGCACACCGCTGGCTCATGTTCAGCCGAGTGCTGACCAACATCCCCAGGTCCATTTCTTCTACACAGTCTTCCAGTAACTCTGTCCCAATCCTGTAGTGTTGCCTGGGTTTGTTGTGGCCAAAGTGCAAGACCTGGCACTTAGTCTTGTTGAACTTCATCCCACTGGTCTCAGCCCAGCTATCCAGCCTGTCCAGATCCCTCTGTAGGGCCTTCCTACCATCAGGCAGATAGATGCTTCCTCCAAAAATGGTGTCGTAATAATTGGAGAAGTCATCTCAAGAAATTCTGCAAACATCCAGTTTTGGGACTAAATTCTTTCAGTGTGAACATAGTCTGATTTAAAAGGAAGACCAGTAACTTGTTGTCTTGGGAATTTAGGATAAGATGAAATGACTGATTTCAGGAGTTTGCAATCTAAATAAACAGAACAGAGCAATGGAAACTGAAAGAACTCATAAGTATCCTGAGTTTTATTGATGGGAAGTGTACAGAGAATAAAGTATTTCTCAAAGCATATATTAGGGGCAGATGATAATTAGTTTAATGAATGCTATTTCACTAAGATAAGTTCCTGTGTATCATCATTTGTCAGTCTGCTTTAATCAATGATATTGATGTCATTTTTAAAGATATTTAAAAGTAACTCGAAGAGGAGATTTTTTGAAAGCATCAGGCAGGTCTGAGGGAAGAGTATAGAAGTCCTACCTTGGAGGGTTTCATTGTTCAAAGTTAACAGTAGTAAGAAGAACTTCCTTAGTTGTATTCCTTTAACCTTGTAGTACGTGAGTCATTAGTGTGATACCTAAGAAGAAACAGGGATTTAATATTTTGCCTCCTAGTCCATGCAAACATGAGTGCTCTCTTAACAGTTACTTTGTACATAATTCGATAATAAGCTAAAATAAAAAAATAAAAATAAAGCTAATAAGAAAATCCTCTTCCTCTTCCCCCTCTTTTTTCATATAGATGGAAATAAACTGAACAACTTCTGCCACACCAAGACATGTTTGGAAGTATAAGCTTATACCACACAGGGAACAGGGCAAAGAAGAGCCACGAAAGAGCCTTTTGTATTCCCTTTGCATTGTTTGATAGGAGTTAGAGCAGGTGGCAGAGAAAAGTAGCTGGACATACAGCAGACAGTGGAAAGGAAATGCTGGCTTCCTTGTGATGTAGTTGCGTTCAGGTGATGTGTGCATTTGGTGGAGAGATACTCGTGCTCTTCTCCAGGAATCTGTGCCTACAGATTGTCTTCACAGTTTCCCCTTGTTGCTTCTCAAATGTAATCTCTTTCTTTTAAATATTGTACTAAAGCTGCTTTTTTTTTCTTCCCTTCCCATCTCCTCCATTCACCCCAAACCATAATATTGGCAAGGGCATACGGTGCTATAATTAGGCTTAAGAAAGATGATTTATGAATGGAAAAAATGAATGGGCCTGATTTTCAAATAACCAATTGCTCACATGAAGCAAGTGTTCAGAAATTGAGATGCTGGATGCATCTCAATGAATGCAGCTGTGATGTATTGCAGAACAAGAACTGTACAAATTTAATTTGCAAATGTATGACTTCTTACAAAACAATATGTTGATTGTCAGATGCATATAACTTCTCCTTGTTTTACAACCTTCCAGCCATGATTTTGTAGTCTCAAGGCTTGACAGGAGTGCAACAGACAGATATTTCAATAACTCAGAGATAGAAATTTGAAGAATGTTAAACCTCAGGAAAAGAAAGTTGCAAGTAGTTGTATCATATCCTGGAACCTAGCTGCTTCATGAGTCTCCTCTGTCATCTAGCACTGTGTAGCGTGAACACTCATAGAAAAAGAGAACGCTTCCTTGGACTGTAATATTTTCTGACAGAAAAAAAAGCACAGACCAGAATGTTCATCAGTGATCAGTTAAATTTGGCTTTAGCTGAAAAAGAATGTGCTACTATGCAGGAAAAGGAGGTGAATTCAGAAGTCATAAAATGTTCCTTTTATTTTTCTTTGTGAACAGAAAAAGTAGTGGTTGAATAAAGTTGTTAAATGATCCCTACATCTAGTGTACTATTCAGAAGAAGATGTATCTTCTGGAGTCTTGTAAAAATTGGTTGATACAAGCTCACACATATACAAGTACAGATATGTCTAAGGATATATTCCTCATAGTAATATATTACCAAAAAGAAAGCAGGGTGAACGACTTATTTGCTTAGATATCTTGTGGACAAATATTCGGATGATTTCCAAATACTTAAACATCCGGTCATATTTTTTTTTGAACTTTGATGTCTTGGTGGTCAGACCCTTTTCTGTTTAAGAGATTTATAACTAGACAAACATCAAATATTTTTCTGTTTTCTCTACACAACTTTTCTTCAAATGTAATTTCTTTTTTTTTTTTTAAGGGAATGGTATGTCTGACTGCAGAAATCATATCAACATTTTCTTCTGAATTTTTATAAAATCTTTTTTCATCCTTATAATTTAAGGATAACTATTGTTCTCCTAGCATCTCTAATCTACGGAATGAAACTGGAGGTTGGTAATAAATGGGAGGCAGGAAGTGGATGATCTTTAAGGTCTCTTCCAACCCAAGCTGTTCTGTGATTCTAAGCTTGAAACCTGGAGCACCTGGGCTGTGTCCACACTGCTTAGGTCTTCTTCTGGATAGACTGAAAGAATCTTTCCTGCCTACTAGCTGAAAAAAATACAACCATATGGCAATATTTATTCAATAGCCTTTTGCAACTACTCTTTGACACACAGTACATTCTGCATTCTTCCCTTCCTCTGCCTTGCATATGGTACCTGGTTATAGTAATGCTGTTTTCCATGTATGCTTGATTACCAAAATGTGCTCTATGATCCTGATTTCTCTTGCAAATCATGATCAAGATTGCTCCTACCTTTTAAGAGAATATGATCCCCTTGCAGATTAATCCTGACACTGTGGAACAGTTGGTGTTTCTACACTTTCTGAAAGAGAAAGTACGTTCTCTCTGGTGCTTGGTTTGTTTGATTTTCCTGTGCTTCCAATCATCAGAACAAATTAGCTTGTAAAATGGCAAACCAGTATTTTGTTTCTTCAGAAGAGAAAGCAGAATTTATGGTGATAATATTTTTGTACAAATTGAAATGGATTCAGAGCATTAACAATCAGAAGAAATTCAAAATCTTCTGCTGTGGTGACATTCACATATCAGTGTCAACAAGCCACTCCCTGCATATCTATTTCTACAAAGGAAAATTTCTCCTTGAGTTTCAGCTAGGCAGTGGCAATCAACAGAAATAACACTTCTGATGTTGTGTGCCAACATAATAAAATAGAAGGTATTACATTTGGAGCAGCCTCCTATTACAAAAGTAGCAGAAGTGAGATGGAAACTAACATCAGCTGGTGCTCAATCTCTCTTAGCTTTAGAGATTTGGTTTGTAAATGCACTCGTTTATGCTTTTTCTACAGTAGGGACATTTTGAATACTCTAATTATGTTTCTTATTTCTCTCTTCCACCTTAATGAAGCTCAAACAAGATGAGAATGACAAAACAAAATAGCCATCACACTTAACAGAATCACAGAGGTTGGAAGGAACCTCTGGAGGTCATCTTGTGGTACAGAGAAGGACACAAGTGCCCTGGACAACAAGGAGAGTGACAACAGTGAGAATAAAAAGGAGCCTTTATAAATCCTAAATATTTCCTCCTAAATGTTTTGCACTGTTGTAAAGTGACAACAACTTTTAAAAACAAACTAATTACCTTAAATATAAATATCATGTGAAATTAAGACATTAACTGTCTCTTTACATAAGCCTGAAAATAGACTTCCATTAGCAAACTCTGAAACTTTACAGAAGTAGTGAGCGATCAGTCTTTTAGTTTATAAATGTAAGAGAGCAATTCATTCTTAAATTTAATAGACATAATTATGGAAGATATGCGAGAAAAGGTTTTAAAATTAGTAAAATGTATACCAACAGTTTTGTATAAATATGTAAATGACACATTAGTACTGCTAAAGAAAGACAGGAATAAATCTAAAAAACTCAGTAGGGAGATATGTGAGGATGGCATGTTACCATTCCTTGGTGTAATGATCATTAAGAAAGATGATTGTCTTTCACAGTTCAGAGAAAGGATACTCATTCAGATGCCACTTTAAATTACAAATCAAATTTTCACCCTATAATTCCAGTGCAAGGTAGTCAAAACACTCATTGATTAAGAGTTGAAAAGCAGAATTCTGGAAGAAGTGTAACTTAATCATATTAGAATGACATTGCTAAACAATGTTTTTCATTTATAATCCATTAACATGGAGTAGAAAAAATGTTCAACCTGAAGCCACACACACACACACACCAAAAAAAAAAAAAAAAAAGTACTCTCCATTTGAATACTAATTCGGAATACACAATACACAACAAGGAACATTTGGAGAAATTGATTAAGTCTTCCCTAAGCCTACCATCCCTACCTACGGGTAGTCCTGCATCCAAGGAGACTTCTGGCTCATTTTGTGCAGACTTTCTTCCTTTGGAAAGGTCTAAGTTAATTACATTTAAAAGTGAAGAATATGTCTTAAGCCAAGATAAATCAGACAATATGAATGTTGCATATGGGAAGATTGAACTGAAGAAACAATTATCACACTTCAAGGTCCTACTAGAAAGCAGGTAATTCTCTGGAAGTCCAAGGTTGTTGTTGTTGTTTTTTTTTTTTAAGTCTAATTATTATCTTTCTCCAATTAATCTCAAAAGGTTGCATATTCTTTGCCTTCTCCTTGTAGTCTTTCCTTAGGACCACAGGGATAGAGACAATAAGAGGAATGAGGCAACTCTGAGATTTAGTGTTGTACTAAATTTCTTGTTCCCCATAAAATCTGGAAAGAAGTATATCAATCCATTATCAGGGTTGCTTGGAAACCTTGTAGAAAATTATAGTCCCTTTCATTTAAATAGAAATTTTTCCAGTATTTTCTACTTGAGAGTTTAGATTAAACTTGACCTGCCAAAAGTGCACAAAATCTCCACTTGAGATGAGGAAATTCCCTGGTTCCCAAGGAAATATTTTAGTGTACTGCATCAAAGTCAGAAATAAAATTTTGACTTTTCAGTTTGTTTTATTTTCTTGTCTTTTGCCTGTTTTCAATTGCACATCTAAAACCAAAACAAACTTCTCTAAACTTCCTTAAATATTCCTCATTAATAGGGCTCATTGCGACAACTGGCAGATAAGAACACATTTCCCCTTATCTTATTCAAGTTTTTCTGATTTATTCTGTAGAACTAATCAATATAAGAGTACTCAAAAGACAGCTAGATTTTCATTAACAGAGTTAGAGAATTCTCAGCTGTCAGTATTGTTGAGCAGTTTAGCACTGTTAATCATGTTAATTGGTAAAACTAGCATTGGCTTGCCTGCCACTAAACTAAACTACAGTTGTAAGAGAAAATACATAATTTGTTAAATAAACTTATCAAAGTTTAAGAATAGGGCTAGAATTCTTAGTCAATATTTCTGTCTTTCATATCATACTGCTATTTTTTAAAATCATAAATGAATTTTGCGCTTTCTCTGGTGTCCTAAGCAACAGATGTCTCATTAGCACATGAACAATGCCAGCTTCTTTGGAAGTCTGCAAACTGATTAAACACATGCTTCATTTTTATCTGTTCATGAGTCATTACTTAAAGGTTTTATCACCAGATTGTCACACTTAATTACATGTAGGCATAATTAAATATGAATATCCATAGATCTGGCTTTTTATTTTTGTTCTAACTTCAGTAAAATATTTGTGCATTTGCTAATGAAATGCTATAGGAATGAAGGGAAATAAAAAAGAAAATAAGAATCCACCAAGACTTATGTAAACACATGTAAAATATCTATCAAATATCCATATGAACTATTTATCAAAGGTACTTCTTCTTTAACATATGTTAACATTGTATGATAAAGAAATATGTCAGAAAGCTATGTTTTGATATTTAGAGATATCATATGTCAACCTGCATGCAGATCTAAGCATGCAGAAATCCTTCCAGTCTTTGGGAAACTCAGGGTCTTCATGAAACAACATTTTTGGGCACATGGAAAAAAGGCACATTAAACAGCATGTATTTACAAATGCTAAAGGATGTTTAAGAAATTTCATCACCTCCTATAATCAAAGAGTTTAGATTGGTGGATGAGCTGAGAGTAGTAGGTGTCATTTACCTTGTCTTCTGAAAGGTTTAGATGATATCATCCTAAATATTCTTGCATTCAAATCAAGATGTTATGTTTTGGCAGACTGGAAACAAATGAATAAAAAAGTGTTCAAATGATTGCATTGATAGAACTCTACTTAAACATATGTGACAAGTGGATGGAGTATTAGTAACAAGAGATTGTGTTGGGGCTGGTCTCATTCAATAACTTTATCAGTGGTGTGATGGAATCAATGGGGAATGCTTAGAAAATATTCAAATGACAACAAACTGGAGTGTAGGGCTGTTGTCCAGAGAGACTTAGGTTGACTGGATGAATGGGGCCAACAGGAATATTATGAAATTCAACAAGTGCAATATTGTGCATATGACAAGGAAGAAATCTTTGCATCCATATGGGCTGCAGGTCAGCTTTCCTGAGAAGGCCCTTGAACTCATAGTTTATAGTAATCTGAATGTGATTAGCAAGGAAGGCCAACAGCTTCCTGAGATATATTAACAGGATCATAGCAGTAGATTGAAAGAAGATACTATTACTTCTCTCTTCTCATCACTCATTAAACTCCATGCAGACAATGTATGCTATTTTTGGCTCCCAAAACAAGACATGCATGATAAACTAAGTCATGGTGACTAGGGGGTCACAAAGATAGCTGTGGTTTGAAGCACATGCCCTATGAGGAAATGATGAGGGAGGAGTGGAGGGTTTGTTCAGCTGGAAGAAGTAACAACTTTAACAGGACCTAGTACTTCCTCAGTGTCTAGGAGGGGTTTATTGTGGAGAGGAAGGTAGGTTATTATTTGTGGTGGGAGGAAAGTAAACAATAGGCATAAGTTAAATTTCATACATAAAAAGCTTCATACATAAAAAAAAGTTTTTCACCATGAGTCAAGTAATAGCGCATGTTGCCCAGAGAATTCATGCAGTCTCCAACCTTATAGTTTTCAACAACAGAATGAGTAAAGACCTGAGCAACTTGGTCTGATCTCACAGCTAATGCTGCTTGGAACAAGAAGTTAGACTAGAGGCCTCCTGAGATTCTTTCTAACTGAATTATACTACGATCCTAATCTTTATCTGTTTTGGAATTTGGTAGGATCTGTAATAATACAGGATTCTGTACAAAAACTGTGGAAGTAGATTTATTTTTCCCTATTAAAAATAGTACATCAGAGTGACCTATGTAGATAAAAAGATTCTGAGGTTCTGATTTTTCATATTCTGTTCCTAATCTATGAAAGCCGTCATTCTAGTCACATTGCATTCTTTTTCCCATCTCTTCTTATTATACAGGTTAGAATAAAACATTAGTCTCAGAATTGTATATCGACTATGAATTGCGTCATTGTAACAACATGAAAATGGGATATTTAAAAAAAAAAAAAACAGAAATAAAAAGAAAGGAAGAATTTTTGTAGATATTCGGTAATGATTTAGACACCCTTTAATCTAACAATCTCTAGACAGGTTCTAAACTACAGGAGAGTTCTGCAATGTTTGGAATAATACTGTTATAACATGACACAGTATGCCATGTTGTGAAAAAACTGGAGGGGCAGGGAAGGAACTAGAAAAAAGTTAAACTTTATTAAATCTGTCTTGAGTTTCATCCACTGTGGAATATTGTTCTAGACTGTTGTGACTAGTATTTTAAGCTTACGTTTTATGTGAAGAAGCATGCATAGGCTGTCACAGTCTGAAAAACTTCAGCAGAAATGAGGCTGCAGTTTAATGGTAGATACAATCCTGAATTAGAAGTGCTTTGTAAGCTGGAATACTTCAGGAGGAATGTTCTGCTGCTGGGTTGGCTGAGCTGTGAGTAGCTGCCCATCCTGAAGGAAATATCTGCCATTTCTGGCCAGCAGTAGTGACAGGGATGCTCACTTCTGAGTTTGGATGTAAGAAACTTGTCTTGGTACGAATGAATTGCTGAAGCTGTTTTTAGTGGTCTCCACTGATTTGTTTTAGAAAATTAGCAAAATATCCTTTCTGTTTCCTTAATATGAGCTGGCTCTGAGACCAGAAATTGAGTAATATATGTTATTTTCCCAGAAGATTATAAGGATTATATGGACAGTAAAGGCTAAACTTTTTTTTTGGGAAATAATTTGAATATTTATTAATTAAAGAAAAGGTATATTCTTGTGTAGTAGATAGATGAAGATATTTTTAAGCACACAAAGATTTAAACTTGTTTTATTTTTAAATTCCAGTAAAGCTAAAGAAAAGGGATTTTCTTAGTAAAATAATTTTCACTGTATACTTTTTGTTTAGAACATCTTTATATACACAATACAAATGTTATTAAGATGAGTAAATTCATAAGTATATTGGTATACATTAGGGAACTCCTACATTTATGTATTTGACAACTTTAAAAGCTTTTTAAACTATACCTGGAAAACATCAGTGTTTCAGATGGCAATGATAGAAGTTGCTTAAGACAGTCTGAGGATAATTCAAGACACCTGCCAACATTTCCTCATTTAAATATTTAAAGCCAGGGACAAAGTGCAAATTTAATGCATATGGGAAAATGAAAGGGGGGAAAGAAAGAAGAAAGAAAGTGTGAAACAAACTGCATCATATAGTTACTTCCTGAGGAGAGGAACTTGGATGGTAGCGTAATTTCTGTTCTGTATAGCAGTTACAGGATTCCTGTAGTTTCTGTGAAGAACTCAGATTTCAGAACATGAGATGGGTTTTATTTCCTGGGTTTTTGTCTTCCTGAATATATGAAGTATATATAGATATTTTTTCAAAACCATAGAATCAGAAGTGATGTCTTCAAAAAGCAGGGTTGGAGGTTTTTTTTTTTTTTTTCCTCGTTATTTTGTTACACTTAGACTTAGTACATTGATTTTATTTAATGCTTTTATTAGGTGTATTAGCTTTTTGCTGAAGCTCTTTTTGTTTCATAGCTCTGCCTCAGTACTTAACTAATTCTGTCTACACTAATAAAGGGGCTGTTATGCAAGTGGACTGAGAATAGACCACTGTAGCAGTAATGTTATGTCAGGACTTGAAATAGTAATTGAGCACCTGGTAGGAAGGAAGTGCCAGCCGAGGGGAGCTCAGGTGCATGTAATGCACCTGGGTCACTGAAAGGGGTGGATCCTGGCTCCACCCCTTCCCAGACCTCACTTAAACGTTAGCAGTGGAGGTGAAGGCATTTCTTTTTGGAGGTTCCTGTATATCAGAGGTTTTTTGAAGGTAAGTAGCTTCTTTCCCTTATTTTTGTGCTTGTTGCGGTTTGGTTTGAGCAAAGTCTCACTTGCTGTGCCCTGGAGTCTTGCCGCTCTGCTGTTGTTGTTGCACTTGCTGTTGCGTTACTACCATGTAATGAATAAGTGACTGATAATAATTTCAAGCGCTCCTCAACCGAAACGCTTGACAGCATAGATATCTAAGCACTAGGAAATATGTTTCAGACATAAATTCTGAGAATTAAATCAGAGTGTCCATTAGGTATCAGGAAAAAAGTACATCTAGGATTATGCATGACGAGGAGGGAAAGAGAAACTGAAAAATAAGGATTTTAATGACAGTAATGAGTATTGTCATCCCTTCGATCTATCTAAAATGCTTACAGAATATTTATCTTTTTCACTGGAGATAAAGGTAATAAAAGTAGACATTCCAGACAGATGCAATTGCATCTTTGGTGACTGTAATAACAAACTATATAGCGAAATACTCACCCCATGAAGTTCATGGGTACTCTCTATGGAGTTTGAAATTCACAGAAAAATACTCTCTTATCATGTGCATCTGAGCTGCTGTAGATACATCAACAGGAAAAATGAATTTGGAAGGATTTCCAGTCTTCCCTAATAAGGACTGCTTCTAGAACCTGAGGTGGCTGAGCACACATCTACTTATTTTCTGCAGGAGATCTCAAGCATTAAAGTTAAGTAAAATATGCAACTAGTCTGAAACAATGAAGATGTTTAACTGATTATTTGGAAATTAAGCATGGGGATAGACCACCTACATAATAAATCTTTATATATTATCAAATATACTAACAATTTCGAAGAAAGAATAAAGAAGAAAGCAATAGGCAACAGAGAATTATGGCTGAATGAGAACGGATTAGAAAAATTTGTGTCCAAGAGCTATTTAAAAGGTCTCTTCCCTATGAAACCTAATTGAGTAAATTGTCACTTTGCTATGAGAATAAAGAACTTCTGCTTATTGAAATTCATTCTTGTCAATGTACTTCACAGATACTTTCTAAGTTGGTGCTTGCAGACAACTAAATTATGAATTACGGTGAAGCTCTAATGAACTCCTGTAGTACAAAAAAGTCTCTCTTCAGGTGATGCCATCAGTGTTGGCAGTTTCAGAAAAATACCTAGCACTTGAAAACCTGTTTTCTCATCACCGATTCACTATCTTTATTTTCTTTCATGGAAAAAGTACAATAAATACAGTTTAAAGCATCCTTTAAGAAAAACATGTATTGCTTTTAAAGTCATGCCATATATCTTTGGGTGATATTTCCTTTATTTCTGCGTGCATCAGAAATATCAGTGTTTAAGATGGACTGTTTTTTGGAAAAGGTTTTATTCTTTTCCCTTATTACCTTTTATCCCCTTTTTCCCCCTTATTAGCTTTTGTCCCGTGACTTGCCTTTCAGATCACTTTGAAGCAGTCTTTCAAAGCACAGTCAGGTGTGCTGAAGTGAAAGTAAAAAGATAGCTAGCTAGACACATACGTTTTTACTGTTATAAATATTAAAAGTGTTGAGCTTGCACTGCTGGAGCACTGAGGACACCTGTAATGATTATATTTAAAAAGCAAATAGTTCATATGTCAGCTTGGGTGATGATATTACGGCACTGTATAAAAAAAAGAATGTGAGATCCAAGCTGAGACAGTTTCCATCAGCTTCCTTCTGTGTTTTGAGGTTAATTTTCCTTTTCATGAGAATTCTGTGCTGTGTAGAGGAAATAAATGTACCATCACTTCCTTATTAGTCAGTCTGCCCTGGAGTTTTTTATTTGTGTGACTAGATATTGAAAAAAATCAAAGTGAGTGGATCAAACTCTGTTCTCTTGTGACACAACATGCTGTGCACTTGGTCGCATTTTCTATTTCCCTGATGGCAATGAAAATCAATGTACTAGAGGAAAGTTTCTTCCCCTAAATTAGTGTTAGCTCTGTCATTAGGAGGCTGTTCCTTGACAGGGAGGCATTATAATGCAGCTACCTAATGTTTCTATGGTAGGATATGAATTGTGGTGGATGAATGAATAGATGAAAAATTAACCATGTACTGAAGACAGAGTGAACTTCTGAAGCTTACTGGTTCAGGGTAGAGATGGGAAATGGGAAAAACATGATGAAGAGGTACTTTTAAAACTAAACCTGATGAGTGTATGTTCTAAGAACTTAGTGAACAGTGAATTTAACCCCCAGATTGGAAGTCTCTAAATCCACAGATGAAATATTGCAGATAAATTATTCAGCCAGTGAAAGAAAGAGCAGATGCTGGTAGGGAAGGGAAAACTTAACTTCTTAGTGTTAAATAAAGCTAAAATTACCTTTTAGCAGAATCATTTCTTCCGATTGTGAGTAATCCCTTGTCCCGTGACCTGCATATTTGGTACAGTTTTACCATTCTAAACCAAATGCTAAACTCAAGGCACTCAAGTGTAGATAAGATCTATTAAACCATCCTAAAGGAATCTTGAGTAAACACAATGTGACTTAAGCTTGTTATGATTTGTGCACATATGACTAAACCTCAGATTCCATTTGTAGCTTACATGGACTCTAATAACAGAAATGAAATATGGGTACTTTATCTTGCCAGCAACCTGGATCCAACTCTTTTTCCCCACTTCTGTTACTTAGCATCTTGACTATTTTCTACTCTTAAGCTTTTTTTATATAGAAGATTATTATATAATCAGTGAATGTTTTAGCAGGATTTTAAAAAGCAGCTTAATGAAAAGTGAAAAAGGATAGAAGTCACAATTAGCAAAACTAATAATTCAGGTTAAGTGAGTCAGGAAAAAAGATGGAAGATAGAAATATAAAGTACAGTAACTGCCCATTGTTCAGTCTGTGGGAATAACTGGAAAAAATATCATGCTCTTCATCTCTTCCAGTGATTAGAAGTATGTTTGATATACATAATTTGATTTGGAAACAAAAGTGGTTCCAGAGTTTTATAAAGGTTAAGTATGATTAAATTATCAGAAGTCTCAAAAGTTAGTGCCTTTTCTGAAAACCTCAGTGACCTGTGTGCTGTAATTGTGAGATTATCCTAGCATTTTTTCTTTTTGCCTTATATTTAAAAGATTTAAATCCTAGAATGTAAGCATATTTTAAAGCAGATGAATAAACAGTGATAAAAATTAGGAAGAGCTATATTTAGATTTTAAGAGCACCACTGCAGTCTTTTTTTATTTAAAAAGTTTTTTCTAAAAATTGTTTAATTAGCAACATTAATTTCAGTCTATTTTTAAAATTATGGCTATTTTTAGTACTAACAATTTACCTTTAGGCAGCCAAACAGAGCAGTATTTTTCTAAATCGCGTTAGTTAATCTGAAGTGTGTGTAGTAAAATGCAAAGGAGTTTTTTTTAACGTGAGATATGTTGTGTCTTTATTTAGGCTCTTTACTGTCCTGTTGTGAAGTATCATTTGTCCATGAAAAATCATGCATCTTTACCAAAAACCATTTCAGTTAATTTGTCTTGAAACAACAGTTCTTTGGTACAGTAAAGAGGATTCAAGGAACCAGAGTAAATCAGCGTAATGCTTAGAGGAAACTTGTACATTCTTTACATTTGCATGACTACAGAAAGAGAATTCTGTACCTTCTGGGGATATAAATTTTGTCCTACAGTGTGCAGCAATTCAAAGCAGTGCCCTGATTTTTTTTTTTTTTTTTCTGCCCTGGGCATATGCAAAAGGAATGGCTTATGAGTAGCCCCAAGGAGAAATATTTGGGATTGTTAATTGATGAGAGATTCAACACAAGCAGGCAATGTGTGTTTGCAGCCCTAAAGGCCAGCCGTATCCTGGATTGCATCAAGAGAAGTGTGACCAGCAGGTTGAGGGAGGTGATTCTGTCCCTCTACTCTGCTGTCGTAAGACCTCACCTGGAGTGCTGCATGCCCCAGAGCAAGAAGAACATGGAGTTGTAGGAGCAGGTCCAGAGGAGGACCACGAAAATGATGAGAGGGCTAGAGCATCCTCCCTAGGAGGACAGGTGGGGAAAGCTGGGACTCTTCAGCTTGGAGGAGAGAAAGCTCTGAAGAGCTCATATAGCAGCCTTCCACTATTTGAAGGGGCCTAGGAAAGCTGGGGAGGGACTTCTTGTTAGTGTGGGTAGCAACAAGAGGAGGGGAAATGTTTTTTAAACTGGAAGAGGGTAGATTAAGGCTAGGTACTAGGAGGAAGTTCTTTACTGTGAGTGTGATGACACACTGGAACAGATTACGCAGTAAGGTTGTGAGTGACCCCTCCCTGGAAGCATTCAAAACCAGACTGGATGGGACTTTGAGCAATCTGATCTAGAGGGACGTATTCCTGCCTATAGCAGAGGGGTTGAAGCTAGACATCTTAAATGTCCCTTCCAACCCAAACCATTCTATGATTCTTTAATTGCAGTATTCCAGCTCCTGAAATCCTGAGTTGGTTGTGCTGAGAAATGGTAGGCAGGATGGCTTACTGGAACAGGCTGCCTGAAGAGGTTGTGGAGTGTCCTTCTTTGGAGATCATCAGGAACCATCTAGTAACTTAGTGTGTGACCTACTGCAGGGAGCTTTCTTTATCAGGTGATTGGACCTGATTTCTAGAGATCCCTTCCAACCCCTATGATTCTGTAATTCTGTGTATAATCTTGGTACTATTAATAGGATTCCTGCCTTTCTGTGCTCATAATCCTAATGATGAGGTTGAGCAGGATTAAAAAAAAAAAAATCATAGATATCCTGAGTTGGATGGGACCTGCAAGAATCATCAAGTCCAACTCATGACTCCACAAGACAACCTCAAATTTCAATCGCTTTGACTGAGCACTGTTGAATTTGTTTCTTGAACTCTTGCAGGATAGGTGCTGTGATCACTGCCCTGGGAAGCCCTTGACAGTCTTATCAGTGAAGAACCTTTCCCTAATACCCTAATCTGACTCTATCCTGACACTTCCCCTCAGTCTCTTCTAGGTTACACAAGCAAAGGAACTTCAACTGCTCCTCATATGTCTTGCTCTCTAGACCCTTAACCATCTTTGTAGCCCTCCTTTGTCCTTCTTACATTGCAGTGTTCAAAACTGCTCACAGATCTCAAGAAGAGGTTGTGCCAGAGCAGAGCTGGACAGTCCATTCCCTCAACCAGATAACAATGGTGTGCTTGGTACACCTCAGGTACCCTTGTGGCTGCCTAGGCATACTTGTGACTCACATTCAACTTACCATCAACCAGAACTCCCAGATCCTTTTGTATTAGCTGCTCTCCAATGTCTCATCCCCCAGTATGTAGGTATGCCCACAGCTGCAGTTTTTTCCCATCCCAGATGCAGAATCTGATGCTTGTTTTTATTAAAGTTCATGGGATTGGTGACTGCTCACTCTTTTAATTTATCAAGATGTCTCTGCAAGCCTATCTACCAATGAGAGAGGCAACAACTCTTTCCAGCTTAGTGTAGTCAGCAAACTTTAAGTATAACTTCATATAAAGTCTTCCTTCCAAATCATTTAAGAAAACTGCTTCTAAAATAGAGCCCTCTGAAAACCCATTAGTGACTGGCCACTAGCCTGATGCAACCCTTTTACTACAACCCTTTGAGCCTGATCCATCCACTAATCATTCACCCATGACGTTATATTTTTGTTCAGTTGTATTCTGGAATTTTTGTTCAGAATGATACTGTGAGAAACAGTATAAAATTTTTTTCTGAAATCCAAATATGTTGCATCAATCGGCTTCCCATGGACAAATAGATGAGTAATCTAATAAGAGGAAATTAGATTTGTAAACAGTACCTTTCCTTTGTGAATTCCTTATCAGTGTTTTATTACATTAAACCTGCCATGATGAAGGTTCTTGCTGTTGTCCTTCTCTTCATTACCTTTACATCCTTTTGATGTGATGATTCTTCAGCAGTTGAGCTACTCTGGAGGCTGTTTGACTCTAAGATTTAACTTCTGTCTCTCAATAAAAGCTTTAAATCAAATCTTTCCTCATCAACAGTGATCTCCCCTTCTGGATCAAGTTCAGTGCCTAAACTATGCAGTTCTCATTAAGATTAATGCCACAAATGAAATGACTCACTTGAGTTCCTCGGTGGTGTAGAAGTAGGAGGGTTAGGATTCTAGACAGCAAAGTTTTAAACCATGGAGATCCATCTCCTAACAAAACTGAATGAAAACCTCCTGATAATCAAATCAGATGTTACGGATTGTCTGTGGATTCATTTATTGTGCTGTTTCTGCAGAAGAATTTGGATTCATGCTCTTTTTTATTTTTTTTTAATGTCATGTAGCAGTAATGCTTGATGTTTAGTCAGTAAATTTTAGCATCATCTACAAATGCTTAGGGCAAGTTGAGATCCAGTCTTAAAAGGTATAAAAAATGAATTGCATTTAAATATTCGTTGTTAGAAGAAGCTGGATTTCTATTTGTGATAACAGAAACCAGGATGAGCAGACAGACAGAATATATTACAAAGGTAATTCAGAAACAAAAACAATACCACATCTTGACATTTCTTATGTATTTTTAGTAAAAAAGGATATGAGACTGGCTTTGAGGAAAAAGTATTAATTCATTTAAAAAAACAAAACAAAAAAACCCCCACCGCATAATAATGCTGCACCCAGGCAGCATACCGTATTCCTTTTTTTTTTTTTTTTTCCATTACTGCAACATAGTATAGTTCCCTCCTTTGGCACTTGACTTTCTCTTTATGGAAAATCAATGCAAAAGGGGGAATTGGGAACATCCATATATCTTCCCAACCTGCTGTTAGGATTTGGCCAAGAGATACATTTGCGTACCAGGACCTCAAAGCAAACACAGCCCACATTATTTACACAGCTGTAATTGTTGTTCATGTAGAAAGTAACAGAAACATTCTAATATTTTAAGAAGTTTGGTTTACATGTCTGGAGAGTAGATAACAAACATAGAATTTATCTCACTAGTCTATTGAGATAGATTAATATACCCGATAGTCAGGATATGAAAATAAAACAGATTTTCACTAGTCTGTGCTCAAATATGAACTTTTTTGATATGGTGAACCATCTTACCCATTGATGGTTGTGAGATGACCTCAGCCCAGATGCCAGCTGAAATACAAGAACATCCTCTAGCATTTTTGTGCTTCAGAACACAGGGTAGTTTCAAAAGACAGTGATCAAGGACTCGGGCAAGAAAAATAAGAAAAATTTCTAATGATATCCCTTCAGAGCAAGACTGAGCTGTATTTGGAGGGTAAAATGTGGAAACTTGTACAGTTACATCTTCTGTATTTTGTCTCTTTTTGGCATTTTTCAGGAGTGTTAGAATTGTACTGATTATTACAAGTAACATTAAAATCCCCATATATTTTCTTAACTTATTTGCAAAAAATGATTTCTCAGCTTATAACATTTTTACATGCTATCCGATTAAAAGAAGTCTTTCTAGCTTCTCTATGTAGATATCATCAATGGTGATTGGTATACTTTATTGATAGATAATTTACAAAAAAGAATCTATATCTAATATAGAACTCTTTTTAGAAAGACTTAAAATCAATAATGGGGTAGATGATGTCATGAGAGTTGAAGCTTCTATTTTCCTGAAGTATAGAGTTTGTTTTCAGACTGTAGGATTTTATTTACTGTTGTTCTAATAACACAATTTTAAAAAAGAGATGAATAAAGAGGAGGTGATAGCAAAATGGGAAGTTCTGTAAAATGGGAATAGGCAGAAGACAACTCATTTTTCTCTAATAGTGAGTATAGAATTATAGAATCACTAGTGTTGGAAAATACCTCTGAGATCATCCAGTCCAACCATTCACTCATCAGCAATATTTCACCACTAAACCATGTCCCTTAAAGCAACATCTGAAGCTGAACATCTCCAGGGATGATAACTCCACCACCTGTAGTATGCAACATGTACTAAAGAAATAGTCAAGAACCTGTAACAACCTTATTTGCTAAGAGAGTTGTTCAGATTATGCATAAGATTACGTATATGTCTCATTCTAACAGTCTGTATCGGAACTGCTGAATCATGGCCTGAACCTCTGATTGATCACCTGTCTTAAAAAAGGTAACTGTATTCTCCATCCTGGATAATATTCATCCTTTTATCTGTTACTAAAATCAATTTCTAGATAGGAAGGTATAATGGAGTTTCGTGGAGTATCCTTTCCCTCATACAAGAGAAAGTAAATGTTGCCAAATGAAATATATGCAAAATCATTTTTCTTTAATTGAAAGCATTTTCCTTTAAATCCTTGAGTAAGAGAAGCATTTTGCATGCTGATAGTTTGAAAGGGATTTAGCATCTTGTTAGCATCTTATTGAAAATGCTGTGTAAAGGTCTACTTAGCACTATTTTGCAACTAATAAAATAGCTATGATTACTGCATAGGAAATCAGAATGGGATTGATAACGTATTTTTCTAGGGAAGAAAATGTGTTCTGTAGTAAGAAAGAGCACATAACACGAAACTGTACATGGGATGGAGATATCTAAGGGAGAAACGATATACTGGGAAAAGCTGGGGTGAGGATACTCATACATATATAGGAAATACATGGGTGTAAATCCAAAAGTTAATTCACTGGAAATACATCTTTGAGCAAATATCTGTAGCTAGAATTTAGAGGGATTTTGTTTGCTTTGTTTTATATATATTTCTCCACCACTACTTTTTTTTTTAATGATTCTTTGAATGAATATGATGTTTATGGAATTTTAACTTTTTATTAACCAATAAATAGAGGCATAATTTTTTTCCTGTTGTGTGAAAGCAGTCAGAACATAATCCATGTGTAGAGAAACTAATACTGAAGAATAAAAAGTTACTGATGTATTACAGCAAACCAGCACCCAAGTATGCATATTCAACCCAAAGCTCTTCCACAGAGCCCAGCTGCTCTCAAGGTCACAGATGGCAAAAGCAAAGATGATAACACTTAAGTTTTTGAAGCATGCAGGTTATCATCACTAATATGACCAATACCTGCTTTCTAAGGCAGCTGCTTCATGAATAATCAATGAGGGAGCTGTGAATAAGCAGATGGATTGCAGTTGATGAGTTCCCTCTGGGCAGGCATAACACAGTTAGCAGTTATGTATAACAAGTATCATATAATACCAGAACCCCACGCTACAGGAACATTGCTAAAAGAAGTGCATAAAGCCAGGGGCAGCTCTGTGTGAATTAGCACATAAGAAAAAAAGAGTGACTCAGAAATGTCATACTCTGATGAGAGTATGTTAAAATGTGTATTCATATATATGTATATTTTAAATAATTAATTCAGCATGTATAAAAAAGGGGAGAAATTCCCCCACGTGAAAGGAACCTGAGAACACATTGTGTAAGGTATTGTAAATGTATAAGGGAACAAGCAGATACTAGGTTGGTTTGTTTGTTTGTTTTTTGAAGTATTATAGAGATTAAAGTGGCTGATTATATATTTGTTTGACATGTTATTCAAATGAAAAGACCGAGTGAAAAATCAACACTGGTGACTGCTTTCATTCATTTTATCTTTCTCCGAGCATACATGTTCTCTGTCATTAATTGAAATAAATAGAAGTCCTTCTTGCCCTTATTTTAAGGGCCACGTAAAGAAATTTAACATTTAACATGTTGTGCTGAAGTGTGTCCAGAAAAGGACAACGAAACTGGTGAGGAGTCTGTAGCACAAGCATTATAAAGAGAGTGGCTGAGGGAACTGGGATTGTTTAGTTTGGAGAAGAGGAGACTCGGGAGACCTTATTGCTCCCTACAACTCCTTGAAAGGAGGTTGTGGTGAAGTAGGGGTTGGCTTTTTCTCCCATGTATCTAGTAATAGGAGTAGAGGGAATGGCCTCAAGTTGCATCAGGGGAGATTTGGGTTGGACTTTAGGAAAAATTTCTTTTCTGAATGAGTGGTCAAGTGCTGTAACGGGCTGCTGAAGGAGATGGTGAAGTCACTGTCTCTCGAGCTGTTCAAGAAAAGTTTAGCTTTTAACAAATGGATCTTTTCACATCCTTTGCTGAAATAGATGAGGAAACGAATTGTCTACTGAAGAGCATTTGTGTCTAAAGAGGAACACAGATATGCTTTATGGACATACATAATTAACTACTTCACGAATAAAAAGTGAGCACAAATTTACCCAAATTCAAAGTAGTTCTACATAGACAATAATTATGTAAGGTTGACTTTGGCCAGGATACTGGGTTTTGAATAAAAACACAATAGAATTTTTAGTGAGAGGAACTGATGAAGAAGTGAAGTGTGGAAACGGAGTGTGCATACCTCTTGGGAGAAGGGAATCGCTGGATAAAGAGCTGGGGGAAAGTTAGTTTATACACTATAGGCAACTTCATTTTTCATAAGCGCCATAAGAGAAAATTATGAACTACCTCCACTAGTGAACAATATTTTCTGTGGCATGATTTTATTCATCATCAGCCTCTCAATACAGTGGTGACCTGATCCAATTTTACAAAACACAAAATGCCTCCCTAGATACAGAGTGTTCTGTAGTTAATGCACACTTCACTAGTAGTATGGTATGTTTTCCATCTTGTAAAATCCAGACATTATGACACTACTTTATCACAATATTACAGCAGTATATCATAGATATTATCTTGTTACAAGTCTATTTTGGGGAAGGAGGGAAATTTTTTGTAAAATCTGCCGGGCCTAATAATAATAGTGAAAATCCAATTCTTTAGTTAAAAAAAAAAAAAAGACAATTCTTCTTCAATTAAAATCTTCTGTGGATCCACAGTTATTTTTATTTTTGTTCTCTAACTTTGGTCATGGGTTTCTTATTTGATTACTACATTGCCATAGAAACATATAAGATGAAATGACCCATCCTGGCTACCCAACAACAGTAGGTCTTTTGTATAAAGCAGACATATGAAGTGCTATCCTTGTAAAGGACTCAAAACTGTTAGCAGTAATAAGTTCTTCATCATTAAATAGTAGTGCTTAGTCATGTGCCCAGCTAATTGAGTTTTATTTTGTGGCACTGCTGCTGGCACAAGTGCTCCAGCCTTCTTGTGCCATAAGCACAAGGGCACGGGTGGCCATCCATTCTTCTTGGATGCAGGTCAAAGGTGAAACTGATATGTTTTCCCTGGTGATTCCCTTAGACTGTTTTTAGAGATTTATGCATATACAGATTTTAGAAAAATTCTGTAGATTGAGAACAGTGAGATTCTGTATGTTAGCTTCATTTATTAAAGAATAAATGTGGGAGAAAGGTAAATCCATTTGCTGTCACCCGGGTGAATGGGGAATTATGCGGGTCAGGAGCTATTTTGAGCATAAGAGATAATAATCATCCTAAAACAAACAAAAAACTTCAGCAACGAAATTACAGCTGAGATTAACAAAGGGGAAGGATAAACAACCACTGAAGCACCACAAAAGTAATTGTCCATAAACGGATCCTTTGAATAAGTTAATAATTAATCTGACTTCAATATTTAAACATATATATAACACACACACACATACATACATATATATATTTATTATTGGAGGAAATGCTACCTGGGAAATAATGTGATGATAGGGATAATCCAAATGTTTCCAGCAGATGGTTTAAATACTACCTGACGTGTTCCTGCCTGCTAGGAATCAATATGAAGCATTTTTCATGTTTAAGTTATTGCTTTGCTGTTCTACCACTCCCTCCCTTCTTCTCATGCATTTTGAAAAGCTTATAAATACAAGAACAACACTGCTGCCTCTATGGAAAATATAATTGTTGGCAAGCGATTTACTGCTTCTATCAAGCAGGAACACAACCAGACGTATATATAGAAGCACACAGGCATACTTACGTGATACTTATACACACACACGCACACAGCTTGTGTCTCAACTAGCATAATTTTCACACATTTTGCTGTATATTTTTTTGTTTTCATCAAAATAAAGATCTCTGCACACAAAGCTGTATTATTATTACTAAATTACTTTGACAAATGGAAAGAAGATTTTTTGTGCTGGTTTCAGAGACTTTCTCCCTATTTTAAAATATTTTAATAAGAGGTCACACGTCTAAGCTAGAATAGAATAATCAGGCAGCTACAATCCCTGAGTGACAGTAATAAAGGAGCTTTTTTTACCCATATTTTATTCAGATAAATAATTTCTCTCTGTATTGTATTAAAAAGGCTTTTATTTTTTTCCATCAAATGAGTTCATTGTCTATGTAAAAGGAAAATTTAACTTTTTAATTGACAGTGATTTATTTTTAGATTCTCCTTCCTATTACTTGGAGCAGCAATAGGTTATGACCTGTTTCATTAAGGGATTATGTACTATTTGCATGGATCCTACAAAGAAAATTCAATCCTTTAAAATGTGAACTTTATTCCTTAGAGTATGATATTGACAGACCTGTTACAGTGAAAGACACTTTAATAGACCCTTCCAAGATATAGTAAGAATCTAATTTTTTAAATTAGAAATACAAACCACGTGTCCAAAAACTTTCAGTTTTAAACATGACTTTAATGAATTTTAAATCAAGATGTATTTCAGAACTTGTAATACATATTAAATACTCCAAATGAAGAGCCTCCCTCTTGAGGTACCTAAGGCACGTGGCTGAGTCTTGCAAACCACTGACTACCAAAAGTGTATCTTCTCCTGTCAGCACTTCCATTTGTGTTGACAAAGTTGCTTTTATTACTGAAGGCTTGCTATATTGAAGCCTTACGTTTTTGATTTAGAATCATATTTACTCCTAAATGTATCTGAGATGGCATAGAACAATGTGTGATACAATTTTTTCCAACAGTTAAGTACATTGCTTTGGGAGCCCTTACACTGGAATGCCATCACCATTGCACATGATGGGGATGTTGGTTCTGTGCTTCTGTTGAGACAGACCATGGTACATTCTCCCCAGGTACAAAGGAAGTTAGAGAGGAACCACCACTATACCTGGGAATACCTATGGTGCCACGCTGTCATAGGCCCAGCATGGCTGCAAGGGAAGTGCACAATATCCTAGAATTCCCATCTATAACAGCTGAGGAGTATTTAGCCTTAAATGCTGAGGGCAGAAATTAGCTTTCTACACTCCTTTTTATTTTTATTTTTAAAATGTGAATATTTGATTAAGCTGTAAAACAAAACTACCTTCTATAGAATTTATAGAGCAGTGGCAAAGTAAACAAACTGTCCATTAGTGGCTAGCTGTTCCTGCATCTGCAACAGATGTGTTAATTTCACAGCTTTCAGGGTATAATGCATGATCATTAAGACATCTCTGCACAAATTCTCCTGACCACCTGTCATGTCTTTGTGTAGCTATTAATGGCACTGGTATTAAAGTTTATAAGAAATCAAATTACAAGGCAGTCAGGAAATTAATGCTTCAGCACTTCATTAGAGGATCAAAGGGTAGCAACCTATGCATTCATTTAATTAGTTATTCACCTAAATATACTTCAACTCTCAAATCAGTGTTTGATTTTGATGACTTTACCCACAGTTATCTACAGTGCAGGAATGTTCTGAAGTTCTTGAAGAAAAAAATATATAAGATCTAGGAATCTATAAAATGTTCAGCTATGAAATACTGTTTTGTATTTACTAGATGTCTAACAGCATCTTAGTCACTACTGGTGCAAAAGAAGTCATTAAAACATTATAAACGCCATTACTGCAAGTTGGGAGAACAAGTCAGCATGCAGGGGTTCATGTGGAGTGAACAATGTATTAGACAGGTGTAGATGGGAAAGGCACTCTTTTTTTTGATGTGCTAAGGCATTTGGTACCTGTGGGAATTTGTGGTTTCTGGGGCCTAGTGCAGGAAAGCAAAGTGCTGGTCATGATCCTAAATGAGAAGTAACTCATTGATTACCTGAATGAGGAGGAGAAGATTGGAGAAAGTGGGATGGAATAGTTTGGCAACTATTGAATACCTAATATTACCACATATTTGCATTGTAATAATGAAAATTACTTCAATACCGGAAGAGATACAAACTGAGAGCATGTAGAAAGAATTTGGTTGAGCTCCTTTTCCTGAGAAGGAAATATATTGGTGACTGAGAATAATCTATTCATAAAGAATCAGGCATTTACTTTTGAATGCAAATTAGGATATGTCTCGTGAACTGTTTTATTTGAATGGAGAACAATGTATCACTATCTGCTTTGTTTAAATACGTGAGGAGAGAGATATGAATTGGACATGACATTATAATACTATTTAGGGAAGATTACAGAATGTACAAGGAAGTTGCATTGCATTTCTCAAACTTCACCTTGCTGCTAATACCTTCCCTAACTATAACTATCAGCACAATTATATCACATAATTTAGTCATGATCATTCTCTCTTAGTAGAGACATAAGTCATGCATGTATCCATTTATGACATTCTTCTTCCATGTGAAATCACAGAACTGTAGAATGGTTTGGGATGGAAGAGACCTAGATCACCTAGCTTAAAACCCCTGTTATAGGAAGGGATACTTCCCACTAGACCAGACTGCACAGAGATCTGTTCAGCCTGGCCTTGAATGCCTCCGGGGTGGCGCATTCACCACCTCGCTGGGCAATTTGTTACAGTGTCTCATCACCTTCTCAGTAAAAAATTTCTTCCTAATGTCTAGTCTAAACCTACCATCTTCAAGTTTAAAGCAACTTCCCCTTGTCCTGTCACTACATAACCTTATAAAAAGTCCCTCTCCAGTTTTCCTGCAGGCCCCCTTCAGTACTGGAAAGCCGCTATAAGGTCCTCCCAGAGCCTTCTCTTCTCCAGGCTGAAAAGTCCCAACTCTCTCAGCCCGTCACCATAGGGGAGGCCCCTGCATTGGCCTCAATATTCCAGGTGAGGTCTCATAAGAGCAAAGTAGAGAGTCTCTTTTTAGCTGATGCAACCTGCTGCAACCCAGGATATGGTTGGCCTTCTGGGCTGCAAGAGTGCATTGCTGGCTCATGTTGAGTTTTTCATCAACTGACACCCCCAAATCCTTCTCCTCAGGGCTGCTCTGAAGACATTCTCTGCCCAAAATATGAAGGTTTTCATGGACATTACATTTTTCCCAGCCTATGTTTTTGTCTAGTCATTGAAGAATTTTACAATTAGAATTTACTTCCTGTTTATATCACCAGCGTTGCTATGACTTCAAATCAGTTGTGTCAGGAAGACCCATGAAAAAGGTGTGGAAAATGAGCTCAATCCTCTGCAAAAAAAGTACATGAAAAGAAAGTTGCTTATTCTAAGGTAACCCAGAAAATTTCTCTCCAGGAGATGACGTGACATGAAGAGAATATTAAAACAAAACCACTACAAAATATCTGCTATGTGATTCTGGAAGGATTCCAAAGGAATTCATGGAGGGTTTTGTTGTAGTTGCTGCTGTCAGGTTAATATTTCATTTATTTTAACACAGAGTATTAGTTAGCAGATTGTCTAAATATATAGATATAACAGCTGAATCTTACATATTTACAAAGTTGGTGAGGACTTTATAGCATCTTTTGTTTTTGATTTTCAATTTATTATTCCACTTGGGAACATTTTGAATACTGTTGCTCCAAAAACCTTTTTTCCCTTAATAATTATGCTGCTTTAGCACTCAGCTCACAAGTGGGTTGAGGTCCCATTGTAGAATAATAGAATGATTTGAGTTGGAAGGGACCTTCAAGATAATCTAGTTCCAATTCCCCTGCTATAGGCAGGGACACCTCCCTCTAGAACAGGTTGCTCAAAGCTCTATCCGACCTGACCTTGAATGCTTCCAGGAAGAAGAAGTAAGAGAAGTAGCTTTTGTATAACATACTGTCCTTAGAATTTAAACAACTAGAACAGAATGCCTTAGAGCATGATAAGCTTGATATTTAAGGGTGTATCTGGGATTGTGTGGTTTTGGCTTGCATAGCCCATAATCACAACAGTATGAGCACAAATGATGGATGAACAAATTCACATACATTTGTGTTTGGCCATCTGTTCACTTTTAGTCTTAAAGTACAATTTCATGGTATGCTAAAGCATTCATCCATCTCTACAGGGCTTTTTCATATTTTCTGTTTACTGTAAGTAGTGGATCCTTTTTACTGGTAGTAGATCCTAGAAGACTCCAGGAGGCTCCAACTGAGAACCACGGTTCCCTCAATGGAAATGGTATTCATACCTGTGCTGCATTTTAAAAAATAAACCTAAAGAATAGGCACAGTTCAGAGGAAACGTGTAATGGTATCTTTCATCTACAAATGGAGATGTGAGACTTGATTTGGCTGAGGTAACTCCCAGTTAAAGTGATGGGAAAGAACTCTGTGGTCTCTTCAGAATTTGTTGCTCAAAGTCATATTGAAAGTAGATCCAAGAAAAGATCCCTATTCCTGCTTTCTTCACAAGCTGGGTCAAGTAATCAGGAGCCCATATTGTACGTCCACTCACAGGCAAGTTTCAGTGAACAGGACAAAAAAGGTCCAATATAAATTGTGTGGTTTTGTCAGCATGTTTAAAGTTTGTTTTTTGGGCTAAGAATGGAGTAATCATTTTATTCATTTCTTTAAACACATTTTTAATGAGCACTGTGCATGCAGAAAAGAGCCATCTCATTTGCTTTAGGAAAATATTAGACACCTCTGAAACTGCTCTTTACAGATATTATATGCAACTGTGTATAAAGGTTGTGCAGTTCTTTTGTTACTTTCAAAGCATTTTTAATACTTTTCTCCTCCATGTTCTTTAAATATTTTTCCCATTTAGAGAGCTTTGGGAACATAGCCCCTTCCTTGCAGTGCTAATTAAGTTCACTCATTCATTGTAACAACAGTAGCAAAGAAAGATGAAAAAGCTGAATTAAATTGTCCCCTGGCATAGAATCTAAAATGTTGCTATGCTTAAAAATAGCTATTCTCCTCCTCTCACCCTGCTTTTTCTTATTTTAAAAATTTAAATATACTTTTTCAAAGAAATACGATTCTACTTATCCTACAATCTACAAAATATATAGATTATTAACAGAACTGTGCAGTATATATTAATTTGAATTCACAAAACCTTTTTCTTGAGCTAATAATTAGTTTAAAATTATAGTAGCAAAGCCCCACTTTTTACGTAGAAGAAATTTAGTTTTTCTGCTTGAAATCCACCAGTTCCAGAACATTGCCCTTACATATCTTTTGACAGTAAAATTAAAGACATGGAAAATTGCTGCAACTTTACTTTTGACTACTTAGAAGACTGCTATAATTCATGAAACAGACAGTTTTGCAATCCATTTATGGTAAGCTACTTGGCTAATGGGTTATTGTTTCAGAGACTAAGGATAGTTAGAAAAAATACTGCTCCCTACTTTCTATTTTATGAGCCAATGGAGATAAGAACAGAAGTTTATTCAGAAATAACTCAACTTCCTTTTCTTTATATTTCCATGTAAGTTATTTGGATTCATATTGGAAAATAAGCATGCTGGGGGAAAATCGTACCAAATTCAAGCTACTAATCTATTAAGATCTTATTTTCTACCAGAATTGGTATTTTAGGCAAATAAATAGTACATAATTTGTTTTGTTTTGCTTCATTTTCTATTTTATTTTATTTTATTTTAAATCTGGTTTTGTTTTGTTTTTTTTAATTTTTGCCTCTAAAATGGTATGAGGCTACTAGCTGTGAGATCACTCAGCAGAGGACAGGTACTATACAAGTCTACCTTTATTCTACAAAATAATTCTTCAACATCTCTGAAGGCACTGATACTGTATTTTTAAGTCAGATTTGTCTTTCACCAGTTTTGTTAGCTCATTTTCTTTCCTCCACATGCTTTTAGAAATCTGAGGATATGCTATAAGATAATTTCTGTTCCTTTACTCATCTAGCATTTTTCTAGTTGCAGTGTTTGTCTGTTGACAAACAACCCATTTCAGTGTTGGCTTTGGTTTTCTATAGAGTTTCTTACTAGTTTCCCTAAGCAACTTTTTGCTATAAAGTATTCTCTGCCCTTAAATGCTGTTCTTACCTAAATGGAAACAGTTAAAAAATGACATGTTGATGTAGATGTCAAATTTTCCAAATTTGCTTTTCAAAATTATATAAAGAACATACTATTTTACTGATATCTGTACTTTTCAGTGATCATTGCAGCAGTCAGAGAAAGAAAACTGACTTGATTGGAGTCTGAATGGATAGCACTGAGTCCCACAGGAATAGATAGACAATACTCCAGGGGATTTACGACTAGTTTGGCTGTGGTGGCTGTCTCTCCAAGTGACTCAATACATTCAAACTCTGCAATCAGTTCTGACTAAATAGACATGGTCTTTCCAATTTTCTAATAGAGAATTGAACAGTAAGAAATACTATCTAAAACTGTTTAGCTTGCAGGGGAAAAAAAAGCACAACAATTTTTGTTTTGCTAAGGGCAAAAATTATAATGCTGTGATTTTTTCTCAAGGTTTTGACTTACACTAGATGTCTTGGAGATAGTGATGACTTGTGCTTGTATCCCCAGCTGAAAATGTATTAGGAAATGGTTTAGAAATATAGTATAACATGCAAAAGAGGAAAAAAAAATATTTCAGAAGTTTGGACTTTGTCTAGAAGAGTATGAAGCAAAATGCTCAAACAATCTAGAAATCTAAATGTGAACTTTGTTACATCTTCCAAAAAACAGGTTTGCTCATTCTGTAGATCAACATGTGTTTGATAGGCTCTCAGCATTGACTGCAAAATATCGTGGCCTTATGAGTTGTCTAGATCATTCTTTGCTGCTCTTTCTCCCTGTTTTATTTGTTTTTTAATATATATAGATCATGTCCAACTGCAGTGCAGATATAGCCCTTTTCTGTTTAAGTCACAAGGCATAATTTTCATGGCTGGTAAACATCAGGTGTGGCAAAATTTTCTCCCACATATTTTTGAGCTTCCTTTGTTCATGTTAATCTATGAAGTTCCAAATATTTAATAATATTTTCTATACAGTTCTGTTCTTTTATGTGGTAGCTTATTTTTTTTATTTCCTACGTGTCTAAAAGCCAAAATCTAAACTTGAATTAAACTGTTTTAAAATAGTAGCAAACTAGAGAGAGGCAAAAATTCAGAAAACCTAAAAGCCTGAAAACCAGCCCTCTGGGGAGTTGTGAATGTGCAGCAACAATATCTCTTTATCTGACTCAGTGAAACTAAGTGACTGGACACTGCAATTCGAATCCTATAAAGAACTCTCTTCAGAATAAAATATAGATGACTATTTTTTTGTCTCCAAAAGCCCTTATTACTAACAGTTACAGTATGTTTTCTATTCAGCCACTGAATATCATTCATTTCCTCCACATTTTAATTTGCATTATAAAGATGGCTCAAGGCTGTTCACATCAGAGTTATTCCTGTGGTGCTGTGTTTGAGGAAATACTTAGCTGAGCAGATTACAGCTAACACAGCAAGGCCACCTTTCTGGTAGTGATGATGGATATCTAAGACAAGCTATGATAGACTGATTTTTCTGTTGATGACTGTTTGTTCTGTCTGAACAAAAGCAGGTCAAGGTCACAAAACATGTCCAGTTAGACAGTGCTCATTAGCTGTCTGTACTTTTATTCAGAGGGAACATTCAGAGGGCTTGCACAGAAATGAAGCAGATATGTTAATATCAGATTTTGCAGGATGTCTCCAGTCCCATAAGAAACCCAGCATATGTGGATTTCTACATTTATGCAAACATCTATTTAAGCGAGTGAGTTAGCCTGGGGAACCTTCCTCCCAGGATTGGGGCCAGAATGAGCTGCTGGTGAGAACAGGTGGTATAAATACAAGGATGCAGAAGGCAGAAAATAGGAGAATCAGTTATGCTAGTTTGTCATACAGAAATGCTGGCAAATCTTTTCACTACAATTAACAGTATCAGTGTGTCAGCAACAGCGTCTTTGAAGTTGCATCCAGGCTTGTTATTTAAAAAAGAGAAAAAAGAGTTTGAGTTACATTTCATGAAAACACTAGAGAGTTTATGAGAATGGTTTGGATGTGGGAGCAGAGAATGTTTCTTATGTGACACATGGAAGGATGCTCTTGAGGCTAGCTGCATGCAGGTATTTATTTATTTTTTTACTAAATCTTGCCAGATGCATTGTGTTATTCAAGAAGAAGCATTTAGTACAGTTGGAAATCTTCAGTTTTGCTCCCTGGCTTTTGATAGTAGGAAGTTGCTGGTTTGGCAAGGATACAGCACTCCATTAAAGGAGGTTGTCTGAGTTGTCTGTGTCTCATCTATTCAGTTCTGAAAGCATTTCTTGTGATTTTCTTTCACCAGAATGAATTGCTGCAGTCATAACTATAAAAGTGAATTTACAGGTATCCTGTGACACAGTCTGTGTTTTACATAGCAGGTTGACCAATGTCAGATACATTTTCCAATAACGCCACTCAACAATTGTCATTCTTCTTCACTTGCCCCTTGGAAGCAAAAATCAGCTGCATTTCCTCTTTTTCAGTGTTTTTAATTTTTGTATGGCTTAAGGCAACAATGCACAATGAAACTCAACCAAGCAAGAGCCCTGCAGAACTGTTGCTGCTTCACTCACACCTACACCCCATTCTTCGAGAAGTGATGCATTTCTTTTCACCATAGTATTTTATTGCAGTGCTAAAAAATACCTAGTTAAAGTCAAGTTCCCATATGCTGGCTTCTATGAAGACATGTTCTTCCCCATCAACTTCTCAGTCTGTGTCACAGACTGGAAAGTGAGGCAGACAGCTGCAAAGGCAAAAGTTATAACCAGCTGCACCAGCATAGGCTAGACTAATGTCTGAAGGGATTTGATCCACCTCTGGCAACTGCTCAAGAAACCCTGGCTTTCTCAGTACTTTGGCAATGTTTGCATATAGTGCATGCACCATGGCAATGACTGGTTGAGTACTTGCTATCCAGTTCAATGTTTAGAGCAGTGAAATTACAGCTCTGTCTGCAGGGAATTAAGAGCAAAGAAGGTTTGTGGGCTCTGCCTTATTTTTCCTTCCCCTAGTAGCAGATCAAAGTGCCAGGGGCAGATGTGTACATGCCTTCAACGTGGAGCACTATGTTCAGATGGGGGAAATTCAAGGAGATCAGGTTGTGCTTTGCTTTCCAGGCCCAACACTGGTCTATGTGTGCATGTGAGATAAATAAGTTGAGGAGAGTGGGATGGATCTTTTCTGCTTTCCAATGAGAGAAAAGAAGGAAAAGTAGGTGCAGAATACAGTGTCCTTATGATATTGATTTTTTTGTATATTATTACAGGAAGATATTCTTCCCCTATTACTATGACTTGGTTTTTTTGGTTGGGTAGTATAAATATCACACAGTACAAGTTGGGAACATTTCTTCCTAAAATTTGATATTATTACAGAATCTAAAAGCACAAACAGTTGTGTCTCTACCACTGATCTGAGACTTCCGTACCAGAAATATTTATTCCAAAACCGAAAAAAGGGTGGAGTTTGAACATTTGTTAGCCCATTCTGGGGAAAGAGGACATAAGGGAAAGACAGAACAACTGATGGTATGCTCTGGTACAGGTCTGAACTGCGCCAATATTTCCAGAATTTCTCTCAGGCATCTCAAAGATTTGCACTTCTGCTGCTTAGTTGTCACCTGAAAGTAAGAGGCATGTGAACAAGTGTGTGAATGGAGAATTTCAAGAATGCTAACATGGAACTTAGCAACTTTGAAAAGAACTTGGTGAATAAATAGCCAAACACTGAGATGTCACCTGTTTCCTAATCCTCAGGAAGACTCTATAGGAAATTCCACTAGGTTTTTATGGTTCTGGTGTTTTTATTTTTGATGGGATGAGGTTTGGGATGACCTCAATAGAATAAATTTAGTACTACTTAATGAAAATATCTGCACAGATTGAAATTTTTTGTTTTAAAAGAAAGCAGGATGCACAGTCTTATATTTTACAAGGATTTATTGCAAGAGAGGATAAGAGAAATTGTCATTCAGATTTTCTATTCTGTGTATTTACATAGAAACCACTTAGTTTATATGTAAGACATTGCCACTTAAAGTATTAGTTTATACATCAGGACAGGGGTTGCACTTGTACATAGAGTGTGTATTGCTGAAATTGGTATTTGCTGAAACTCTTTTATTGATTATTTTATTAATTTATTTTTATTTTATATGAAAGAGAACTAAGAAATGCACACGCAGAAAACCAAGGCATAGCTTCACACAAAGACTTGTCAAGTACTTTTTCTAGAAACACTCATCACAGACTACATTACTTGGTTCATGGTACTGGAGTCACAAATTCTGAAACAGGCCATTTTAGCTCAGAGCAGTAAAATTTTAAGATGTCTGTGACTACTGGGGTAACTACTTAGAAAAATAATCACAGTATAGAAATCACATGAATTTTGAAAAGCCATAAGAAGGTGAGTTACATCAGCAATGTATTTTGTGGCTCCCGGGATGTTGCTCCAAAAACGACACTCAGATGTATGTTGTGTGTTTTCTTGCATTATCTCCTCAAACAAAATAATAAGAACATTGCCTTCTTACAAACTTAATAATTTTTCAAAATATGCAAGGTCTTGCAAGGCTTATCTCTTTTGTGAACACTTCCAGAGTCCAAAGTAAGTGTGGTATCAAAGTGAGATCCCTAAGCAGACTCCATAAACAGTGGTTAGCCCTTGTTTGTCAGTTCTCTGATTTTCAGATTATGGTAATTGTTGATTATATATGAAGTCTATGATGTCCCATCTGAAAGGCTTCGCTGCAAGAATTGAGAGTTATTTTAGGTGTTCTTATATCTAATAAATTCATTTGGAATTGAGGGGAAAAATGACTTAAAATTATTAATAAGTGAGATGGGTTGCCAGGGGAACCAATTGTCTCAGGTGCTCCATTCCAATATAGCTATTAACCCCTAGTCCATATTTATTATTCAAGGGAAATAATTGACTTGAAAAAAGGAGAATTGGTTGTCACAAAAAGGGACAAGCCACTGTGTTAATTCTGAATCATTTGCATGCAATAAAAATAAATTGAAGGTGGTGAATCCTCTCTAGCACTAAAATGATTTACATTTGGGTTACACTCTGCTTTTCTGAGCTCTCAATATTATAGAACTTCAAAGAGAACTGACAATAGCAGATCTGGAATGAAATATAACGTCCTACAGCAACCATGATCAGACTTAAAGTTTTATCAGGCTGAATTATTGAATTTCTTCCAATTCTCAGAGCTTATTCTAGTACATACCAGGTCTCAAAGTCCATAAGAAGAATTCAAAGAGTTAATATCCTATTATTATTTTTTCTGTATTAATATCCTATTATTACTTTTTCGGTGTCAGCCACTATTTACTCTAGCTAGTGAGGTTACCCATTTAACTGAAAAGAATGAGAGCTTCAGTAGACATTTTAAGAGAATTTGCACAGAAGTAGTAGTAACTATTTCCAAAGAGTCTACTTATAAAATTCTTAAAATATCAGTAGTCAAAGTCTAGGAAACATTTGATTCTTTTTTTTTAATCTGAATTATTTTACAGTTAACATTCATCAAAATTGTCATGTATTATCAGAAGAAATTTTTCTCTAGAAGCTGTGTCCTAAATTTTCTTTTTCCCAGTAGCTGATACGTTCTAATCCATCTGCAATCACACTGAATCCACATATATTCAGCTTGGCATGGGATTTATGATTTGGATAATGGCCTGATTCTATGTTGTGGTTTTTTTGTGTTTTTTTTTTCTTCTCCCAAAATTATAATAATAAATATAATTTAGATGTTTTCATTTTTTTTTCACACAATCCTTGATTAAATCATTGATGATTTATCAGTCTTAAAATAACCATAAAGTATGATTAAAAGTAGAATGAAAATATCTCACTGGAATACTGAAAACAATGTATGTTGTGTTTATTTTTAAAAAGTTGTTATCCTTTTTCTGAATGTATCTAGCATACGTGTAATGTATAACAAGAAAACAAACAGAAATCTTTATTAACAGGCTCCTGTGATGCATTTGAGGCCATAGGATAAAAGGTGATGTAAATAAAAGTATTGGCTAGAGGAAAATGAGGATTGGCATGCAGCCTTTATGATGTTTCCTATTCTGCCTGGTCCCCTTATGCTCTTTCTTGTTAACAATATATGTAAAGTGAGTAGCCTTAATGTAAACTGTTTATTTGTTAGAACAAACAAAAATCGCATCCCTGAAATATGACTTCCTCTCTCTTCTCTCTGTTTTTATTTACTCTTTAAGCATTACTTAGTAGTGCTTACCGTTGATGTGAACTTGTGGATAGTGGGCTGATTGTTTTATCAGCTTGAGAACTGATAATGCAACTCTGTTGCCACTATACTTCTCTGCAGAAGAAGGTTCCTATAGTACGTGGCACTGCTTTCATTGCAATCTTTTTTCAAATCATACGTTACAATCGCTTGCGAATATTGCAATTTATCTATAGATGGCAGCAGACTTACGCTATGCGGCCAAAACTAAACCTGTCAATTCTTTCCAGTTACTTGTGCCTAATCATTTCATCTTTGTAAGAGCAGTATGCAGGAAAAAAAAAGGGTTGCAGGGTGGATTAGGCCATAATTTTAACAGCTGAGAAAAAAATCAGAAAGTGACCAAGAAGCAACAATATTTGAAATGAGGGAGAATGTTCTCACAGCACTAGAAATTAACTTCACAGGTGATAATAATTTACTTTCTTCCCATTACAGATATTTCATTTGGGAATTAACCTGTGTGTTTGAATACCATTACTTTGCAGTTGGACTCCACAGAGTTTGAACAGAGCTTTGCTGTCAATATTATCTATTCTTCTTTTTGTCATAACATATTTAAGGAAAATTTTTTCTTAATCCTGCAGCTACAAAACCACTATGAGAATATTTATGACAGGATACCTTGTGCATACATCATAGAGTAAGTGGACATGCTTCAAGGGATCAATTAGCCTCTATATTAGGTTTCAGTGGCTGCAAATGATCACTGAATGTTCTGTTGCAATGGTCTTATTATCTTCTGGTCCTTCATAAGAATCATAAAAGAGATTAAATTCAATTTATCGAAAGGCAGGCCATTAAACCCTTGATATGTGCTGCATTGCGTGCATCAGATTTCATAATGGAAAACTGATTTCATAGGAGACGTAATAGAAGATAATGAAGGTAAAAACAATTATAGAAACTAAGGTCCAGTGATTATCAATGCCATCAACATTTGCATATTAGGCCCTAAGGACATCTTGTTTATAAGTGAACATACATGAGCCAAATATACTTTTAATATGCTCTACTCATTGTTTTCAGAAACCTATACGAGAGAAGAAATATCTACCTTGAAATTTTTAGACTATCCAACAGCCAATACTGGTATTGGGTTTTCTGCAGGGTGAAAATAATCGATAGACCATAACCTTATCTAAGACAAGAACAGCATATGGATAAAATGTTTGCCTTTTCTATCTCAGTTCATGCATTAGCAGAGAACTGAGAATAAAGTATTGGAAATACTCAGTTTTAATTGGGTATGTTTGCACATAGGGGAAAGGTTGTGGACAGAATCAGTCTAATTAGTATTTTCAAAATAATTTAAGCTTATATCACTCTGGAAAAATAAGATTTGCTATTCAAAATTCTGGTTCTTTCAATTCTTGTATATTCTCTTCATGATTTATGCTTTGAACACCTAGTTTGCTGGCAGGAACAGATTTGATGATGTTAAGGTCAGTAAACGCTGTTGACTTGCTTGATCATCTGCAATTCTGCTTGTTCAAATGGATCAGATCTGTTCAGCAGGCAGTTTTTCTAGGCCAGAGAAAAGGGAACAAGGCAAGAATGCTCAGGTAAGAACTGTCCATTCATATCATAACTGAGGCATCTCTTACACATGCAAGGAACAAAACATAAAGTTTCTGGGAACCTTTATTGTCACAGAACAAATCATGCCTCCTTGCTAGGTGAGAAGGGAGGGTCAGGACCCTGGATTTAGGAAACTAAATTCCCTTTTTAGAAGCTTAATCTTTTTACGGTCTAAGCAACTGACATAAAGCCAGACATAGGCATAAGCATTTTTGTTCCTTTTTGAACAGATTTTTCTCTTGGATGTCACAACACTTGAACAAGTCTTCATGGGCTCTTGTCTCATCTGTTTACCCTCAGCTGCCTTTGTGTATCATTATATCTTAAACTTGCCATAAAAAAAATAATAAAAAAATTCTAATAACATTTTTTCCAAGATTTTAAAGAAATTTTTACCACTTGGACTATACTAACAGGACACAGTTTTCAAATACTTCAATGAAAAAAAAAGTTTCCTTTGAGAAACCAAAAAAGCATCATGGTCTGCAGAGATGAAGCTTCTTAGATATTGAACTTTATTTCATTTTATGTCTGTTATGGAAGAAAAATTGAATTAAGTTCATCCAAGGGAATGAGTATAGTGATAACTTGTACTTTACCCAAATAGTGGCTAGGAGGTTCAGTGACTGGAGTCCCCTGGAGAAAATCAGTGAATAAATCTTCATTGTCGAGGTGATAATGAAGCTTAGGGGAGTTTTAGTAGTTCAATATTTAAAAAACCTCTCTCTTTATGGCACAAGCATAAATACCTGTCTTGGTTTGAGATGGTTCTGAATAATCAATTAAGTCTAAAAAATGCCTTTTATAGCCAGTAGGATACAACTTCATTTAAGTAAGATATGTCTTCATTTATTCTTGTCTGCAATATCGCATCCTTTCCCTCCTAATACTTTCTCTCCATTTCATTACCCTCTGAGAATATCTACAAACTCTAGAAGAAAAAAATAGGAATTAAAAGGTAGGTACAGCGATATTAATCAGTCAGAGTTTAGCTGCCCCAAGGTATTCTGTAGAACTACCAGTCTGCTGTATGGGTTTTCTTTGCTGTGTTGAAATATAGAGAGGGGTGCTTCTCTGCTGTCTGAGAGCCAAGGCAGCCATTAGAGATAGAGAAAATCAAGTGCAATTTCCTACTCAAACTAAGAAAATTCAGTTTATTTTTCCTGCTTCTAAAAGAATGTCTTAACTACTGATATTCCCAGTTGTCTTAGAATCATAAAATTGCTCAGGTTGGAAAATACCTTCATGATCTTCTCCAAAAGATGTTCAGAAATCCCTGCGTATAGCAGGAGCAATCTAATTAAAGCTATAGCATTATGCCAGCAGATATAGATGAGCTGTGTTTATAGATGATATGGTACAGAAGATGGAGATGCTTCCAGAAGTTGCTCACTTTGTGCAACTGAGTGCCAGCTCAGATAGTTAATTCAAATAATAAGTTAAAATCAACCACCACTGGTTTAAACAAAGTCTATCAGATTGTCATAGAAGTTTTCTTACAAGAAGCTCTGAGGGGGAATAGACAGGAGATATAGCATTACCAGGAGATTTTAATGTGTTCAAATTCTGCAGCTGTTTACTGAGTCAACATCCGGCTTAAGCCTTACTGTGCCTCTTCTAATACAGAGAGGACTTCAGTAGTCCATAAGCAGATACAGCTTTCTTTCACTGCTGTGTTACAATTAGGCTGAAAAATAACACCTGTCATCCTCAAGGCAATCAGCAGCTTCTTGCCAAATCTGATAGACCCAGGTGATTGTTTCTGCTACTCTCCTATCAGATGATAATAGATACATGAAAAGAAACAGCTGAAAAAATCACTCAGAAGGGAAAAAGTCATGTGAGAATTATAATGGGAAAAAAAAAACCAGGAGAATGTATAGTAATATAGCTGTTTGTTAGTGGTATCTTATCAGATGAATGTCTTGCTTGATAAATATTTACCATTTATTCTATTTGTACACTGTATAAAAAGTTTTTTTTTGCAGTGACTTTGTCTGTTTTTATAGTAATAAAGTGGAGAAGTACTTTAAAGACAGTGATGTTTTAACAAGTTAAAAAACAATGCATTTCAAAGTAATTTCTTTCTGTGAAATCCACAGTAGTTCATAAACAAGACATTTCACTTTGGAAAAACTAGTTTTGCCATGGAAAATAACTAGTACAAGATAAGGTAAAATATTTTAAAAGTTAGACATATATTTTACTAACTTTTGGTTTTGATAAAGATTCTTTGGCAACATTTTCTCATTTCATTAGTAAATTTGGCAGTTTTTTAGTAAATCATTTTCTCCAAAGAGCAAAGAATGCTTTCAGAGCCAGAGATAAGGATGCTTTCAGTATTTACAGGGAGGTAAAAAGAAAGGCTGATTCCTTGTTTCTTCTTCTGTCATGCTTTTGCTCCATTTCCAGTGCCATTTGGGAGAAAAGAGCAACTGTAGTGAGATAAGCTTGGGTCTTGGGTCAAGAGGAACTACAAGAACTTAATTTAGTCATGCAAAAAAACGTTTTTCTTTAGACTTCGACCAGGATTTGGATTGTTTCTACAAGAGGTGAAGGATAAAGTATATAAAACATAAGAAACATAGAAACAGAAGCATGAAAGAAGATGAATATCTGAAATAAGGCACTAATTTTCCATGTTACCTGTAATTGTTTCTCCAAAATGTGGGGCAAAAAGATCTTCAAGAAAAATTGAGGAGCTATGTTTCAAATTCAGATCATGAAGATCAGCTTGCACAGGGGATTTGGGGATTACAGGCCCAGTTTTAACAACCACAGCCTCTCTTGTCTAGTAAGGATTTTCCACCAGCTGTTAAAGTATTGGTCTGAGTTTAGCTCCAATGTTTAACATGGAGTTCTTTTTGCATTTCACAACATACTGTTGAAATATAAACATGTGAAGACAGAATGCAGTGAAATTGTAAATGCTTACTTTTTGTAAAGAATGTGTGTTAAAGTAGTTGCAAGAGCTATGACTTAAAGAACAAAAGAGTGGAGGAAAAAAAGGCAGTCCTGTGGCCAGCTGTGTACTTCTGTTGCATGAATGGAATTTTATGAGCACATTCTTCTTATCTGAAGCATGCAGAAAATTGGGGACCAGGCTGAAATAAATTGTGTGAACAGCACCAGAGAAATCGCTGAAAGTAAACTTTGCCTTAGAGGTTCAGGATTAGGCTGATAAGAGCAATGCAATATGTTTTATAATCCATTGAGCCAATTAAAAAAATAAACTATTTTTGAGACATAAATTAAATGTAAAACCTCAATTATTAGATTGCACCCAGATTTTATCTAACAATTAAATCTTGAGTAGTTTATTAAGCCACCTTTTCTTGGTCCTAAACAGTCAATATTCTAATTTGTTATCTTCCTGAGGATTCCCAGAAAGCTTTTCTGAGTTTTTTGAAAGCATGTTAAAAGAAAAATTTCTCTAGATATAGATTTAAAAACAATATATTCTGAGCCACTTAAAGTTATTAAATAGAAATTAATGTCTTACTCAGTGTTCATTCTAGTAATTACTGAATTATTTAACCTTTAAAAACAAAATTAAATAATTTTGATACTTGAAATGAGTTACACAGACTACTGGAATTAGAGGCAGGCCCACTGCCTCACATTTTCTGCTTGTTTCCATCATGTCAAAATTTGTCATAATTGGTGAACTATGAAGGATAGACATCCTTAACAAGTTCTGAATCTCTTATAAGTACAGCTGTATCAGCAAACTGCTCAGTGATCTCTGCCTAAATGTATTTTATGTTGAAACATTTCTTAGTTTATTTTCCTTTTAATAATAATAATAATATTAATATTTGGACAAACAAACAAAAGTCTCAATTTTCTATTTGTGTTGCATATGAAGACCTGATCCTGCTATATCATAAATCAGAGTCTTGATTTGTAAGGAGCAAGGCCAAGAAATGTTAAGTTTATGGAGGAAAAAAAATTCCAGGTTTATTTCATTAAAGAAATACCTCTCTACTGCTTGATATGTCTACAGTGGCCTATTTTAGTGAACTAATTTTTAAACAGTGGCTATGAATTCTCTATCTCACTGCTACTCAAAGTGATTAATCATGCCACTATAGATAGTTAGAATGCTGTTTAAGTACTTATTTTCACCTTTAATAAACAGAGGAATTCTAGCTCCTGAATCTCTGTAAGATGTCCAGAATGCCTCTTCAAGACTTGTTAATTGAAGGTGCAGTGCTTCTGTTTTTCCCTTGGAAATTATTTTAGAGCTCTCTAAATTGAGTCATTGAGTCATAGATAACTGGGAATGGGACTAGCACTAAATTACATGCCTTTTTTCAGGAGTGAAATGCCCGTATGCAAATGAGTAGAACCCTCCCCCACATCATGGGAAAAAAATGAAGTGATAACATAAAACAATTGTAAGAATATCAGACAAAAACAAGCAAGCAAACAAAACATTTATTTTTTTTCCATGAGAAGGAATAAAAATAGTAGATGTCTAGAAAAGTGTATAAAAGCGCAGCAGTCACAAGTGGGTACATCCTTTTAATATTCTCCATTTTCAATTCAGGGCATTTCTGAGCTCTTGCATGACTATTATGCCCATGATGACTCTTGATGAACCTCTTGAATTTGCCAAGCTTCCATGCTATTTTAACAGAATTTTCAAGTTTGTCTAGACTTCGCTTATATCAAAATAAACCTTTAGCACTCACCACCTTTTCCAGAAAGAAGGTAGGCAATTCAATCACCTATTATATGTAGAATGATTTCCTTTGGAACTTGCCTCCCTTTATGTTTGTCCAGTATCCTATCTTCTTCATGAGATGAAGAGAATGAATGGAAAGTATTCAAGGTTTTATGGATTTATTTTATTACTATTCTTTTGATTCAAATACTGTTGAAGAAATGAAGATGTCAGAGACACTGTATGTTTTACTCATATGTAGGACTACCTCTACATTGTCCTAAGGAGGACCAAAACATTTGGATTAATCCCTTTAATGTTGAACCAGATAGCTTAACAAACTTTAAAATTTTTTGAAGGTTCACTAATGGGACTGGAATTGTTTTCTGTACCTCAAATGTCATAAGAAATGATCTACTCTGCATACTGTTTGTGAAGGTGTGATTTCTCAAGTAGTCTTATGAAAAATGAACTGTCCCTCTCTACCACTGGCCATTTCCACATACCATTACCTTCTGCTTAGACTCATATTGCTTACTGAGAGTTCTTTGTATATGCTCAGCTACACAAAAATATGGGCCAAAGCACTTCCTAGAACAATAATTAAAGTCAGAAGTAGTCAAGAAAATGTGTACCACTTTAAACTATGTCAAATGGGAACAGAATGCCTTTTCAAAAGTGGTCATTGGTGGTATGTGTTTCTCATGTCTAAAGAATCACTGGATTTTTTATTTCACTAGCAATGTTACTGAAAAAAATTGTGGATTCAAAGTATGTGCAGCTGGCTTTTGTTGTTGTTTTTTTCCTGCTTTTCTTCTGTCTATAAACACTTGTCTAATGTCTTACAATTGGCAACTGTACTGCTGTTGTTTTTGGTATATATCCTCTTCTGGGCTTGATTGATAGAAAAGTGTGAAAATAGTATCATATGTCCTACAAGTAGACAAACATCAGTCTGTAAACAATAGCATAAAGTGCTATTAAGTCTGCAGTGTAAACACACACAAGATGATAAAATGTGCTAACTGGTGATGTTGCCTGCATATACAAGCTGAAGTGAACTCATGCTCCTCAAAACTCGATCAATCCCAGTTCTCTTTGGAGCCATTCATAACAGTACAATGTTCTGGAAAAATTCAGATAACAATCTGATACATATTCTTTTAAATATAGATAGCATCACTTTAATAATAAAAGTAAAATACAGTGACTAAAACATAAACTAATTTATAGTGAGACTTGAAAGCAAACTTTACCACAGACAATTTCATAGTGATTGTAAGGCTATTCATAAAGCTTCAAATATAGCAGCAAAATATATTACAGGAACTTGTAATTCTCACGCAGTCATTGTAAACAATGGGGACATTTACATATAGATTGCTGCTGAAAATAGTGATGGGTATATGAATGCTTTATTTATAATTTTTATAGTATATCACTAGTTTAGCTCTTGCTGCATTCAATTATTTTAAGATGGGAGATATATTTTTAGTAATTGTTCTAATTTAGGAAGCATGTGTTTTTTGTGAAAGGCAAACATAGTATCCCTCAGAGAAAAACCTACATTAAGGAAGATAAAATGACTGTGATATTCTATCTGAAGGAAATTAGGTTATTATGAATGTTTGATAAGGAAACTAGATCATAACTAGCAAAACCAAGGAACTGTGCCTTACCTATTAGTGTGATCTGATTTTCTAAACTTCTTGAAGCATAAATGTTCATGAATTTGCTGAAGTATGGATAGAACAATTTTTGCTGTAGTGAGTATAAATATGATCTGACTATTAAGCTAACTGGGGCAGATAATTTAATAAAAAAAATCTCTTATTAATGTACCTTGATCTCTGAATGAAATGTTTTCTTGAATTTATCATTCCAATGGAAGCTTTTTGTCATTCTATGACATGATGTGGAGCTGTTGGAGCCAGAGGGGAGCCATGATGATGAAGAAAGGCTTAGGGAGCTGGACCTGTTTAGCTTGGAGAAGACAAAGCTCCAGGGAGACCTCATCACAGCTTTTCAGTACTTGAAGGGAGCTTACAAGCAGGAGGATTTTTACACGGCCTGATAATGATAGGACAAGGAGGAATGGTTTCAAATTAAAAGAAGGTAGATTCAGATTAGATGCTCAGAAGAAATTTTTTACTCGGAAAGTGGTGAGACACATACACTTTTTGCCCAGAGAGGCTGCAGTTGCCCCATCCCTGGAGGCATTCAAAGCCGGGTTGGATTGGATACTGGGCAAGCCTGATTGAGTGGCTGGTAATCCTGCCCACGGCAAGAGGGTTGGAACTAGGTGATTCTATCTTTAAGATCCTTTCCAACCTAAGTTATTCTGTGGTATGATTCTATAAATGAAAAAAAAAAAAAAAAAGACTTAGAATAGTAGATAAACATATAAAATGTAAAAAAATATATCCATAGTTCTTGAGACACTTTTCTTTTTCTTACACCATTAATTACAGTTTTGTTTGAAAATATCTGCTAAAATCGCTTACAACTGGAAGACTGTTGAATGATAATAGTAGGATTTCACTATTCCCTGCTCAACATGTGACAAAGAATTTAGATTTTCAATAAATCTATGCTCTGAGAAAACAGCCTCAAGATATACCTGGGTTAGGTGTCATTGTAGGTGTCAAGAATTTATTCACATGAAGAGTAGCTAGGCACTGGAATGGACTTCCCAGGAATTGGTATTGTGGACTTGGTGATCTTATGGATCTTTTCCAACTTAAATAATTCCATGATTCTAAAATATGTAGGGTGATTTTTTTTTCTTAAAAAAAAAAAAAAAAAAGGCAGTAAAATTTTATAATTTCTGCAGAGAGAATGAAAAATGTGAATTGAAAAATAGTTTTCATCACTGGATATCATTTGCTGATCCTTCTTCCTCTAAGGGACAAGATCTGAATTGCCTTTTACCTCTTCAACCAAGAAAAATGTACATGGCTTCTACCATCTGCTGTTAAGTGCTGTGCCAATGCAATAGCTTTCCCTAAAGCACAGGTTACTTTATTTCAGCTTGAAGGATGGAAGGATATAAGAGGTACATTGTGGTATTTTCTGTCAGTTTATTTTTGGGTTTATACATGAGATCTAGTTCAGAATAACAGTGAGTAGACATAAATTCCTCCATGTATATGTATAAATTTCCAGGTCCGGACATATTGTATGTAACATTTACCTGACATTCCCCATCCATCTATGTATCCTCTCTATTTAGTGGAGAGAAATATGTACTTCCATATTGTTTTTCAGATCCTAAGGGGACTAAATTGCCCTTGGTAGATACAAATCCTGTTTCACTGGTAAAGATGAAGATGAGAATGAATTCTGAATTTACGCATTACATCCTTAAAAGGAGTTTAGCCTTGGTTTTTAGAAATTTGCTTTAGGTTCAAGATTTCATTGTGAGGATGACTAATTTCAATCCTGCTACAAGTTAATTTTCAAGCATTTAAATATGCTCGCAGATGTAATTTTTCTGTATTTTTGTAATGAAGTTTTTTTGTTTATTTTTGTTAGTACCTATGTACCTAGTAAGTACCTATGACAAAGTCTGAGTCAAATACTTCGTTATGACAGTCAGTTCACAACCAGATGAGTATTTCTATTTCTTTACCAGCCTCTGATATCTGAAGCCAGTCATGCTTGCCTTTCATACTCTGTGCCTTCAACTCATTGAACTATTGATGCAAACACATTTAACTTATCAAGAAATGAATGCCTATCATATCAGCTATTATGTTTTGTCCCTTTTTATGATTCTTTCCTTAGTAAGCAGTTCAGCTCATCCCGATTCTCTAAGACATTTATTAAGATCCTTAAAAGATGAGATACGGGAGGCATCATGATAAGTGCTGTAGACTTCATGGCCAGAAATGCAATGAGGCTCTTGAGAATATTCAAGACATTACTTTATTCATGAGCTAAAGACACAGTGACTGCTGAGTGAACAGTGATCATAATAGTATACCCAACGGGTTTGAAGCTTCATGCAAGATATACTAAAAGCTTTTAATATTCCTTCACCTTATACTAAATCCCTTCATTATTTGGTGCGTTAAATGAATGCGATCTTGTAAAAATCTGTCTGTCTAAAAATAATGTTTTTTGGAAAAACTACTTGGAGAATAAAGAAGAGTGGGGAAAAAAAGTCATGTGGTTTGACAACGTTATTTTACTTCATATGCATTAGCAAAACTAGGGACAGTATAAGATTTCTTTTTTCTTTTTAATGTAAGGGAACAGGATTGTAAGTTAAAGTTGCTGTCAAAGAATATGATGAAAAAGAGTTACTTCAGTACAGCAGAGCTCCGAAAGAGAAAATGATAAACAGGAAATTACTGAGAATTACATTTCATTTTTGCAGTTATTCCTGTTTAGAGTGGATTACCAATGTAAAGTAGGAAACCATCTAGAAAAGTAAACATTTTTAAATACCCTTAGGCGATGAGTTTCTTTAGCTCAACTCGAGAGACATTTACTACACTTTTATGCAGATAAAATGAAGATTAAAGTGAAGAGAAGAATGCTTATTTAACTCTCAGGAGGTTATTCTATAACTATCAGGTTTGCAAAATGATGATCTTTGGTCACCTTTCTCCTATCTGTACTATGAAGTACTGCTATTACCAGGAGGCATTCTTTTCTAATGAGATGCTACGAGACATATTTGGATTTGGGTTACTGCAAAAAGGAAGTTGTCAAACCTAATGGCTCCTAGATTTAGCAATATCCGTGTTCGTGAATGTTTCAGCCTAGATATTTTTAAACTGGAGAGAGAATATTTGCCTGATAACAGAAAGAAAATACACATAGACCGTCCTTTCACTCTACAAGTAAGCAAGCCTCATTTCGTTCAATAAAAAAGGCTTGTAATGTATTATTATTTAGTTTAATTTCAACTTGAAAAAATGTTATCTGCACTTCTGTTCTAAAAGGAAAAGGAAAGTGATGCCATTTTAATGCTTTTCACATTAGCACTTATGTATTTAAATTTGACAGTATGATGGGATCTTTTTGCCTTCAGAGTCATTGGCATTCTTCAACTTAGTCTGCAATCACACAGTTCAGAAACACATGAATTGCTGGCACTTTAGAATTAGCAGGCGTTGCCTTTAAGTTGACAATGTAGTGATCTCTGAGCTCTCTGCCACACAACAAGTATACATGAACCTGCAATAAAACATGGCCAAATGATTAAGTTTTCAGTTCCTTCAAAATTTACTAGCAGACCTTATCTTTAATTTACTTCCTCTGAATGCAAAGTGCATTTATTATTAGTTATTTGTGTGGTGGTTTTGCAGAGGGTTAAAATGATGTTATAGGTCACTTTATGCTGTTGAATCTGTGAACTGTTAATTGTATGTCCTCCGCTATGTTTTTATTGCCTCACTATATAAAAGCATCCATTGGCTTTTTCTCTATAGATGGCAGAGTGCCTAACAGAGAAGGATGCCACTAAACTTACAAGTTGAGCAAGCTTCTGAAATCTACTCTGATGTTGAAGCCTTCTTACGCTTGGAAGTTTGCTGTATACTAAGATAGCTCAATAGCTTTGTACTATTAGAAGAAGCTTGGTGGTGGGGATGATGGTGCTCATTCAGCAGCAGCAAATAAAAAGCCAGATGTTATTCATTTTATTGTGGTGGAATTCAGGATATGTATGGATATGAGAGTTCAAAACACATGAAGAATTCAAATGTGCAGCCTTTAGGAAAATAATTGATTTTTTTTTTTTATCTTCTCTCTTAGGTTTTCTAGACATATACTATAAAATTATCTCCTTTTAAAATTTTCAGAAGACACCCATATTTTATTGCAGCAGATTTGTCACTGGTTAAACTAACTTTACTAAAGCAAGTCTCTATGCTCTTAGCCTCTAATAATATGAGGGAAGTATAAAATACTAAGTGCATCCTGCTGTTCATTTGCAAGTAAATGCTTAATTCCACCAGACACTGTTTATAACTGATGACTTAAAAAAATACTTTAAATTAAGTGTTATAAGCTGTTAAGCTTTAAACATATTAAAATAAATAATAAATATGTAATATTTAAAAGTAATAAACATATAATATTTAATATTAAAATAAATATTAAACTAAATATTGAACAGCAATTTAAAAAAAGGGTTTTTTTTAGACTTTTTGGATGTAAACTGATATGGAATTCCAAGAAACTGTAAAAACTTTATGCTCCAAAAAATCATAGAGAAATATAGATGGTAAAGTTGAGGAATTTAGCTAGCCAGCTGTGGAGATCATATGAAATTAATGCTTTTTTCTGTTCAGAAGAGCAAAGTATTTTTTGAAAAAGTGTTACTTTCCGAGAAAATTGGGAAAAAAGCTCTCTGCTTTGCTTTGTGTTTTCCTTTTTTTGGTTGTTTTCTTTTCCCTCTTTTCCCTCTTTTTTTCTCTCTTTTCTCTCTTTTTTTCTCTTTTTTTCTCTCTTTTCACTCTTTGTCTCTTTCATTTAATATTTAGTGCATGTTGATGTTTTATGCTAAGTTGTGTTTTTGTTTGTTTGTTTGTTTGTTTTTGTTTTGTTTTTTGGACCAAGATATTTGAAGGAAAAGATTATACAATTGTAAGATAATCATTCTCACGTTCCCTCCTTCAGTTCTAATACACATTATAAGGAGAAGGTTTCTTTTTAGTAACGTATAATGGAACAGAGCTCATGATCCAAGTAAGATGTTTGGCAGAAAATATCAAAATGAGAACTATGTAGGGCCAGGACTCTCTACGATTTTGAGGTTTGGAGATATTTGCATCTCCATGGGTGGCTAAGCACATCTGGCCTTTGTTAGTAGTCTGTAGGGACTCTCAATTACTTTCTCCCAGAGTCTTATATTACAGAGAAATAATTTCTAAATCATAACCAAGTACTCAGGCATTTTATTTTAGTTTTCATAAAGTATTTTGGAAATTCCTATTAAACAAACTTGGTAAAAAGAAAATCTATGTGTGAACATACATGCATTTGTGCACTGAAATGCTAGAGATAAAATTCAACATCAAATTAACAATTTCAGTGTCTAAAATCAGCTTCAATGTGAATGAGTTCTTGTGTTCACTGGGAAGTTCACAGCAAATTAAATTAGTAAATGACACAGCTTTACAATAAACTTTATTAACTAAATCTGTTGAAAGTATATTCTTCATGTTATAAAATAGAATATTGGTAATGCTAGTCCTAGCACATGATAGGAAATCCTAGGAGGATTCTAACTCAGATCTCAAATCTCATCTTTCCTACAGGTATTTAACCTATTTACCAATAGATACAGAATTTCTTAGGTTATATATTTTAGTCCCTTCTAGTCAGCTAGTGGCTGTTAAGAAAAAAATTTCTGTACACCCTAGTCTGTCTATATAATTAAGTAGAGGTGTGTTTTAAAGGTGACAAAGAATTGTCCATAATTTCAGATGAGATAATAATATTAAAATGAAGTTTTGCTAAATGCTTGCTTGACTGATAACAGTGAGGAATGTTCCTTTAAAACTAGGTTTTAAGATTTGTAGAAACTTGCTAAACAAATGTGATGATGTGGGACATAGATATCAGATTACTTAGTTCAGTGTGATGACAGCAGTTTCTAGAGGATCTGTGATCTGATAAAAGGTATTCTTCTGCATTGCTGCTCATGATAATATGGGCTGAATAAGATTTAAAAAAATCATTTGAGATTTCATTCTATCATGGAGTAAAGGAGTGACACTGTTATGTGCAATGAGAGATGAAGAAAAACAACTGGCAGTATCCTTTTCCATGCAAAAGTACTACAGTCTTGTGGTAATACAAATTTCACAGTACTAATATGTAGATGTGTCTGCTCTTCTATGATGTCTGTTGAACGAAATCATAATGTGAAGAGTTCATGCCCATATATAAGGCCCATCAGATACTGTTGAAAGTTGAGTTTTCTTCCTGGTAAGAAATAAGCATTTTTTTCATTCAACTGTCCCAGTAAAATTAATTGCTGAAGATAAATTAATTTTGAATTTCTTTTTTTCATTTAGTCTTTTTTATAGCCATAATAACAAGACTTTGAAGGCAACAGAAGTTCTTGGTACCTAATCCCATTTATCCCAATTTAACAATCTTAAACTTGATAAGTTACAGTTGCAGAAAAATTTTACTAGTTGTAGTTTCTTCATATGTACCTCAAAATTTGCTCCGAAGCAGGCAATTCTTTGGAAATAAATTGTTGGCTCACAGCTGATTGTTTCAACTTGAGATCTGACTTCTCTTAACTGTCTTTTTCTTCTCCCCTTTTCTATAGTAATCACTTTAGTAATGCGCTGTTAATACAACATGAAAATAAAGCAAGGGAGAACTGAGCACTAAAATGTGACTTCATTTTAAGAAAAAGATCCACTGATTTTTTTTTTTTTTGTAAGACCTTTTTTCAATTTCTTGTTTTCTGATTACAAAACAATGTTTTATAACACATGCAGATTTGTCATCCACATGAAGATTTTATTGATTCTGTCACACGTAAATCCATCCAATGTCTTGTAGGTCAAAAATTCACACTGTGATTTTCAAGTTAACATCAAAATATTGTGCAAAAAACTAAGCTGTTTCTAATTCTCAAGAAAGTTCCCACACACATCTGTGCTACTTTATCAAACTCTGTATCTTTGAACTGACACACTATCAACTCTTGCTTTTTGTTGTCAGATAGAAAATCTTGGATAGGAGGTCATTGTTTCTGGAATACCTGAAGTAAAAACATCCCTTCTTGTCCTACATCTATCTTATTTTTACAAGTGAATATTTTCACTTGTTTCTGGAAATTGTAAATTATTATAGCATTCTGTTGTGAAATGTACAGGCAGCTAGGAAGAAAAAGGGAGATGAAATGTGGTTGAAACTATACGTAATGACAGAGTGACTGGGGCTGGAAGGGACTCCTTGAGTCCAACAATCCTGATAAAGCAGATTCCATAAAGTTACACAGGAATTTCTGGGCAACCTGTTCCAGTGCTTCTGGGTCACCTTCACGGTGAAGTTCTTCCTTATATTCATGTGAAACTTCCTATGTTCCAGTTTGTGCCCATTGCCCCCTCTTCTGTCACTGGGCAATGCTGAAAAGAGCCTGGCCCCACTCACTTCACACCCACTTATTAGATACTTGTAAACATTAACTAGTGCCTCCTTCCGGCTTCTCTTTTCCAGGCTGAAGAGTTCCAGCTCTCAGCATTCTAGTGTATCAGGCACTACTTCCAGCTTTGTATCATCAGCAAAATTGCACATTCTGTGTGTTCTTCCAGCTCACTGATGAAGATGTTTTGTTTGGTTGGTTTGGTTTTGCTTTGTTTTTATTTTATAAAACGATATTAATGGCAACTTTATGCATGCAGTATCTGACCACCCTGATAATTTTCATCCTAATTGTTGTTCTTCCTTCCTTAACTGAAGTGGTTAGCTATTAAAAAAAATCCCACATGAATATTTCTGTGAGTATATACTGATATGCTATGCTGTTATTTTGTGTATCTTATTGCATATTATTTAACTGTATTCTCACAACAGTTACTTTATTCATGAAAATGAGTGCAAGTCCCATAGTGTGTAAATGTTCATTGAAAGGTCTGCACCAGTGATATATTCTGTGCTTTCACTAGTTATCTGTTGCTACATACCTGCCTAAACATATCCATCAGGCTCAGAAAGATTACTGTATGACTTTAGTAAAAGATTATATGTTATGAAAGAATACCCAAGTTAACAGGCTGTTCTGAAATGTCAAAGGATGTAACTCATTTAAATAATCTGATCGTTGATTAAGTATTTACAGTATGAATAATTAAGATGGTGATAAAAACATAAAGAGTCACTGAGGTAATCTATAAACTAAAGATTTTTATATCTTTTCTCTGATTTCTTAAATTTGGAGAGAATTAATGCCTGTTTCTTCATCTTTATATGTGAGGACTGTTCTTGGATTTGATTTAACCTCCTTTATAACTTTATAAACCATGTATGAATGCTTTGATGTTTCTTTGCATCCACTGAGAAGACATTCAAATTTTCAGTCCTTTTTATAGCACAAATCTTTGAAATTTGATATCATTTTGGCTACAATAGGATGTACTCAATCAGTAGCAATTATGTTTCTTCCAAGATATGGTGCCTAGGCAGGATGAATTAACTGTGTTTTAGTAGATTTCCACTGCATTTCTTCACAGTGTAATGCATGAACATTTCACCTTTCTATTTCTTGGCAAAATAATTTTCAAAACCTCTTTTATACAGGAGACACTAAGGAGATTTAATATGAAACCAGCCCCAACTCTCTAGCCACACAGGGGGGGCAGGAGGGGATTGGGGGAGGGAGAAGGAATTGATAGTAACAGAATAGGCTTTTAGTTTGGTATTTATTATATGCTATCGTCTCTTATAATATTGTATATACTCTACATTGTAAATTGTATACTATTATTTAGTTTTATATATATATTATGTAAGCTTTTATAATGAGTCATTTGAAAAACTCATCTTGAGAAAAGGTAAATTGAATTGTTCTTGCCATCTGTCTTTACATTTCTGCTTTATAATGTGTTTAGGCTTATTTTTAAGAAAACAGCTATGGACCACATAAAGACAGAAAGTCACACGTACACCAAATTCCAGCTGGACACTACTCTATATTTTATGCTACTCTACCTAGTGATTTTTCTCCTTTATTTCTAGCCAATTCTCTTTCTCTTCATGCTAAGAGTTAGAAAATTATTCATGTAAATTAAACCTGATTGTCTGAGCAAACTTTGTTGAGTATGAACTGCATCTGATCTTGGAATAATAAGAAATTAAAACTACTTTTCTCTCTGCTGCTATTCACATTTTGGACTATAGATATACTATTCCTATTAGTGATAACAGGGAGTTTATTTATGGGAATTTGGTCAAGTGTACGAATAAAGGAGTTTGCAGTAAAAGATGAATGTCTTGTAGCTGTCTGCTTGCCCAAATTTTGTTTGCTTCAAAAATTGCTAGATTTGTGGACAAATTGAATGATAGGAGAACAATATTACAATATTATTTTTGGAACCTAAATAACAAAACATGCTCTTCTACATTTTAGTGATTCATTTTGCAATCCTCATTTGAAAGACATTATGTTACCCAGGCAGATAAAGCAGTAATATATCTGCAGATAAAAGAAATATGTATGACTAGACATTTGGACGTATAAATGACAAAAAATAAAATAAACACGATGAGAAAAATTATCACTTCCTTCTTGCTTATACCTTTATCTTTCCATTGGTAGAGTACATGATTATATCCCTTACTTAACAGAAGGCAATCTTATATTAAGATCCTGCTCCATGTAAAGCAGGATTTAGAAAAAACATAAGTGCTCAGATCTGAAATACTATTTCTGAAGTTTCATGTTTATGTGCCATCTAATTCTAGAAATATTTAAGGATCCTAGATTTCTAGAGTTTTTCTTTCTTTTTGTTAAGTATCCTTGCATAGCTAAAGATGTTCCTCTTGACTGGTCTAATGTAGCCATAACTTTTTCACACACAAAATAGTGGAAAGTGTCCCTGTCTATAGCAAGGGGGTTGAAAAAGATGATCTTAAAGGTCCCTTCCAACCCAAACCATTTTATGATTCTATGAAACTACAATGTGCCCTGATCCTTCCTCACAAAGATGAATGACAAGAGCAAATGAAGTCATCCCTTTTCCTTTTGTATCAGAAACTAAACATTGGTAAGTGAAGTTGGAAAAGAAAGTGATCTATATTTTGGCCTCCGTTTCCCTTTTCAAAGAGGTTTCAAACATTGCTCCCTCCATCTCACCGACTAGGTAACCATCAGCCCTAACCGTGTCCTCGCTGTTGGCATGTATTGTTATTTACTCTCAGCTGATTTAGGATAAAATTATTACGGGTTAATCGTTTGGCTACATGGTAGTTATGATTATATTGGTTCTATGAATCTGTAAGAATGATTTGATTCAGGTTTTAGGCTCCTGTATGGAGCCAGGAGGTGGACTCTGATTCTTGTGGAGCCCTTCTGACTCAGGATATTTTATGATTCTATGATCAACCATGTATATTGTTAATGAGTGTCAGTCCAATGAAGTTTGAAGTATGACATTAGCCTGAGTTGTTGGTCTTTTAATTTTTTTTGTCAAACTGATCATGAATTTATGCAAAGCACAAATATAACCAGTCTGTGTACATCTATCTTGCTGGTTCACTCTGGAGTGAAGAATTTTCTGTTAATGTGCATTCAGAAAGCTTCTTCCAGCTGATACTTTCCAGTGCTACCATAGCACAACTAAGTAAGAACTATTACTGTATTAAGAGATTCCTGAAATCTCACCCAAAGCAATTGTTTTGTAGACTTGAATTGGATTATTAGGACAAGTAAATAACTCTTGTAAATGCATCTACAAAGACCTAAATGCTTCACTGTGAAAGGACTTTAAGATGAAGCTTAATTCCATTTATGGTTTTTGTTTAGCTTTTAATTATATATTTTGCTCTGACAGCAGCAATATAGTATAAGAACAAGTTTTGGCTGTGATGCAGATAGCAGTGTATGGGTATATTTAGCAAATCCAATAACACTTAAGTACTTATACACAGAACATTTAAAATGTATAAAAGAGTGAAGATAAACCTCCTCAGATAGTCTTATTTCTTCAGTGGCACATAATAGCAGGTCTCTGACAATCTCAGAGATTCAAAAACCAGGCTGGTTCTTGAATTTTATAGATTGATTTGTCAGCTGAAATCCAGCATGTTATGGATAAGATTTGGTGAGGTATAATGAGTGAAAACCTGAAGATCCTTTTCAAATTTTTTTTTCAATTATTCAATTATTATTTCAAATATATTTCAATGATTTTATTTTATGTACATTTCTAAAATTATAGATAAGATGATATCAGTGCTGAACCCTCTGAAACCATCTGTACTCAATTGGAAGCTTTATCTACATGTTCTCCCTAGGAAAGATCAGGCAGTGGGTAATGTGCTGATGGAGGCTGAGTGGGGAGGACACCTATATATCTGTGGATGTGTCTTCTAATGTTACAGAATGCAGTGTAGCTGAAAGAAACTATCCAAAAGAAGACTGTTAAATCTCCAGAGCAATCCCACCTCCTCCCTAGCTCTTGCTTGCAAGTTCTGGCAGCACAATTTTGCTGAGAGCTCTGGTTGAATACAGATGGTTTCTGAAAAGGTGATGGCACAATCCCTTCACATTTTAGTGGAAGCAAAGTGGAAGTAGGCTGTAACTTCCAGAATTAGCCAAAGTTCTGCTGTGACAGATTCATGAAACAGTCTGTGGTTATATAATGTGGTTATATAATGTGGATTCAGAGGTGCAGGGACTAAGTTATAGTTGGTAAAATACACACTGAAAGGCTCAGTTCAAGGAAAATATGTAAGTACAGCCTTTAAATCAGCATAGTTGAAATCCATTAATGCATGGAACTTTTAAGTCAGCATCAAATATTGAATGACTACTTAAATATTTTGCCAAAGTCAGATAGAATACCTAGGTTGGAATGATGAAGGGCTTGCTGCAAGAGCACTTTGCAGAAAGCCAAGAGAAAGCCATTACTTTCTACATAGCTTATGTGCCATGATTTGCTTCTGAGAATATTTCAGTCTGCATCCCATAGGTAGAAGAAGGCTTCTTAGTTCTGCTCATTGACGAAACAAATATCTGTTCTAGTAAGAATTAGAGTAGACTAGGAAAATGGCAGCAGATTGCACACTTGACTGGTTGTGACCTCTGTCTGCTGAGTTCAGTGAGGCCCTTAATTTAGTCTTGTTACCTCTGTCTGTCCTTGTCTTGTTTTGTGTCGTTCTTCTGCACTTCCTTATTTCAATCCACTTGACCCCCTGACTCATTCTTTCCTTTACTGTCTTGAATGTGAGAGGTACTTATTTATTTCCCTTAGCTTTCATAGCAAATTTTATCTGAATCTGTGCCGAATTACTCTCTACATAATATTCATTTTCTTTACTTGCTACTAAATATCCATGCTATGTTTACTCCAGCAAATCTCTCTGCTCATAATAAAAAAGAAAAAAAGAAAAGACCATGGCATGGCATAAAACTTATCTGTGATCTTCAGATCTGGTTAATAAACACCAAGCTCTCAGGCACAGTTGGGATGTTCCCAGAGGTACTTTTCCTGGTTGTGCACAGGCACTGCTTAGTACATAGCACATGCCAAGTATATTCTCAGTGAGCAGAAAGAACAATGCCAGGACACTTTGGTTCTTTTATCCTTCACCGTTGTTCAACAGCATATGTACCTTGTTGATCTCTCAAAGACCACCACTTGCTCTCAGGATACAGATCTAGGTACCCATTACACTCTCTAGTATTTTGCTATAAAAACATCACTCTTGCTCAGATGGGTTACAATACAGACCATACATTACATCAGATATTTTGATCTGACCTATAATATATTTACATTTTACAGTGCCGTTGGGCTCCAGCAGTTCTATTTGGGGCTCAGACAGGGCTCAGGGCCAAGCTTCACATAATGCTCAGTTTAGAAAGAGCACTGTGGCTGTGAGCCAGCCTGTGTCTTAAACAAGAAGTAGTTCTCAGCCTGCCTTACATGTTAATGTGTGTTTATAGTAAGGAGAACCAGGAACTGGCTTTGCTAACACATCTGATTTCCCCAGCTGCATGCTCTGTTCAGACGTACCTAGAGTGAGTGATACGCCAGGAATGCTTCAGGTGAAGAAGTGGCATTAAGCCATCAGCTTTACTGAGTGTGGTTCATAGTGTTCAGAGGAAGCCAGGACACAATGTATCTTCAGCTAGTGGCAGTGACTGTTAAAACTTGAAAATTTAAGTAGTTCTATCCCTGAACAGGCATTGCCTATTGTTAATGTATGGTTACAGTTAAGCCCAGCAGAGAACAACTTTGGGAGAGAAACAGAAAATTTCATAATTAGATTGCAAGGATGCTTATTTATGGGAAAGAAGATGGTTGCTGGTGGAGTTTTAATTTATGTATAAAGATATCCTCTATTGCCTTACTTTGGCTTGTGCCTAAAAGAGGAGTGTATTTCCCACAAATCCCACAAATACAACCTTTTTTTCTTTTTTAATTTTATTTGTTTGTTTGTTTGTTTGTTCTCCCTGGTAAGAAAAAAGCCAGTTTGGCTGCCTGGGAGTATATCTCTACTATGTTTTAAGGTAGCAGCTATCTACACTGTTAAAAATAACTGCAATTATTTGTCAAACGCACACACAAATGGATATATATATAATTTCAGTCTCCACTTAAGCTTCACTTTCATCATTATCAGTCAATGACATACCCTTTATTAGTTTGCTCATATTTGTTTGAATTTTAATAGGTGAACTGTGGTTGCGACATTTCCTCCTTGTTTTTCTCCTTAACATTTCAATCACAAGGGCAAAATTTACCACTTTAACTTGGGTGAATGTCTCTTATAGTTTCAAGGCTCACCTATATTTTCTTCCAAAAACATTAGTACCATACCTATAGGTAGAAAAAGCACCAGTAGATGGCTGTATAATTCCTGATTTATCAGCAAGGGAGCAAGAAAGACTTTGATAGCTTTGACTTTCACGAGCAGATTTGATTTGGTGACACCAATGACAGGAATAAACTTCATGCCGACTTGCTGAAATGGGACACTTCCATTTGTTATGTCATGTTGTTTTAAAATGGCCAGTCTGTCCTCGACCTGTGCTGACCTTGAGGACTTCCTGGTGAAACAACAGGAATGCTGTGATCTTACACAGGGAATGGTTCCAAATATATTGGCAGCAGGATAGCACCCAGCTTATGAGAGGGCAGAATTACTATGTATTGCTGTGCCCTGCTCACTGCACAGGGATAAACATGAAGCCATGGAGGCTGCTACAGATGCCCAAGCTCAGCAGTGCCATATCCTGGGAAATGGGAATAAATCTGAACATAGCAGAACTGTGCAGAACGAATGTTGCACTGAAATTAATTACCAAGCACTCAGAAAATGTTGTTTCTGTTTTGCTCAAAAAAATAAATCTGTCTGAGAAAGGGAAACATAGAAGCAAGGAGGAAACACACTGAAGAAAAACAATTTCCATAGAAAATTTAGGTGAGGTATTAGGATTTCCTGTCAGTTCAGTCCCCATTCCTGAACTCAGAATCAGGCTGTACTTGCAAAGGATATTTAAATCTGCATCAGTGTTTATGGCTGAGATCTAGTGGGCTTTCTCCTTGTATTCTACCAAGTTAAATTCCTTTGAAGATGAGTAGAAATGACAGTAGAAAAAAGGGATTTTGAAAATCTGCATTAATTAGAACAAAATGGAATGGAAAGAAATGGAATATCCTGAGTTGGAAGGCATCCACAAGGATCATTGAGTCCAATTCTCTGTGCGGATGCTGCACCCAATACAAATGTTATCCATACCTAAATATGAACTGAGGCACTTAAGGAAGAAAAAGAACGGAAAGCAGTTCAGTTACCAACAAAGTGCTTTATTTGTAGTAGGTAAGGATTCATATGCATTTTTTGTAAATCCAAAGCCATATTACAAACTGTTTTGAGAACTTTTACTAACTGGATTCTGTCACATAATATGGTTTGCAACAGTGCTAGGTGTCACTTTAAGAAAACATACTAAGAAAAAGCAAAATAAGCTCAACTTAACTTTAAAACTATTATTTATTTCTCCTGAAGTGCTTTTTCTGTATGGCAAATACTTCATTTCATATTTCATAATGTAAAATATTATTTCTAAAAAATACAGAAATTTATACTAACTTTACATTGCAAAGGAAATCTATTTTACAGATGTTTTAAACTATATTTCAATTGCAAATAGATACTTTACTTTCTCTGCTATTTTTAATATGCTTTAAAAACAGAAGCTATTTTAAAAGGGCTACACACTCGATAAAAATAGTAAAAATACCTGAGGATGTTGATATTTAAATGTCAACATCAAACATTTTGTCAATAACACAAACAAATTAATGTTCTACTTTCTTCTTCTTTTACCTTTTTCTTTTTACTTTTTTTCTTTCTGTTTTTTAATAAAAACTGAGGTATTCCCTAAGTCCCTTACTAGCTTCTCTTACCATTGGCAATGAGGCAATGATTTTCAATGTAGAAAAAGCAAGATTAGAGTGGAGAAAATTCATACAACACTATTCTTTATTTTCCTGCAGAGAAGCTGCATATGGAGAGATCATTCCATTTATATAATGCAGTAAATTTTTGTGACCTTTCATTTACTTAGAAAAGGCTGCAGTATCTCACAGCATTCAGTATTCAGCAGCGGTATTATCTCGGGAAACACTGGTCTTTTAAATAATCTGAGGCTGTATAACGTACAAATACAGACATATTCAGCTGGGTAAAAGAGGAATATGAGTTTTAGGTGACCCATGCTTTTTCTAAATGTTTATAGTCCAAAATGTATTTTGGATTTACCTTATTAATGACAATTAAATGTGTTTTGCATCTATGGAGAATAATATTATAAGAATAAGGCAGATTGAGTTCCTTTGCATTCACTAAGGATAGGCAGTCTAATGGAATAGCTGATGTGTGGTAAAAAATCTCCCTGATAGCTATATTCAGCTTCTTCCCTATGGAATGTCTGAGATAATAAGATTGCAACATGTGAATTAAACATGACTCTTGGATTCAAATGCCTTAAAAATAGGGGAGTGAGGGAGAGGGGTATACAGTGGCAACAGTCATTCATGACATAAAGAAACAAATAAACAAATATTAGCTTATCAGCACCAATTTACTATTTAATCTTCACTTTTTCTACCAGTCAGTCTGAAATGGGACTACTTTTGAATCTTCCAGTTTTAACCAACTTTGTAGAACTGATAGAGGCTGATGGAGAGATGCTTCTGTCAATCGCATCTAAGCTATATTATACTTATCCCCATTCCATTCCTGGATTTGAACACTGTATTATGGCCTGCAAAAACCACACTCAGGAAGTTACAGAAAGAACAAATATACAGTACAGAAAAATCATTTTAAGGTTAACACTATGTTTAATAGCTCTGGTTGTTTTTCTAGATTTCTTGATCTACTGCCAGAGGCTGCCTGCGTATCATTTTTTTTCATTCTAGGTGCTAGCATGTTTCCATGATGTGAATAATGTTATTGATATTAGTTGAGACAAAATATCACACACAATGATTTTAATCGAGAGTTAACATACAAAACAAAAAATAGTGACTTTCCAGTAATTTTGATTTAAATTTTAGACAATAACTTATGATTCTTGGCAATATACTATATTAAGACCAGATTTTTTTCAAGGCTCTGAATGATTATACTTGACACCGTTTACCCATCTTGATGTAAGTGCTAAGTATTCAAGTACAAATACCTTTCTTCTCACTTATAAAATATATGTAGTAATCATTCCATATAAAACTGTGTAACGTTTATACCAATATACCAATTTAAACCAATATATAGTTTAAAACTATAGTGGAAAAAAAATAATGTAGGCACAAACAGAAGTCTCTCAGAACAAAACTTCCAAATACTTTCAAAAAAATATCCCAACAAGCAACACTAGCAATATTGTTGTGATATTAAAAATAAATATATACATATGCATATAAACATTCTTTTATTTACACAAACTATCAAGCCATTCAAAAACTGCTCTATCTAATCACCTTAAAGAGATCATTTGCCATGATTGTTATCAGGTTTTCTTAGTGTGTTGTTTCGGTTCTTTTTTTATCAGAAGGTGTTTTTTTTCTTTTTAAAGTTTTTCTACTTTCTAAACTGCTTGTATCCTTATCCCTTTTCAAATAAGTTTGGAAAGAATTCAAAGCAGATGGCATAAAATAATCAGAGTGAGAAATGAAGCAAATATTTCAGAAGGAATTGCAAGAAAGCCATTCTATCTGCATAATGCCAGGACATTTCTCAGCCCACATCCATGCTATAATTAGGTATCACATGGGATCCATGGCTTGTAATGCTTTCATGATGCAAACACGAATGATTTAGTAGAAAATCTAGAAAATGTACAGATGGACATCATTGTTTTTTGGCACACTGGGGAGTCTTTATTTTAAAAATGTTTTGATATATTTTTTAAAAGCTTTCTTATATAAACATATATAATAACATAAATATCCAGTCATTTGCATTGAAGTGAATATTTTTTACTGCTGCATACATGTGCTCTTCTTTATATAAAACTAAGTTCATGTAGCATAATTCTTGACACCGATATTGGGTGAGAAAATAGTCTTTCTCCATAAAAGTTTTCCGTAGATGCTTTTGAAGGAACATTTTTATTTGTGAAAACAAAGTGTAAGTTTCTCTAGGGGACTGATTGTACCATTGACTGAATGAAGGAAACCATAGAGTACACAAACACTGTCAGGTATTAGAGACTAATGACAACATATCCGTTTATGAGCCAGTAGGAAGTGTGCACCCTATCCAGACCTCTCCAACAGGGATTATTCTATTGATTTCAGGAAGCTGAGTGAATTGAATGACACAAATAAATATGTTATAAACTTACAACGGCCTCATGAAATTTAGATTTAGATGAGATTTTCAATATTTGCTCATTTGAGGGGTATATTGGCCCTCAGCAACAGCTCAGAAATCACATGGAATTTAGATAATGTAGATCAGATTTCCCTCCCCCACCTCATCTGTTTAAAGATGAGATGAGATACATAGATAAATTTGGTCAAGCAGATGTTGTTGATTAGACAAATATATGCAAGACATTCCTTAGATAACTGAAAATGGGCTACTCTTAGAGGTCAAAATAATGTGAGCTCAGATTCCAGGGACTGGCCTTCTTTAGTTTCAAATAAACATTTATGTGGCAAATCCAACTTCAAACAGGTTTCTTAACAGTGACAATTTATACTTATAGTTTGTTTCCTATTCATTATTGAATAAGCATAGAATCATAGAATTTTTAGAGTTGGAAGGGACCTTTAATGGTCATCTACTCCAACTCCCCTGCAGAGAACAGGGACATGCACTGTTGGATGAGGTTGCTCAGGGCCTGATCCAGCCTTGCCTTCAGAGTCTCCAAGGACTATATTGCTTTATTTCTTTCTCTATGAAGAAAAATACAGTAATTAAAAAAAGGAAAATACATCTTCTGATTTAGGAACATAAAAAGTACAGTAATCAAACATTTCATTTTTTTAATCACTACCTTTACTAGAGACTATCTTACTCTTGTCCTTCTGGGCTTTAATGGAGGTTCATGATTATGAAGAATATCAATCCATTTGACAGTAACAAGCACATTGAGACACTACAAACTGTCAGAAGGGCGAATTAAGGAAAATAATGAGAACAGCAAAAGCAAACATCAACCATCATATATATATATTGTTAGCAAAATAAGCATAGCTCTTCAAAGGAATGAAACTGAATTTTCTTATGAGGTTTTGATGTATAATAACTGTTTTGGAATCTTAAATGATAGCAAACTGACCTTTCAGTATTAGTAGGGATCTGAAGAGAACTGGTATGTAGGAATGAGTTATTTTAAAAGCTAGGAATTTGATCATTCTTAACCCCTAATTATCCCTAAAATAAACAAGGTGAGTTGAAAGTACATGATTTTATATTTATTCACAGAATAATCATTAAAAAAATAAGATTTAATAAAAAAAAAAGCATTCCTTGTTCAAAGCTAAATGGTTGAATACTTGTTAAATTAACTACTGAACACAACCTTAATTATTAATTATAAAATCAGCTGAACCTTACATTAATTATATAACAGCTGCTGCTGCAGACCCATGATCAAGAGTCTGCTCTTCAGTGAGCAACGGTACTTGCTTGGGGAATTTGGAGTGATAAATTCTTAGTTGCTACCAAACTGAATTGTTTGAAGATCTGCCTGGAAAAATACTTCAGAAAGTGTCAGATGACAGTTTTAATAAGAAACTGTTTCTGGTAACCAAGATTTAATAAAGAGATTGAGTAACAGATGAGGAGTTGGTTTAACAGTAAGAGCGTGTATCTTTGCAGTGATTGAAACAGTCCTTGAGTACTGTAGTGCAATCTATCAAGCCATTCTAAAACAGATAAGGAATGCTTCTTAGGTGCAGACAGCAGCTATTTGAAGTAATTGCATGTCCAAAACAACTTATATCCAAAACCACAGGAACAGTATGGGTTTTTTTTTTTTTTGTAAGGTTTACCAAAATGGTGTCCAATAAGAGACCACAATTGACTGTGGAAAAATGCCAGCAGCTTACACAGCTCTGAAGAAGGAGTACTTATGGACTTTGCTACTCTATCTTAAAAGTGAAAGAAAGAGCACTTAAAAAGTACTGGGTCTGAAGAAATAAAATGTTCCTTCTATATTGCTTGGTAAACACTGTAACTTGTAAAAGCGTACTCAAAATTCCTGAAGCTGATGGTCTTGTCAAGATTTTATTTCCTCAAATTTCATTTGGATTCTTTCTTGACTGTGTTTTTAATGAAGAGATAGAAATCCTAATGTGATAAAATTCACGATAAATTTGTTATATGAATGTAATTGGAAAAGATATTCGTGTTGATCATTACTTGGGAAACTTGATATAAATGTGTCTGGAAGGACTGCATCCATAACTCAGATAATACATATCTGAGGAGCAGGGAGTAAACTCTGAACAGTTAAAAGCCGATTCTCATTGAGAATTGTTTTCTTACTTCAGAATTGAAATATTTTCTATTTTATCTGTCATAGAATCAAACAGCAACAAGGAGCTAGGCTTCTGCAGTGTATGGATTTCAGTGTACATTTCAAATAGATAACAACACGCCACAAAGTTTCAGGTTACTACACAACTAACATCTTAAATAAAGAAAGATTAATACTCCAAAATGACTGCAAATGCAATGCACATGGTGTATGCAGTATGTGGTTAAATTGGGTGAGAGAAAGTTAGTCAAAATACCATCTAAGATGGGACATGATTTCTAAGATTCCTTATATGCTAACAACATCCAGGGTTCTTTCTTTTCTATCTTTGCTGAAATCTATAAAATTCACATCTTAGTGTTCTGCATTTTAAATGCTAATCTTAAAATTTCTAGGCAGATTTTCATCCTAGATGATAAAAACAATGTCAGCTTTGGATTAAGCCCTTACTTTTTGCATAGCTGCTTCCTGTTAAAATCAGATCCAGTTTTAAGAGCAGATCAAAGTGTTTCAATTCTATTCTATCAGGAAGGGGAGCTAGGAAAGGAATCAGATGTGTGAATTCTACTCTGAACTCAGCATAGAAGCATAGTGACTGAAAATCCAAAGTTAGAAAACTTTATGAAAAAAATATTCCTTTTATAAGCTGTTACAGGCTTACTTGTTTTCTTGTCTACTATACACTGCTTCACAGTATCATATCTGTTTTGTGATTTCACATAATAGACAATAGCTTGCTGTCACCATTGCTAGGATTACTGATACATATGTAAATGAGAATTTTTCTCAGCTTTCTTGATTTAAAGGTTTCTTCTTGAAAAACCCTTCCAATTATTATGTGAAGAACCACATAAACAGAACTGAGATGATGACAAGATGAACTAATGTCACAGCACTGGAACCCAGATCTTGCACTACTAGGCAGTATCATAGCTCTGTATGGAGTTACCCTCAGTGGGGTCAAGATTTCAGCCATGGAAACCCCTAAATAAGATGCCAGTGGAAAATGATGTTGCTTGACACTTTACAATGCATTGCAGCATTTTGCTATTATTGTAATCCAGAATGCTAGATTCATCAGTACAGTAGACGGTGGAGTGTTATGCAGTACACTTGCTTCTGCATTTACTTGTGTGTTTTATTTCCCTCTTGTATGGTCTATGTATTGTATCAATTATTTTAGGTATAGCATACGTATATGAAGAAAGAATGTATATAAAAATTTGCACTTAAATTTGTGAATATATACAATATATTTGTGATGAATTTGGACTATAAAACCAAATATAGGAGTGGATAAAAAAGATTTGATCATTTCAATTTTGGAACTGTCACTGCCCACAAACACTATGCTGACTTATCTCCAGTAATTTACCTACCTGTCTAACTTTGGCAAAAAATAGCACTTCTTTAAGATAAATCTGTGAGATTTACAAACAGAACAGCTCAAAGCAGTTGCAAAATAAAGTCAAATGTGTGATGATTTTAAAGAAAGAAGAAATGTAATAAAAATGATAGTAAGTATTCATAATAGTAATGCTAATGATAATAATACTAATAGCCATAATAATAAAATGCATTTCAGAGGGCACAGATTTTCCTGGAAGAACTCATGGCGTATTGAATTAAAGGCATTATTTGAACACAATATGGCAAAACTTTTCAAAAGTCTCCAAAATCAAGTTGGATAGGCGAATATCATGAGACTGAAATAGTATTTAAGGACCAGTGTCCTCTGCTTACTTGGTCTCTAATGCTTGTAAAGCCCAAGTTCCTCATGACCACAGGAGGTATAAAAAATACTTATTTTTACATCGGTATTCTGAAACACCCTTTGTTGCATGATTTATTGTGATGACACTAAATCGCACTTCGAAGCTCGTATTTTCAAACAGGAAGTAGATAGGCATTTGCTCTCCTAGCAATTTGACTTCACAGGTACTTCTGGAAAATGTATCTTATGTGTCAAAAGCACTGACAACTGAGATTTTGTTCTCTGTACTGAGGATTGTTGATAAGTTTTCTTTTAAAAAAATATCATTTGGCAAAATTAATAAATGTCTTGAGCTGAGGGAGAAACACAGGTCTCCACTTCCAAGTAAGTATCCCATCAGGGTAGAAAAAGTTCATACTGTTCTGTATTTTCAGCCCTAAAATCTGAATTTAAGTTTTTCACTGTGACACATCTTTGACTGGAGTGGAGGATAACTTGATTATGCTCACAGAGTCAGTGATGAAATTGCACACCTATTGTAGCTTTTTCTATCTGTAGTCTTCCTAAGTGAAAACAAGCAACTGAATTTATGGCTTCCAGATATAATAAAAGCTTTTAAAGCCCAAATGACTGTGACAGGCATTAGGTCCCTGGATTATAGATCTCCCTAGGAAATAAATAATATTACTTATTTTTGGGATTTACGCTTTAAAATCTTATTTCCTTGCAAAGTCTTAAAATTGTATTATGACGTACCATGTCATCTTTACCACTTGTCAATAATTTCATAAAAAGAAACAGAGACCAGTGTTCTGAATTAGTAAGGTGGATAGATAAAAAATGCGTAGGCATCAGAATAGAATTAAAGTGAGACAATAAAAATTAATTTATTTACAAAGAACATTTGTTTATATTCTTACTTTTAGTTTCAGATTCATCTGAATGAAAATCTGAACATTTTGGATTTCTTCCATAACCGAATAAACCACTGCTAAGCTCCTCAGAAGATTCATTTCCAGAGGGATATTAGTCTGGTCGACCAGCTGCCAAAAAGCCATGCAGGTGAGCTGGCAAATAATCAGTCAAATTTCAAGAACTTAATTGAAGATGAGTTATCTATATGAAACTCCCTTAAATTGATGAATAAGCAAAGTCCAGTGACCCCAAAATCATTACTTTTCTTTGCCAGCAACATTTCCTACGTACAAGTGATTCTGTGACAAGTAGTTGTTGATAGCACAACATGAAAATCAGCTCAGTACATGTCCTTGCCAGGTATGTGAAAAAACATGCTGTTGCGCTTTTTGTGGGGTATGGAAATAGAAATTTCTCAGCTTCCTTGCCAGAACGAGACTCTAACCACAGATTTCACAAGTAGGACGGCACACTTTCATTACTTGGTGTGAACATGTCAAAAAAAAAAGAATGTTAAGTCTCTGAGACAGCCAGTACATCTGGCTTTTATCTTTCTGACTGCCTCACTCAGGAAGGAATATGGTTATTTTTAAATCTAGGACTCCTGTGTTAAGAGCCAAATAAACATAATTCTACAGCTGGTTCAAGGTAATAGGAAAAGATTTTAAATGCCCTAAAATGTGTAGATTTATTTATTATTTGCTAAACTCTCTTCCCAAAAGAATCAAAGACTTCATTTTTTCTTCAAACACTCATTACAACTTTGGTCAACCCATCAGAGACTTAAAAAAGTAACATGTAATTTTACATACCAGAATACAAATAGCAAATTACAAATATTCTTCATGACAGGTTCAGGAACACTTTATGACACCTAATGAATTAATTAATCAAGAGTTTTCAAGCTGCTCTAAGCTACAAGCCATTGAATATGTTAGTTACCAAGTTTAATTGGTGTTTGGAATTAAGAAATCATCATTCACAGAATGAAGATGGTGTAGCTAAATTGTGATCAGAAAGGTGGACGCAATCTCCTAAAACTTCTTTGATTTGTTGTCCATCTCTTCTTCTGTTTATTGTTTCTTTATATTTTCATCTCTTCTATTCAACTATTTTGGGTAAGTTTTTTAACTCTTAAACAGTGTTTGGGAAGGGATATGTGATTTTGGTGGACTCTGTGAAACTACAGTTACTAGAGCTTTTTTTGAAGGTGGTAACAAATAGGTCACATATAACCCCTGGTCCTATAGCTTCTTCAGGGTGCTAATTCTCCACGAAATTACTGCATGATTGATTTGCAGCTCATTAAAGATTGTATTTTTCACTTGGATTGATGTCTAAAATTACACTAAACAATAAAATGACATTGATTTTTGTATTTAACAGATAAAATAGTTTCCTCTTTCAACATTTTATATATTTGCAAAATAGGGCTTGATCGGTACTTCAGGTGATGGAGATATCTAAAGCTTTTTATGATTTGTTTAATATGTACACTTTAGAGGATTTCAGTATATAAATATAGAGAATGGAGAGATTGAATTATTCCTTCTTATTTCTTGACTGTTTTGATTAGTGTTCTGCTTTTCATCTAATCTCAACAACATTATTAACTTTAGCAGATATGATAAAGAAAACTCATAGTATACTAAGGAAAGATCTTTAAACATCATTTTAGCAAAGTAACCCCAGACAATAATGCTCATATTATTTAAATAGTTGTAACGTTTAATTCTTGTTACAATGTTACAATTCTTTCTGGATCTGAACAGATGGGATTTTCAAATAAATACCAGATGAAAGGAAAAGGCAATATAAGAATTGGAAACTCATGGCAAAAATAAAGGGTCCAAACCTCAGAGCTGTATTTGTGTCTTCTGTAGGGTAAGTATACGTCTAATATTTATTTCCACTGTTTGAAAACTCCAAGTCAGAGATGTTTACCTTCTTTTTTATTTATTTTATACCTACATGTATATGTATTTTTCTTTTTTTCTTTTCTATGAAATTTTAAACACAATTTTAGTCATGTAAATTTTTCATCCTCTGTTGATCAGAGGATGAAAACATCTATGTTTTCATCTATGGCACATCTATGGCAATGTGCCAGTTCAGTGTTATATCTATTCATAGTACATATTGCAAATCACATTAACTTGACACTAAATAATTATCTACATTTATATCAGACATATCTGACACTGATTATCATTATTTGTTTTTTGCATTCACCCTTTCCAAAATATCTCCTTTGTACTTTCTGAATCTTGTTGACGTATTCATCATATCATTGTTAAATTAGTCTTTTCATGTAAATCAGAAAACTAGGGCATTTATTTTCATGTTACATACTAGTCCGGTTTTCATCACTGGTCCCAATTTTTAAAGTAAAAACAGATGAAACCTTTGCTGGGAAAGTATTGAAAAAACAATATGGTTTTGTGACTGCAGGAGAACAGCTAAAGAATTATTTTCTCTTTAAGTATGTTATTCATTTTTTCAGATCCTAGGGATCAGATCGTCAGCCTGAGATAAACCCCTTTCTGCTGCTATTGTGTGTGGGGCACACAACATCAAACTGAAGGAAAAAAATGTCATTGTTTTTTCCTCTGAACAAAATTCCATTCCCACCTGGTATCAATCCAGAACTCCTACCTTCTGTCATATTCTGGAAATGTTTTGGCTCCAGAGCAGCATGAATGAACACCCTTCTGTCCTCCTTCCTACTGTCTCCATCTTACTTTACCTCTGCTGGGAGAATGAGCCCTTCAGTACTGTGTAATAGACACTCAAAACTCAGTAATGAAAGACAAATCTTTGTCCCACTAAGAGCAAGGTGCTTTGGCTAAACACAGATTTCTTGTGTAAAACTGTATTTCTTCATTTAAATGCTTATGATCACATACCATGTTCTCACACTGCTATGAGGTGGGCTTTCACAAAGAACATCTAGGGGAGCACCAAAAATAAGTGAAAAATAAAAAGCAGTCTGCAAAAGGATGAGCTCTTTGAATTTCTTCCAAGTCCATGAATGCTGCATGATAAGCCCATAAGGGGGTTTTCGGACATTGTGTGGCCTGATCTTTAGTGGGAAATAACATCTGTTTGGAGACATCTCCAAACTCTCACTACAAGAGACATCCACTCTGATTAATGCGATTATGTGTATGTGTCAATAAAGTAGTAACCACTACATTAAAGCCTTTGTAAAAATCCTGAGATAATTTAATTGAAATAATTTATGATTTAAAAGAATAATAATTTTCTGTTAATGATCCCATGGACAGCTGGAAGGTCTCCTTGCAAATTCTAATCCCAAGATAACTGGATTCTTCTCTGGATTCCTAGAAGAAAAGAAGGATATATTTCTATGGCAAGTCAACTTTTCAGTGAAAATCTCAGCTTCATGATGCTCGGAGAATTGGAATGTGAAAGGAAGTATTGAAGGGAGAAATTAGTTATCAGAATCTGCATGCAATGCTCAGAAAGGTGTAAAACAACTCATAATGGGAAAAGCTCTGACACTTACTTGGTGTTTATTTATACACTTAATTCTGTCATACCAGATCTTTCCCAAATATGTGTACTTTGCTGTGGATACAGATTTTACACGGATACTTCTTGTGTCCCCTCACAAAGCACAGGTATGTTAAATATCCTACAATTGGAGCCAGCACTACGGTCTAAGTGCCTGGGTTGTGTCACAGAAGAAACTGTACTGTTTAAATGAATTATTAGCGCCGTCTCCTACTGACTCAAGCACATGCTGTTATACAGTCAGTGGTAACACACAAAACATATTCTGTATTTGCCTTCCTCAAAAACAAATACTTAATGTGTTTCTGCTAATGATGAGGAGTGGCAACCCAGCCCTAAGTCGCTGGTGGGGCTCTCATTTACTTTTTTGATAGAGTCACATGTAACTAAATAGAGTCACAATAACAGAGACTTTGGAAGTAAAATCTGAGCCTCATTCTTCTGCTGCCTGGACCATCTTTTCCATGCAGCAGCCTCACCAGTGATGAAGACAAACTTTCTCAAGTGGTTCTCTCTGCTAGCCCACTTGTGCTGCGAATGGAAAGCTTTTCTGCTTTTCAAGAGGAAACGGATCTTTACTTTTAAGCACTTCCCCCCTTTGCTACCCCACCCCACCCCACCCCCCATCCCTCCCTTCCTCTTATTGATTTAAAAGTGTGCACATTTCCTTTTTTTCAGCTGCTGTTTCTGTATCTTTGCTGATCTTCTCATCATTGGCTCATAGATGCTGCTTACATTCATAGCCTGGGGACAACAAAATCATCAAACCTTGTTCTCTGGTCATTCCTTGACAAGGCTGCTCTCACAAGTGATTTTTGAACTAGGGGATTTGGCTTCACTCTCAAATGCTCCTTGCAGTCTGTCTGGATACTAGGAGTGCACTTCAGACAGACTCCTGTGAAATCTCAGGATTTGTGCTTGCTTCTTCTCAGTGATTTACAAATAAACATTTCAATGTTTTCTAATGTAAACTCACAGTAAACTACACATATTCCTTTACTGAAATTGAAGGAAAGTGTTAAGTTTTACTTATGTTTATGTGTTGGGGATTGGAGAGGAATTAAATCTTGCTATGTAATTGTGCTTTTATGTTACAGGGAAAATCACAGAATCACAGAATTGTAGGGGTTGGAAGGGACCTCTAGAGATCACCGAGACCAACCCCCCTGCCAAAGCAGGTTCCCCACACCAAGTTGCACAGGTAGGCGTCCAGGCGAGACTTGAATATCTCCAGAGAAGGAGACTCCACAACCTCCCTGGGCAGCCTGTTCCAGTGCTCCGTCACCCTCACCGTGAAGAAGTTCTTATGCACATTCGTGCGAAACTTCCTATGCTACAGCTTATGTCCGTTTCCCCTCGTCCTGTCTCCACATACCACTGAAAAGAAACTGGCCTCACCACTATGGCCGCCACACCTCAGATATTTATAAACCTGGATCAGGTCCCCTCTCAGTCATCTTTTCTCAAGGCTAAACAGACCCAGTTCACTTAGCCTTTCTTCATAGGGGAGATGCTCCAGGCCCTTCACCATCTTTGTGGCCCTCTGCTGGACTCTTTCCAGGAGATCCCTGTCTTTTTTGTACTGGGGAGCCCAGAACTGGACATAGTACTCCAGATGAGGCCTTACCAGGGCAGAGTAGAGGGGGAGGATCACCTCCCTCGACCTGCAGGCCACGCTCTTCTTAATGCACCCCAGAATGCCATTGGCCTTTTTGGCCACGAGGGCACACTGCTGGCTCATGGCCAACCTGTCGTCCACCAGGACACCCAGGTCCCTCTCTGCAGAACTCCTCTCCAGCAGCTCATCCCCCAGCCTGTATTGGTGCATGCAATTATTCCTCCCTAGGTGTAAGACCCTACACTTGCTTGTGTTGAACCTCATCCGGTTTCTTACTGCCCAGCTCTCCAGCCTGTCCAGGTCTCGCTGAATGGCAGCACAGCCTTCAGGCATATCAGCCAATCCTCCCAACTTTGTATCATCAGCAAACTTGCTGAGGGTGGCCACTATCCCCTCATCAAGGTCATTGATGAAGATGTTGAACAAGACCGGATCCAGCACAGACCCCTGGGGGACACCACTGGTTACAGGTCTCCAGCCAGACTCTGCACCACCAACGACGAAATCAATTCTCTTCATTTCCAAAATCAGCACTTGCCTTTTCTTAGTGAAAGGCCAACATGTGATAAAATGAAAGACTGACAGTGTTCACATCAATGCAGTCAGTGGTGGAATAAGGGAAGGCTGAGAAGGACTGTTCAGACTGGAGAAGAGAAGACTGAGGGAGGATCTTATCATTTTTTCAGTGATGTGCAGAAATAGAAAAAGGGGCAATGGGCAAAAAACTAGTACATAAAAAGTTCCATACAAACATGAGAAAAAAAAATATTTACTGTGAGGATGACAGAGCACTGGAACAAGCTGCCCAGAGTGTCCTTCTTTGAAGATATTCAAAATCCACCTGGATGCTTTCCTCTGCAACCTTCTCTAGAGAGCCTCCTTTAGCAGAGGGTTGGACAGACGATCTCCAGAAGTCCTTTCCAACCCTTGCAGCTCTGTGTGAGTTATTAGCAGGAAGACTTTACTGCCTGCCTTCAGCCACCTAACTCAAGATCAAGCAACAGAGAAACAGCAGTTAAGGAGATTACTAAACAGATATTTAATTGGATGGATGAAAATAATTTTTGTTGTATCAGAAGCTGCCTGACCTACCTGGCTGATGTCTAAAGAATTATAAATTATACCTATTATAGACATGTGTGGAATAATTGCATTTTTTAAAAAATAAAATCAATTATTTTCTCTTTTCTTTCATTCAAAGGGATAAATGTATTTTGTTTTTCAGAAATTTGTCTTGACAATTAATTCACTTTTATCAAAGACTACTAATCTGTGGATGAGAAGTATTTCTATACAAGGCAACTCAGCTAGAAGTAGGAGGAAAAATAATGTTTCCAGTCCACCTTTGTAGAGTTAAAATCTTAGTTTTCTTCCTCATTAAATGGAACACATATTGCAACAATTCAAAACAGTTTAAACCATTTTAGACTTCTTTTAGTTGCTAATTAAAGTTCAACATGCTGCGCTGTACTTAGGATTAGATAGTTACACCTTAGCACTCCTCATAGCTACTGCTAATTGCCACAAGATTGTTATATACTGTTCTATGTAGTTTACTACTTTTATTGGACTGCTGTTTCATAAAGAACACAGCTTTTATAAATAAAATCACTGCCTCAATTCTCATTATACTTAATTCAAGTTCAACCGAAGTCACATTTTAGTTATTCCACCTGAAGTGGAATGTGGTATGGCAGATTAATGTCCCTCATCTGAATATTATTTATTTTTAGTAAGCCATTACTCCAAGTTCATAAGCTAAATGTTAGTGTAATGAGAGGTGTACCACAAGAATTCTCTGCCAAAGTTTATTCAATTTGCATTTAATATACTAAATCATCTTTCCATTAATAGTGCTGATACAAGAATTTGACAGAGAAAATAAAAATGTGGGTGTGCTTGTGGATACATTCTCAAATCCACTGTGGTATATAAAGGCAAATTAGAATCCTCTCTTTGGCACCATTATCCAAATGCCTCCTCCACTTGTTTCCTGTCTGAGTTGAAGACTACGCAGATGGTTTGGTGTAAATCACTCACGAAAACGATTCAGAGACAAGAAGGTAAAGCCCAATTTATTTTATTTTATTTTATTTTATTTTATTTATTTTCTTCTCCCAGCGTGCCACAGGAATTTACTATCTGGAATACTCCATTTCTTAGAGTTTCAACAACTTAAGCTAATAATTTGTCTTTTTTTTTTTTTTTCTAGCAAGCATATAGCTTTTCCTCAAAAGATCACTCAAAAAACACTGTAATGTGTGATTACATGATTACTAGATCTGCATTTTGAAAGAAGGAGCTGCAATACAAGACAGAAAATGTTATCATATTTGTTAATTTTAGTGTGTACTAGCTTTCTCAAAGATAGACATCTAATGAAAACACAAATGAAGGCAAAGAGTTACTTCACTATGAGAAGGCAAATAGCTTCCTACATTAGGAGGCATGTTGGAATCCTTCATGAGTGATATATTTTTCAAAGAGCCATAGTTAGAGTTGAAAATCAATTTGTCACAAAGTCTTATTTTTCACTCTAAGAACATTCCTTGAACTCTGCCTTGACAGAATTTAGCCAGTTGCTTTCTTCTGTATCACAGATAAAATGACCATCTTCTCAAACTGGAGCCAAACAGTAATTATCTGATACTATTTTTACAGAGTTACAAAAGGTTCTCCTCACAAAATACAGGATCTGTTTTTAAAGTTTATCTCAACTATGCTTGTGATTCAGCAGCAATACGTTTATTTCAAGGAAAATGAGGAATTGAGTAATAGTAGATTTTTTTTTCAAAACTTAGATTTTTGAGTAGAGTTCTCACACTTTACATAAATCTTTGACATCCACTCTGAGCAAAAGAGCATCTTTCATAATGAGCCTCTTTTATTATTAGACCAAATTCTGCAATATTTAATGCTTTGAAGTTTCTTACTCTGCAAGTAGTGCCATTAAAAGCAATGAGAGAGACCATCTGAAACTTGAAAAAAGAAAATTTCATATAGTTTTTAAGACTTTTAAAGAAGGAAGTTTAGAGTTCAGACGAACAACACAGCTGTTTGAAATCTATCATCAATCTTATTTGTGTTATTGAGCTCAGGTTGCATTAAATGGTTTAATACCCACTTCAACACTGCAGATCTGCTCCCCTTATTGCAAACTGTCAGGTTCTGGGATTAGTTAATATGCTGAGCCTCTCTTCTCCCTCACAGAGACACCTATTGAGTAAGATTCATACACTTGGTTATACCGAGTCCTTTCCCTGGGAAATTTAAAGATTTCTATTGAGTTATTTCATAGTTTAATGTATTTGTGATTGATTGCATTATTCACACTATTGGTATTTGCATGTGGTCTGCAGATAGTGTATTTACCACTGGCAATTCAGAAGAATCTGTAATTTGTTGCTTCAATAAAGAGCACTATTCTATGAGACAGTTGTAGGTATTCTCATTGGGCAAGGCCAAGTTCCCTAAGGTTGATCATAAAAGAACATTTGAATGTGACTGTAACTGGACCTGTAGCACCATTAATCTTTTAATGCAACATCTCACCACTTAGTTATACAATCACTAAGGCTGGGAAAGAGCCTAAGATTATCTAAAACAGTCTAACTGTCCACCTACCACCAATATTGCCCACTAAACCGTGTCCCTTAATACTACATCTACCCCTTCCTTAAATACCTCTAGGGATGCTAAATCCATCGCTTTCTTGGACAGCATATTCCAATGCTTAACCACTCTCAATATACTCTTATTCATCTTAATATCCAATCTGAGCTTCCCCAGGTGCAACTTGAGGCCAATCCCTCTTGTCCTATTGCTAGTTACCTGGGAGAAGAGGCTGACTTCCGCCTCACCACAGTGTCCTTTCAAGTAGCTGTTGAGAGTGATAAGAACTTCCCTGAGCCTTCTCTTCTCCAGATTAAAAATCCCAGCTCCCTTGTCTGCTCCACATAAGACATCTGTTCCAGACACCTCACCAGCTTTGATATGCTTCTCTGGACATGCTCTAGGGCCTTAACATCTTGTACTGGGCGGACGAAAAGCAAATGCAGTACTCAAGGTGAAGCCTCATTCGTGCTGAGTACAGAAGGATGATCACCTTCCTGGTCCTACTGGCTACACTATAGGATGCCATTAGCCTTTTTGGACATGCACCTGGGCATACTGATGGCTCATGCTCACTTGAGCATTGACCAACACCCCCAGATTTTTTTCCTTCATGCAGCTTTCCAACCTGTAGCATTGTCTAGATCTGTTGTGGCGAAAGTGTAGGACCTAGCACTTAGTCTTGTTGAACTTCATCCCATTGACTTCAGCTCAGCTATCCAGCTTATCTAGATCCCTCTCTAGGGCCTTCCTACCCTCAGGCAGATAGACATTTCTTCCCAACTTGATGTCATCTACAAACTTACTAGGTGTGCACTCAATTTCCTCATCCAAATAATCAATGAAGATATTTAACAGGATTGGCTTCAATACCAAACCCTGGGGAACACCACTTGAGAAATTTTATTTTGATCATGCAGTTTGTTTAGATACATTTATATACTCCCTGACACCAGTCTAGTGTCTTTTATTTTTTATTATTTTTAGTGTTCCTATGCTTATTTTGTTATTATTTGCACCTAGTTTACAAATGGAGAACTGGGACATAGAGAAGTGACCTGACTTAGAAGATGTATACTACCTACTATTACAATGTTGGACTGCAGGTGATCTAGTCTAATATTAGGGGGCTTGATTTGATTGTACTTTTCCTCATATGGGCATCTTATAGTTTAAGATGACCACTTTAATGTTCACTTGCTGCTTTAGAGGGTTGTAGCTCTCCTGCAGGTTTATAACGCTCCTGTCCAGAAAGCAAGAATACACCATGTTCTCTTCCAGTGTTCTCAAGCAGAGCAAGACACCAATCTATCCACAACTGACTTAAGCCCTAAGTGTCTAACTGTTCAAGATATCATAGCTCTCACTGGTATCAAATTGGTATAATCAGTGAATGTGACAGTTGTATGGGCATTGTTGAATCACGGCCTGAACTACTGATTGATCACCTGAGGAAAGTACCCGGTCAGCCGTGGGAGCACAGGTGAAGGCAAAGCGGAAGGGGTGAAGCCTGGCTCCACCTCTCTTAGACCCCATTTAAGGACTGACTGCCACAGGGAAAGGGTTTCTGGTTAGAGATCCTTCTCTGGTGGACTTTTTCTCTGTGAGCCTAAGTTTTTTGAGACAAGTGAGTACTCTTTTCCTATTTGTCTCTTTTACTATTTCACTCTCACATCACCTTTCCACTGCACTAAGCTTTCCAACTGTAACATAGTTAATCAGAAAATGTTGCCTTTCCATGGTCTCAAAGAAGGCCTTCTGTTTTTTTTATATAATTGCTGATAGATATACAGTCATGTTTTAGTGAAGAAGTAGTATGGATGAGTGGTAGCTGTATTCTTACTTCCTTCAGCCAAATTGAGACAATGGTGAACGATCCTAATTTGGTATTAAGGAGTTGGAGTTATCAGGAAAAGAAGTAAGAAACAGACAGTTGTTTCAAAAGGATATGTGTGTCTGTAGCAAATGATCAAGAGAAAACAGTAGATAATTCTGTAGGTCAGAAAGAATAAGGATCCTGAAGAACCAAGTCACAAAGCCGTGTAAGATGCATTTCCTTTCTGTTCCCAAGTACTCTTACTTACCTATCAGTACCTTAACCCAAATGACACACAGATCCACAGATGAATGCTTATGACAGTATCTTCAGATGTGTGAGCATGTAAATTCTTCATGTTTTCATTAGAACTTACCTCATTAATAGTGTTAAGAGAGACAGCAGACATATTAAATAAAAATCATCATGTAAAGCATATAAATAGAGTAGTTAAATTCAGTGAACCTCATGTCAGATTATGAATCTGATCCAACATTGTTGCTGCTGTGTGATTCAGTGCTTCTGGACTTTGTCAGCAAAAAAATAAATCTGAAATGGGTCTGAAAAACTTTATACTATTTCTCAGATATAGCAAAGATGTATACACAAAAATGACTTTAGATTTAATTTATTAAGATCTCATTTGCTCTCCAGAGGATGACCAGAACATGTACTTTTTTTCCTGCAAAATACTTCTTTATAGAAGAACATGTTTCAGCTTCTAAATGATTATTCTATGCTTGTCAGTTTTAGATTACAGCGCCAGTTACTTTAATGATTTCTGAGGTGATGCTGATGCCTCTGAGGCTGCCTGTGAGAACTGCTAGCATAAAACTAATGAATATCCCAGCATGACCCTGCACCGTTAGGAGATGAAAGGAGAAGGGGAAATAAATTAGAGAACAGGGTCTGTGGAAGGAATATTTGTGAAGATATCTAATGGAGTCTAGAATAAAAAATTAACCACCTGTAATGATTAAGGTTTTGTGAGAATATTTGATTCAATTCCATTTATAAAAATTTTCCACCTGATAAATAAACTCTGGGATAGATTGTAAGCAAAATCTGATATAAGCCTTAGAAGTACAGTGAGTTGAGAGGTATTAAGGGAAATAGCAGCTTTTATCTGCTGTTTTCATCTAGCAGGCTTTGCATAATCTTTGGATGCAAAATGATTTGGCACCACTGTAAAGAGTGTGTTGGAACTTACATAACCTGGAAGTAGTTAACTTAATCAAAATGAGAATGTTAAATAGCATTAATGTGAAGCAGCCTATTATTAAACTATTAGGAAGCTAAAGCCATTACCATTTATTCTTTATAATTCTCCAGCTTCTAAAATCTTAGTATTTTATACTTTCTAGCTCAGTAGTAGGTTGATTTTTTTTTTTATTTTTATTTTCTTGATGCAACTGTTAACCCCTAGCTCTTCCTATGAGGAGAATTTAACATATTTTAAGGGTATAGCAAACTTTATCTTAGAAGTAGCAAATAAGTAAACAAAAAGGGAGGCTTTACAGTTCTATTTACCTTTAGCTATAGAGTGCATAGGTTAATTAGAAATCATTCTTATAGTTTGTCTCACAAATTTCTGAAATTCAAAGTAGTATATTGTGCTGATTGCAGCTGAGACAGTGTTAATACACACTAATGTTTTGGCTGTTGCTTAGAGATGGGAGCATGCACAGGATTCCTTGCTAGCGGGATGTGAGTTGACTGGTAGTTGTGTGGTTATCCAGACGTCAAGTGGAAGGAAATGGATTGTGAATATATATAGATATATTATTGAATCTTCGTTTCATTATCCTTTTCTGTTTTTATCTTAAACCTCATGTTTTATTTTGTTTCCAATTTTCTCCCTCATCCCAACCTGGGGGAGAGCAAGTAAACAGTTGTATGTTGCTTAGTTGCCTATCAGATTAAATGACAACATTTACACAGCAGACCTTTGTGGTCTTTCTTGCTCTTTCTGGCATTTAGGTTGGTGCTTGTGTGAAATAGTTTTTGAAGAAAGTTGGTAGCATTCTTCCATATACAGAAATTATCTCTTAATAATACAGATAGGATATTTGAGTTTATGCTTGGTAGTATTTCAGGGCTTGACACCTCTCTCTGAGTTCAGCAGATAATACTATCATATAATTTTCCTTCTGAGATGCCTATTTATATATAGTGAAGTAGACATGGTTTGGTATTTTCTGTCCATACTTAAAGGTGTGAAAACAACAATAAAAAAGAGAAAGTGGAAAAAATGTGGAGCGAAGAAAAATACTGTAAAAATGAATATTAATCAAATATATTTTAGAAAAATTAGTAGCTTAAAATTTAATATTAGAGACGGTCATAATAGCACTGAGCAAATGATTCAAAACTATGAAATGTCTGTGTGGATAGGATAAGGAACACAAGACAAATTATATAAGCTTCATTTCATGGGAAGAAAAAAAGAAACAGAAAAAAACTATTTTTTTTCTATGAAAGACTGTAGTGAAAATTATGTGGGATATATTGAAAAATAATTTTTCTAGCTGAGAATTTGCTCTATCTGATAATATTCCTGTGCTCTTTGTATCTATTGTAGTTTCCATGGAAATAAATAATAGACATAACATTCAAAGCAACCTATGTTTATCATTCTGAGTTTATGGTCAACATCTGGTAGTTGATTGTTTGGCTTTCAATATGGTCAATAGATGTAAGAGATTTCCAGATAACAGTCACAGAATGGCCAGGGTTGGAAGGGACATCAAGGATCACGAATCTCCAACCCCCCTGCCACATGCAGGGCCACCAACCTCCACATTTCATACTAGACCAGGCTGTCCAGGGCCCCATCCAATCTGACCTTGAACACCTCCAGGGATGGGGCATCCACAACCTCTCTGGGCAGCCTGTTCCATCACCTCACCACTCTCTCTGTAAAGAACTTCCCCCTGACACCCAACCTAAATCTTCCCTTCCTCAACTCCAAACCATATCCCTTTGTCCTGCAGTTATCAATCCTTTCAAAGAGTTGATTCCCCTCCTCTTTATAGGCTCCCTTTAGGTATTGAAAGGCCGCAATGAGGTCACCTCGCAGCCTTCTTTTCTCCAGGCTGAACAAACCCAGCTCCCTCAGCCTGTCTTCATAGGGGAGGCACTCCAGTCCCCTGATCATCTTTGTGGCTCTCCTCTGGACCCTCTCCTGGATATAGAGCCACTGATGACCACCCTCTGTCTGTGGCCTTTCAACTAGTTTCTTATCCATTGAGTGGTCCACCCATCAAATCCACATCCCTTCAATTTGGAGATATGGATGTGGTGCGGGTCCATGTCAAAGGCCTTGCTTGAGTCCAGGTAAATTACATCTGTCGCCTTCCCCTTGTCCACCAATGCTGTTACTCCATCACAGAAGGCCAGGAGATTGGTTAAGCATGACCTTCCCCTGGTGAAGCCATGCTGGCTGTCTTGGATCACATGCTCATTCCTCATGTGATCAAGCATGTCATCTAGGATGATCTGTTCCATGATCTTCCCAGGCACAGAGGTGAGACTCACTGGCTTGTAGTTCCCAGGGTCCTCCTTGCTCCCTTTCTTGTAAATGGGAGTGATGTGACTCTTCCTCCAGTCATCCAGGGCTTCACCTGACAGCTATGACTTTTCAAATATGATGGAGAGTGGCTTGGCAACCACCTCAGCCAGTTCCTTAGAACTCTGGGATGCACACCATCCAGCCCCATAGACTGGTACACATTCAGTCTCATGAGGCGGTCTGGGACCTGATCTCCCTCACAATGGGGGTTGGATTTACCACCCTGGTCTCCACCTAGAGGTATAGTGATGCAGGGCTCAGGGCCGTGAGAAGCACTGGAATCCTGGCCGCCAGTGAAGACCGAGGCAAAGAACTCATTCAGTACCTCAGCCTTCTCTTCGTCTGTTGAAGCCAGTTCTTTTACATTTACCAAAGGAGGTACACTTGCTTTGACCTGTCTCTTCTGACCAATGTACCTGTAGAAAGTCTTGCTATTGTTTTTTACGTCCCTTGCCAAGTTCAGTTCCACTTGTGCCTTGGCTTTCCTGATCCCACATCTGCAAGTCCGGGCGGAATCCTGGTATTCTTCCCAGGTGACACGCTGACACGCCCTTGTTTCCAGAGCTTGTATGCACCTTTCTTTGCCCTCACCATACCCTACAGGTCCTTGCGGAGCCATGCCGGCTTCCTACCTCCTCTGCCTGGTTTCTTATTCAAAGGGGAGGAGAGTTCTTGTGCTCTCAGGAAGGCATCCTCAAAGAGTAGCCAGCTCTCCTCAACATTCTTGTTTTTTAAAGACAGCATCCCAGGGGATCTTGGCCAACAGTCCATTGAACAGCTTAAAGTTCGCTCTTCCAAAGTTCAGGGTCCTGATGCCACTCTTTGCCAGGCCCACATCCCTTGAGATCACATACTTAACCAGGGTGTGGTCACTGCAGCCCAGGCTGCCTCCAACCTTAATACCTGTAATGATTCCCTCTGCATTGGTGAGCAGCAGGTCCAGCAATGCTTCACCTCTGGTTGGTCTGTTCAATACCTGGACCAGAAAGTTATCATCAATGCATTCCAGGAGCCTCCTGGGCCTCTTGCAGCTTGCTGTGTGGTCTTTTCAAGAGATATCCAGATAGTTTAAGTCCCCCATCAGGACAAGAGCCTGTGAGCATGAAGCCTTCTGCATCTGAAGCAAGAAAGCCTCATCAACAGTCTCCCTTTGATCAGGTGGCCTGTAGTATACTCCTATCACCAGCTGGCTTTTGGTAGACCTGTCCCTAATTCTAACCCACAGACTCTCAACCTGTTCCTGACTGTTCCTTAGAGGGAGCTCCTCACAGTCTATCCACTCTTTGACATAGAGGGCAACTCCCCCACCCTTCCTACCTCGCCTATCCCTTCTAAAGAGCCAATATCCCTCAGTAGTAGTATTCCAGTTATGGGAATCATCCCACCATGTTTCCATGATAGAACAAGGTCATAACTTTCCAAGTGCAGTCCCAGGTTGTGTGCATAGGTATAAAGGCACTTTAGCTGAGCTTTCTGCTTCAGCACCTTTATCAAGGATTTAGGTTCCCCTAAAATAGCAGCATCCTCAGCATCCCCCTGCACTAGTCCATCCCTTTGTACTCCACTGTCATCGCCCATCGAGTTTGGTATGAGCCCTCGAGCAACCCACTCAACTCCAGTGGCCCTGATTTTGTCCCCTTCCCCCTTCATACCTAGTTAAAGACCTTTCAATGAGTCCCGCCAGTTCCTCGGCTAAGATCCTCTTACTCCTCAGAGACAGGTACTTCCATTTGCAGCCATCATTCCAGGTGCTCTGTAAGTGGCTCTGTGATCAAAAAACCCCAAATTCCTGTGTTTACACCAACTTTTAAGCCATTTATTTATGAGGTGGGTTTTTTGGTACCTCAGTATCCTGCCCTGCCTCTGAAGGTATAGAAGAAAACACCACCTGCACACCTGCTCCATCAACTACCCACCCCAGACCCCTGAAGTCTTTCTTGATAGCCCTGAGGCTCTCCTCAGTGACTTTGTCACTGCAGCCTGAACTATCAGTAAGGGATAATAATCAGAAGGGCGAATTAGTCCAGGAAGTTTCTTAGAAATGTCCCTGACCCTGTGCCCCAGGAGGCAGCACACCTCCCTACGGGTAGGGTCAGGCCAACATATAGGGCCTTCCGTTCCTCTCAGCAGGGAGTCACCTACAACAACCACCCTCTGTCCTTCTGGGTGGAAGCAGTCTTGAGGCATGGGTCCAATACTGGTATCTATAGGTGAGGTGATTCTCTATAAAAGTATTTTATTTATTTATTTATTTATTTATTTTGAAATACTCCATAGAGAGTAGACTTTCTGATGAGACAAAACTATGAGGAATTGCTGATACCCCTGAGGAATGTGCTGCCAAGAGAGAACTGGACAGGTTTGAGAAATGGGCCAACATTTGAAACTCAGCAAAGAGAAATGTGAAGCTTCACACCTGAGAAGTATAAGGACCTTGCACTGTTGCATGCAGGGGCTAATCATCTGCAAAGCAGCTTTGCCGAAAAGGGCCTGAGAGTCCTGGTAGTCACAAAACTGAGAAGGAGACAGTATAAGGAGTTTTTTTTGAGAAGTGAATGTCTTCAAAATTTTTTGCAAGTCTTAACTCCAGTGCAAAAAGTTCCAGCTCTATTATGTCTCCAAGTTTCCATCAACTAGAGAAGATTAATTACTGGTACACATGTGTTTAGATATTTTGATTTACACTCTGCCAGTTGATAAACCTAACTTACAGCCCTTATCTAGTTCTGTCACAGTTGAGTGCAGCCATCTTTATGATTACATGGAGGAAATAGAGTCTTAGCAGAATAAAGGAAGAGATCTCAAAGATATTCCTACATGAAAAGTGATTTGTGAATGAAAGCTGGCAATACGCAGAATGAATAAAGAGAACTTACCTTGAATTTCAGATGCTTCAATTCTTTCTTATATGATGGAAAATCACTGCTTATGCTTTTAAGTTGACAGCTGAACAAGAGTCAGTGAGATACTCAAAAACTTTTGTGCAACAGAAAAGTTTTCTATCTTGTAAGTGGCTGGTTTCTTGAAAATACAACCCCAACAGGAATGTGTATCGCTTCTTAAATGAATCCAGTAGGATTCTATATGTGTGTTTTAAATATAATGTTACATAGATTGGAAGCTTAAGATTTTGAGCGATATTGTTAAATTCAAATAGTGGCGTTAGAATTCTTTAGTGATTGCCAGAAGTTAATTGCATAATCCTCTACAAAGCAATCAAAATGATGGAAGAGGATGAGAGGTCAGTTTGCATAATCAAATTGTGTTTGTTTTCAAATTTGTTTATTATATTACTATTAATTATATTTGTTTTTGAGGCTCTTATTTTCATAGCTGTTACATTGCTGTTACATGTGGCAATGGGTTACCTATGCAACGGGATTTTAGAATTTGAATATGAAGCATCCAGCGGTTTGAATTTCTCAGATGTTCCCTTTTCATACACACTATAAGATATCTCAGAAGTCCAATGAGTACGAACAGCATTAATTGTGTGATAACTGAATGGTGAGAGATGAAAGGGTATGCATGCAGGACACAGTGAATTGTGAAAGTATGTTATGTAATAGTTTTCTTTCAATTCAAGAACGTGGAGAAAGTAATTCAGTTGAAACATTACAACAAAAAAAGAATAATGTTGATTACATATCTGAATGGTGAAATTTACTTTTGAAATATAATATAGTCAAGAAGTTGCTAAAACTTGGAAAAAATGGAACATTTAGATGAAATATATCCAGCATTTAATAGGCTAAAAAGTAAAGCTGTGAATCCTTAAGGAATCTTCTAACACACATCTACTTAGCTGAAGTCAGAGAATACTTGAGTAAATTGACCATGGTGCCTTTTGTAAGTGCTTCAGAGAAATTATGTTTTATTTGAGATTTCTTGTTTTGGAAATCAGCTAGCACAATTGTAGCTTATCTCTTCAAAACCCTGTGTAAAAAGGCACATGAGCTATGATTCAACAATGCTTAAAATAATACTTTGTATTAGGTGTTATGGAAAACACTAGAGTAAAAGAAAAATCATTTATAAATGATGCCCCATCTTAAAGGAATCCATTATATGTTGTTTAAATGACAATTTGGCTTTCTCACGGGTAGCTTTTCTGATGTTTATGAAATGCATTAATAGGTTAGTAATCTTTCATCAAAATACAGATGCAATTATATAGCCACCTATTTCTGCTATAAGGTTTATTATCACTTGATTCTCACTATAAAGCCCATTAGAATTACTGGAAGACCACCTAACACACACTAATGATTTAGATCTGCTCCCAATCTCAGATTCATCTTACTCAAAGTGAAGGCATCTTAATTCTTTAACTCTGCAGTAATTCTTAAAACAGCTACTTTAAGAAATAGTATTATGCATTCACTAAACCAAAGTGTGAGCAGATTTATTCCTTAAATAGGAAGACAGTACATGTTTTTTAAAAGCCTTGCTTAATTATATAGGTCATGAGTTTTCAGATTTACCAGTGCATTCTTCCACAGTTGGTGTCAATGTTGGATCAATTTTGTGCTGTGACTACAATGTAATGTTTCATATAATTTCAGGAGGCTAATGAATTAATGGCTGGATAACCAACTCAGCCTCCTGTCCTGAAAATCTCTTATGTACTATTTCTAATCTTGTTTGTGAATTGCTCTTTCCAAAAACAGTATGTTGGCTGTGATGTCAAATCATGCAAATGTATATGGGCACAACAATGTGCACCTACAAAATCTCTCATCTTGACTAACTCTTACCATATAATTTGGTTCATGCTATATTAGGGAGTGGAGGTCAGAGGGAAAAGAGAGGTGTAATACTGATGAAAGTGGTAGACAAACTCTCCATAACGTTGCTGGGATTTCCAGGTATATGGCAATGAGCACAATAATATGGGGAAAAAACAGCATAAGAAAAACAAACAAAACTAGAAAAACGCTAAAAGACTCTAAGAAAACCCTGCCTCAGTGGCCTAAATGAGAGGTAACAGTTCTGTAAATAGCAGGTCCTTATCTTTACTGAGGCTGAGGTGTTGAGTTGTATATAGGGCACAATGAAACAACTTTCTTGTATAAAGTAACAACAAATGTTTGTTACAACTGTTACTGGAACCTTGAAGTGATCACTTTATCAAGGATAGGAAAGACTCGGAGTTGTTCAAACTTGTTGGCTCTATTTCAAACAAACCTCCCAGGCCTCCAAGAATTACAGAAAGCTTCTAGCTTTTCTACTAACATCAAAAGACTCATGCAATGCCAACAAATGCCCTGTGAGCTGACAAAGAACATGTGTTTCTCTCTACTAAGGGAGCTTGCTTTCTCAGTGAAATTCCAGATAATCAATTCTTGTATGTCCCAGAGGACAGAAAAGCTCTTATGTCTGAACTCACAACAAATTGACCATGGAGAAAACGTGTGTTATGCCGCAAAAGAATGTCCTTGCACTTGCTGAACAATACTAACAAAAAAGCAGTATGTGATTTAATCACATCAAGTAAGAGACACTACGTCTACCTTAAAACTGTTCTTGGGAAGGATTGCTTTTTACTCACGCTATGTGTAAGACCTCAGGATTTGCTTGAATTACCAAGAATAGCTCCTTCTAACACTGAGTACACAGCCTAGTCAAACCCATTTGAACCTTAGTACACTGTCTTGCAACCATTGTAAGCATTATGTTAAGAAACTGAGATGTGATGTGACATTGTAGATCAGCATCGTCTTCTTTCTTATGTCATATGCCAATTCTCTCCCATTTGAAAACATCCGCATATAAGTATGTATACGCAGTGATGCTGCATTGCAGGATATCGACTTTTTTTTTTTTTTTTTTTTTTAAGGCAATAAAGGAATATATTCTCCTGGCTTACATCATATGAAATAAAATGAAATGGAGACCATCATTACTTCGAGGTTAATTCCACCTTTAAATATTTGAGTTAAATATGCAAAGAATAGCCTGACAAACATATGTGACAAAAACTTTAAAGTGAGTTAAACATTTATCATGCCTGTGCTTGGAATAAAACCCTAGGTCTGAAACTGAAATTCTAAATATAAAGACAGACGCAGTCGCCTATATTAGGCAGAGGATACAGTACAACCTATAAAGAATTCTGGTTTAAACTCATTTTTGCACTACCTTTTATTTCCTAAAATCCTTATCTAAAAACAAGCTGTTAGTGCTCTGCCACATATATATTCTTCCCTATCTAAGGTGATGTCAGTTGGCAAAGCAGATATATTTTCTCCATGAATTGACTTTTTTCCTCATATGATACGAAAGATCACAAATACACAAAGCCTAAGAATTTTACTTTAAAGACATTATTATGTATTGGAAAAGAATTTTTATCCTTAAATTAGTGTAGAAAGCAATCCTTCTCCTTTGAGGCATAGAAACAAACGATGCCTGTTCTATTCTCTGTTCCATTTGTCATTCGTTTTTGATCAAGGATATATGCAGTTTTATATCTGCATGATATGTACTAGGACTGCTCTGAAAGTAATGCCTCCTGTTTTATTATGTTGGTCTACAATATCAGAGGCAGGTTTTGCTGGTATTATGGAAGATGTTGAACCTTCCCAGTAACATTCCATTAAATTTTGTTGCCAAGCATCAAATGTCTGACAAAATGGGGTCTGACATGAGAGAACATATGAGCAAAGGTATGGAACTCAATTCCTCCCTGCAGAAAAAGTGGCACCCATTGACATTCACTGAGGCTTTCTAAAAGTTTATAGAGACAAAACAGTGAGGCTGAGGGTTATGATCCAGCAACTATGTTGTCATAGCAGAGGGTCACCTCTTGTGCAGATTCTTGGCTGAAGCATGCACGCTCTTGCTAGTTGCTGGCAAATTGAAAAATTGTGTTTTGTAGCTGAGAATTTGCTCTATCAAGTTATGTCCATATGCTCTTTGTATCCATAGCAGTTTCCATTGAAATAAAGAAGAGGCATTACCTTCAAACTTACCTGTGTATCATAGTGATGTCAGTGGGCCCACCGGAGAGAGAACGGGACTAAAGCTCAACCCGTTCACTTCTCGCAGAAGCTAGTCATTTTCATTTAGTGTTTTCAAGGTAGTAAAAGTTACGTTTTAAAAGAGGGATTTTCTTTCCTTTTTCTCCCTGATAGTTGAAAATTACTAAAAATGCAATTTGTCCTCTTAAAAACAAAACAAAACAAAAACAAAACCTTAAATGTGCAAGTAGCTTCTGAAGAAGACAACAAGTAATTTTGTGCTTGCATTGGACACTTTGATAGTCACACATGGTATCTCTGATTTCAAGTGCATCAGTGCTACAATGAAACAATACCTGTCAAATGCTAGCAAGGCTTGAAGCTCTCTGTTTCCTTCAGGAAAAGAAGATTACTTTATTCTTATACTCACACACTCACTCATAAAGGTCAAGATTTGTCCTATTGACTTTCCAAACTTTATGTAAATAGGCTGGGATCCCTAGTTCTTATGCAGAGTTTGTTTCTATCTTCTTAAAGTTACAGTAGGCAGATATACAGGAGATTAAAGAGACCGCTTTGGTCCTCTGTAGAACCAAAGCATCCTGCAATGAACAGATCTGACATGAGTCCTTAAATATAATGTCCTGTTCCCCTAATAACTGTCAGCAAGAAACAGCCAGACTCATTTTTCAGGTGACAGCATTTATAATACATATTCCACCTGATGTGGCATGGCCACAACAGAAATGTAGTAGTGAGACTGATTCAGCTAGTCTGTGAGCAGTTCATCTGAAACTGATTGTCACACGAGCCTTTACACTCATTCATCATCTACTTGTCAGTAGATAGCATGGAAGTCTTAGCAAAAGAAATAATCAACAAGAATGATTAAAAGATGCAGTGCATTTTCTCAGTTCAGGCTGTGGCCCAGTGAGGATTGTTAATGGGTAGAAGCCACATTTTGAGAGAGAGTGTCTTTTCTGAATGACTAGATTCAAACACTAAAGATGTTATTTTTTAGAAAGACTTCAAATTTCTAAATAGAAGGTTTATAAAGATTATCAAATAAAGTAATATCATTTATTATTTCTCTAGTGGAATATGTATACTTTTCATAAATGATGCGAGAACAGAAAATGTCAGATGAAAATATGTATCACTACATGTCTCCGAATATTTCTAGATTCTTCAAATCAGTCATCCTGAGGTATCCTTAATGTCTAAGATTTACAGGGAAAAAAAATTTAGCCCATAAGCAGCAATACTTAATAAGGAGGGAAAAAAGATAGTTACTGCTGGAAATTCTGCTTTTGTTTTAAGAACTTCATTAAAAATCTTTCCTATCTTCTTTAAATAGGACTCCCTTAAAAAAGTAAATCATACTAATAATATTTCCCTGCCCCCCTTTTATTTTTACTTTTCTTCAAATAATTAAAAAAAAGTTCTTTTTCATATGTTAAGTATGGGAAGACAGAAAAGATATGTACAAACATTTATGCTTGCTTTCAGAAGGCAAGAGAAAGAGAAGATTCTCAAATTACTTTCTTTATGGAAGGTGGTATTACCCTTGCAGTCTGATAACTACTGTACTGTTCCATCACGATATCTAAATTTTTATAATGCTGAACAATCAGCATAGGAAAAAAAGTCATTTACAAAATAACAAATCAGACAGCTATTGACAAATTATATATCTCTAGAGTTTTCCAAGAGTTTTCTTTGAAAAACTAAGAGGATTTGATGTCTTTTATTCTTAGAGACCCAAAAATAAATAAATGTGTAAATAAAATCAACACAGTAATGATTTTTGTGGTTTGTAAAAGGTATTATAATCCTTCAACTTAATTTTCATTGACTGACTTGAAAATAGGAAAAGGAAAGAAGAAATCAGCCAAAATGATTCTAAGCAGTTCCTTTTCTTTTCCCAGTCTGTCACTGCAGCTTCTGTCCATCAAATGATCAAGTTTAACAATTATGCTTTAGCAGTCTAGTCTTGCAAATCAGAATGTAAATATTGTAGGAGGGAATATTTTGTTCTCAGAAAAAGATTTTTCTTTAAGAGCATGCCTGGAGTCATTGGCAGCCCATGGCATTAAGCTTGTAAATTATATCTAAGAACCTGTTTTTATTCATAAAGAAGTTGCTTTCTCAATTCTATTTGAAACAAACTCCAAATCCTTATTTTCTAGGAGACATGCTCAATGTGCATATCCACTCTTTCATTATCCCAAATGATAGGCATGCTAATGAAGAATAAAAAGGAAAGATTCTTAACATAACTTGTTCTTAAACAGATTTCACGAAATTATCACAAACTGATTCAAGGGTAGGGTAATGCCGACATTCCAAATTAATTTTTTTTTTCCTCCATTATAGACCTTTTTTCTTTCCTCTTTTTTCTAGCCTTTTAGCTCTTTTTGGATTCTGTATGAACATCTGCCTTGCGTCTGAATTTACTCAGGCTATTTATAGTTTAGTAGCCAGCGAGAAGGAGAAAGTCTAGATTCACACTGCTACAGAAGGAAATAGAAATTAAGCCTTTCTTTAATTTTCTGGGCAATTGCTCTATCACTGGATTTTCATGTTTTGGGGTGCCTGGCCTGTGTTCATTCCTCTTAAATGGGCTCAAGGATACTAATTCCTCACGAGAGTGTAATATATGTTTCTGATACTACTGACAACAATAGTAAGCTAGCTTACAGAATCTTTATCTCAATTTGAAATCTTAGTACAGTGTGCTAAACCATGTTTGATGTTGATAATAGGAGTAAAATTATACTTGGAACATTTGAGATACAATTATCTGTTTATTATACTGATTATTTGTATATAAAAGTATATATTATATTTTTATATCATTTCACTTTATTCAGAAAAAACATCTGAACAATTCTACTATATTCATTTTTTAGCCATTCTTGGCTCCTATTAACAAATATGCATTCTTTATGTTCTTTACTAAATAAATAATACTAATTGATGAGGAGGTCAAATGCTGCTAGAAAAGCAGGGGACTATATAACAGAAATTGTGTTAGAATATTTGAAGTCTTATCAGGTAATAACTTCTTTTTAGTTCATTCTGTAAATTCCTGTCACTAACTGGTGTTTTTTTTTCCCCAAATGATAGTCAGTACAGTGTAAAGTTTACTAATGGTACTAAAATGAAGGACATTCTGAATGGTGATTATTGTTCAATGCTAAAGTACTTTCTATAATGAGCACAATTTAACAAGAGTCATGAAACTTATTAAACTTTCAATAGCCTGCAAAAGAGAAGGCTTCTAAGGTGATTGGAGTATTTTAATCATATATTTTCCTCTTGATTCTAGCTAGAATTGAACGTAAGAGTTTCATCAACTAAACAGATTTAGAATCATACTCTGCTTTAAAAACCTGGTCCTAAATTTAACATAGCAATCATAAATTATATACTCCTTGATTAAACTTTTCATCTTTTACTTGTGAACTATATTCAATGAGTCATACAATTGAAATCTTATGCTTGTTTGTTTATTTAATTGTACCACAATTGCTAAAAGTTAAAAATTCACAGAATAGTTGAGGTTGGAAGGTACTTTTGGATGTCATCTTGTCCAATTCCCCTGCTCAAGCAGTGCCACCTAGAGCATGTTGCCTACATCCATGTCCAGATGGCCTTTGAGCATTTCCAAGAATGGAAATACTGGCAAATTGCTCCAGTGCTCTGTCATTCTCACAGTGTTTCTTGATGTTCAAAGGGAATCTCTGGTGTTCCAGTTTATAGTCACTGGCTTTTGTTACACTGGATATAAATGAAAGGAGCTTGACACCATCGTTATTGCACATTCCCTTTGGGTATTTAGAAGTGTACTAAGATATTCTCCCTTGAGCCTTCACTTCCCTAGGCTGAACAGTCCCTGCTCTCAGTTTTCCTTATAGGAGAGATTTGTCCATGGGTGTCTAGCCTTTTAGTTGCCTGGATCTCATTGAGTTCACTGAGCCACATATGAATGTATAACATAGCCAATGTATGTGAGTTACAAAGCTTATTTTATTTTTCTATTTTTTACGAAAACATTAAGAAAAGAGGGCAACACATACATATAACTAGCGGGTAAGACATTTGTGCTCTAGTCCATTTGTCATTTGCACTTCCTCTGGCATTTTGATTTCTCTCCTGGGAGTCTAGAAATGGACACAGCACTGCATCTGTGGCTCCTTTATTCCAGTACTAAGTAGACAGAAATCAACAGTAGAAGACATCAACTCCCTTGATCTGCTGGCAACACTCTTGTTAATGCAGCCCAGAGTCTACTAGCCTCTCTTGCAGCAACTGAAAATTGTTTCTTCATATTCAGCTTGGTGTCCACCAGAACCCTCAAGTCCTTTTCTGCAAAGCTACTTTGCAGATAGTAAAAATTTCTCTGTCAGCTTACATGCTGGGGAGTGACTATTTCCATGTTCTCCTTGAGTCTCTGTCAAACACCTTGATAAAACATCACTCCTCAAAATACGAATCTCCTAAAAAAAACTACTCTGACTGGTTTCCAAGTTGAATAAATAACAAAACTGTGCTCATTTGATCATTATAAATAATATTTTGAAGTTTAGATAAAGTGTGAAAGAAAGTTATCTATTGTTTAATTTAATGACATTTTCTTTCAGGTTTTTACATGAGTGAGCTTTGATCTTTCACAGTATTTAACATCTTAACTTCAAAATTTTAATTTGACTCTGTTACTTTGTGTTACCTTTATGTTATAGCAGTGAGATTATATTAGTTTCAGTTTTGACTCTCTGATAATTTAATGTTTCCCTTTAATGGATTATGAAGCAAACTGGAAGCAAACAGTTATCGATTATTCTACAACTTAATTTCTAATCTCTTTGGTACCATTTTCCAATTTTATGCAATTTCTTCTTTGTCTTCTCATTTCTCTTACTGTGTGTGAAGATATATTAATTGTCACTATTTGTCTACTTCAAGTTATTGTTTCAGTTGAGATTATTTGTTTTAATAAATAAAAGATCTCCCATTTAGAATATTTGTTACAATTATTGCTCATTGTGCAGAGGAAAGAAAACAAATTAAGACAAATCCTCTTGAACATGGACAAGTTTACCAATTACTGCTCAGTAAAAATATTTTCTCCTCATCTATCCTTGTTTCATAGACAAGTCCAAGGTACTCAGAACTAGAAGTACATGGAATAAAAAAAGGAGAGGGTCAATGCATATAGGGTAACTATTATATAGAAATCTCATACTAAACTTGATCCTTTTCCCTCTTAAGTGTAATTTCACCTTAATCCTTGAGAATCTTGTCGCCTTACTTTCCCTTCATGGGCAACTTCTCCTAATGCTTCCAAGGAGCCTTTACATATCCTGCCCTTTACAGCAGATTTAATCTTACTATGTATTTGCATTATAAAATAATAAAAAGAGCTGTTTAAAAGCAGAAAATATCCTCTTTGAAGAAAGATATTTCTACTGAATATGAAGGACATTGGAAGATTTTTTCTGGGAGGTTCTTGACATAGATTTTTCTTCCAGGGAAAAGAGATGTTCATTTTGAATAAGTTAGCATTTCAGCATTGTGCAATTCTTTTTTTTTTTTTTTTTCTTTGACAAATTGCACCTTTTCAACTAAACAAAAGAAGTTTTTTTAAAAAAAAAGAATGGTGTGAGAAGCTGATTAGATAATATCCATTTAGAAGTTTCAAAGCTGTGTATAAAAATAAAGCTAAGGTAATGGAAACAACTCAGGCAATGATATTATATTTTTGATCCTGTGACCATTGTGAATGGTCTAGAAAATACTAAATCTAAATGTTTCATAACTTGTCAGTTTCTGTGTTAACCTAAGCCAGATTCTTCAAAAGTAGACTTTTATATTTGAGAATAGCCATATATGCAGAATGGAAGGGGTAAGAAGTTAGAAGAACTGAAAGCTAAAATCACCCCAAGTAACTGAAATTAGTTCACAGGAGGCAGGTCTTCCATCCAGCTTATCCCCATCTCTCTAGTTCTAAGTTTTTTTTACAGCCTTTTTTTACATCTAGATTCAGATTCAAAATGGTAAATGGGATTTGAAAAATATTTAATGTAATTATAGTAGTTTTATTGTAGGATTTGCTTTGCTATGGTTTCAGGAGAATTTATCTTGTGCTATGGTTTTTGAATGTGCTATGGTTTTTGAAATATTTTATCTTTCAGTTTTGTTCTTATATAGCATGTAAACTACAACTTGTGATATCTAGAAAGAAGATATTTTTATACTGAACCTGAATCTTGGATTACTTAAGTCTCCAGCTGTTTCTTGTAGGATTAAAATGTGAATGTAGCTATTTAAAATGCTATAGCATTGCAAATGCAAAACTATATCTACTAAAAAGGGAACATAGACTGCGAAGTCCATAGTCCTCCCTCATTTCTGGTCATGCTGGTTGGAGGTAAAATTGGATTAGAATTTAATGATCTTTTAATTCAATAATACAAAGTAGAATGTTAATAGTAATTTTGCTGGGAAAAAAGTATTTATATACATATTTTTAATATCTATATGCATTATGTAATTATCTTCACTATGAGCCTCAGACTGATAGAAAGATTTACTCCATACTTTACTTGAATGTTCTCTTATATTCACTTAAATTACCTTAAATGTAATAACATAAGGAAAAGTACCAAACTAACTTGTGAAAGATGGGAAGACTGCAAAAAGCATTAGAAAAATAAGGGAAGTATCAGACAAGGCACCCCATAAGTGCTTATGAGTCAGCTGATGTCCAGCCTCCTTGCATTTCTTCTAACTTTGATGGCATGACATTCTGAATATATTTTAATCTTTGCATTTTCTACTCCATTCTCCACAAGGAAGAAAGCAACTTCAGTTCCTGAAAAACAGTCAGGCGTTTAAGCCATTTTTGCTAACATAAGCTCTGAACCTTCACCTTGATGTAACCAAATACTTGTGCAACAATAGTTAATTCAAGTTGCCTCTCCTAGATACGTAGATAACATGGCTTTCATAGAAGACTGTAAAAGCAGGAAGACAGCTGAAGCCTGAAAGCTAGTAAGCAACCTTCCTGGAGAACTTAATAAGTTTAGCTAGATATTCTTAAATTCTGGACTTAAAAATTACATCAGTAAGGAGAGGTAGGGTCATTTGTTCAAAAATGCATGCCCTTGACATTTGTAACATACAAAGTAATTGAAACCACATTCAGGGTGGTTAAGGTAGCTTTGTGAATAGCAGTAATTCAGCAGGTGGTAACAATGCTGATTTGGAATGGAATAGAACTGAACCTTTCTAGTCTTTTTCAGCTGTTTATTTTTTACTTTTAGGAAAGCTTCAAAGAGAATTTTAAAAATGTCACCATGATTCTTCAAGACATATCCTCTTAGTGCCTAGATGCAGCCTTGATGCCACATTGTTGAGTACCTTAGAAATATCCAGCAATTACATTTTCTTTATGTTTCTGATCACAGACACTTTGTCTAAGTAGCTTAGATCCACAGTTTTGGATTTGTAAGAAATAAACAGCTTGTTTTCAGAAAGATCTTAAAAGCAAAACCCGTTTGGCTCACAAATGAAAGAACCCAATCTACAATGTTAGATCTCTCAGAAAGTATAGTGGCCCATTTTAAATCATTTTATTGTGCAAACAGCTGCAGTTAGGTGCACACAGCACTTTTCCAGACATAACGGAGGTATATTGCCAGAAAGTATGAATACAGATTTTCTTGCAGGTTTTCAATTCTGCCAGTGTAAAGCTTAACAGGTGTTGTGACAAATTTATTTAACAACAAAAAATCTACTGTTATTTTGGAAAGTTAAATCTATCATTGTGAGTCTGAATCATAGTCTTTGTTTATTTGACATCTTTATAGCACAAATAATTCTGAGTGCCTCCAGGTAAATTAAGTGTCATAGCACTGAGTCATAAGGACTGTATCATTGTCACAGTTTTACAGATACGAAGGCCTAGAACAAGGAAGTGAAGAAAGCTCTTGTTGCACAGCAAGGGCTAAAAACATTATAAGTAGTTGAAGAACAACTAAAAAAAAAAAAAGATACCATCTGCCTGCTTTGCTGTAAGCCCAAGATCCAAGCAACGCCCACAAAGTGCTTCTTTCATAGCTTAGCACCACTTGTGCTATCAATACCAAATGGTAGTAGTTAATTTTAAAGTTGGAGGTAGTGACCTTATAATAATTTTATATACTTCTGAGGGGGTCATATTGATCGTTACCATCATCTTAGTGGTAAACAGTTTCTCTCCTGTGTTCTACTCTTTTCCAGGCCCATTTTCCTGCTATTACCTATAGATATAGGTAACTTTCTTTCCTCGCCTTGCCTTCTACTAAATAAGATCTGTGTTCTCTGCTGATATAAAAATCAATGGACATGTAATTATCAGTTTTTTACTTTTGTAGTACTGAATATTGGTGTTCCAATTTTTCTGGATCAATATATATATCCTAATTGAATTGAACATAAAATGAAGATCAGTCTTCATTTCCCCTAGGTTTTAATATTTCTTCTTGCATGGTTCATTTGCAGCTGCAGTTATAAGCATTCACTACAGTATAATTTTGACATCACAATTACTACAGAAATCAATTTGGTTACCATGATAAATAATAAAATTACTTCAAGAGGGTCAGAAAAGTCCAGGGCATTTCCTCTAGTTACAGGCCACTTGTAAATGTATCTTCCTCCCTGTGTTTGCCTTGACAAACATTATGTAAGTGATATTCCAGCAGAATTGAACTGAGACCTAGGCGTGTGTGGGATGGGAGAATATTATTCAGTGTCTTACAATAACATATGTTTGTAACTAATGTTGTTGCTCAAAATCACAAATGAAGAAAGAAATTGATATTGTGAGCACAGTTTGTCTAGCATCTCTCAATTATAAAAGTACTGGATGTGTACTGAGTTTATGGTATTGTGTAAATCTTTATTAAAAGCTATAAAGGGTTTAGAGTTTTGGAACAATATGCAAATAGATGCATTTAATTTGCTTACAGTTCTATCAAAATAAAACTCTTAATGGGTATCTAAGCAGCAATAAACAAGTCTTTCAGGAGTTTGCTACTGACCTTTTTATAACTGCTAGGCTTCCTGATACTGTAGAGAATACAAAACTAGCTGCGACGCTTCTCTTCAGCAGCAGGTAGTGACAGATGATGTTTTAGAGAGGACGGTGTATTCTTGCACTATGCATAAGGTCTTGGCAGTATATATCAGATGACCACATGGATATCATTTTTCTTGACTGACAAGTGGGATAGGGATTATTCTGAAAAGGATCAGGAACTGATATGTGCAGGTTCACACTGCTGTCCAAAGGCTCGTGCTTTAGTGTTCAGGTGATGCATGCTTGGGGAAAGCTGAATTTCATAGATGTTTCTCTTTTTGTTATGTGAATCAACGCACGGAAGTAGTTCTGTCTTCATGGACCGTAGGGTCCTTTGGGCTGTTAAACACTTATTCTTGGAGATATGTTTGGAGGTACATTATCTGTCTTCCTGTTTCTGGCAAGGAATTAAGAAAAAAATGCAGAAGTTACACTGAAGGAAAGCTGAGGCCATTCATACCAAAAAAGAAGCATCAAAACCAAAACATGACTGCTTCAGAAAGACTATGATGATTCTCTTCATTGTTTTTGTATATTATCGAATGGCTTTTAATAATCTTCACTTCCAGTGAGGCATAGTGACCTGAAGGATAACAACATCACTGTTTTGTCTTGTAATGGACAAGACCAGACCACAGCCCAAGACAATTGTCTTGGGTCGCTAAGGGAGGAGATTAGTGTCCCTTCAGTCTGACTGATGTCTCAATTCCTGGAATAGTCCAGAGCAATATCTGAGAAATGGTAGATTCTCCCCTCCTTTAAATTTGCTGGTTTCCAGTGCCTCAACCAATCCTGGAAATGGAGACACCTATAATTACAAATAGGGACTAGGGGAGATCACCCCTCCCTTTGGTACTATAAATAAGGGCTGGCAGGGGACCATTCCTTCCCTTTTTACTTTAGATACAATAGGTATCAGATGGGGGAGGGATGGTGGCCCAGTCCTTCGCTGCTGCTGCCCCCTGCTTCTTATTGCTACTGCTTCCCTTCTTCATTTTACGCCTCTTGGAGCATCCCTGTAAGCAGTGCTGACACAAGATGCAGGACAGGTTATCTCTCTATCTCTTTTTATTTTTTTTTCTTTATTTCCTTTTCCTCTTAAAATTTTTAATAGTGCAAAGTTTGAATTTCCCATAAAGCAGCACAGCTTGTGTAGATAACATTTTGAGAGTGCCAATGCAAATGGGATAATCCTTTTGCAGAAATCTCCTATTAAAGTTGATCTTTTTTTCCTTCTGAGTGACAATTCACCTTAATCTGACCTGGGGGGATTTACAAATCTGGTTACCTATCCTTTCTTCACAGGCAGAATGGAACACTTCCATGTATATTTAGACTGATGTAGTTTAATATTTGTGCAGCATTTAAGGAATGCTAGTAAGAGGGCTACCTGAAAATACCCCTACACAGCAGTACTTGGACTGATTGCAGAAAAGAAAAAAACACAAGCTCTTAAAAGCTCTCTGATAAGTATATCTCATATCAGTTGATATTAAAGTATTTAAATATTTGTCTCGCTTACCTGACATCTGATTATACGGAATGAAAAGACATATTATAATTTGCACATTTCTCTATTTATCTAATTATTTATTTATTACCAGGCCTATTGTGAATTGCTTCTAAACTAAGGCATACACAATTTTATATTCCTGGTGCATACTCTTGATGTTCTATACCTCTTGTTTTCAAATATTCCTCTGTTTACTTGTTTTCTTTTAGATTTTGAAGCTTCTTATTCATTTCAGAGTTTATTTAAAATATATACATAGATTCACATATGCATACATTATGTATATATGGTTAAATTATTTCAGACAGATTAAGACTGTTTCTCAATTCCTGATCTCCTGTAACTCACTATTCCAGGAAGATCAGACCTTTGCAGCTTGGCTGCTCTCTCCTGGACCTTTCTGACCTTTCCTGGCCAAGATATTCCCATGTCATAAAGTAATTTATTTTCTGTAGTAGTTTATGGACTCATCAAACACATACAAAAAAAAAAAAAAAATCTTTTAGATCTTAATTTCTTATTGTGCTATTAACATAGTACATTTCACCCAGATGAATTCCAAAGCACTTTACAAATTATATACAAAAATGATCGCTTAGCTTAGGTTCTGGTGATTCAAATGTTTCAGCGCTCTATTTAAACTATGTAGCAAATGAAGAGGTAGAAAACAATACAACATAATGAATATGCTTGGTGAAAATAAATGTTGAATCAGTCAAGGAAAAGTTTAGTTTAAATAGCAACACTTCTACACCAGCACCTTATCAAAAGTTTGCAGTAATATCTAATGCCCAAGATAACACATATAATTAAAATCTGTCTTCTCAGATTAGACTTCTCCCATCATAAATGAGAATATGCCCTAGGAATTTATAAACAGATCTCAAGAATGGGCATAACTGTCTTTAGAGGTTTAATGTACAAGCAGGTGTAATTTTTTTCATCTGGTGAGATCTGACAATTATGGATTAAAAACTGCAGCAAAGCAAGTTTTCACAAATAGTTTTATTTTTACCCAAGCCAAGTCCTTCAGGCTCCTGCAGAAGGTTTACTCTTGTCACACAGGTTAAATTTCTGTTATGAAGCATCTGTTATAAGAACCAGTTCCCACCATGGTCCCAGAAATGTTTGCTATATCAATGGTTAATTTACAGGAGCAAATCCATTAATGATTAATACATTTAGACAGAAAAACATAAGTATTAAATTTTTTTTTTTTTTTTCTGTTCAGTCCCATGTCAAATTTAGGTAATAGCTGCTATTAATTCTATTATTTTCTGCCAACTTACGTGTATTATCAAATAGAAAGCATCAGTAGGTTTTGCAAAATGAGTAGTGAGGATGTATAAAACTACTGCAGCACAGTCACAGAAGATATTAAACATGAAGCAATATTAGCAATGCCTTTTCACATAAAATTTACTCTTGTCAACATGATGAAATTATTTCAAAGTCAACTGGCTTCCAGAAAGTTCAGGAAAGCTGACATTGAATAACTGTGAGAGAAACTGAAATAAATGTGATTTTTAAAAGATGTTATTTTGAAACGGGAGAGCAGTTATAGAACAATGCTTGTGAACGGCAGGGAAATAATTGCCCTAGGCTGGTAAAGAAACTACATTCTGTGACTGGAAGCTATCAGTTACTAACTGAAATTTCTTTAGTTGATAAGCAACTGCAGCATGTTTCTCCTTTGGATATCAAAAATCTTACCAAGATATGGTACCTGTAGTTGTCAGATTTATTGATGGTTTTCAACAGAGACATCCCTGGGAATGGAGAGTGAACATACTATCTATCTCCTTGTAATGTTTCCTAAAAACCAGCATTTAGTTATCACAAAAAATAGTATAAATCTTGTGTTTTCAACTCATCCACTGAAAAAATATTTAGTCTTTACTATAAAAGGTTATTGTGTTTGTCACACATCTAAATTTGTCAAACACATTAAGATCAGTCTTTTCTCATTAGAACCTGTATCCTATACAGAAACAATCATGCATGCACGTACAAAAACACTAGTAGAAAATACAGATCTCTATGAAAGGAACAAAAAAAATCAGCTTGTATGAAAGGAATGATGGTACAGATTATGATGGCTGCTTTGAAAGTAATGCTTCCTTTTTTATTATGTTGCCTATGATATCAGAGGTAGATTTTGGTAGGATGGTAGTAGAGGTTGAATATTCTGTAACGCAAAAACAACATCATTTCTGTGTAAAATTTACCAATCCCAAAGAAAGTATACAGAGCCAAATTAACATTCACCATTTTAATAGATAGGTAAGTTACTGGAGGCAGAGAACGGGTTAGTCTTCGCCAAGTTCTCAGTACCAATGGCAGAGAGTAGTTATAGTGTCCACCCTGGGATTACACCCATCAGATACTGGTGGCAGCAGGCTGGCAAGATGTCCGCTAACGTCTTTTAGTACTATGGCCATATATAATAACAGCTCTATCAAATAATTTTACTATGCTCTTTGTATGTGTTGTAGTTTTCATGGAAATAAATACGAAGCATTACTTCTGGAGTGACCTACATATTTTTCACTGGGTGCGCTCTGTGACTCTGATTAAGAAGTCCTGAAACAGCAAGGGTAATTGTATTGATTTGGAAGGAATGTCTGGTTAATTTTTCACAAGGCGTAGTTTCCTCAAAAATCAATAACTTTCTGCTGTATCTTTATTCTTCTGAATAAACTGTGTCTGTCTAAGAAACTTGATTCCTAAGCTTGCTTGGGTTCATAAAACATTCACAGACATACATAGCACAAAAGAAACACAAGCTTTCCCAAGCAGCAATGAGCATTTAACCCCAAGGTAGGACAAAGTGAATTATTCTTCCTTGATTCAGTGTTGTACTTAGACAGGTGTGATTTCTTCTTTTCTTTAGTGCTATAATTTTCCTTATTTTTGTTGGCAGTACACAGGCATCTACTCAAAAATTCTTTTAAAAGTTTCCTTTCAATCCATAAATATTACATTTACCCTATCATATTTTACATTTTTAAAGCAAGTGGAAGAGATAGGACTAGTCTTACAAATGATACAAGTGAGGATGCACATGGCATTCCTACTCCAAGGGACTTGCAAATGCTCTTTGTGTCCTTCTACAGCTGGAAGGACAACAAAAGGAAAAGACTGAGATAACCTCAAAATGCTGGAATTTTACCAGAGGATATGGAGCAAACTCCACCTTGAATAACATTCTCTGTAATCTGTCTGCGCTGTTAGGTACTAAATTAATATTTTTGCATTTCATCTATTTAGCTCCACTGATTACAGAGTGCCCAGGGAAATAAAGATATTGAGATAAGCACCTGAATTTACATGTTGGAAACTAGACTGTGTAAATACTACTTTTTCATCAGAAAGATGCTGACTGTTTCAACTCCTGGTCTCAGTTATGATTTCCAAATGTATTATATTTTCCTTTGCTTCATACGGTTTAGTCTGTGCTAGACTGGCCCCAACCAGTATATTCTTTGTCATGCCAGGTGGACATAAAAAGTAATCAAGGTTTACATCCTGGTTAGGAGCCTCTTCAGGTCATTTAATGTCTATAGCCAAGAGTTGCATTCTGAATAAGAGCCTCTCCTAATTACATGAAAGTCAGTCAGGCAGTAGTTGCTGCCATTCCTCTTCTTAAAGGCAGTGAATTAAATGACTTGTGAACAGCACTCCCCTCTACTTCTTAATCTGCCTGCCCCTTCTACCTCAGAGTCTGTTACAAGCAATGAGTGATAATGCTGGCAGACAGCACAATTTCATACCAACTGAGCCCTTTTCGGCAACAATTCTGAGATCTTTTTTCCTCCCTTAGAACATATTTGAAATGTTTTGCAAGTATGCATATGTATTTTATTTATTTATTTATTTTAAAGACTATCCAGAAGGTCTATAAGCAACTTCCTGCGGTAACAGGGAAAAAAGGACAAGTAGTCAGTTAGCACTAGAACAACATGCTCTCCTCTTGATGCTGAACAATGAAATGCAGGACTGGGATGCAAATCTATAGCAGTGGATGTCACTTTGAGGACTGCTACTTGGAGTCGTGTCTTCACAGGCATGTCTTTACAAGTAGAAACAAAGCATGTTAGGACATATTTTGAGCTTCAGAGTGAATGCAACAGTCTATGTAGCTATGGTGAGCTTTGAGAACACTAAAAAAATTGCAATATTGCAGACTTTTTCTTCCATAGAATCATAGGCAGAGAGATCATAAAAATCCAGAGATGCATTCAAATTTTTCCAGACTGAAAATTATGTCTGAAATGCAGTTAAGTGTCTGAAATGTCTGCAAGCAGTGAAGTAACGTTACCAGAAGATACGAGAGTGATTTCTTTTAGGTAACTGGTCATAATTCTGATAAAATTTACAAAAATAAAAATAAAAGTAAAAAAAACCTCTCAATCCTAAAATATATAGTTTTATTTTCTTTCTATTCTACGTAGTACTATTTTATTTGGTTTTTGTTGTTGTTGGTTTAGTTTTTGTTGTTGTTGGTTTAGTTTTGTTTTTACGTGAAACAATGTATAGGGAAAAAAATTGCTACTAGCAAATGCTTTTAATTTTTTTGTGGATTCTGATCCTTCAAATTTAATTTGATAAATTTTAATACCTTCTAAAATTTCTCTGTGGGTATCAAATTGAAAAATATAATCCTAATGTCTGTGTCTGTCATCTCCAATACATACTGTTACTGTCACAAGGACAAATCATAATAGACTAGGAGCAGCAGCCAGTATAACCACTGAAGTATGTCAGTATCTAACTGAGCACATCTAGTAACTAGCCAGATAAGAACTGCAAAATTTGCTTTAAATTTTACAATAAAAGACTTTCTTTTATTGTTTAAACCTGATCTCACTCAAATTACATTGGAAAATGGTTTTTCTCACAGTTATACAATGCAGTGCTCCAGCTCACATCCACATGCAGCGCAGTAAACTGACTTTTCATCCCACTGTCATCACTAGAGAAAAGCCTTCCCACGGATGAAATATGTTGATATTGTTCTTTTCCTGATGCAGGAGCAAACATTCCATGACAATTTCTAGTTATGATGCTTCAAACGTAAGAAATTAACTGAGGGAAGCAAAAAACACCTTTGTATTCTTACTTATTAGTGGGAGAAACACAGAATCGTAAGGATTTGAAGGGATCTATGGATCAGCTAGTTCAACCCCCTGCTAAAACAGATTCCCTAGAGTGAGTTACACAGGCAAGCATCCAGACAGATTTTGAAAATCTAGAGAGAAAGAGAATCCACAGTCTCTCTGGGCAGCCTGCTCTGGTGGCTGGCTCATAGTCAACCCGTTGTCCAGAATAATGGAAACAACTTGATAATCAAAAATTCCAAATTCTCTGTGGGAAAACATGAGTTTTTAATTATCTAATTAAATGCAGAGAAAAGATCAGTGACCTCAATAGATCTGTACTAAGGTTGAATGGAGGCATAGAAGTAAAACTGCCATGACTATGACTTTAAGTTTCAGGATGGAAAGAAGCCAATATCAGTCGGAACACAGTTTTCCTGTGTTTAATGTCATGTCCATAAGCTTCCTGTGGTTTTCATAAAAGCCTGTGGTTAAAAAAAAGAAGTCCTACATATTTGCTTGTAGAAACTGTCATGTCATCCTAAGGTTACATTGTGAGCAATTTGCAGAGATCCACCTGGAATAACTAGAATATGTACATATCTATCTATCTAATGTTACTATGGTATTTTTATTACTGTATTTTTCAATACTTCTTCCAAGTGCCATTTGAAATCATTCGCTGTTCGAAAGATTCTGTCTTTGAATCTCAAGTAAGAAAAAAATACATTCATGAACTCTAATTCATTCAAAACATTGTCACTGAACAAAGACAATGCTAGTTTTTAAACCATGGTCTTTAACAAGAACAAGAATAACATATGCTGAATACATAAGCAAAATACCAGTGACTGGAAGATTAGGCATTTTCTTGACTTGATGCAAAAAAATTCACAGCTGGTATTTCAGCATAAGCATGCTCCATGTGAAACCTTGTTACCAAGGAAAATGCTTCATTTTAGCAGCTTTTTTTATTTTTTATTTTTTTTATTAGATGTTTGTTTCAGAGTACAGAAAGATTTATAGAGGGTATTTTGGTTTTAAGAGCATAAAAGACAAAATTATTCCTTCTACAGGCTTGCTCAATATATCCTCTTCTTCCCTCAAATAAATGGCTTTTTATTATTCTTTTTTAAAAGGAAGAACATGTTGGGTGTAGAACTTGAAGACCATGGAAAAGATCAACTATTGTTGCTCATGGCCAAACTCATCATATATCAGCACATGCAGGACTTGGGAATAAATCTCCCTTTCTCTTCTTTTAGTTTTTCTTCCACCTTCTCTTTGTGCTTTCCAATATAAGTTGTCTATAATGCCAGTGCTCTTGGTTTTACATCCTGTTTACCTGTCAAAAGGAAATAGGATTAATTCTTTGGCTCTCTTCCATGTTGAAACTAGTGATGATTCAGAGTAGTGGGCAAGTTGAGATGCAAGGAATCTTCCTTCAAATTAACCTTTAGTAATTGCATCAGTTTAACAGTTATGGTAATGAGTTCAGGCATTAAGAGCACCAACTGTTGGCCCTAATGAGGTCAGTGTTAGAAGTACATTACTTTGTACAGGGTTGTTATTTCACACTGAGTTTCTTGTCAAATATTAAAGATATAAAGGCTACAAGTTTTCCCTGCAAGTGGGGGGTGATCTCATAAGAATTATGAATCCTTTTTTTTTTTTTTTTTTTTGGTAGAAAATAGATAAGCAAGCAAATGATAAATTGGAATCCATTTCAAGAAATGTGAAAAAATAAGGTTTCTACAAGTATTTGTAGGCTGATACTCTGAATGCTGGCTAGTATAGAAACTCAGCGTGCACTTGTAGCCCAGAAGACCAATGGTATGTATTCTGGGTTCCATCAGAAGAGAGGTGGCCAGCAGGGTGAGGGAGATGATTGTACCCCTCTACTCTGCCCTCCTGAAGCCCACCTGGAGTAATGTGTCTAAGTCTGGGTTCCCCAGCACAGGAAAGATATGAAGCTTCCAACACAGGAAGGTCATGAAGATGGTCAGAGGGCTAAAGCACCTCTCCTATGAAGATAGGCTGAATGAACTCAGTATGCTCATCTTGGAAAAGGGAAGGCTGCAGGGAGACCTCATTGCATTCTAGTATTTAAGGTCAGCTTATAAACATGAAGGAAATCTCATTTTTACACAGATAGGTTGTAATAGGACAAGGCGGAATGGAAGGGAGACTTAGATTATATGTCAGGGGGCAGTATTTTACTGAGAGGATGGTCAGATGCTAGAACAGATTGCCCAGAGAGGTTGTGGATGTCCCATTCCTGGAGGTCTTCAAAGCCAGATTGGATGAGGCACTGGGCAATCTGATTTAGTATTTCATCTAGTAGCTGGCAACCCTGCCTGTGGCAGGGTGGTTGGAACCTGATGAACCTCAACGACTGACCCTTAATCTTAAGCTTGTCCTTTGTGTCATGTTAAGGCAATCATAATTTTCTAGTTGATCTAAGATACTGTACACAGAATCATAAAATCATAGAATGGTTTGGGTAGGAAGATCTCCTAGTTTCTACCCCCCTGCTAAAGGCAGGGATATCTCCCACTAAACCAGGTTGCTCAAAGCCTCATCTAGCCTGGCCTTGAACGCTTCCAGGGAGGGAACATTCACAACCTCTCTGGGCAACCTGTTCAAGTGTCTGACTGCCTTCATAGTAAAGAATTTGTTCTTAATATCTAGTCTAAATCTACCCTCTTTCAGTTTAAAGCCATTTCCCCTCATCCTGTCACTACATCCCCTCCTTACAAATAGTCCCTCCCCAGCTTTCCTGTAGGCCCCCTTCAGACACTGGAAGGCTGCTAGAAGAGGCCCCTAGAGCCTTCTCTATTCCAGGCTGAAGAGCTCCAACTCTCTCAGACTTGGGCGAGGGACATTTAGTGCTTCAACATAACAGTTTTGACCAGATAGAAATTTTCTGGAGCTCCCAAGAAATCTTTCAGCAGCAGAACCCAGGAATTAACTCCCAAATGACAATCTCTATCTGATACCACACAGACAATACTCTTAAGACTGCTTTTGTTGACATCTTCAAGTTTAAACTTTTTTGACTACCTCAAAGCAATATCAGAAGGTCTCTTGGAAAACGTGGTACCCATGGTACATGAGAGACAAGCTTGGAGACAGCTACATTAAAAAATTCAACCACTGGAATCCCTAAAGTTACAATCATAAATGGGTCAGCTCTGTCACTTACAAAATCTCAGACGCAGAGAGAGTTAAAGTAACTGTAAAAGACACACTATGAATGAATACCTAAAGAACAATAGAAACAGTTCATGGGAATGAAAGTGCTGGTATAAAAAGATTTGACTTGAACTAAATACCAAAACATAACAAATAGAATAAAATATAAATAAATATACTACAAAACACTTCGTGATGTAGAAAACACTGATCAAGAATATGCTCCTAAAAATAAATCAAGATCTCATTTGTATGAGCCTCAGCTTTCCACAGCATCTGGATAAAATGCTCAATAAACCCTACAATGTTATTAGTTTATTATTATTACTGTAATATTTCTAAAATGTAGCCCACTCTCATTTTATTTCACTTTTAGATCTGGAAAAGTAAAAAAGTAGAGTCTTCTGTGATTTGCAGCCAGAATCCCAGCCTTGTAGGAGACAAACTGCCATAGGCTCCTGATCTTCATATATACATTAATTTATTATTATTGATAGCAATTCCAATGAAAACAGTGCTCACAAAGCTAAGATCTGAATATTAGCATTATTGGGCAGACAGAGGCCATACAGGATTCTTGATATCCTCTTCTAGCTCATCTTAAACTATATTTAATCCCCTGTCTATTTCAGGTATACAAGCTTCACGTGTTGCTCTGTAGACATACATCGATCCTGGTCTATGACATGTCCTCTGCTATTCCTGTTCTACATCTTCCTTTAGGAGAAAAATAGATGTCATTCTTAATGGTGTAGGTAAAATTTGCAGTATAGACAAAACACTATTTTTCAGCATAGCCACCACCATTAACTATGCATTTTTTTTTTCCCCAGTGAAATCTTTGTACTGTGTTTGTAAAAATTTGTATTGGTGGAGTGGAGGTGACCCACTGTTGCTGTCACCACTATTGAAATGTACCGCCCACCACCACACTGTCCTCACATCCACTCTCTGATCTCCACAGACTCTCAGTAAACATTGATGAATATCAATGGGTACATTTCCATATGGAGAAATCCAATTTCATATCTTTGCTTCATATGTACTTCCATGTCAGACCTAATTTCGTCATAATGCCCTTCTGCTGCCATCTCTCCAACAGCAAGAAGATATAATGGAATATTGTTGTGCATTTTCAATCTCTACTGCCATTCTACCAACACCTGCCTCTGACATTGTGAGCCAATATAATAAAATAGGAGGCATTATTTTCAGAGCAGCCCTTGTGCTTGCAACATGGATTCTAATGCAGAACTGAAGTACTAATATAGAGAGATAAAAGGCATATAGACAATTTATCCAATTTTTATTTTTCATTCCATTATTTGTTGGCTCTGTAACTTTCAACCATTTCCTGGACCCTGGAGCTTTCAGAAAGTATTGTCAGCATAACTGCATTCAAATGTACTGTGTTTGATAGCTCTGAAGTGTTCAGAAACTACCTTCATTAGCCATACTGGAATTAACTGACTCTTTGTAACACCTATTATATGGATATAAAAGAGGCAATTATACAGTACAAATACAGCATTTAAAAACTTTTTTGGAATGGATATAATGTTTTCTCACTTTCTATTGATTTCTCTAAGCTGAAATTATGATCAAAAACTAATTTCAAGCTGACTTAAGTTTCATTTAGATTGAATAAAGCTTTCTATTAACTCAATTGCTACACACTGAAGAATGAGATAACCCTCAAGGAATGACAACATGTTTAGAATATTTTCTAGACCACTGAGATTTTTTGAAAAACAGCAGGTAAGATTTATCAATATGCGTTCAGGAAAACTCAAAGCTTGGCACATCGCTTTAAAATGATTCCTTTGTACTTTGTTAGTGGGGAATATGGAAAAATATAATTTTTTGAGCTTTTCATTACATCTCTGTATTCTTTCTTTTTCATATGAACTAAGAGATTTTAAATATTTAGGATGCCAAAAGTAAACTGGCATTGTAATTTATTTCCTCATTTGGACCAATTTAATTCCATCTTCTGAGGTATAGGTAGCATACCCAGATTGTTGAATTTTAATATCAGCAAAAAAGATGCTGCTAGTGAAAACATGCTAATCTTTCATCAGTACTATTTTAATTACTTTCACAGGTTGCAACAAACCAGGACTCTCTTCCAATCTTTGGATGAATTAAAGAAGTAAAGTTGCTACCATGGAAAGATAAAGTATATTATGTACATCCAATTACTTAGTGTGAAAATGCTTATGCTGTTAAATATGGGTCTGTAGGAGATGTTCCAAATTTTCCTGTAACTGTTAAAAATATGTTTCCATGAATGATATTGTTAATGTGTGTCCTTGATTGAATCTCTCTTGTTTACTTAACTACATAAAAGTTACAGATTCAACAAGAAATGAGGAAACTTTCTTTTATTTCATGTCAGACAACTTACCCATTACGACAACAACATAAAAAACAAACAAACAAACAAACAGAAAACAGCAAGTAAGATTTTATAAAATCCTTAGTTAGAGAGAGGAAAGGTAACCTCTCCACTGGGAAGTCAATTATGATAATTTCCAGCTTGGAAAGCAAATGGTAATCTGGACTCCATCAAAAGAGGGGTGGCCAGCAGGGACAGGGAGGTGATTGTTCCTCTCTGCTCTTGTGAGGCACCATCTGGAGTACTATGTCCAGGTCTGGAGCCCGCAGTACAAGAAGGACAGAGAGCTGTTGGAGAGGGTCCAGAGGAGAGCCACAAAGATGATCAGGGGACTGGAGTGCCTCCCCTATGAAGACAGGCTGAGGGAGCTGGGTTTGTTCAGCCTGGAGAAAAGAAGGCTGCGAGGTGACCTCATTGCGGCCTTTCAATACCTAAAGGGAGCCTATAAAGAGGAGGGGAATCAACTCTTTGAAAGGATTGATAGCTGCAGGACAAAGGGATATGGTTTGGAGTTGAGGAAGGGAAGATTTAGGTTGGGTGTCAGGGGGAAGTTCTTTACAGAGAGAGTGGTGAGGTGATGGAACAGGCTGCCCAGAGAGGTTGTGCATGCCCCATCCCTGGAGGTGTTCAAGGCCAGATTGGATGGGGCCCTGGGCAACCTGGTCTAGTATTAAATGGGGAGGCTGGTGGCCCTGCATGTGACAGGGGGGTTGGAGATTCGTGATCCTTGAGGTCCTTTCCAACCCTGGCCATTCTGTGATTCTGTGAGGGTCTTATTTCTTACTCTCTTATTTCTACTTTTCATCCTCTACAATCACTGCTATTGAGCTGATCAATGGAAAATGTGAAAATAGGCTATAAGGGAACACTGCAGCATCTAATCTGAATGTATTTGCATTATATACAATTGCAGTATACAATTATACATTTGTATTCCATGATACAGATTCCTGTGTACTGTTTACTGAACAGAGTGGGAAACAGGGTAATTGTGATGTCTCGGAAATTTTTAGAAGCAGTAATTAGAAGTTAAAAACCTTGGAGGCTAGTCTTTCATTCCATATCTGTCTTTTTGATCACAACTGTGGAAAGGGGGCCCTTAGCCTTTGTCCTCTCAGGCTGAAATTTTATTTACCTTCATTACATTATCATCATTTGTGGTTTTTTTTCCTTCTTTTCTGTGGACTGTTTTTGTTGTTGTTGTTGTTGTTGTTTGTTTTTTTTTTTCTTTTTTCTTTTTTCCATGTATTCTTCTTTATTTGCTCTTTAGTAATGTCTTCTTATCAGTTCTATATTTTTTTTTCACAAGCTTTTCCTCTTTTCCATCCAAAATAGAATTTGACATTATTTGAGTCAAATTACTAAACTTGCATAGACCAAGTAGATTCAGAATCAAATCTAAGAAAATTCTTTATTTTAAAGAAAGTCATTGCAATATCAACTTGGCACTTCACAAATATAAAAACTGTATTTTAACTAAGTCTGACACACACAACTAATGTGATATGATGGAAAGGTTTCACATAGTAACTTTGCCATGTCACGCTGGTAGCATAGTTGCAGCAAAGTAAATATGGACACTTAATAGAGTATGCAGCCAGAGCATTGTATATCAAATTAATGACCCTATTTATAACCTGCATTAAATTTTCCATTGCCTTGTTTTAAATTTGAAGGCTCTTTTTTAAAAGGAACAGTGGAGTGTTCTTTTTTTTTTCCCCCACCTTCCTCTATCTGTACTGAGATTAAGCACAACATTTTAAGCTGGTGTAAATTGTTTACTATCATTCTGAAGACAATGAAGCAATTCCAATTTACAACAACTGAAGATCTGTCCAAACAAAACAAAGAACCTAATCCTTAAATGGAGGAAGGTACATAGCTTCTCTGACTACAGTGACAGCTGGGTGCCTGGGAACATTTTAGAATTTTTTGTATAATCAACTTCTGTTGATCTGTCTTTCTATATGTTAGGCAGATGTTGTTGTAGGATCGTACACAAGTCACCAGGCCATAAAAGACAGTAGTTAGCAATTACAAAACAATCCCTTTTTAATATTCACAATAGAAAGAACAAAAAAGGTCTTCAAAAGTCTAAGTATCAGTACTGGAAATATCATATGATATAAATGATCAAGGATATATCATAAGTAATAAAAAACACATAAGGAAAACAGTTTTGAACACTTGACTTCATATAGTTTCTCTCTTTATATAAGAAATTTACTGAGTAATCAAAATGGAGTCATAGGCTCATAATGACGGCATGAAATCTCAGGGTCATTTATCCACAATTAATATGACTTTAGATAAACTTGTAGTACTGATAGTCACATTGGTTGCATATCAGCTCACAGCATCACTGTACTATAGTAGCAGATGTTTGCGATTGTGCTTGTTTCACCACCTTCCTTAATGATGTGCAATTGTCTTGAGGGAAAATCAAAAAGCCAACTTAATTTAAGAATTGAAAAGTGTTTGAACAAATTAAGAGAAGATAGACAAAGCAGCTTGTATGAGATCTCTAAATAAAGCAGATTTCTAGCTATGAATTTGTTAGATTGTATTTTTCATTAAGCTTACAAAAAATAGAGTTGCCGAAAGTACATAATAATATGAATTAGTGTGTTTTATTCATGTTTTAGTCATTTAACCTCAATCAATATTAATTTAATATTAAATCAACATAAATCTAGCTGCTATTCTCAAATGTGCTTCAAAGCCAGTTCCCTGAAATGAAGTATGCTTTCATTTTATGCTCCGTGTAGCACAAAGCGATGGATTTGTATCATACCTTCCTAATTTCACCTCAACTCCCAACATTGTTATCATTTTGATTACTTCTTCCCATTGATACAAAACTCATAATTGTGGTTATAAACCAGAGTCAAGGGAAAATACATTAAATTAACAGCATTTTAAAAATTGATTTTTAAGAATAGAGAAGAATGGGAAAAATAGTAAAAAGGTGGGAAAAAAAAGTGCTTTAAAAGATTTCATTAACTTTTTTTTTAATCATTATTCATACTTCAGAATTCATTTGAAGCTGTTTCCCTCAGCATTCTTCCATAGAAACTGGTTGCCCGTGGCTTTGATGTATGTGTCGTGCACTAGATAAAAAAAATGGCTGGATGACTGGGCCGAAAAGGCTGTTGTGAATAAAGCTAAATCTTGTTGAGGCCTGTCCCCAGGGCTCAGTACTGGGACCAGTTATTTTAGCCTTTTAATTAACAATCTTAATGAGGGGATTGACTACACTCTCAGTCTGTACATGACACAGATTTGGGCAGAAGTGTTGATCTGCTTAAGGATACGAAAGCTATCTGAGTTTTAGCTTTCCTAACCTGGCTGCTCAGACAACTTCACTGTAGTCCTCCAACATAACTCATTCTTGCTTTCTTTTCGAACCAAAGGAAGTCTTGAAGCTGAGGAAGCCTTCAGGTGTTCTTGCTTGCCTTCCTCTTTCTTGGGATGCACTGCTACTCTGCTTGAAAGAAATGGACCCTGAATACTAACCAGCTTTCTTGGGCCCCTCTTCTCTCCAGGGCTTTATCTCATGTCATTCTGCCAAACAGTTCCCTGAAAAGGTCAAAGTCTGCTCTCCTGCAGTTTACAGTAGCAAGTTCTAGAGCAACCAGAGTTGCTCTTTGATGCTCTAAGGATTTAAACTCCACAATTTCATGGTCATTTCAGCTAAGACTGCCCTTGAACTTCACATTAATCACCAGCCCCTTCTCATTGGTGAGGACAAGGTCCAACGTAACACCTTCTTCAGGCTCATCTTGAGTCATTTTGGGTAATGAAATGAGTTAGTTCAGGTAGTGAACAGAGAGCAATGAGTTCTCCCCTCATCTTCCTTTTCTCAACTGAACAACCGAATCTCCTACAGCTGTATTGTGGACATAACAGTTTTCAGGACCAAGCAAAACATTTCTTACAATTCTCCATTTAATTCACAGAAAAACAGCTTGCTTTAAGAATAAGAAGTCATCAAAAACAGCAGTTCCTTCTTTCAGCGGCCGGAGAAACTCCTTCCAGCAACAACTATAATAATTCAGTGCATTGATAGAGCCAAACCAATACATTTGATTTTATGACTGTGCTAGGCTTGGACAGATGATTTATAAAGAAAACCCTTGATTGTAAAAAGACATTGCATTCTGGTTTGTCATGAATTTTTTGAATGTTTGAGCACTGTACTGAGTTTATGAATAATCCAACGTTTCTACACAGTGTGTATTTTGTGCATTAAGTTCTTAAGCCATCACAAAGCATAAATACAGCTTTGACTTTGAACATATTACTGATCTCTTTGAATACATATTCAGCCAGACAGGTCAGAGAATAAGACTTTTCCTAAAGTCTACACTGCTTTTTTCCTTTGTACTACCTGAGACAAATTCCTGAACCAATAAAAACAACAAGCAGATGGTCCCCCAGTAGTATGAAATGCTGTTGTTCTTAAGGGGTAGTTTAACTTTAACTTTCTTCATACTTAAGAATAACAAAGCACTCAAAGTCCATATTCTCATCAACTTGACCTAATCTCAGCACTTTAGACTTGGAAATGCTGATATGTCAAAAAAATTTCCTCTTTTGGCTCAAGGTGCTCATCAGCCATCTGGAACTGCTTCCCCAGTCTCATCCATTATGTAAATGAGATGTGGTATTCGTTATGTTTCATCTACTGATACTAATACATTAATGTGGATGTTACAGCTTGAGCCCCTGAGAAGGAATTGGCTTCACATCACTCACTGACTTGAGATCACATCCCATTACTTTTAATGGCCCTGTGGCATTTAAGGTCACTTGATACTTAATACAGCAATTTCTGTGATGTCAGTAAAAAGGTAGCTACCTCTCCTTTTCCTCTTATCTTTCTTTTCCTATCCTCAAGAAATTATCATATTTCAGACCACTGTATATCTCATTTGTTCTGTGAAATTAATTTTTATATTTACTTTAATACCTCTTTATTATTTGAGAGTAAAAAAGCTGAAAAATTTTTTCTCTATCCAAAAATTAAGCAGATGGGGGGAAGCAAGATTTAAAGTATCTGAGAATTTTATTAACTGAATTAGTAAGGAGATTTAGATAGGAGCTAAAAATCAATCTGTTCAACATGTCATCTGTCTTTGATTTTTGATCTGTTAAATGAGAAAAAATAAGTCAGGAAAAATTGTACCCGTGTAAATAATCTTTTGTCATTGGAGTGAGTAAGTTGGAATCAATGTGTAAATATGCATTATGGCTCTGTCCTTGAAAAGCATAGCTTGAAAGTGTTGCAGACTCAGTCATCCACATGTACAATCAAGAAGAGTCATGCAGGATTGAATCCTGAGAGAATATGATAGCAACCTTTGATGAAAACAATGGGTGTGTTCCAAGTCAGTACCGTTTAAGTTTTGAATGAAATCTCACTAGATGTCAGGAATTTAACATGCTTGCTTGATATTCTGAATCATCTATAGTGTAAAAAGGGAAATGAACAGTACAAAGTGCAAGCGAAATCTATCATTTAGCATGGATAATTTAAATATCGTTTTCCCATGTTAAGAAGCTGCTTGCCAAATTCAGAATGGAAATGAACTTCAAATGTAATATAAGACTTCAATGAGCTTTCTGCAGAGAACTATCCGAACTAGAAAATATAAACCAATATAAATTGGTTTTGTCAGTTATGGAAATGCACTGTAATCAATCAAGAAAAGTAAAACATTCACCTGTACTGAATGAGGTAAACATGCATGTTAATAATAATCACAGAACAATGCAATTTTTTCTTATTCATGTAGTCTGTGTCTTCTTGAGCAATCCCAAGGTCCTGAGCAGGACTACTTAAGTGGGAGATGAAGTAAGATGGGACTTCAAGAATTATTTATTTGTAGATGGTGGCCTTGAGAGAGCATCTCAGTTCATAATGAGTGAGCATTATGTGAGGCTATAACATAAGACATGTTTAATAAAAATAAACATGATAATTTTAAAATAACTAACTAGAAGATAATTTGTCCATGCTGAGTTTGAATTATCTGATTATAAATGATCAGAAGTAATAGTGTCAGTCTCGGATTAGGACAAATACAAACTTAATATTTTCCTCTTTGGGGCAATTCTTTATTTTTCTTGTTATATTTCTGTATTTTCCATTTTAAAACAAACCATAACAGTTTACAAATTAAAATGGAGACAACAAATACGTTTTTCTCTCTCCATTTTATGTTAAATAATATTATCATGGATTCATTCGCATTTTCAGTGTATACCTGAAAAGAAAATTATAGATGCAAAACACTTCTGTAAGAAATGCTCTTTCACAAGCTGGAAAAGCAAATTTTCTTAAGTGATATCAACAACTATAGACAAATGACAGGATGAAATTAGTATTTTCTTTCATATGCTCTATAGTTGATTCAAGGATAGATTTCATTCTGGCATTTTTTGTGTATGCTGCACACATATGTATTTTAAACCAAATTTCAGCTTGTCAGGAAGAAAGACATGTTAGCAAACAGTATTTATTTTTGTTTTGTAAAGAGAGGTCATTTTTGAATTTTAGCTGTGCTATTGTTTATCTCCTTTTCACATTACTGCTGCACACAGTTATTTTCACGCTTTCTGAATTCTGTTGCAGGGTTGGCATTTAACTTCATGACTAAACTATCAAATTCTGTATTGTTCTTTACTCAGCACAACCTATTTAGAGTTTGTTTGTGTGGCAGTATATGATACGCACTTGCTATTTGTAGAAATATCTAATTACGAATGCAGTTTTCCACCCACAGAGTGCTGGAGAATTTTGAGCAAATTATGCTTTAACACTGACGTTGAAAGAGCTTGCAAAATTTAAGGAAATATTGATTTCAGAGTTTTTCAAGGGAAAAATAATGCTGTTTTTATTGTTGCTCTTTACTATGCTGTTATTTACTGATGCTAAATGTCAGGTATGAAGAGGCATCAATACAAATTAATATTTTAATTAGAATTGAAAAGGTATATGATAATTGCATCCTCATTTCAGTCAGCTGCAAATGTCTTCTGCACAGCCAAGTGAAATAAGAAATAAAATAAATTAAAAATTAAATTTTTCACAACTCTCATATTTAAGTAACAATATACTGATTAATTCTTGACTGGAACTTTTTGTATAACAATTCATACATAGTGACAGAAGTTTACCAAGTGTCATGATATAGTTGAAAAGAAACAGGCTACTGTAACACATTAATTTCTAATCAAATTAATTTTGATCAGAACTAAACTAAGAACTTTGAATTTCTGCCTCAAGTACAGTTTGCAAAGTCAGATTAATCTCACTGCATTTGAGCTTGTATTGCATATATTCACAAACAGAAACATTTATTAATTCAGATCAAAGCTTGTAATTTATTGATAAAAAACAAGTACATAAGAACTGGGAAATAATTCCAGTTTGCCACAGGAGTTAGCTCTTCATTCAGAGAATACTCACTGGGCTGAAGAAATCACCCTGAAATCATTCTGAAGTCATTCTTTAAAGATGGAAGAAGGCAGATTCTTCATTTTCACACCTGTCAATCTGCTCAGAGCAGTGCTATGCCCAAACTGTGGTAACTGCATTACTGTTATGTGGAAATGTGTCTCTATCCTCTGAGAAATTGGGTCTTTGATTGGTGTTTGGCTATCTTTTTGTTTTTCTAACTTAAGTACAGATTCCTAATGAGACTGACATATGTTGTAATTGGTGCATTTTCTTCTAATGTAACTTTGTTAATCTATCTGGTCTTATTCCAAATTTTAAAGAAACTACTGCTGAAACAATTCATGGAACAGAACTTCTGTAGAGGGATGGATAGGAATGGGTTCTCGTTCCAGTGAAAACAGTATTTCAAAGTCATTTGTACAAGAATTATCTGGGAGATGTCAATCTCTTATTACAAAAACACAGATGTTGGAACTGGAAATTAATTCTGTGGCTTTGTTTGCCCAATTCTGGAATGGAATTAAACTAGTACCCCAAAGAGCGTTCTCTGTCAAGACCAGTCTGTTCTCTTGTTTGCCAGTTTGTTCCTTCCTCATCAGCATCCATACAGTGTGAAAATGAAATGTAGCCTACCTGCTTCTGTAACACTGAAATCTGATGGTGTTCCTGCAATCCTGCATTTATGGAGCTGGAGGAGGATGAGATGTGGATGTAGGCTGAAATCTCTGTCGGATGTGTAATTCCTCTCGTTGCTACCTTTTGTTAGAACAAAGCCATGTTACACTACAAAGGCAATTTTAAAAATCTGCATTCAGTTAATCAACATCAGTCTGCATCAGAGCAGCTTAAGTAAATTGCTTTTTCAGTTCATGACTCAATGGTGCAGGTGAACAATGGCTGACAATACACTGTCAGAGCCGCCTGTGGAAAGAGAGCTGCAGAGAACTCTTCTCCTTTGCAACACCTTGCTTGCATTCTTTTTCTTTGCAAACAGTACTAAATTGGAGATTATTAGCTGCATAAAATCCGGACAGGGAATTTCAAGCTGCTGACATTGTGGCACTGAATATACACAGCTCAGCAGCAAGGTGCCAGCAGCAATCTGAAACAACCTTCACAGACCCCCTATTTAATAACTACGGATTCAGAGCATCATTGGCTGTGCAGCCTCCCAAGGTTATTGAACAACAATCCTATTTCTGCTAATAGGAGGCACTTGTAGTTCTTTTATAATTAGTCACCATGGAGTTTTTAAAAGGTTATTGGGTTCAAAGTTAATGCTGTTATTTGTTTTAAGGAGGAAGGAAAGCACACACCCACATGCACCCTCTCTCACACACACACAGAGCAGAGGAAATTAGCCTTCTCCCACTCATTAGCAAGAGTCACAGTTACCTCGGGCATTTTGCATACATGTTGTGGCCCTTTTATGCTTCACATCCTCTGAGTAATTGTTGTGCCTGGAGAAGATGGGATGTGAACATCTGTGGCTCCCCCTAAAGCCACTTAGTTGGTTCCCTCTGCATGATCCATAATTGCCACCCAACTTAAACGCAGCAGATATTGCTGGGTCTAACAGTGAGAACATTAAATATTTCTTCCAGCAGGCAAAATGACTGTGCCTTCCACTGTGGATGAGTGAGCCTGTTTTCCGTACATTGTAAAATGCAAGTGGCTGGAGAGAGCAGACTTCACCAATCTAATGCTGATGTTTCTCATTTGTTTGTTTTCAGATGAAAAGCTTCATAACTGTTGATTTAACAATGGTGTGGTCTGCAAGATGGCATGACATCCAATCAATGCCATCTGTTTTAGACCTTCCAATAAAGGTCAGCGGAATGAGGCATAAATAGAAAAACATGCTCATCAATAATAATATCTTTTATTTTCCAGACTGACGAGCAGTATATCAGATTATTATCATACTGTGATGTGTAGATTCAGGCAGGCTTTAATATCAATAAAGACAGCTATATCTGCAACATGGGAAGCCTAAATTTTTGTTTAAATATTTAGAGAATGAATATGCAAATGGCAAATCTGTTGATTCCACTGTGGTTCTATTCTAATATGCACCAAAAGACATATCTGAAAAAAAACCACATACTGGCTTTGTGTCCCAACTTATCTATTCTTTCACTGCCAAAGAGCACTAGAGCTCAGTGCTGATGCTCTGCAGAAATTTAAGACAAAAGGGTTGGCTGGGGGGACACGTGCAGGGCTGCAGTAATGAGATTGCTCTGCAGTCTCAGGGATGTGTACTTGTACTGAATGCTTACATCCATGTAAACACATCTGCATCCGTCTGCCACTGCCCTTGCCTTCAACAGTGACTGCACTGCTTGCATTTTAATGCAGAGGTCCACTGCAGAGTTTGCCTAAGTAGCACACACAGTTTGTTAAAATGAGTTCAGTTAGTCTCTCTTCTGGGCTTTGACAAGTCTCAGAGAGAACCAAAAGGTATTTCTGTGTGAGCATTCCTCTCTGCTGTCTGTTGAAAAATGCTCAGTTTGCTATGATAAGGCCAACAAGTTATCCAATCATAGGAGATGCATAACTCTGCAATGATGTAATTCATTTACTAAAACAATCAAAAAAAGCCACAAATGTTGTTGGTAGAAAACTCAAACTTTTCCTACAGTATTCCATTACCAGTGAGATTTCCACTCTAAACCAGAAAAGGTAACATCTTGTTACATAAGAAAATTACTTCCCAGGTCATGTTTGCTAAACTGAACACGTACTTTAAGATCTCTCAAACAGAAAGCCTCTTAAAGTCACTTTTAGCTATCTATATTCTTGTGTCATTTGAGACACAAATGTCTTTCCTCATTCTCTAAACTTACATTTTCATTTCAAAGGCTCCTATTTTATATTCAGTTCCAGTATCCTTAGCCATTTTCTCCCACTACCACACTGTTATCAGATGTTCTGCAAGTTGACAGTTATTGCTGAATGCCAAGGGAAAATGAAGTCAGCACAGTTACATGTGCTTTTCTGTGGCAAGTATGCATGATATTATCCTAATCAACGTATCATTCAATGGTCTTTTCACCTCATTTCCAGGCCTGATTTAAAATGCACTTTGAAAACACAAAATCAGTGTGTGTGACACTCTGTTCTTTATCTATTTTATTTCAGAAATAATTTGAAAAGTTATATATTACTGAGGCTACTTGAGATTCATTAAACTAATGTTATGCTCCTGGCAAATAACCTGTGTCCTGTGAAAGAATATTGAAACAGAAGAAAACTAGACTTGATTGTTTTTTTTAAGTGACACTAGAAAGGTAAAATCTGTGTATGTGCTGTGAGAAAAATTTATAGCTAGTATGCAACAGTGTGGTAGCATTCAAAATGTGAAAGAACATTTTTTTGGTGTTTCGTCATCTTAAATGACATCTCTAGATTTTTTCATTTGTCATTTATATATATATATACTTTTTTCCTAAAAGGGCGTTTTTTTGTTTGCTTATTTTGTGATTAAAAGATCAGTATGATTTTTTAAAATAAAATTCTATATTACATACCAGCTGGAAGGTGAGTTGTGATGTACACTGCATAGTTTGAAAGCCAAAAAACCTTAAGTAATTTATTGCCAGAAATTAAAGTTAGATGATATTTTTTATTTTTCCTGAAAAGAAAAAACAAAGGGGGGGGGGGAATCAAAACCTTTCATTATAACAAGACTTTGTTGTGAACTTAATATTATTAATGATGAGAAATGTATAAGAACATGTATAATTTTTACTGAAATTCTGATACATCTTCCATTCATATTAAAATAAAGTTATCTGAGAATGTTATTTCTACTGCCCCTTCTACTGGGAAATATCTGATTTGTTCAATTCAAAAGTGTACTTAGATTTTGAAAAAATATTTGAATAGAACTTGTAAAATGAAGCAAGTGAGGTAGAAAAATTAGAAACCTTAATCTTCAGTTCAAAGCAGTTCCACTTTGAAATTCTTATAGTTGTCTTTATAATGACATTTAAAAAATAAATGATTAAAGAAAAATTTCATATTTATCAGGATATTTCAATTTATAGACCAAATATTTTGATATCTTAATTTTTGTTTATGTCTTTGATTATTTGACTTTCTAATTTAGAATAATTGAATTACAAAATACAAATATACTTTATAATCAGTTCTAAATCTGTTCTAAACTAAAATTTCACTTTTATGTGAATAGACCCTGAGTAGAAACCTATGCCTCTGAAAAATGTCTTTCCTACAACAGTGTAAATATTCATGTAATAATCTGTCCAAATTATTAACTAATAAGGTATACCTAATTAGTTAGGTATATATGTCTATATTACTATCTATATATAATATATATCTATAATATATATATCTATAATATATATCTATAATATATATATCTATATTACTAGGTATATATATCAAGACATCAAGTGAATGAATAAGCGCCAACAGGAATGTCCTTTTATATTACGATTATGTCACAGGTTTAACATTAACAAAGTAGAAATGTAATTTGCAGAAGGTTATTTGTTAATATTACAATAACACATAAATTAAACATCATTTTTTTGTTAACTGGCTTTATTAAATAGCTTCAAGAAACAAAAGTGTTTACAAAATAACAATTTTTCCTTGTTAATTAGCTGTAAATGTAGAGCAAAAAATATATATATCCTTCCTGTAACTTGGATGAGAAGAACTTTACATTGTTTTAATATTTAAAAATATGGGGGGGGGGGGGAGGGGGAGGAAGGAGCTGTATCTTTTGGACACAGTGCAGAGTAAATAATATTGACTATGTTAAAATCAGACAATTGTCCTTAGGGCCAAATGACTTACAAAATAATAGAGAAGAACGTTAGAAACTTCAAGTCTGAGCTTTCTTTTATGGATCAGGGTATTAGCTTAATGAATGAAGCTGTTGTTTAGAATTCATTGATATAGTTTTCTCAACTTCATTTTTGGCATAGAAGTCAGTATGCTACTTTATAACCCCTCATGTAAAAACAAAGTTACAGTGATAGGCTGTACTGAATCCAAGAGCAGTACAGATTTTTGCTGTGCTTCACCTTTGGAATTTGTCAGCCAAGAACACAGATAAAGAGCTACTGTCTTGTTATAAGAAAGAGAAGTTTTTTGCCATTCTACAGCTACTTGAATCAAATGTACTACTAATAATGCACTTCTAATATCTAAAACACTTAAAAAACCAACACTGTTTGCACTTTTAAACTTCAGCATTGTAAGAGCTCATCTATAATATATACACTTAATGTCTTGCAACAATTTTCCTGCCAAAAGCACTATCTCTTTAACCGTTGTAGTAAGAAACTACTTGCATTTGACAGTATAGAGCTAAGAGATGCAAAGGCTAGCATGAACTTTAATATACTAATAACACTTATCAGCATGATTTATTATAATCCTGCATTTACTGAGAATTAATCCCCAACTGAGTGACACTTGATATGGTTCTAATCTTACAGCAAATCTGTGTGGTGTGACAGTGTTTGCTTGCCTCCTATCTTTAGATAGGTTTGACCACTTGTTCCAAGATACGACTGTTATATTTAGAAAAAGGAGGAGAGAAATGAGAATGTGTGACAAATGTATTTATTTTTTCACTTATTCAATTCCTTAACATTTTCATGTAGACTAGATTGACTAGAGTCATATTATTTAATAAATAACAGATTGGAATTATTATAAATTACATTTTATTATACTTTCCACTTAAACAATATAAAATCAATAGCTGCTGCTGTCCAATTGTTCTCTTTTTCTCTTTCCTTCTCAGAAATCAAGCCTTTACAAAATTCTGACTGTTTTATCCAACTTTTAATCTTTTTCACAATGCAATGTATGCTTAGAGTAAACCAAATATTAGGATTTTAATATTGGGATGAGAAGTTGAATTTTATGAATCCTCAGCAAATGATTTTTTTTTTTTTTAAATAGTAGAAGTTTTGTTTCACTTGTATGCTTTCATGGCCCCAAGACCCAGATAAATATTGACAAACAGTATGTTTAATTACACTTAACTTAAGTTTAACTTAAAAGCTATGATTAAATTCATAGAAACAACCAGAAAAATATGCATCTCTAGAATTTGAAACACCTTTTGGGATCTCTTTGCATATAACTATGAATCCGTACTAACCTCACCACTAGTTGCTGATGGTGTGTTAAATATCTAAATATAAATGAGTTAGATTAGATTAGTCCTTGTTTGCATTCTTTCATGGTGTACTAGTGAACTACTTTGCTTAGCCTCCCAGGTTCTCTACATTAAAACATATGCCTAAAAATTGCTTTGAAGCAGTCATTTTAATACTTCCTTTCCAAATATCTCTGTTCATAACAGGTTCATAAAATACTTTGCAAATGTCATTCTGTTGACTTATGCGGTTATCTGGCTATTGATCTTGTCTTACATTCTCATTAAAGTAGTAACTGACATGGGCAAGATAATTTGAGGGTACTCACAATGCTTTTTGTTCTGGTTTAGTCTAGTCAAACTTTTGACAGAACCACCTATGTTTGATTCTGTAAATATCTGAATTGTGGACTATCTACTTACTTTCTTTCCTAGGAATGCGAAAGTCATCTGAGATGTTCTTCAAGACCTTAAAGGAAGTACTAGATATTACTTGGTTAAAACATTGCCAATGTGAATATGCATAAATAATATTTTAGGAAGACTGTTCATGTTCTTCCACAAGCAAGAAGTGCAAGTTAGCTAATATTAAAGTGAAATGTAGAGTTGAAGAAATTCAACAGCAGATTAAAAATGGAGCTAAGTATATATGACTGAAACAAATTTTCTCTGTTTTTATGGCAAATTCAGAAATAAAGGTAAATACAGTAATGCAGATTATGCAGGTGGGCTGGTTAAAATGAGCATCTTCTTCAGTCTCAGAGTGTAGTCATTGGCTCTGTAACAAGAATCTAGGAGAACTAACTTTACTGTGTTTGTGTAAATCAGTTTGAGGGAACTAATCCCTCTGAACTTCAGATAAGATGCCTAACTCTTAAAAGGCTAAACTAAATATAAAAGCAGCTTTGATAGGGGAGAAAAATTAGCATGTTCAAAGACAATTACCCATGCTCAAAACTAGATATACACTGTTGTAGTTTTACAATCAGTTTAAACTAGATTAGACTGGCAGGGCTGCAGTAGAAATGGCCCCGTCATTCTTCTGTAACTCTATTTCTCCCTTGTGTCAGTACAAGTATTTACCTTCCAGCTAAAACTAAACCGTTGGGCTTTTGCCATGTTAGTTTCAAGCAAGATCAGTTCCCTGACCTGGTTCACCATGCAGCTGTACAAAGCATCCCCAAGAGGGGGAAGATGGCAGGGAGGTGAAAGGAGATGATAGAAACACTTCTTTAGGCATCAGTGCTAGATGCTGCTGCTGAGAATTGATTGCAAAATTACAGCAAAAGATGCAATAGACTGCCTGCCTTTATTGATTACAGATGGGACCTCGCTGGCTGGACTATAATGGAGTCAAAATCACTGTAAAGATCCCTGCGTAGAGTAGCTGAAAAGAATTATATTAAAAACATTTCACTTCTTCAGATGAAAATAGATTTCTCAATGAAAAGGAAAGGATTTATTTGTTTGTTTGTTTGTTTGTTTGTTTGTTGCTAAGAACATTTTCAAACATGTTGTATACACAAACCAAAACAGAATAGTTTTTCAATAGATACAAACAGAAAAAAATAAATCACTTTCAGAATACTAAATGGATACATATTGCATTCTTTTTAAATTTTAACTGTGCACAAAGGAACTAAGTCATATATAAATAAGGGAAAACCATGATGTATCTTGTCTACAGTTTTTAACAAAGGCTTGGTGACTTCAGGATTTGCATAGATTGTTTAAAAACAAATGAAAAAGTAATAAACAGTAGTGGAAATCTTATTTGTGTTTTGTTGGCAGAAAGGATTATAGTATTCTGAGTACTCTATACCTCTCTTAATGAAATGTTGGCACAAAAAAGGTGGAAGTGAGTTCGAATGGCAGAAATTATAACAACAGAGCTACTATTGTTCTGATTTAAGTTAGAACTTGATTTTTACATTATCCTAAATCATGAAGATAGATATGTGTTGGTTGAACTAGCTTAGATAAGATCTGAACTGATAAATATTTTTAGTCTCTTTGCTTTCTCTTATAATATGCCTTTTCCTGATTCTTAGTACAAACATCCACTGAAACATGCCACACCCAAACAATATCACCAGCTAGATGTATTGAAGTATTCAACATACTTTTCAGATAAATACTTTCTTTATGGCATATTTGAAATTTGTGAGTGAGTCTTGGGGAATTATGGTTCTTTATGTTGTAGCTAGGACTGGGGGAAACCAAAATTGCAGACTTAATCCATTTTTTTCTGACTGCATCTCTCAATGGAGAAAACAACCTCTGTGTACCCTAGTTCTATTAATTTCAATGGTAAGATCTTCTCAACCTCAAATATTTTTAAATTTGATTCAGTTTAGAATTCAGGATTTCATTGTTAAATAGAAACATTCATAGTTTCCTTTTATGAGGTGTCTGAAAGTATTTTACTGTTTTCTGAATAAGAAAATTATTCTGTACTCCATTGGATTGTCTCATATATTTCCTAATATTAAGGTCCACTGTTTTTGCCATAAATATAAGAACTTATTAATACACAAATTAGTAGTAGTCATTGTACTTACAGTTCTCTTACTAACAATCTACTTATCTCCATTATACTCTCTATATGCTGTCTAAATCAAATCTATTTTATCTCCAAACTTCGATACCCTTGTTTTAAAATAAAATAAGTTATTTAGGATTTTTTTTCCAGTTTAGAAACTGAATATGTCTCTCATATCCAAAAACTGGATACACAAAATTTGTAAGTTTGGGAATCTCAACTTTTTCATGAAGATCACTTCCACTACTCTCCACGTTGAACCTTATCACTAGCCATTGAGTCATTTCATTAAATAGGATAGATATTAACACTATTTTCAATTATAATTTTACATTATGTTTTCTGCATGATTTCCAGAAGATAACAAGTATCAAATAGCAGTGAGAAATTACATTTGATGATTGAGTTAGGATTATCGTGATTATACAGAAATGTTGGAGAAATGATGACATATCCCCTTTTTAAAAGTCCTGGAACAAAGTAGCTGGAACAAAGATTGGAAAAAGAATGTGAACACAATCTCTGAGGTATGATACTTGGTTAAATATCATATTCACAAGAGGAAGTAAACTACTATTATTATGGTAACAAAAGTTTTTACTCAGAGTGTAATTATAGCACCTGCTGAAAGTAATTTTCCGAATCCATAATGTACTGAGCAATAGAAGCTTCAGGAAAAAATAAGTAAACTGAGAAATCTTTTGTGTGGTCTTTGGCAGAAAAGCGAAACAAAAGCTGGAGAAAATAATGGTTGATCAAAACAATAGAATCTAAGGTTTGTCTGACATAATTTATGGAATTTTAATTAGTACAGAGACTGGTGAAACTGTCAGACTACAGAGACAGAAGCAGAAAATTAGCAGGACAGAAGTACACTGTTAACAACTTAACTATATGCAATTTTGAATGTCATCTTTTTCCTTTCTAGATGAAACAAAATTTTTAAATGAAGTCTTGCTTTCCTCTGTTGGAACTTTGTCTTCTCAAAGGACTGTTTTGGCTTCCTGAACATTTTTATAGATATTTTTACACCCCAAAAAATTAACGAAGGTGTTTTTAAAATGTTAAATTAAATAATCTTCATAATTTAATTTTATTATAATTTCACATTAAGCCATTACTTTATAGAGATTTTTGTTGTTTTTCACATAATAATATAGCTTCCAGCTCTTTGACGAATAAATAAAAAATAATTTAGAAAACTGGATCATGTGCCACACATCTTCAGGAAATGCATACACTGCATTATCCTGACAAGATATTATGTTCCACCCATCCAACTAGGAATATTTCAGTGATATACTTTATTCCTTCAATTTTCATTATAGTTAATCTGCTGCTATGTACATTATTAAAAAAACATAAACATAAAAAACATAAAAATATGTGGGGAAGATGAGCCACTTCCTGAACTTAGATGACACATGATTTTCTGCAAATGCCAGTTCTTTTCACATGTTCCTAGCGAGTGAACAGGATAGCTGAAGCATAATTTGAAATAAGTGATCATAGAAGCAAAAATCAGATGGTGCAGCATTTAGTGGAACTACAATAAGCAAATGTAATAATTACAAATAAGAAAACAAGAAAGAAACTGGAACAAGTAAGCAGAAACATGGAATTTATCAGAGTTTTCTGAATTATTTAAGATGTCATCAGTATTTAGTTCAGAAAGGTCCCTTTCTCCATAAGAGACAGTGTTAAAGAGGGAGACGTAGACAGCTGAGCTAGATAAAACAGTACCATGGTAGAATAGGAATGGAAAAATACAAGATGAAATGTCTTGATAACACAGGCAACATAGCTCAAATTCAAATCAAATTACAACAAGGAGTATTTCATAGATCTTTTGTAAGTCAGATCATAAACTTACAGATGGTTTTAAAATATGAAAAAGTTATGTAGCATGCACATAATGGCATTCATAATCCATGGGACAGAGAGCAGAAGATGTTAAAGCAGGCAAAGGAGCTTACTGAGAATTCAGATAGACAACTTGAAATGAACCATGTCAGAAACAATGAAAACATGTCAGGTCAACTTTGTTTTCTGTCTCCAACATGATGGCAAAATGAAAAGCTTACACTATCAACAGAGTGGAGAGAGCAATATGGATTGCTAGGGTGATAATGTTGCTAAAAAAACCACTACTGTTTCTTCCACTTCTAAGCATGCTTCACTTCTCTTTTTTAAGTTTTATGTACACTATAAATATGAATGCTTGAAACTAGATGTTCAGATGACATGAGTGCTATGAAGACAAGATGCCATTCACATTCATATAATTGTTTTGACTCTGCCACACACACTTAACATCTGTTTTTGGTAACACATGAAGTTATCTGGGAGCTTTGACATAGCTCATTATTATGTTTACTGCAGCCAAGAAGTCAATCGACCACAAAGCAAATAGTCTTTTCTAGAGAAACATGCAAGTAAAAATGGATTAATATGCCCGCTGGAAAAGTTTACAGCATCACTACTCTAGGATTGTACCTGCACTTCTCATCAATGCATTAATGAAAACAAAATGAAAGCAAAAGGGACTCCTGTGACTTGTTAGATACTGTATGTAAACTCAGCCTTTGGGATAAACTAGGATCACAGCAATAACAACACACGTTTTAACCTAACTCTGCATTTGAGTCCAGCACAAATTTATAATGGCAGTGTTATGTATACAGTAGGAATTCATACATATATATTTACTTACATGTGATAGGCATTTTCCAATACACAGATAGAGAAATAAGACTTGATTATAAAATCAGCTTAATGTAGGGATTTTTATTTCATGCAAAAAAGAACTTGTAGCACTGCAACCATGAATTGAGTTCCGTTACAATCATCCAGTATGAAAACAGGTAGCAAGGGAAAATCACAGTATTATATCTTGTCAACACTGGGTAGAGACTGATTTCTGATCAGAATGAAATAAATTGCAGTGCAGTATGTTTCATATATTCTTGTTCTTCCACAACAATAGCTAAAATAGGCATTTCTATGCTGCTATTAACCCTATGTTTCTTGCTCAACTGTTCATGACCTGTTGCAAATCCTCTTTTTGTGTCTTTATAGAATTTTGGTCATAAATTTTTGAAATTTAACATCACTGGACATTTTTGTGCTAGAAATGAAATCATATATACATATTTAGTTCCTACAATTAGCATGTAGGCAACAAAATGTGTAACATCTAATTATTAACATTTGTAAATTTAATTATAGATTACCAGCCAACCAATCAATGGGAACAAACAAAAACATGTTCTTTCATGTGCTATCTTTTTATTTTAGACAAACTTTAAATATTGCTTTGATTTATTAGAGTGTGTCTTAGTGATTACTACTCGTACCATTCAACAAAAATGAAAAAAAAAAACCATCCTGTAGGTTTTCTTCACCCAGAGCCATCAAATATACAAAAGGAATAACATTATTTATCTGGCAAAGTTGCCAGTGAGACACAGAAAAGAACTCTAATCCAGTTTGCCTTTCAGCAGGTGATGTGCATGACTTCATGCTCAAAAACAGACACAGTAGATATGAAAGAAGAAAATGTCCTGGAATGCTTTTATGATCATAAATGTTTCATCATTATATAAGGATAAATTCTTCTACTTGAGATTAGAGGTCATATAATTCCATAAAGGGTGAGATGCTTAATTTAGACTTTGTTTAGTACCCAAAGCTCTCAAGATTAGCTTTGCTACAGCACAGATCACACAACTATATTTTAATGTGAATAGGCAAAAAACAGAGCACAGACAGATTTAGAAGCAAAAATAACAGTGCTTCTGCTTCTAACCAAAAGAGTACGTGCTACATAAAGGACAAACATGTGGCTGAAGAAACAGACAGTGCTGCTGAATGCTTTCATGTTGGGGAAGTGTTGTGTTTGTTTTTTTTTTTCCCTGACACATAATATCATTAGTGTATCACCCTATGAAGTACATAGTTCTTCTGTGTATTCTTCCAGAACATTATTATTTGAGGTAGTTACTGTAGATGTGAAAAGCAATGCTTCATCACCTTGCATCTACAAAACTCCTCCAAATCTTTATAATTGATATCTTAAACTATTAATTCACGGTGCACATTTTGATAGCAATTTAAGAGTATAATTCAATAAAGTGTATTCTCTGTTCCTCTACAGTTAAAAATATTAGGCATAGCTTTATCATACAATTTGAAGCACTTAAATGGATGCTCAGTTTGAATTCTTATGTTACTATCTGGTAGGCAATGGAGAAGGATAGCTCTCAAAATAGGAATGCAACCAATGTATTGTGTCAAGACAGAAACAGTGAAATAAATAAGTACTTTTTATAATACTTCAGTTGACTAGAAAAGGATAGAATTAGCTTGCCAATTCTAATACACCCCTGTTCATACTAAAAACTGTGGTATACATTTTCTTATAGAAAACATCTATTTGACAACTGCAGCAAGCCAAACAATGTCAGACTCTCAAAACAAGTTTTATTTTGCATTACTGAGAGAGACTTCTCAATTCGCATCCCATCTCTTTTCAGAGGTACTCCTAGTTTAACACATTTTTCTGTCCCACTAGGAGATTTTGAGCATATGTATAAAATATTAAATGAATGTTTTTAGTCTAGTTTTCTGGTGGATATTCAATAAATGGATAATTTGATATTTGTGGTCTGAAGATCTCTGGTCTCTTTGAGGTCTGAAGATTTTGTATATCTACTTGTTGCTATTTGCAATTCCAGTGATCTAAAGACAAGTTATTCATTGCATTAGCATCCAAAACCAATTGTTTAAGCTGTTAGACCTCAGTGATATGTCAAATAATCAATGTTGTATGCCGAAATGTTAACTTTTCTGAAGAACTTTCTTCTTGACAATCAATGTATTTATCCTTGTAGTCTAGGAGATATAAATACTTTTCCTATTTTCCATATAAATACACTTTCCCATTTACCAGATGAGGAAATGCAGAGCAAAGATCAAATGTCTTGTCCAAGATCAGACAGATATTCTGTGGCAGAACTACAATGTCTAAATCCCATGATACCACTGTAGTCATTGGACCACTCTATTTTTTACAAAAAACATCCTCTCTGTCAAATATCAGTTTTAAATTTATTGACTTTTGAAATTACCTGTCACTTGGAATTGTCAAAAATACGTGAAGTGTTAGAATGCTGGCAAAATTGGTTGTTACTCAGTTTTCATCAGTGAAAGCCCTGAAATACGAAAATGACAGCATTTCTGCCTAGTAGCTTTCCCAATATTTTATAGTATCAGCATGACAATTATTTTTCCTTTAGCTGTTGTCTTTTGGTTTATCCCTTCCATATAGATTTTTGATTTCAAACAAAATTTTTGATCTCATTGAGTATCTGTTTTTAAATTCATTCCAAATAAATTTTACCTCTTGTGTTATTTCTTTACACAGAAAACTGAAGAAAGAAGAAAAATGTCATAAAAAAACATTTTTTTAACTAATTAGAAGTAAATTCATTTTTGTCCCACATAAGTATTTCAAAAGAATGCTAGAGTAATTCATTCCTATTCTGGCTTCCTCTTTCCACAGTTCATTGTTACTTGAAGAAGACTGTGTTAGTAGTATGTATTAGTAATTAACATCTTCATCTTTTGCTTTACATACACCAAAATATGTAGTATATATCTATTTTTCATAAAGCACACATAGGATTAAGTAGTAGATTTTTTTGTTTGTTTGTTTAATTTTTAGAATGCTATAACTGAACAGGGAAAACCACATTAAAATTAGGACCCAATGATTTTTTTATTTTATTTTAGTTTTGGTTTTGCTGTTTTATTTTTCTGTAATGTTATTCAAAAGTTCTAAAAAAATCACAGTGGATTGCTTTTCCTGGAATTTGAACTTCGTAAGTATCAACAGACAGCTATGAAGAGAACAGATTATAACTGCAGTTTATTTCCAGGAAGTTAATGCCCATTTATTATTTTTAATGCAACAGACTTTTAATTCATCCAAAAGTTTCCCTCTAAATCTCTAACACAGTTTTCTGATGCAGATCAACCACCTACTAAGAGAGGAAAGCTGGATTGGCTTCACAATAACCAGATGCCTCAAAGGATTCTGCATACCATTACTGTAATATAAGCATTTCTTTCATGCTGTTTATTCTACATAGAGTGCACTGTTAGAGATAACGAGCTTTATTATGGCACTGAGCTTGGTTAGGTTTAAGGATCAGTTTGGATAGGGTTGACGGGAATATCATCAGCTTCAGAGTGAAAGATAAACAGTGAAACATTTTTCTAGAAAGACTCTAAGCAATTATGGTTACTATGTTTAGCTTTTATTAATACCTTTTCTACAGAGACTACATATATATATTTGGCAAATTCCAGAGTATGCAGGGGGAAGTGGATTCAGCCTATTTAGAATGTAAATAGCTTTCTATTTTGATTTTTTAAACTTAAAAAGTTGTGAGAAAAGGAATCAATGATGAATACAAAGATGGGAAATGATTCCAAAAGAAATTACTGATAACGATAATCTGTATTTAAAATTATCTGACTCTTATGAGAGAAATCTTGTAGGATTTTAATGTTATTTTTTAATGGTAATATTTACATGAACATTAAAACATCTACCACTGAGTTCATGTGATATGCAATGATTCTGAAGTAGTCGGATGCAAGGATTAAATGGATAATTGCTACTGGTATAGAACAGAAAAAAAATCCCAACAATAAACTGTTAAACAAGTACAAGTAATTTATTCATAGCTCTGTATTTCAATGAAAACTGCTATCAAAAGTTTGCTCAAATCAGACTTCATTGCCAAAGGCACAAGAAAAATGAGTGAAATTAGCAAATTTAATTACAAATCGAAGTGACATAGCTTGTTCATGAAAAGCTAAGTTTCAAAGGTAACATGGTAGCTTTCTGAGCTTTATCATTTAGGTATAATACCACCTAAGCTGTTATGGTAACTACATTGTTTTGATGGTATACTCCTTAGAGTTACTTGAACGCTTTTTTGAAAAAACTTCTCTAAGTTTGATTAAGCTATCAGCTCAAATGCTCCAAAATATTTAAAGTTATATAAGAAAAAAAACACTTGGAACCTTCTTTGATACTGACAGCTAAATGTATTAGTTTCTTTATAGCCTTGAATGGTTTATAATTTTGGTCTTCTTTCTAATTGGATATATGATTATTTTTGAGACTTTTGTTCATTCAATTAACCTTTGGTGATAGTTTCAAATTGGAAGATGTTTTTACATTTTCAAAGGATTTCTTCCTGTTGCCTAAAGAAAAATGAAGAAACACAGGATAACGAGGATATCTGCAGCTAATGCAGCACCATAGAGGCTTGTTTGATAAGATCTTACTAGTGCAGGTTGAAAATATTCTTTTGCAGGCATGGATATTTGTACAAGAACTGGAGAAGAAATCCATCTCATACTGAGTCTGATCAAAGATCAAGAATATAGGTACGAAAAAAGAAAAAAAAGAAAAAAAAAAAGAATAGACTTAAAAAAAAGAAAAAGTCATGCCAGTCTGGTTATGAAACTTACAAAAGAAAATAAAGATATCTCACCCAGGGTCTGATTTGAAATAGAGAATGTAAATGTAAAACAAGAATTGCTTGTAGAGAGTTATGTACATCAAGACAGGTGCTTCATACTATAGAAGAAATGCTAAGACACAGCTCGAAACAGTGATTGAGCACCTGGTGTGAAGGCAGGGCCAACCCAGTGGAGTGACCAGAAGGGGTGGGGCCAGGATCCACTACTTCTTAGACCTCATTTAGATAAGTGGAGGTAAGGGTGCCTTGTTTGCCTGAGGTCTTCTAAAGGTGAGCAGATTTCTTTTTCTTTGTTTCTGTGGCTGCTGCATTTATTCTTGCTCTTGTTTGCCAAAGTAGCCAAAGGCTTTGCCACCCTGCTATTATTGCTGTGATTTCTGTCCCATTATAACCTTATGCTTACAAAACCACGAAAGTATAGAAAAAAGTAAATGAAAGCACAACTTTAAGACACTAAGGAATTAAGTCTGGATAATCTTTAAGCTGTTGAAAGAAATAACAGATTATTTTACAGCGTGAATAAAGTTTCATATTTCTTGCCATATGCATTGTAACAGGTACTTAAATAATACTAAGAAGCTACAGGGATGAAAATCTCTGCATGTGTATCAGTAGTTCCTATTTCTGCTACAACTCCTCTGGGTTTAATGAGCAATCAACTAAACTTTAAAAGTTGAAAAAATTTCTCTTATGAATGAAGTCATGCCACCTGAATTAAAAACAATAGATGTTAAAAAATAAAAAGGGAAAATATTTGAGTATTTTTAGGAGCAGGATACTGTTAAGAGTTATCTGTCATTTCTGTCTGTTAGAGAACAGGGGTAATCCTAACCATCTAAGCAGAAGAACTGTCTATTTGAAGGACTCATTCTTTTAGTTAGAATATGAGAAATACAGACTTTTTGTTAATGATTAGGGAGTCAGATTATTTTTGTAAAGTAAATGTAGTGAACTATTTTCCATCTTGTAATGCAGCAAAATACATTAGCACTTTTTGAGTAACATGGAAAATAGTTTGTATGTGTTTATGTATGAGAGGTCAGACAAGTAAGAGTCTACTATTACACATGTAGTTCAGAACAACTGGGCATAGAAAAATGCTTTATCTTCTGGAAGATACTATGCCAGAAATGTTGACAGGAGTTAAGACAAGATAAAAATACTGGGCTTGTTGTGATGAATGGATGGACTTAATCTTGCCATTTTGTTATTGTTCATCATGGGTTTTCTACAAGCACTGAGATCAGAAGACTTCTTACCTGACAGGAAGATAAGAAATGCTGTGCAGTAAACTACTTAGAGAATGAAACTGGCAGCCCTGTGCTTCCCTTTCAGTCAGACTGCCCAGGTTAGAAGCAATGAGAGAACAAAGAACCAGATATGCATTGCAAGTAATGTGGGCCATACAGGAATGACAGTAGATATTTGCCCATGCCTTCTTGAAATAAAGTGGTAGGCATATACAACTCTCAGAAGAAAAATATTACAGAAACAAAGAAATGTATGTTTTATTTGGAAATTCCTTCATTCACTGTATTTTGTTTGCATTGGTGTTGTCAGAACTGCTAACTGAACTCATCCAACTCTTGCTTTAAAAAAAAAAAAAAAAGTGAAGTTCTAAAATGCTCCCAGAATTTGCAAATAGAAAACTGCCCTTGATTTTCCTACTGGCTAAGAAACAAGCACTCAGGAAAAACAAAACCACTTGCTAGTAGCCAATCAAATCATCAATTCCTTTTGTAATCCCAAAGAAGCCCAGGCAAGAAACAAAAGAGAGAAGAAAGGCCCCATCTAAGTGATGTGGGGGGTTGCAGAGAGGGAAAGTGTGTGTATGAAGAAAACAGGGAAAAGCAATTAAGACAACAGCTAGTGTTATTCTCTTTAAGAATAAATTTATGCGTGCTGAAACATACAGACATACAAAAGACTTAAGTGGAATGCAAAAAAAAAAAAAAAAAAAAAGCCAACTGAAAACCACCAACAACAAAAAAGCATGCCCATAAATGGAAAAAAAAGGAAACAACAAAGAAATAAAAACCAACATAATCTTATGCTTTGATGGTATGAACTCTATTTAGATGCTTCAAAAGCATGCTTTTTTTTTTTTTTTCTTGATGGAGTCTGTACTTGTTTTTCATACTTATGTTACTGGGCAATTGCAACTTCTCGTTCAGAACTCTCAGCAATCAGGCTGTAGAATTAATGCACAAATTTGAGAGCCAAGTTGATGCTTCTATGATCTCATTGAGTTTAAATCATTTAAGAGGCCACTTCATCTTGAAATTATGCATTAAATTGTGTAAGAGTGCGTCAGTTTATATCCATGGAAGAACAAAGAAATACCCTACACTCACCAGTCAATAATGCAGTCTCTTCCAATAGTGTGATAATACTATCCCTTATGGGTTATTTTTGTACTTTAAGATCATCAAAGATTGACAGTATGCTATGCATCAGTAAACATTATTGTTTGACTGATTAGTCTACTTTCTTTGAAAGAATGATTGTAGTACTATGAAACCAGGTAATAAGGATTTCAAGAACAAAAGGTTTACACTTAATTACAGTTTATTATAGTCTAGAATTGATTCAGTAGGGTTGGAAAGGTAAGGTATAAACCAAGCACTTCCCTTATCAGTGTGCATTCATTGCTATAAATGGCTACTTATGAATAAATAGGGGAAAAAAGTATGGAAAAGTCCTCTGGAGGTCATGTATCCACACCTCCTGCTCAAAGCTGTGCTAGCCTCAAATTCAGACTGGCTTGCTCTGCTCATTTTTCCACTCTCTGAGGATTTTCAGAGAGGAAGATTACATAGTTTGTGGGCTAACTTTTTCAGTGCTTACCCACTCTCACTGTAAAGTTTTCTGTTCTTATGTTTGACTTCATAGGATCTTCAGAGCTGGAAGGGACCTCTGAAGGCCATCTAGTCTGACTCCTATGTAATGGATGGGGACATAAACAGATGGATCAGGTTGCCCAGAGCCTGATCCAGCCTTACCTTGAAAGTCTCCAGGGCAGGGATGGGGCATCAACCACATATCTGGGCAACCTGTTCTAGTGCCTCACTGCCTCCACTGTAAAAGACTTTCCTTATGTCTAACCTAAATCTACCCTCCTTAAGCTTGAAACCATTTCCCCTTGTTCTGTCACCATAGTCCCTGCTAAAGGGTCTGTCCATTCTTTGCTGTAGCTCCCCTTTGGATATTGAAAGGCTGCTGTCAGGTCACCTAGCAGTCTTCTCTTCTCAAGGCTGAAAAGTCCCAACTCTTTCTGCCTGTCCTCATAAGAGAGGTGTTCTGTCCCTTGGATCACTTTTGTGGTCCTTCTCTGGACGTGCTCCATTTTGATGTTATCTGACTAAATGCTAACCAAATTAAAAAGAAATACCCAGTGAACATCAGAAGATTAATTGTATGGTGGAATGACCCTGTATTTTTTAGCCTACCAAAGCAATCTTTAGCTTACTAGGAAAGAGCAATTCTCTGCCTCTTGAAGTCCACCAGAGTCAACTAATTGTTTTCATCATTGCATTCATTATTACAACTTTTTACTGTTTCTTTTTGTGTTTTCATTATGCAGTGTTTCTTTTTTCACTTTCCAGGAAAATATTTCTTCCATACTTTCCTGCTTTGCTACTGTCCTGGTTTCTACTGAGACAGTGTTAGTAGAACACAGATTTTCTGCTGTTGCAGAGTGAGAGGAACAAATTCAAGGCCAGGCCATTATGTCAGGGCAGCTGGGGGTGGGGCAGAAGGGCAAGCAATTGCATCTCAGGTGTGAGTGTATGCATGTGAGCATGCGTATACATTGTATAGTTAGCCTTGCTTTTTCTCCTTTTCTGTCTTAATCAGTAGAATTTGTGGGTTCAGGTAAAAGCTATTTTGTTTCCATTCACAATTTTCTTCATCCTACTTGGTCAGGAGCAAACAAATGGGTGTGTGGTATTTAGCTGCTTGCCAGGTTAAAACACAATGGCTATGACGTGTCTTTACTGTGGTAAGCAGCCTGAAGAAACCCATGACCCTTGTGTCTCCTTGTGTATAGGAGGGAGATGAGGTTCTTTTAGTACCTGTATACCCGGTGTGAGATTAAGAAACAACGGTTCAAATGTTGGTCCAACCAGTTTATTATAAATCCTAATCAGGGAGAAGGGGAAGGGAAGGAGGGTGATAGAAAAGAGAGGAAAGAAGCAAGAATTGCGTAAAGCGGGGATAGTCACCACGAGGATCCAGCAGCAGTCCCGTTGCACGACGTTTTGAAGGTCCAACACAAAAGCAACAGGGGAGAGAGCAGCAGCAGCAGTGTGGCCGGCCTTGGGCAGCAAGCAGGTAGCAGGAGGCAGTCGCAGAGCCAATCCAGGAGGAAGCAGCAGCGCTCAGGTAGTAGGCCCAGGAGAGTCTGTCATTATGCAGGAATTCCATTGTGAGGAATCTGATGTCAGACACCTGTCCTCATGGTTTTTGATTCCTCCTTTATCCTACTTGTTCTCCTGCCTACGTGACATCCCTGGGCGCTAGAGCAAGAGTCATGTGAGTACCCCTTGAGATGGCCATCATCCTGAGATAAGTCCACACAAAAGACTGCTTCACAGCTATTAATCTGCAGCTTCTTTCTCCTTGCCCCTAGCCTTGTCCATCTGTGCCCCCAGGCGAAGGATTTCACAACCTTTGCCCAGGACTTGTCCATCAGTGATCTCCAGGCAAAGGGTTTCTCAACCCCTGCCCAGGACTTGCCTGGACTTGTACATCTGTGTCCCTAGCAAGCTTTGAGACAATGATGTTTTACAGAATAATATCTTACACCTTGTTTCCCTACTCCCCATCTGCTAGTTATCAGAATTTTCAGAATTTATCACAGTTCATCTCCCACCACTGAGGAAGTTCACCTACCCTGACTCTAGCCTGTAACAATCCATTATATTGTGGTATGTGGGACTTTGATTTTTTTTCTTTCTCTATTCTCTGAGTCTTTGAAAAAATATTCTTCATCCCTTCCTCTTCTGCTGTGCAGTGTGCCTACTGTACCTTTACTTGTCAGTTCAGTGGTTAAACCGGAGCACACCTTTCACTTATGAGGCTATCATCACCACCAGCTATGATCTTAGGGAAGATTATGAGCTATGAAATCAGATTGTTGCTGAATAGTCAAATGCTCGATACTAACTAGATTGTCCTCCCACGGTTGTAATATTTCAACTCTTAAGAACTTTTTTGAGTATATCAAAATGCACCATTTGTAGGGCAGTATAACAGCAGGAATACGCTATTGAGGTAAGAGTGAAGAGAGATTCCCTGTTCTCTTCCTTTTCAAGCACATACCCAGGGATTCAAATACTTTTCCTTCAGTGTATGCAGGCTTCCGGGGCCTGGATTTTACTGTGTCTTGTGTATAACACCTAGCCCTCTGGCAAATCTGTTTTAAATAAAAAATTCAAGGTATTATTTCAAGTAATCAAATTAATGCTTTTGTTTCTGAATGCAGCTAATTACCACCTCTTTAATCTTGATACGTGACATCATCTTGTAAAACTGCAGTGGAGAACAAGCAACAGAATCTGTAGATGATCATCAGCCAGCTGACATGAATGTTTAACTCACAAGTCTTTGAGTATGTTTCTCATCAGAGTCAGTGTCTACATGATGTCACTTATTGAAGAAAAAAGAAGCAAAGAGCTGCATTTAATTAGAAGTTAATAATAGCTTTGGTTGTAGACATTCCCTATTTTATGTGGTTGCCTCTTTTGTCCCTAGAAATGTTGATGGAATCTGTATTTATTTGGAAAGACTCAATGCGAGAAATTCAGCTTTTTTTTTTTTTTTTTTTGCATATGATGAGGAATAAATAAATATCCGTTGTTGTTGTTGTAAAAAATTATATGATGAAGACATTTTCTTAAATATCTTTATAGCTGGAAGGGTTGTTGAGACTTCGTTTAGCATCAAAACTGTCATGCTGTGGAGACACGGTTGTATATGATCCAGTTTTAATTACCTTGAATTAGGACCAGAAACTTGAGGTCTGAATGTAAATGTTCATTCCTCACAAATCATTGCTTCTGCATTTACAAGTTTTCCCACCGGGACTGTGTTTTCTATCCAGTTATAACTTAAGTTGAAAAGTAAAAGTTATACAGACTGGGTTGAATAAATAGCACTTCCTTAGAAACTGGACAGTTAGATAAATGTAATGAAAACTCCACAGTATTCCATCATTACAGACCGGAAAAACTAAAGGAAAAAAAAAATAAAAAAATCTTGGAGAATAAACTTTTGTTAATTTAGTTCTTTAAATAGATTGCAGATTGCAAAACTTAAGAGTCAAAAATGGTTGTTCATATTTCTTATTAACAATATACATGCAACCTGCAACTAAGTCCTTTTTAGTTTGAATAGTAAATCTACTAGATACTTTGTTTTCTTCTTGATGTTTGACTTTCAATATGACTTTTCATGTTCTTCTATGTAAAATTTGCTTAATTCACAAGGCAAAAACAAAAAGAGAAAAATATTTTTATTTTGTACTTTGTTTTATTTTGCATTTATTTAATCAATTTTTAATTTCTTTTTACTTCTTTCTGAATTTCTTTTTCTTGCTATTTCTCAATAAATTTGCAGATTGTAAGAGGCAAGTGTTTCTTGAAAAGAATGTGCAATAAATAATAAATTTATTGCAATAATTGTGCAATAAATTTACATTAGCAAAACCCAGTAAATCTGAGTAGACAAGTCAGGGTTCAGAATTAGATGATGAGTGTTTACTCTGTGTACCCTTGCATAGTGTGGGTATAGTACTTGCAACAATTAAGAGAAATCATTTCTCATTCAAAATTCATTATATTGTCACTACAGATTTAGTAACATAATGGCAGTTTCTATTGATTAATCCATGGATATTGTGGAAATTTGAACCATACTGAAAGTGCCTTTAAAAGTTCATACTGATTTTAGTTGGGGAGAATGGTACACAAGACTAGTGGTGCAATTATTTTAGAGTATGCCCCTCTACTCTGCTGTAGTGAGGCCTCACCTAGAGTACTGTGTTCAGATGTGGAAGAGGGAGAGACACAGATCTGTTGGCGCACATACAGAGCAGGGCCACAAAAATGATCCATGGAATAGAACGCCTCTCCTATGAGGACAGGCTGAGAGAGCAGTAACTCTTCAGCCTGCAGAAGAGAAAGCCATGAGGTGACCTGATAGAGGCCTTTCAGTAACTAAAGGGGAGCAAAAGGAAAGAAGAGGACAGACTTTTTAGTAGGGTCTGTGGTGACAGAGTAAGGGAAAATGGTTTCAAGCTCAAAGAGGGTAGATTTAGGTTAGATGTAAGGAAAAAATCTTTTACAGTGAGCAGAAAAGCAGGAAAACAAAACAGAAGGTTGGTCAATTCAGAGACTGAAGCTAAATTATGGAGAAGACTATTTTTGAACTTCAGACATAAAACTAAGGAATTTGCTTAGCTATGATGGCTTAAGTAAAGGTATTTTTGCATGTATTTTATCCTTTTGAACTGTATCAGTTCAAAGCAGTAACTTTAATGGATTTTGTAAGCCATTGTGGATATTTATGTCTAGTGAGTCTCTTTCTGTAAGATCTTTACATGGTAATTAATGGAGCTGATCTTGAAAACATGTGATGGGAAGGCTGTATGTCTATATCTGTATCTTAAAGAAAATAAGTGGTATTCTTTCCCCATGCCATCTATCAAAGATATCACTGGAAGATATCTCTGGAAATAGTTTTCTATCCAGATCTATCATGTGATTTATTCAGAAAGTTTTAATATGCAGGACCTATTTTGTAGTACTTCATCTCCTACAAAATACAAAAAGAGGAAATCACTGAGCAAAAACAAATATACCACAATGACTTCTTCATTCTGACTTAGAAGAGAGATTTGCAAGGATTTGAGAAGAAGCAACATAAAGGAAAACAGGCGAGTGAGAGGGACTGGTGAAGTATTTTGTGCATTGTCTCACTTCTGCTTTCTAAGTCTTCCAATGTAAAGAGTATCATTTTGACTTTAAGGTCATATAAAAAAAATATGATATATTCCAGCAGAGTAATTTTTTTTCCAAACAATACACTGTGTTGCATTTGGAGTATGTTTGATACTTTTGAAACTTCTGTTACAGTAGTTGATCTAACTACTGAGCAGCAGCCACGTTCATGATTGGGCACAGATGTTTGGAAAGGCCTTTGCTCCTCAAGAGGTAAATACACATAGGCTATGTTCTTTCTCTGCTTGATTATCATACAGACTCTATAGATCTATTAAGTATAGCTGTGAGTTTGCTTGCTTTTCTGGGAATTGCTACTTTTCAAGAATGTGGGATCATCCCTGCATTGCAGCTCTATATCAGAAGATGGGCTATGGTGTTTCTGAGATTTTTTTCTATTTGTTCCAAAGTCTACATCTGATGATGTCCTCTAATGTCAATGGTATCTATTAGCTACCTGTGTCAGCTCACTGTATTAGCATACATGGCACAATCACACAAATACAGCTTTTTGAAATCTCTTTAAGTTTGATCTGGTTCAGCTTCAATTTTCCTGTCTTAGTGGCTGAAAATACTGAAACTTTCTCTGGACTGATTTGTCTGGAATATGGGCACTGACTGTAAAACAATAAAAGACAAAAAAAAAAAAAAAAAAAAAAAAACTATTGGAAGATTGCTTTTCATCACATGGCATGTGCAGGGCAATGTAGGGATCAGGCCTAGCCAGCATGTGAACCTAATTAAAGAAATTTGTTTCCTAATTTTCACCAAAAAAAAAAAAAAAAAAATTATACTTCTACACTACTTTCCACTTATTGTCTTACTCATCTAGGATCTTTAATGCATTTTATATATTTAAGTCTTTGGTTATGCATCCTCAAGAGACAACCAACTAGAATAACTGACAGGAGTGTTTAAAATAGGCAATAGATACATGTTTTTATGAAGGTTTAATTAAACAGATCTCTCAAATTTTTACTCTATTCTAATTGTTTTTGTGAAGATTTGAAATATGAATTCAAATTAATCTTATTTGTTGCAAGCAATGTAATTTTAATGAAGCTAATTATAAAAGAAGTTATATAGAAGAATAAAAATATATTCTTTAGGACAATTATGATTTCTTTGATGTCATGGAAAAAAGCTTTCATTTGAGTTCAGTTTACTTCCTGCTCCAGTTCTCTCTATGCCCACGGATTTGCATAAGACATATCCACTTAACAAAACCAATGAACCCGTTTCAACTTCCTCCATTTTCCAGTCAAGTGGCATTACTGTTCATACTGAACTGTCTCATTATTTTGTGTAAATGGTAATTAGTATTTGTAGACAAGTTATAATATTTTCCACACAGTCTCTGTCTTTCTTTAGTACATCAACAGACGGATCTATGTATCTGTAGCAAAATTGCTTTTCTCATCTCTTCATAAGAGGGCGGGCTTTACTGATGAGCTTTAGAGTTGCAACTTGTGAAATGAATACAATGGAAATATTTATCTAAGGTGGAAAGGAAGCATAAAAAGATGTAACCAAGTCAGCACAACTGTGGACCATACTTAAAAATACTTAAAAAACATACTATAAAAATCTAATACTTTAATTTCCTATTTGTTTTTTAACAGACTTTACTCAGTTTCTTTACTTTCTCTGCATAATAAATATCTGTTGTTATTTATCTGCTGGCAAAGCTACTGTATACCAGAATGAGAAAATGCTGTCATTGGGTCAGTACTGTGGGTACAGTACAATGGGTCAGTACTAGAGAATAAAAAACAATATATGGTTACTTTGAAACTTTTGTGATTATGTAGGAGAAGATATCTGCCAGTTTTAAGCTGAAAGAAAAATAGAAAATTGGTATAGCACCCACTGATCAACAAGTCTTTCTTTCCAAGTAATTTCAATGAATCATTTACTTTGAAGATGAGAATAGTACTTAAATTCAGTGACCACTTGAAAGATAAACAAGAGAACAAGAGTTTGTGCAACTTGCTAAAATGAAGTAAAGTGAGAATATATGCCTGTATGAAGGTCTTCCAATTACAGGAGAACAAAAAGTATGAACAGGAATTACCAGTAGCTTTAATAACTTCTGTCGCAATCAAAGAATTTGCTAACTTAAGCAGAAGTTCAGGTACATGAATCAGAAAAAATACTTTAGTAGCGTACATGCAGCTTCATTCTGTTCGATGATTAAACCTTCCTAACATTCTAGGAAGCACCTAGGTTTCAGCACACCTCACTGCAAACTTATCACCAATCTTAACTGTTTGGTATATCTAGATCTAAACAGTATTTTGAATTCATTTTTCTCACTTCATTGTTCACTTTATTCCAGTTCAGGTGCACTCAGACATGCCTATCTTTCATTGACAATCCTCACAAAAACACTGTTGCGGGCATTGTCAGTGTGTTTGTGTCTAGGGGAGACAGGGAAGAAGGAGACAGCTTTCTCTTTTCCTACCTAGCCTATATAGAAAGAAGTAAAATTAACAAAACCTTAAAGGGAGAAAGCAAACTTGGGTTGTACTGTGGAAGCACTATGACCTTGTCTTGATCAAGAGCTGACTAACTGCATGCAATGAGCTATGGCTGACAGACAGGATAGCACAAATGAGAACTGAGCACGTGGAGCCTCTGTACTCAGTATGGATCAGCAGTAGACAGAGAACAATGCCTGCAATTGCTGGAAAAGTAATTGATATCATGCTGCACTGATTTCATTGGCAGCTAGTGCAGAGATCTGGCTACGAAATCTTCAATTAATAGCAACAGATGGGAACATTATTAGGCTGAAAACTTCCACAGAGAAGAAGCAGAGGATGTGTGTGCGCCAAGCCACCACTCAGACCTGATTTGGATATCATATGTTCCACGTTGTCACACATGCTGGGTTCACTGTTGGATGCATTGGAGCAATAACTTTATTTGTATACATGTATGAGACCAACCCCTCACTCAGTCTACTTATCGTAGATAGTGCTAAGCAGTGCTGTGCTCCCTGGTATTCCTTCCTATTGAGGGCAGGCCCTTGGTGCTGTCTTTGCAGGCACCCATTTCTCTCTATATGTAATCTTGCTTACTGTCAGATGCTGCACCATCAGACACTACCTTTTTAAAAAAATGTCTTGAGCAGCAGTGCTTTTTGTTTCCACTTGAAACCATTGTGTTCGGAACTGATTAATATTTTTCTTAGCTACTGACTCTAATCTTGTGCTATCTAACATGTTGTCATCTATTTTGTAAAATTATGTATTCTAGATGGAAAACTAATCATCCCATGTAGATTAATACATTGGCTTACATCTATATTGTTAATCATTGCTCCAGAAATGTGTCCTTGTATCTTATTTGCTTTCTTCCAAGTAACTGCAATTTTAATAGAGACTTTTCAAAGGCAATATTTCTTAAGACAGGGTTGGGGTCATTATGCTTCAGCACCTTTCTATTTAGCAGTAACTTGTTTTATGACTTGATCCAGACAAGTTATTTTTCTTTAATCTTTACTAACCTGCACTTGGAATCTATTGTCCCGGGTACTTTGAGCATTGTATACAAATGAACCAGCAACTTTAGTTTGGTGGCAGTGGTTTGTAAGAGACTTCTCATGTCAAACTTCTGAAGACCAATATGAAATGTTTAAGGATAATAATAAGAGGAACAGGTCAGGTCTTAACTAGACTTTTCATTTGTCACATTTTATTCATGTGCTGTGCAGTGTAAGCCTCCAGCTAGTGCCAGGAGCTTCTTATTCTCCTGGAAATACATTCAACCAAAATACGGCTTGATTTGGATAGAAACACTTTCATGTTTCATATTGTGTTTTTCTGGATCTTATTTGTATTTTCTTTCAAAAGTTTTGTTTAGTAGCAACAATTATTATGAAAATAACACCGAAGGGGATATAGCTCACTTAATACTGATAGTATCTTTAAATGCACATAGTTTAAGATGTTTGAAATTATTAAATCATTGTTCATTGATGGGAATATATTTTTTTCCATCTTTTTAAAAGGGTATCACTAACTGTATACAGGAGATACTACAAATCTATAACCTTAAAAAGAAATAGTATTTATTGCATAGTATCTAAGGAAAAAAATCCTCACCAAAGTCTTAATCCTGAAAAACTTGTAGCCTATGTTGCATCAAGCAACAGATATGCAATATGGAATAGTAATATTTGTGCATAGCTTTTAACTTCTCCATTAGATAGTATATAAATGTCTGGTTCCAATTTTTACACCTTTTATTATGCTTATTCTGCCAGTGCCATCAAGTTATTTGTCATCTACACTGACATATGTGGAAACCTAATCAGTAACAAGAAATTTAACTTGTAATGTTGATCACTACTCAGGAGAGACAATAAATTGAGGACAATCTATAAACAGAGAGTGCAGGTAAACCAAAATATCCAGAGATGCTGCTTAGAATTTGGAAAATGTAAGTGAGATGCTTCTGTAATAAATAATTGAGTGTTGTGGAAACTTCTGGTACTTTTTCAATTTTGAAAATAAATTATTAAATAATTAAATAATTTTATTTTAACTGATTAAGGCCCTGAGGATAACTCATTGTGGCCTTCCAGTACTTGAAGGAAGCATATGAACAGGAGGGGCTAAGACTGCTAACTTGAGTGGATAGTGATAAGACAAAGGGGAATGGTTTAAAACTCAGACGGAAGATTTAGGTTAGATATTAGGAGGAAGTTTTTCACTCAGAGGATGGTGATGCACTGGAACAAGTTGCACAAGGAGGTTGTAGATGCTTCATCCCTGGATGCATTCAGGGCCAGACTGGATGTGGCTCTGGGCAGCCTGGTCTGGTGGTTGGTGACCCCGTACATAGTAGGGGGGTTGAAACTAGATGATCATTGTGGCCCTTTTCAACCCAGCTCATTCTATGATTCTATGATTAATAAAGATCAAAGAGTGAGGAGCTAAAAAAAAAAGAGGAAAACGAGTTAGTGGTAAGTGAAGAAACAAACACATTAACTTAAAAAAGAAAAGACACCACTTGTCACTGATCTCTATCCAGACATTGAACCACTAACCACTACTCTCTGGACTCGATCCTGCTGCCAGTTCTTCAACCATTGAGCAGTCCACCCATCAAATCCATATCTTTCAAATTTGAAGAGAAGGATGTTGTGGAGTACTGTGTCAAGGGTCTTGGAAGGCCACTAGGTTGGTAAAGAAGGATTTGCTCTTGGTGAAGCCATGCTGCTTCTCTCATATCACCTCCCTGTCTTTCACGTGCCTTAGCGTAGCTTCCATGAGGATCTGCTCCATGATCTTTCCAGGTGACATCTCTAATATAGATAGCCTTTTACTTAGATTATCAATTTGTGTATAATCCATTCATATCAGCTAGATGACTGATTTTTTTCCCATACTGAGAGCAGGAGTGTGTATGGCAGATGGTGGGGAACAACAACATAAAATATCCAGTTGATGCTTATTTGAGTTGACATACAAAACCATCACTTAATTGGATAAACTGGAAAATAGGATTATCAGTGTAATACTTGCAAGAAACCAAAAATTCTATTTCTCAATGTCAGTGGTTTACACAGTTTCTGAATAGTCACAATCCATGTAGTATGGATGAAATCCAGCAGTCAGGGTGCCTTATTACACTGCAGAATGGTGAGGAGATTACAGTGTTTTTGTGAGCTTACTGAGGGCTTACACAAATTGGGGCCACATTTTAACCTTCAGAATGCTGACTACTAAAAAATAAAAGAAGCCTCATGATCCATGGATGTAGATATTTAAACATAGATATCAAAATGAAGCAATGAGCGTTGAAAGGAATAATATGATTTGTTATGTCCATTTTGATACAGTTTTGTATAATGGGGAGCAGCTTTGAAACAGAGATATTTTCACTCTTCACTAACAAAAGTCAATTTGTTTCAGTCATCTAGTTGATATTCTCTGTGGTGGAAGGAAGCTGGAAATAAGATGATCAGATTTCATTGTTGTTTGTGTGAAGTTTGTCCTCTAATTTTCTCAGATGTGTTTTATAAGCATTACCTTCTGCTGAACTAGTTCACACTGGCTTTAAGTTTTGTTTGTGCCTGTTGCACCTTGTCCTATTGTTGGACACCACTGAAAAGAGCCTGACCCCATTCGCCTGACTTTCACCCTTTAGCTATTCATAAGCATTGATAGGGTCCCCTCCTCAAAGTTCACACACACTGAGAGACCGTTGAGAAGGAGGGTGCAAAGGAACAGGCAGGCTACAAGGCTTCCTTTTGACCCAAAATTTTATTTGAGACCCTTTTCCTATGGAATATGTGAAAATGTCTGGGTGAGAAGTCTAACCTTCAGTGGAAGAATACTTCCAAAGGAAAAACTTTTCATAAAAGTGCAATACAGTATCTCACAGAAACACTTCAGAGTATTATGTATGTGACAGCCTGGACTACACGTCTACTGAGTGGACCAGGTGCATATATAGTAAGACAATAATCTCTGCAGGGGTACAGAAGAAGATTAATTATAAATGCAAGCAGCTGTATTTCATATGTAAGCAACTGTCTACATAAATATGAAATATTTTTGTGATTCCGTAAGTGAAATTAACATGTTAATGGTTATACTATGAGACAATACAGTTGAAATTAATCATTCTGTTTCTTTCTATATCAGAAAATCATTGAAATCTTAATAGGAGAGATTTTATAAATATTTTATCACAAGATGTGTATAATTCATTAATTAGTTTTAAATTTCATCTCAAATGAATACCAAAGCCAAACCATTCAATGGAAGATGATAGCCTGAGAATTGAAATTGCATGGAAAAATTTCACCAAGTTGGAATTTCTCAAAAAATAAATAACTTCACAGTCAAGCACCTGTAATAATTCTTGTATTTTATTGTATTAATGCTTAATGCTTATCTAACAAAATCTATCAAGAAAACTGATTGGAGTATTAATGAGATCAGTATACACTAGATCTTTTAGACTAAGTCTTTGCACTCATGTTGGTTTCATTTTTCTGCAAATTAAAAACAGGGGAAGAACTAACATTTTAAGCAGGAGAGACCGTCACTCTAGTCCTTTTGTTTGAAGAGTAACTGAGCTCTTTCCTCCTGCAGCAGTAGCTCTATTAATTTCAAGTGGTATGCAATGTTACCTCATGTATAAAGTCATATCCTTTTGAGAATGCCTTGGCTTTAATCTATTCTCATGAGAAAACTCCCTATATGAATATCATCCCTTGAATTTAATCATTTTCTGCCCTTTCCCGAAGTGTTAATGTTGCCAGTGTGTTCATTCATTGTTAGTTGATCACATTTCTATTATGAGATGCATTCTGCAAGTCTGCAGTATTAAAGTGCCTTTATTGCAGCCAGAAATAGACACAGCTCATTGATCATTTCTCGCATTTCTTTCTAGTTCAAATCATACTGTATATGATATTATGAGCATTTCAATAGGAAAATTTACATACATTTTTTATTGTGTCTGAATGGTGGAAATCTTCTTAAAAGTTAGAATTATATAAAATATACACTTTCATAATCTCAAAGAAATACATAATTGTGTGATAATACATTACTTAAATTGCTTAGTGAGAGGTAAAACACCTGAACTTCAAATCTAGAAGATTTTATCAGAGAATCATAGTTATTTTTCTTCACTCTTTATGGGTTCAATACAGATTTTTAAACTACTTTATTAATTTCTTTTTAGCTGGTAATATTAGTAATCTGCTACCAGATTACTCAACAGACAGTTCTTTTTCATCCAAAGAGAATAGTCATAAGGATACACAGTAAACAATAAGCCATGTAAAATGCATTTGCAAGAGTGCTTCCTTTATTACTCCTACACTGATAACTTCAAAGAAGAAATGAGCAATTAAACTGTCCTCGGCAGTTGACCAGGAATTGAGAATGGAGATCTTCAAAAGCTAATGCATTACTTCATATATTCCATTTCACTTTTTCCATGTAAGGTTTTATTGACTTTATTTAAAAAAAAAAAAAAAAAGAAAGAAAGAAAGAAAAAGGAGAATACATACAAATTGAAAAGCTCTTAAGCCTTCAGGAAAAAAAACTGGTTTTTCTCCCCATGTCTTCCATGACATCCAAGTGAAGCCATTACTTGTAGTTATGGGAGGCCACTCTTCCTTGAGACAGTCACATAACAGCACATTCATCTGTATCGTGTTTTTACCACTAGATTATCATTCCATAAGAAATAACAAGTTATATTTTTCTCTGGTAAATTCTGGTGCAGGTATAGAGATAGATTTTATTAAGAGATGTCCCATTTCTAATAGACCAAATCAATCATTGAAGTACAACATGAACATCTTTGATGTTCTATAATACACAGTTGGAGAAAAAAGGGATATCATCTTCATCGATCATTTTTCTCTTTGTATTGTTTCATCTCCTATATCCTTCTTGCTAAAAATAAAATATGAGTATATATGTCATCTGAAGATAAATTTCTTTGTAAGTTGCTGTGACATTAGATTGATATGGCTCAAGTGGGCTCAATCTGGTAACATGGAGAGATGAAGAAAGATTTATTTCATGAAACATGTTAAGAAAACAGTAAGTATGAATACAGCTTATTAAATACTAATCATATCTCAAACGTCAAGCTCCGTCACAGTTTGCTACTATTTTGTGTTATTATTCTAACTAATGGTTTAATATCCATGGTATAGCTATTTGAGTTCTATAGTGTCTAGAGTGCTCTGCATTGATCATCATTGTGTTCACAACTTCTGCTGTTCTCAGAAGTGTGACCCAATGATCCAGTGGGCTGCCTCCCACAGATGCCAGGAAAATTAGCCCTGCAGATGTTGCTTTTCAAATTTATAGCTAGCAGACTTCACGCTACCACTAAGTCCTCTGGTTTCAAAAGATGGTTTTATGGAGAAGAACAACAAAATAAGTTTTTAATTTTGAGATTTACCTCACAGGTTAGTCAGGATTTGAGATACTTAATAGCCAGTTTCTCACCAAAATTCCTGAAAGACTAGGTTAACTCTAGTGCTTTGGAGTCTTTTTCCGCTCTTTCTGGTATCTTCATTATGGAATTTAGTCAGAACAATGTATTCTCAAAGACACTTTATTCAAACCTGTTTTTACTTAAGCAGGTTATTGAATCTCTCACAGTAGTATCTTTCTCTCTCTTTTCTCCCTTTCTCCTTTGATTCAGCTATCATTTCAAAATGGACTACAACTTCCTTAGAAAACACCCCTAAAACATGATAAACTTAATCAAGCTCCTCCCATCCAGAGTAAAATATCATCAGGGAGGATTCACATCTCTATTTTGTTAGTCTAAGATAACCAGCTATGTTCTTCAGCTCTCACTGACTCTGGTTAAGTTTGGATGGCCTTTGATGTAAAAAATAACAGCATTTGGCACAGAGATGTTTAAAAGTCAGACATCAAGACTAACAGAAAATCTGCAGCCAAGACTTTTTAATTAGAAAATACACACTGAATTTCTGTGTGCTTTCTCTTAATCCCAGCAATAACCATGGTGACTATTGTAGTGTCATGCCTACAAAAGTCAAATCCAATAAAGCCTGGCTGTCAGAAAGCAATGACTAATTCTTCTCAAGCTGTTTTTTTTTGTTGTTGTTTGTTTGTTTTGTTTGTTTTTTTCTCTCCCCAGTTTCTCGTAATCAAAGAAAAATCCAAATGCAGCCATTTTTGTATTGTAGCATATAATGTCTGCAAAGAGTACAAGAGTAAGTTGGATGTTGTGTTTTAAGATATCGTACATCTCAGTATCACTTAAATAGTCTGCATTATGCATGCTGTATAGCAAGCATTATAAGCTGAAGTGCTTTAGTGGTTTTTAATATATGAGAAAATTATTTACAAATGCCTCTTGTTCGTTTTATCTGACCAATTCACATTCAGTTTATATTTCTTTGTAGAAAGCATCAGTGTCTGCTTGTCTAAAGGTTTTAAGCTTATGTGCAGTAAAATTATGTTTCACACTAATTGAAAAGTTGAGCTATCTAGGGGATTATGGAAAAAGTATAAGTGGTATCACTCATCACATAAACTCCAAAGGTGAGGAGATTCCGCCCCCCTCGTGTTTTTTTGTTTTCTCTTTTTTCTTTTTTTCCTGCAAGAAATATGAAATATTAAAAAAAAAAAAAATTAAAAAGGATCATTCAACTCTTTCCCTCTGCCAGCTTTGTCTTTCATAAGAACTAATCCTCTCTTGGGTTTTCTCCAAAAGATTTTTTGGGCCATTGAATGGAACATGCTGTCATACTGATCACTGCAAGATGACACTTTAAAAATACAAATCCAGAGAGAGCTTGATAACCTTCTTTGTCAAATGGAAGGCAAAAATGTGGCAAATGTACTCAAGTGAATTTTCAAATCTAAGCAAGAGGATGACGGAAAGACTGAAGAACTTGTCAGTCTGGGCTATGTCTACTGGCCAGAAGGGGTAAAAGAAAAATAACACTCACAACAACAACAATAACAACAACAAAACAGAATACCCAAAACCAGCAAATAATGATGATGTGTCTAAAGAAAATCTTCAGTAAAGAACAAGTAATAATAAAAAAAGAAGAATTAAGTAAAGTAGTACAGAAAACTATTTGTCACCACCTCCCTCAAACTGCAGTCTGGATCAGAGCTGAAAATGTATTCTTTGGAATACATTTTAATACAGAATGTAATAAAAATCTGTGTAAATGTTCTTGGATCAAAGTAGGGGTGAAGCCCAGAAATCTAGCTGAACAAATGCATCATCTTCTCCTTTACAGCATATTAGCCCACAGCAAAAATCAGGTCACTGCAATGCAGAGAATCAGCCCATGGCACATGAACATCACAACAAGGTTTTTATGTGCTGGAAAAAAAGGAATTCTAAAATAAAAGTAATGAAAAATATGCATCAATTCTTATGAAACTAGTCAATTTACTTAATTTTCCTTGAAGTTTCCTTTGTTAGCCTTTTCTCTTTTGTGATTTAGACCTTCTAGGGAAGTAATATATAATACTTAATGAGATTTGTGTTAATGCTAATTGTTTTCAAAAGCAATTGCGATCTTTGAACTGATTTGACTTCTATTGCCTGCTTTATTTGTTTAATATGAGTTAATACTCCATTTGGGTGTTTTTCTTAAAATATTTAATGTTCAGATGAATGAACGTCCATGTCTTTTGAAGTTAAAAATCTAGCCCCAAGAGAATAACAGAAATAATTTTTAATCAGCTGCTTTGTAGGTGAATTTTTGCCCCATCTCAATCATGATAGTGAATGTAAAAAGTATTATTTCTAAGTATGGTGCCTCAGAGCAAAATTTTTTTCTCCCAGAGAAAAAAAAAAGTACAGGCACAAAAAATGGTGTACTGCATCCAGGCCTGGGGTCCTCAGTACAAGAAAGACGCAGAGCTCTTAGAATGGGTCCAGAGGAGGGCCACTAAGATGATCAGAGGGCTGGAGCACCTCTCCTATGAAGAAAAGTTGAGGGAAATGGGCTTGCTTACCTTGAAAAAGAAGAGGCTCTCAGGAGACTTCATTGTGGCCTTCCAATACTTGAAGAGGGAATGGCTGTTTATGTGGATGGGTAGTGATAGGACAAGGGGCAATGGTTTTAAACTAAGATAGGGGAGACTTAGATTAGGTATTAGGAGGGAATTTTTCACTCAGAGGGTGGTAATGCACTGGAACAGGTTGCCCAAGGAGGTTGTGGATGCCCAATCCCTGGAGGTATTCAAGACCAGGCTGGATGTGGCTCTGGACAGCCTGGTCTGGTGGTTGATGACCCTGCACATAGCAGGGGGGTTGAAACTAGATGATCTTTGAGGTCCTTTTCAACCCAGCTCATTCTATGATTCTACGATTCTGTGGTGCAAAGCAGTTTCCATTTATCTGCCAATGAGCCCCTTCTATCTGAGCTAACTTTCTCAAGGCTAGTCACAGCTGCCACCTTCCAGGGGACTAACAGTGCTTTTAAGGAAAGAAGAGCCATCTCATATCGCAGTATCAGACAAATCTACCTAAGCTCTTCCATAATTTTACTTACATCTCCATCTTTATGGCAGCCCATTGCCCTGTTTTCAAAAATTATCATTTTCTATTAAGTGGCCTTATTTGGCTACTCCAGAATGTATTCTTACAGAAACCTCAGGGCATATGTACTCCAATAGAAGGTATATATATTGCTTTTTTTTTTTTTTTTTCCTAAGGAGATAATTAACTTTGACAAAAGCCTGTCATAATAATGGACAATCCTACTCAAAATTCCTCCAGTGACACAGCCTGAACCAAACAAATGAGTGTTGCTGCTGACTGCAAAAATTAATCAAAAACCCATCAAATAGAAATGTTGTGACCTATTCTGAAGCATGTCTCCCTACGCAATCAGTGGATTTATTACATAAAACTTTATATCATCAGGTAGATCTGAGTCTTCAGACACATAAAAAAAATTAATCTATGCACATTTCAACAGATTCACAACAGATCTCAAGGACATGGAAGTCTGGACTGATATTTCTTTTAAAAAGTGCTTTAACAAGGTTTCTGACTTGATTATTGGTATTGCAAATGCATGCAGAAAGCATCAGCTATACTTCCTTTTTCTGCTCTCCCAGAAACTCTTCCAATTTCATTCAAAGCATAGAATAGGGGGAAAAAAAGACATTTTAAGAGATTATCTGAAGCAAATTAGAATTAAAATAGCTGTTCCTCAAATAGTTTCCTTATATTTTGTAATACAACTAAGTTACAACTATAATGGAAATGTCATCTTTGAGAACAACCATTTAGGATTTTACAGTGTATCAGCTTTAACTAAAATCTAAAAGCTCTTGATAATTTCTTCTACCTACATAACTGAAATTAGTTGTATCCTACTGTATGGCATTTAAAATTAGGCTCAATTCTCTGTTTTCCAGTTTCTTTTTTCCTTATGAGGCACAAAACAGAAACAACAGAGGAGACGACAGCTCATAATCTGTAAAGCCTCAGGGGTAGATAGCTTTTCTTAGCATAACCGATTCATACTTGATTTACTAATTAACACTTCTGTTATCTAGCAATATATCTCCAGACAACTTGGTTTGTTCTTCAAGAATGTAAAATATCAAACAAGTGATACATGAAAGCAAGGCTTTTCACATTAAAAACTACTTCAGAAATGTCAAGACAGCAATCTGCAAACAAGAAATGAAAAGTAGGGTTTAGTGGTCTTTTTATCCCAAAGTGTGAGGTTCCAAATGCCTAAGTGCCTCACAAAAATGGTGTTGGGACATGGGACATTTGGATTTATGAGTGAAAGAAAATCTGAGACTCTATCTACATTTTTCCTGGCCTTTTAAAACAAGACTGAAGGATATTTACCTGCCCAGTCATTCTCTACTAACTTTTCTTTGTCCAAAATAATATGGTGCAGATGTTGAGAAGAAGAGGCAGTGGTGAGAATAATGAAGAACCTGCATGAAGAGTAAAACCATACCTGACATATTAAACAGATTTTCAGTTGACCAAGCTTTTACCATCTCTAAATTCATAAAAGAACATATCTTTTAAAATCTGCATGTAGTTTTATTTTATTAGAACAACCCTGTAAATCTTACTGTTAATGTAACCACATTATCCTTCTACTTAGAGTTCCTTTATTGGTCTCATCTCACATCAGACTATTGTTTGATGAATTCTGTAAAGGACGCTACATGCTGTGTTCTATTCTGTGCATCAAGTAAACATAAGAGTATAAGTCAGGGAATTATAAACTCCTAGCCTAGGGGTAAGGAAGAACAGGGAACATCATCCAATACACCAATAGAAAGCAAGTGGGAACACTTCCTTTTACATGAAGTGGAAATGCTACTAAATATCTATTCACTCATGATGTATGTGAAGCAGAGTAATAGCTGATAATTTTTTCAAATCTTCCAGCTAAGATAAGAAATGATCTGAGACTGCAGTGACTGACAAACTTGCAGCAACAAACTTTTAACTTTTAATTAAGAAATTAAGAAAATAAATAATCATCCAATATTGTAAAATTTGACTTCTCATCATTAAGACAAATGCCTAGCAGGATTTACTGATTATCCAGAAAAATAATTGAACAAAATCACCCTAGTGAAGTTATCAAAACAGATTTGAAAGAAGATGAGGTGAAAATGAAAACTAAGGAGGATTGTATTGGGGAATCTGAATAAATTCAGCACAATACTAAATCTTCTGTTTTTTTATAAGAATGAGTTGTAGACTTAAATTTGCTCTCAGTCCAAAAGTTTCTCGTATTGGTTTTATTTGTTTCCTTTCCTTTTCCTATTGTTAAATTTTTTCCATGAGTAATCATTTGACCAACCCCATTACATCTGCACGAGACCTTTGCTGTCTTCTGAATTACAGTACCTCTCACTTTTTTCCACTTTTCATATTTAGTAGACTATTTTCTTTGGAGAAACTCAATTATACTTATTGGGTTATTGTTAACATTTCCACCTTATACATTATGACATGTTTAGCTGAACTCTCTTAAAATCTGATGACCTTAAATAATTCTAGTAAAAGCATAATTTTTAGTAAAATTATTCTTTTCCAAGGCTCTTTGTAAAACAGCACTTTCCCACTGATTACCTACCCATTCTTGTTCACACTGTGACATGAAGGATTCTACTGTATATCTTAGAGATCAAACTTAATTGGATAGCAAAGCTACAGAACACAAACAAGTCTCTTGTGGGAAATGTGTATGCAATAATAGTGGACTTTCTTTCCTGTCTCTCAAAGATATTATAGTTCCAATAATACCAAGACTATAGACATTCTACAAAACAAAGAACAATGCGACTAGAGTCAGTAAGGTTTCATTTTTTTTTAGTAAGGTGGCTGGATCACTGAGTAGAAAACAGAGTATAAGTCAGGGAATTGTAAACTCCTAGCCTGGGGGTAAGGAAGAAAAACAGTGAACATGTTAAATAATAGACTATTATTCTATGTATAGCTTTGAAAGATTCTGAGAAATCTTTAAACTGTATATTCAATGAGAGAAATGAGGAATGAAAATATTCAGAACCGTTGGCTTGTTTCTTCTTTTTTGTTTTGTTTTAATTCAAATTGTATGTTTCAAATGGTGTAGTTCTCTACTGACCATCTAGGAAACTAATGAAGAGAATGCTTAAAGCAGACTTAAGTATTCCCAGCTATTCTGCTGGACTGCTGTACAGATTTTAGAACTCAAATCACAGAATCATAGGAGTTGGAAGGCACATCTAGAGATCATCAAGTCCGACCCTGCTGCTAAAGAATGTTCCTTACATGTTGGTTGCAAAGAAAAGTGTCAAGGCAAACCAGTATATCAAAACATTCCCAAACTTTACTACAGGAGAAGAGCAAGATCAACAAGAAATGCTATGCATCCAAAAGTTGATGCAGCCAGTGAGTGCAATGATCTTTCCTGTCTAATAGTTGCACATGTTATTAAAAATATAGCATGTGAAAATGTAGCTAGATTAACCTTTGAAAAATTCTGAGAGAGGTATTTATTATTATTTTTTATTTTTATTTTGTCTTCACTGCTCTATAAGAACAACATCAATATCTCCTTCATTTTATCAAGGCTCCTGAAATAACCAGATTCTTTCATTTATGTCACAAGTGACACAGGTTTACAATTATAGAATATCTGTTCAAGATGTCATGCTACATGTCATGTTATTGCTTGTTTACCAAGAACAAAAACAAACGTTATAGATTTCTGAATGCTCAGTGTCTGAACAGTCGTTAGAGTTTAGTGTAGATATAATCAAAAGATCAAAGCTGTTGCTTTGGTAAGAGGGAATGCCTGTAACAGTGGTTCATATATTTCATGAAGAATTCATTCTGAAGAGTAAGTTTCTAAAAAAAAATCTTGTATTCTGACAAATTTCAATTAGGTTAATTGCTCTTCCTAGAATAATTGAGCTGGAGAGCGTAACTGTGTGTGTGTGTGCATGTGTAGTAGTGAAGGCACAACAGTCTTATCTTATCTTGAGATACTTTCTCAATGTTGTTTATTCACCAAGGGGAGTTAATCTTCATTTTGGTTACAGAAAATGCAGTTGCATTTGTCTGTTTAGTTCTTCAGCTGACTTAGAACTGACACAGGCACATGCAGATAAATTCCATTTGACATCCATCAGATGTCAAATAACTACAGATTTACAAGCATCTCTTTGATTTGAATCCTAAGAAGAATTAAAAATTTACATTTCACTGACTGAAGACAATGATATTTGAGTCATCAAAATAAATGGTTCTTTTTCTCTATATAAATACGTGTTGAATTAGAAAGTTATGCACTGATCGCATTAGTCTAATGGATTTTTATTTGAGAGAACAAGAAATATCAAACAAAAAACAGCAATATTTAGAAGAAAGTAACAGAAATTCTGAGTTTTATATTTGCTATTAGTTGAACAGTGGCTTTCAAATTTAATTTTTAACAAAAAAGTTCTAGCCTTAATGTCTCTGTTCTTTGTCTTAAATTTGAACAATATTCTATTACCAAATACAAAATGGTATGTTTACAAAGCATTTATCTTAATGGTAATATTAAAAAATAACAACAACAACAAAAAAACCCTCATAATTTTAAATTGATAAAGATACAAAAGTAATTTGCTATCTTACAGAACAGTAGTATTTGCTTTTCAGGTAAATTTCATCACACAGAACCTTTGGGTGCTATTTTGTTAAAACAGAAAGACTTTTTGCGCAATGCAAGAAAGAATATGAGACTCTTAATTTAACGTAGAAAAGATGAATTGTTTCTTACAAATTTCTGCAGAAGATGCTAGCTCTTTTTTTTTCCCTACAAAATAAGTTTTCCAAGAATTCCTCCCACTATATATATCTATTAGCTCCCAACTAACTTTATTAAATACATTAAAAATAAAAAAAAATAAAAAAAAAGAAAAAAAAATGGAGAAGGAAAAGGAAAAAAAGGAAAAGGAAAAGGAAAAAAAGGAAAAGGAAAAGGAAAAGGAAAGGGAAAAGGAAAGGGAAAAGGAAAAGGAAAAAGAAAAGAAAGGAGAGAGGAGACATTGTCTAGTACTTTCATCTCTAATCTTGATTGATACTGTCACAGACAGGCACTGTCTGGCACCCACATATGCTTGTCAAAAAAATGTTTTAAAATAACAAGCGAGACAAACCAGTCTGTAGATACAATGGTAAATTTAAGATGTGCATACCTGAAGGTCAGAAACCTGAGAGGTGAAAACCAGCACTGAGAAGACTAAGGAAAAGAGTACATTAAGAAAGATATGAACGAAAAGTACCCACTGACAGCCCATTTTTTGTAATACTTTTTACATATTAAATTTATCATGCCATGATTTTATATTGATTTTTAATGTTTTGCTATGAGAGCACGTTAATCCAATTCCGTGGGCATTTTCAGCATAATTAAATATATGCTAACTACCATTTCTGTCAATTATCCTTATGTTAAAATAAAGTCAGTTTTCAGCAGCGTAAATGCAACAAGTTAGTTAAGCTCCTGATAAAAATCCACTTGAGCATCCTAAGCTGATGTCCTGTGAGGCTGCCTGATACAAAGATCTTTATGATCTAAGAAGAAAGTATAAGGCCAGTGCTGAGGAAAATGTACGGTGACGAGATATGCTATTGAATGCTTATTGTGTTTTACAGGCTTGGATTATTGCATGCTGACAAATGAAACATTGGTACAATTGATAATCTTTTAAGCATTGCTCTTGGATTCCATTTGGAAAACCAGAGAAATGTTCTTTAAATCATTCTACAGAAGTTTTTCAGTGAAATGAGTAGATACTAGGTTAAAAGAAAATAAGCAGCACTGAAGTACACCCTCACTGTTTCTAGATTTTCCTTTCAAATGCAGAATTTCTCCTTCAAAAGCAAAGAAAAAAGTGTTTGTTTGTCTGTTTCAACCTTGTGATTGGCTGGCAGTAGGGACATATTAATGGTTAAAGACAATACTTCCTTACCTCTCCTTCAAAATTTCTTTTCAGACTTCCTCATAATTGCTATCAGCTTCATAAAGGAAATCATATTGTTATATTGATTAACAGTGGCTGCATTTTTCAATTATTTCTATAACGAGTTTAGTGGCAACGACCCAGAAAATGGACAAAGACCTTACTTCAGATTAATGTTAATTTGATGTAAATTGTTATTTTTTCCATCCTCACCAGAAAACGTTGATGATACATCCCCACTGTTAATTAATCAAAACTTCTCAAAATAGAATTCACCAGGTGGAAATAATTAGCAGTTAATTGTCTCCTGTTTATTACTCTTCAGAGATGTAAACAACAGTCTGGATTTGTTTGACAGCATTTACTAAAAAGCTTTTTAATAAACAAATTAGAAGCACGAATGTTGTTGTTATGCTATGAATATTTGTTTGCATGAGACAATTCAATGGTCAATGAATCAGCAGTTTCCCCCAGAATTAAACAGTGTTTAAGCAGGTGCAAACATTTGCCTTTTATTTCATCTGTGAGATTTCTTTTTTGCTTGTTATTTCTCAACTGATTAATTGAGTGACAGAAAAGATTAACAGAGGGTGCTTTAATGGCAAATTGCACATAAGCAGGAGATTTTTGTCTTGTTTGTGTTTCGATGGCTGCAGAATTTTCATATTTTTGAAAAAAATTCTCTATTCAGGCAGAGAAAAGCTTAACTAACAGGCATACTGGTAGCAATGGTAATGAGGGTGTCAGTTCTTTGCCTTTAGCAATCAAACAGCCTTTAGGTGCTCGAGATTTACACTAACAGATTAAGCGCTTTGCTTGACACAGAGGAAATGTTACAGTTCAGTTTGTTGTTATATGTACAGAAAAACAGATTAACCATCAGATTAATAAAATTGGTTGTTATATGAGATTTATTTTTCAAAAGAAAGGACAGAAAGCAATTTATCCAAAAATTACAGTCACATTAAAAGTGTTAACCTGCAGCCTATTCTTAAACATAAGTTGCTCTTTAAAGTCTCTGAAATGAGATCATTTCCTGTTGAGCTTGATCCTCAGTTTAAATATGGCTCATGCTTTGTAATCACGTTGTAGCCAAGTTACCAGTTCAAAATCTGTGTTCTTTAAACCAGCAGGTTTTGGCCAGAAAGAATTTCCTTAAACTTAAGCCATTTTGCCAACAGAAATAGGAATAGAATTTCTCAAACTTCAATGCATTTCGTGGCAAGTATATATCTCAGGTTTTCCAGCTTAGATGACAAACTTTTATTTATTTATTTATTTGTTTATTCATTCATTTATTTATTTATTTTTAAAGAGTTAGAAAACCTACCGTATACTAAACATTGATAGTTTCGTTGGTAACATGTATGGATGTGCTGCGTCATATTTTTGCTATAACCAATAATCATTTAAGTACATATATGAGTACTACTCTCATTTCCTTGTCATGCAGAGAAAACAGTGAAAATAATCAGAAAAATGCCATGAAGTTTTTATTTTGAAAGAAAGTTTTGATTTTTGATTGGAAAATATCCCTTTTAATTCCACCTTTTTTTCATCTTGCAGTAAAATGTTTATTAGTGGCCTCCTTTTCTCTCAGGTATCTACACTGAGAAGCTATTAGATAAGGTTGGATGATTTTATTCTTTTTTTTTTTTTATGTGAAGATTAAAAATTTGATTTCATTTCTATTAAAAAAAAAAAAAACAACCAAACAAAAAAAAAGGTGTCTTCCTAAGGGAACACATAATGAAATGTTGCAGCAAAAACAAAAACATGAATTTCACCTAGCATTTAAAGGACTTCAGTGGTCAGTTGATGATAAGGTATTGTTAGAATAAGACCAGGGCTCTGAAAGAAGGAGATTTATGCTGTCTGACCACTCTGGATCAGAGTAGTCAGCCTACCACTGTAAAATTAATCTATCAAATTATAAACATGGTGGCCTACCCTAAATATATTATTTTCTATATTATTCCCTATCTACTGTTCAGATTGGAGTTCTCTAGCCGTTTTTCCTGTCAGAACATAATTCTAGTGAACTTTATCTCACATCATTTATTTAAAAAAGACCTTTGAAAAAATATTTTCTTTAATAAAGAATACATTTTTTTCTTGAAATTCACTTAATTCTTTCATCTAACTTGCTAATATTTTTTTAAATAAATCAGTCTGAATGCCCCAAAATTCATTTTTCATTTTTCCCTACCATGACATTTTGTGCGTCATTTTTAGCTTTAAGAATTCCAAAAAGGTCATTTAGTACGATTCTGATTAGAATTTCTCTTTATGGCTTTTAAATGCCATGATATGATCATGACTATGATTAGTAATACGTGTAGTGATAAGAACTGTTTCTTAATGTGTGAGTGTATGAGGCTCCTGAATCACAGCCTGAACCTCTAATTAATCACCTGAGGTGAGCAATGAGTCAGCCATGGCAGCACAGGTGAAGGCAATTCACCTGTGCTGCAGGAAGGGGTGGAGCCTGGCTCCACCTCTCCTAGACCCATTTAAGAGCTGACTGCCAGTGAGGAAGGATCTCTTCTGGAGATCCGCTCCACTGGAGTCTATCACGTGAGCCCAGGATAGGGTAAGTGTCCTTTTTTTCCTACTCTAGTATAATAATTACATTAGCCGAACTCCTGGATAATGTATATATCCATGTATAATATATCATCTGTATATTCATTGATTGTACAGTGAGAAACATTAGGGAGCTGATGACTATAGTTTTATACATGTGCATATGTCTGTATACACACATACAAACCAACGCATACTCCAGCATACGCACAGATATATCTATCTATCTAGCTATATGCATACATGTATAAACTGCAAGGTCAGTAAAAAGGCTGTATGGTAGGTTTATTCTAAATCACCCGGTATACTGAAATGGGAGTATAAAACTCACATAGTGCAAACATTTGATTTGTCAGGCTAAATTTAGTGTAGGTAATACCAAAATATATAGCAAAAGCTGTTTTATGAAGCACTATTGACATCTAAGTGATACAGGCATATGCAATTCACTGTCAAGACATTATATAGGGGAAGTTAATAATAAGGTTACTCTAGTTTTATTATTTTCTGCTCTATTCTTTATCTTGCTTTATACTTTCATCAATCTCAGCCAAGGAGTAGAAATAAAAAAATAAAAATCTGGATTTGCAAGCTTTGCTTTTTAAGATTGAACAGAAACAGGTATTATTCTGATAACTTTTTCAACCTCGGAGTTAGAAACCTTGAAATGGGAAATGATTTTACGCTTTTTTTTATAACAGTATTCTTATGAGTGAATTTGGAGGAGCAGCACTCAAAGGAAGAAGAGGGAAAAAATGGAGTTGGCTGCTGCTACAGGAATATTTATGAGGAGTTTGATGTTTGGAGGAAAAAAAAAAACTAGACTCCTTACTGCTAGTTCTTAAATATCTTTTTGTTCGCTATAGCACGTTCTTTTTCTGACCCTCCTCCTTGCATGAATACTTCCCTCCTCTTCTACTAAACAGGAAAAGAGAGACTATTTTTAAGGGAAATCTGTCAGCCTTGGCACTGCCTTTGGCCAAGGAAGTACAGTTATATTAAATGTAATAACAAAAAATTTTATATAGAGACTTCAAGGAAACTTGCAATGGTGATAGGTAATATATTCTGTACTTAAAAGGTAAGGAATACAAAGGATCACGGTTAGTCTATAGATTGGTAACAATCTGTACATCTTCATATTCTGGTGTCCTATTTACCATCTATTGCACAACTTGTTTCTCTGTGGGCCTTCCTCCTACAACAGAAGGCATCTCTAAGGGGACACTATGAGACTTGATCACTGGCAAGGTAGACTTTATATGAGACACTGATAACATCCAAATAAGAGCAAAATTTGTAGTACTGATGAAATATTTTGTGAACACGACAGATTCAAAATTATCTACTGTCAGCTGTGCATTTAAGATGACCAAAATATCTCTATTATATCCTCTTTGGATATCTGAAAGGGTGAGAACATTAAAATTAAAAATCAAACTAAACATAAACCAACCCACTAGCCTAGGTATCAGAGGACTCATTTGAAAATTATAAGGCATTTTTACTAACATTTTGATACCCTGCTAGACAAACAAAAGCACTGCACACAAACAAGGATTCTGAGGACTCACAGACAAATGGCTAAGTGTAAGTGACAAATGTGATTGGCACGAAGTGTTGTGGTTAACCCAGCAGGCAGCTCAGAACTACATAGCCTTTTGCTAATTCCTCCTCCCTCTCCTGGTAGAATGGGAGAAAGAATCAGGGTAAGAAAAAAAAAAATAATAAAAAAAAAGTAGCACTCATAGCTTGAGATAGAAACTAATTACTAAGACAGAAAATAATTATGTATATATATATTTACAAAACAAGTAAGGTACAAGCACTTGCTCGCCATCCACTGACAAGTCCCCAAGCAGCAACAATGCCTCTGGCCAACTCCCTTCAATTTAACATATTTTTTTCACATGATGTTATATGGTATGGAATACCCCTTTGGACAGCTCTGGTCAGCTGTCCTGGTCCTATCCTCTCCCATATCTTCATCCCCTCTCTGTTTTAATATGTTGAAACATCCTTGATTCTGCTTAGCAACAGCTAAAACACTGACGTAAAATGTTGTTTTTCTCCTAAAGAACATCATACCAGACACTGTGAAGAAAATCAAAACTGTCCTAGCTGAAACCAGAACACAAGGTGACAAAGATTATAGAAGATTCAAGTTGAAAGACCAAAGGGAATGGAATATCAATAGTTCCACCAGAATTGTTTGTCCCATGCACTGGCATGACTAGGCTTCACTAATGCACAAAAAGTTGAGAGGAACATCCCCAGCGTCCTGGGAGAGAGAGAGGAATGGTTCTCCTTATGTGGTGCTCTTCAGTAGACAGGATGTTTGGCCCTAAGACAAACATTTCTTTTCTGAGAAGTCCGCTCATGTTTACATCAACATCATCAACAGAAATGCATATATTAGGCCAGTTTTCTCCGTCCCTGGAATATGCTCCAAACTCACTTAAAAAAAAAAAAAAAAAAAAAAAAAAAAAAAATTATACATATTAGGAGCCAAATATTCCACTATTTACATAACATTAATTCACCCTGATTGAATTTGTACATTTTTGAATCAATTTGCACATGCCAATACTTAGTCTCAGACATGTTAATATTTTATATATATATATTGTTCATACAGAAAGAATACTCATAAGATTCCAACAGGGTGAATAAAGAGTCAGCCAGCCTTTATGAGATTCAAGGAATCAAAAATAAGAGAGTATATAAAAATGTTCCTTTCAGAAAATATCTAAATATGATCTGGGTCTTTATTATTTTGCCTTCTGAAAAAAGGTAGCAAAGCTTGTCTTGAAAAAAAAAAAAAAAAATGCATTTAGGGTCTCATCATCAGAGTTCTCTGATATTAAATTCTTATGCTCCAACCAATAGGTTTTGAAACAAGCTGTACATACAGAAATTAAGAACTCGTAAATGAGAACATTCAGATTACAGACCTGAACAGATGCAAACTCTACAACTCTGATAGCTGATAAAAATAAACAAAGTACTTCAGTGATTGAGCATCAGCTACTTTATATTTACTTGAATAGTAAGTAATTTGGATTAAGGCCATATGCAGTACATACATGCAAATAAATGGATGAATGAACAAATGAATGAAAAAATACTACTTGCTTTCTTTGGCAGGTCAAATGAGATTTATTTAAATTAGACTGAGAATCTCTTCGATTGTGCAAATGTAAGAAAATGATAAGCCTGTGCCAAATTAAATAAATTTCAATCACTAGATACAAACCAAAATAAGAAAAGGAAGAGGAAAAAGTAGTTTTCTCTGTGAAGCGCAGGACTGATAACTGTGTTTCTTTGTACCTATGTACTTTAGCATGGCTTTAGGATGCCTTCCTTGAACACTGTGAACCTGGAAAAAATAAGAGGCTATACAGTGAATTCATACTGGTGCATAGGTTTAACTCAGCAGCTGCAGAAGTATTCTGTGACTTCTACAAAGACATTTCTAAAACTCCTTCTGGCCTTCTCTGAACATCAAAAAGGGATGTTGAACGTAGTGTGACTTTAAAAGCTGAAGGAAGTTGGAGGAGGACAACAAATCCAAGATTTGCATACCAATGTAGGGTCAAAGACAGAGAAGGAGGAGCAAAAAAAAAAAAAAAAAATGCAATGAGTAAAACATTATTTTTATTAGATGAAATAAGACAAGAATAGTAAGAATAGCTTGTTTGTGGAACAAGCGGCTCTATCACAACAACACAAGAGTGAATCCTTCAAAGTGCTACGTCTGAGCCCACATCTAACATTTCAAACTGTGCAATCATGCATTCAGGCCGTCCTATTTTATTCCTTTGGCCTGAAATTTTTTTCTGCCTAATATAGGGTGAATTTGGCCAGATTTGTTTGTAGCTAACAGTCCAGCAGAAACAGCACCTGTAGCTTCAATGAGAACAACAGTTACCTAGACTTTGCAGGGAAATGACCACTCTCTGTGCACATCTTGGGTGTACTGAACTCATCACATATCATGTGGAGTCCATAGCCACCCACTCAGTGACTGCAGCATACCCAGAATGCCCTCACCACCTGTGCAGATTTTTTCCACACTTACAGTCTTGCCCAGAACTGTTAGGAAATAACGTAACAAACTTATCAAAATAAAACCAACTAAAGGAACCAAGAAAACTAACCAGCTGTCTCATAAAGATTTGGCATGAAAAGTTGGCCTGAGAAAGAAGGTTGATAGAGATAGGAAGTTTTATCACTGATAATTCCTTCTTTCATTGATTAACCATAAATTCTATCAAACTGCCTGTGCAATGTACTGTGTTGAATGAGACTGTGACTTAGCTCACATCCTTGAAGCTGCATCCCTGTCACGTTAAAAAAAAAAAAAAGATATCTACAACAAGGAAGTGTTTAGTCATCTTAGAGAGATTACAGTAATTTTAAGATGATTTCAAGGTTGCATGAGTTTTGGTACAAAAGAAGATGGGCAAGATCATGTTACTAGTTCTTTAGTGTGTCTATCTGTTTCTTCTTCCTGGAAGTCCTATCAAGCTTGGATTTTCATTGAACAATCAAAATGTTATATAACAGAAAGGGAAAAAAAAAAAAAAGAAAACAAAGGGAAACACTGTTTTAATAAAAGTAACTTTTTTTTTTTTTAAATAAAAACTCAAAGCACAGTCAAGTGCAATTAAACGTCTAATTAAAGGGCAATGATGTTGTATTCAGAGTGTAATTCTATAATCACATGGATAAAAATATTATTTTCATCAGAAGGGGGATAAAAATCATGAAAAAGCACATTTAATAAGTAACGTGGACAAACACATTCTGAAGATTACAAAACACAACAAGATACAGGGAGACCTCAAGATTCAACTCAACCACTGAAAGACGTTGGATCTAGTTACAGAATCAGAGAATCAGTGGGCTAGGAAGGAACCGCTGAAGATCACCCAGTTCAATCTCCCTACTAAAGGTACTCTAGTTCATTCTTTACGTCTAGTTCAATTTCTTTCTACTTCAGGAGAGAGGAATAGCATTTTTAATTTGCTGTTAAGGAATACCCCTTTTATGATTCATTTGCCTTGACATAATACTAGCTCCTTCATTGCACAACCTTGGTTTGATAATGTAAGAGGAAAGGGGCCAAAGCCAACATGAAAGAGTGAACAGATCCAGCACACCAAATAGAATTGTCCATTACCAAAACAATTTTTAAAAATAACATAAAAGCCCAGTTTATCCATCATCAGTTCTCAAGTAATTTTAACTTACACACTAACAGGTTATGTGGATTTTCATATGCCAGTTTACCAGTTCAATAAACATAAAACAAAAACAACAAAACCTGGCTAGTCCAGTTGGTATATTTGTTTAGTTCCCAAGCAGCTTAACTTACTCACTGACAAGCTATGTGTGTTTTACCACACTTATTTACCACTAAAAATAAAAATGTATTTACCATAATTGTCCCTGTTTCAAATTACATGCAGAATTTGATTCTTACAGCACTCAATAAATGATCTCATACGTATACTATGAACATGAGCTCTGTTTGCCAAAACTGGAAGAGAGAAGCACTGCAGAAACTAATCCTTTACATTAGGGTTAAACAAAAACCAGAGATTAAGGATGATGAAATCAATTCTTCTCACCATTGTAGAGTGATTTGCACCAGGATGACCTTGCAACAATAGCTTGAATCTCCATGAGCTTCTTGATTAAGAACAGCAGAGACTTCTTCAAAGGAACTGCATACAAATGTACTGTCATTAATAAAAGTTGACAAGAAAATACAAAATTAAAGAAAAAGAAATTCTAGAAGCCGATTACTTAAAAGTAGTTCCTGGTTTCTTTATCTGTGTTTCTACAAGTTAGAAAGATATATCATGCTGACAAGCTGGTGAATTAGCTAAAAAAATTTTTGGCAAAATTTTGTTTTTATTAACAAAGAAACCCATAATTATTTTGTAGAACAAACTGCAAACAGTAGACCATTAAAAAAACCCCCAATTCAACTAATAAAGCCAGAACTCACAATGACAGTGAAATGATTACGTCGTATCATTGGTAAGAATAAAAAGAACATTTCTGCTTTAAGACAAAGTGCTTACTTAAAGGAAAATATAACTATCTCCTTTCCCTCTGCCCCTTATAAAAGAAAAAAATTAAAGGAGAAGTCAATATCTAATATTTGGCAAAATGCAGATGCCCATCTGTTTTGAACATATATGTTTATCAGCAAATCTTAGACAGTGAGGGGTAACAGTAATAATGGCTCGCGATAACAGTGTGAAGAAAGATTGACATATTCAAACATTTCTCTATACTTTGCAATACAAGTAAAGCATTTGATTAAATTCTAAGATGTTCTCCTCTCGGTATGGACATTTGCTCATCCTACTTTTCCATATTACTTACTTCATAGATGGATTAAGGAAAGCTTTATCACTTACACCAAGATTCCAGGTTCTTCAGCCAAGTGACATTAATGCATTTTTTAGCTATAGGATGTATTCTGTTCCTATCCAGACAATAAGAATATTATATCTTTTTTTCACGTTATGATTGATACTACAGATTTAAGTCAGACACACACCTTCTTTGTTCTAAGGTTCTCAGTAAATACGCATCACAGTCAGTTGCTACAGTGATACATTTAAAGAATGTTTGTAATTTCCCTGTTAAATATAATTCAGAGGATTTGACTCTATGCCTCCTAATTCTTAATTATGCTGCTGCAAGGGGAAAATGAGCTGTACTAAAATCAATAATGTAATGTTACTGACTCATTCTATCTTATGCCATTTCATGTCGTTCCAAAGTGACATTGAAATACCACTAATAGAACCGTGAACTTATTCTGCAATTATAGTAGTAGTAACAGCTTCTGGTTGGAGCAATTTTTGAGAGAATTTAGAAGGCAATTCTGCAGTTGTTAAGAACTGCCATGTTCCTTCCAAGCAGTGATGATGGTATTAATTTAGTTCTATTCAGCTCAAAATAATAATTTCCAGATAAGTTACTTTCAAACCCAAATCATTCAGGATAAGCATTTCTGGAAGATAAAGTGTGGGACTGGCTGACAGAGTTGGTCTTGAAACGCTTACATAAAGAACTAGTTTCATAAATATTTACTTGAAAAACAATGTGCCCACATGCTAAACTAATTATCACCAGGAAATATGCATGGTTAGGTTACATTCCAGCTGTCATCTTAACTCAGTTTTGGGATAATGGTTTCTCCTTCTGGACTAATTTCTTCTTCTAGAGATGTCTGTGGTGCAATAAATGTATATATTGCATAACCCAAAGGTCAGTAAAAATACAAGAAATGAGCATTTTTCTGTCGTCTCTGCAGAGATGATCAGGATAATAGACAACTACATTTCAGTATTGTCTTTGTATATGCTGTGTGGTCATACAGGCCACTTTTCCAATGTAGTGGCTGGCATTTTCTTACATGTAAGCTAGATTTGTAGTGACAGATGGTCTGACATATTTGGTGATGATGTTCAATTTTTGTTCATGGAAATAATATTCAGCTTACTAGTAGTTATCATTACATACATACAAGAAAATGCTTTGTAGTCACCAGTGTCCGACTAGAATATCAATAAGCTTGTCTAAGGGCAAGTTTTCTTTAAAGAAAGAAAACTTTCACATTCATAGTACATGAAAACGTAGAGGTTTTTAGTCAGTCTGCTCTGTTTGACATGAGAAAGAAGAGTATCAAAACTAGGAGCTGCAATAAAAAATAACTGCATTGCTTAAAAACCCTAAATCCAAGTCTATAAATATTCAACTCAAATGTTGAATTTGAGTTGAATTTTAGCAGCAATTCTTATTTGTACCTCCATAATATTTTCTGGGATGCCATTGTCTGTAATCTGATTGTTTTGCTCTGGCAAAGGATAATTTTGTGATAATTACCAGTGAAAGATGAGCATGAAGTTGGAATGTAGTGTGGGATATTACTCAGCTAATGAGCATTGTATAAGCCTGTGTCAAAGAGTTTAAAAACGAGCAAAATGGTTATCTCAACACAAGCAATGGAATGGGTAAACTGCTGCACTCTGCTGGTCAGATTCAGACCTTGTCAGCCATAAATGAATTTATTACCACATACTTCATAAAATTTTTTTTTTCTGTTGGTTTTTTGTTTTTTCTTTTTTGTTTTCTTGCTAGGTATTGGATACCCATTATTACACTTAAAAAAAAAAGATCTAACTGTTAAAGATCTAACTGTTCAGTTTCACTGTTTAGTTCATTCTGGTTTTGTTCCTTTTCCCCTCTCCCACCCCCCCAACCCCTTCCTTCATTCTTTTTTTCACTTCTTCAGAAATCTTGAACTCACTCATATATTTTCTATGAAATGCATCACTCATTCAGTAGTTTGTGTAAATAAATGGTATACATATGAGCTGTTTGTGCTATTCTTGAATTGTATTGCATAACAATCTTTCTAACTTCATGTCAGGTGTTTTTTTCTGATAGAGACAACAGACATAATAATAAGTCATGAAATATGAACAATTTTCCCAAAGACCCTATAAGTTTCTTCAAACAGGAAGTTCAGTTTCCAAAAGGAGTTGATGTTCTGGTGATTTTAAATCCCTTTAAATTAAAGGGATCATGATATAAAATCAGGTCAATGATCTACACTGACACCAAACTTTGTTCAGCAAGTAAACAGTTTCCCAAACACTTCGGGATCAGTCACATGATCTTTACTCTTCACTAGACTGATTTCCCAGTGGGTCATGGTCACATATACATATATGTACATATACAAATGCATACATATACACCACTGAAAAGAAGTGAATACAATAATTCTACAGCAAAGCATTATAGAGCATTACAAGCACACAGACACACACATGAGTTGCTCCAAACATAGTGCTTCCTTTTTATTTCTGCAGAAACTACAGCACAGCAGCTACAAATAGCACAAGAACACTATTTGACAGAGCGAATTCTCAGATACAAAACACTATTTTCCAACATAATCACCACCATTTGTTTGCATAGATAAGGTGACTGAGATGCTTTTCACTGTTTGGGTTCCACATGTGAGCATAAATCATCAATGAATGCCACTTTTTCTGCATGGAGAAATTCCATTACATATATTTGTTTCATACTCACTTCCATATCAGATACCATTTTGTCAGACTACCCTTCTACTGTCATCTGTCACATGGCAACAAAATGTAGTAGAATATGGGTGGGAGAGTTCAGCATTTACTGCTGCACTGCCAACATCAGCCTCTGACATTATGGTCCAATATAATGAAACATTATGAAATATTACAATTTGATAGTAATTTTAATTTCATTGTCAGGTAGAATGGAAATTAACTTCTTCCACTAGTAAAGAGAGGATACTATTTTGAAGTCTATAGAGGACAAATGGCATTAAAGAGCTCGTTATTCCTATTAGTAAGAATGGTATTTCTTTGACTAGACACTTTTATACACTTTTTAGTTCACTTACTAGTCCTTGCATTTACTTCTTAGCTGTATTTATCTTGTCAAAGAATCTACATTTTACTTCTGTGACTAAGTAAAACAACAAAGACAAACAAAAAAACACTCAACAAAACAACAAAAACAAGCAAACAAAAAAAAACCCTAAAAATACTATATGTTTTTAGATGTTTTTTTTAAATTTTCTCATTTTAAGAACTTTTTGAAAAATTTTGCTATGACCACTTAAAATAGAGAATGCGCAAACTCAAAATTAAAACATGGGATCAAAACAATAGATACACAACATACTCACAATACAGCAGTAGTTCAAAATTTTCTGTCCCCCCAAAAGATTTGTTTTCAAAAGTATTTCTTCAAATACTTTAAATGTAGCATCTTATTTTCCCTCCAGAAGTTTACACACTTCTCGGGAAGTGTGAAACTGCACTACAGATTCGCTGCACTATTTTAAATTCCATTCAAAAATAGTATTACCCAATTTTAATTGTTTTCTGAAGCAGAGAAGTGAGCATAAATATCACTTGACCACACTGAAATAGTCCTTTACAATAAAAACCAGCAGTCCAGGCACGTTTACTCTGAAGAAGGAAGAAAAACTTCCTTGCTTTTCAAGTTTGCAGATGAGAAAAAGTTTTCAGATAATGTTGTTTTATAATTGTAATGCAGTACACAAAAAGCCCAAATCTTTGTTCCAAAAAGCAGTAAACTTGTTTTGGCAACATTTGTTATCATATTTAGTTAATTGGAGTCAGCCCAGAGAAAATAAAATTGAGTGATAGATATTTTTACAAGAGCTACTTTCCCCATATTTTGGATTTTCTTATTTCACACAGACATAAAATTAATAATAATAATAATAATAAAAAAATCAATAGAAAACTAAGTGACTAGAGAAAGCACAGTAAAATTTGAGCGTATTTAATGACATATTTTGGAATTTTCAAGGATGCCAGCTCTAGAATTAAAAGAATATCTGCAAGAAAGTATTTTTAATTTAATCCTAGTATGGACCCTATCAAATGTGTATGTGTTTTCATTCTTTTCTGCTGTTGAGCCAAGAAAGAAACTCCTGAAATAGAGTTCAAATCTTTTTTTCCAAATTGCTATTGAGCAGTATACTATTCCAGCAGTCTCCATTCATTAGTATTTCATTACTTCTTTCATAATCTTTGTTCCATAGCTTCTAAAAATAGGCATTCGAGCTACCTAACAAACCGGATTTTATAAGCATTATTCATTATATTGCAGAAAATCTATCAAGATGAAAGGCTGCTATGCAGTTCTCATTTCATTCAAACAGAAATCATGGCATTAAACAAAAACTACCATCAGAATATTTCTTAACACTGTTTGAGTGGTAGATACCTTGCTTCTTACCTTTCACAATTTCCTATTAAATAAATGAGATGAGAACAAACAAGTGATTACAAAGCAAATATGCCCTATCAAGCTCTACATACAGAGACACAATGTTGCCTTCTCTTCTTATGAGGAAGTTGTAGGACAGAAAAGATTTCTGGGGAGACATTTCAGGAGATTAAAACTGCCATTCCTTCACTGCTATCAGAATTTGCTATCTGAGCAGAGCGTCTGGCAATTATGCAATGAGTAGATTCTCTCTTGTTAGGAGGAAAAAAAATAGTGTTTAGGTAAACATTTACATTTAAGATTTGCTGTGAAATCTCTGCAACTCGCACATCAGATTCAGTGACAGATAACAACAGCAGAAACATATTAACAGTGTTGTATGAATTGAGCGGATACTGGGAATGCTGTTCAGAATGTCAAGGGAGATAGCACAGGTATATTGATGAAATAAATCAGAAATTCACAAGAGAAATGCAATTCTTGTGCTGGATCTTAACAAACATCGCTTCCATGTCATATGCTTGGCATGCTGCACTACTGATTGTTTTTGATGTTTGATTTGTTCATTTTCATGCTAGATAAACATATGTTTATAACCTTGCCATTATGAACTCTTACTTATCAAATTCGCTAGTAGAAAGAGTAGTAGAGTAGAAAGACACAGTTTTGCTGTGCAACAGCAGTTGCTTTGCAACTCAGAAAAAAGAAAATTGTCCATTTTCTGAAAGAAAGTTATCCTGCCTCATATTTGAGGACACCTATGAATGAATTGGTATATGTACAGTGTATATTATTGCCATTTTATCTGTACTTTATTAATTTTTTTCCTTAAGCGAAGCCTACAAGAGTGGTTCTAATATCTGACGTGTCTGATTGCAGCATCTGATGCACAGACACAGATGTGAATGATTCAAATTGCTTATTACAAGTTCTCATATCACTTGTATATATTCACAATTTCCTTTTTTAGACTTCCCATCTGCCCTTACAACTTTCCCAACCACCTTTACATGTGAACAGAGTATTCCACAAACAATGCATAACCTTGCATGTAGGCACTTATCCAATCACAGCCATGAACTATTCTTCTTGCTTTTTCTCTTCTTCTAAAGATGTCCTTGGTTCTCATGCTTCACAGCTATTTATCTTGCTCCACAGCTGTTGCTCTGAATAGTTTTTCTTATATTCCCACATCTGATGTGTTAAGAAGTGTAACTGCTCTGGATGTCAGTAGATTTTGGAGTGGATTTTTTTCATTTGTTTGCTGGTTTTTGTTTTGTTTTGTTTTGTTTTCCTCCAATGATGCTATGAAGAGAATTTAGAGTATTTGATCTTGACCAAACCTTCTTTATGACAGCCTTTCCTATATTTTATCATAGTAAATTTACTCCATCTGTGACTCCTAGGAGCTCAAAAACTAATAGATCATCAGCTTAGGCACATCAGAAATATAGACTTTACATTCCTAAAAAGAACATCACAGTTAAAACTTTGTTTCAAATTCCATTTGCTAAACATTTACTACTGAGATAAAAAAAATAAACAACTTGATTTCTAAATAACATTGCACATACAAACATAATTACTTTAACTCAATGCACTTCAAACATACATTTATTTATATCTTCCTTTTTCAAACTCTCTGAAGGAAAAAAAAACAACTCCAAATTAGGAGTACATGGCAGTATATAGCAAAGAAGAAAAACTCTTTATTTTACTCAATCTATTTCAATCTAACACAAATGAAACTTCAAAGAAAAAAAAAAATCCAGAACTTCATATTATTCTCTTTCTTTTCCAAACAAAAAAAACCCTTATGGGAACACTAACATGAGTAACTGTCAAATTATATCTCTAAAAAAATACCTGTTTCCCAAAGACTAGCTTTTCTAAGGAAGATTAAAACAAGTTCTGAGTGTCTTTAGCAAAACATCCTACCATTAATTTCTATGCATGATGTGATCAGATATAATATGACTAATCCCTTCTGTGTAGGAACTGTTAGGTCACAGCCTGAACCACTAATTGAGCATCTGGAGAAGAGGCACAGCTAACCTTGAGAGCACAGGTGCAAGTAATTCACCTGTGGGACTGAAAGGACTAGACCCAGGTTTCATCCCTCCCAAACCTCATTTAAGAGCTGGTAGCCACCAGTGAAGCACTTTTATTTGGAGATTGTTTCTTCTTGGAGTTTTTCCAGCAAGCCCTTGCCTTTGGAATGGGGTAAGTTATTCTTTTCCTATTATTGATTTTTGAGTAATTCTTTTTGTGGCTCATTCTGAAACTGATCAGAGATAATTCCATACTTTTTGCCCATTGCACATTCATTTAGGAGTTAAGAAAACACATTAAAACCAAATCAGTAAAAACAAAGTACAGTCCAAATTTAGATTCATCAAAAAACTAAGATAAAGTAAAAAAAATCTCTCTATTCATGTATCCCAATCTTTTACAGACTAGATATCATTTAGAAGTTTAAAAACAAACAAACAAAAACAACTAGTTTTTCCCAACACAAAATGCTCGTTCACTCTCATAGTCATTACTAACCTCCATTGTTTTGAGGTCATCTAGAAAATCCCCAATCTGTAATCATTTTATCTGCAAATGTATTACCTACATCTGAAGGTCTTCATTTTGTAGAATATCTTAAGTTGGAGGGAACCCACAAGGATAATCAAGTATCTTCCGTGTATCTTAAGATAAAGTAATAAATACTTTCATTTAGCAAAAGACCACTTCTTTCTCTAAAAGAAGTAGGTCTGATTTTTGCTGTTCTTAAGTATGTCTAATGGCAGAAGTCTCTTCCATTAATGATGGTTAAATTGGAGTATCTGTCTGCATTTCAGTAGGTGCTTTTGTTTCTTTGTTATCAAGCATTGAATAACATATTTATCTGCCGTTAAAAAGAATTAACTATCAAATCTGTGATGTTTCTGTACATGAACAGAAAGTACTTACAAATAAATACCCAAAGGTGTTTATTCCATCTATGTGAAACACATTTTTTTTTTTTTAAGTACCTTTTTGGGGATAGTAAAGCTTTGTCAGTTTTGCAGTTGTATTTCTGGCAGTGAAATCACTTCATCAAACTACTTTTCTTATGCTCCTTTACTTAAGGAGTCCTTACTATATTTTTAATGCTTGGAAAAAGTGATATTCTACCAGATTAGCCTTGTGTAGGAAGGCTTTCAAGATACTTCTTTGTAGATTACTTGTGCTTGATCAAATAGTTTTAATATATACAACCTATGATTTGTACTCTTTGTACTGTGATTGTACTCTTACAAGTTGTAAGAAAGGATGGTTATGAGATGTTTCACAAAAGACAAAAATGAAAAATAACTAATATTGATATACATTTAACACATGGAATAAAAACAACTAATATCGATTAATTTTATTATTTTTTAAGCAAAGGGGAAGTTTGGAAGCTGTATATCTCATCAAGTATAGGCATATTTAATGTGTGCAATATATTCTTCTGTTATCTTGTATAGTACTTCTGGTTCTTGAAAGAATCTAGGAATCGTGTTATTTTTTAAGATATTCAGTATTGGCTTCATCCATCAGAATTAAGGATAAACCTAACAGAATGTTCTCAGCCCTCAACCTCTGCTTTTTAGAAAAGGGAGGATCAACTATCCCCTCCTCAAAACTGTAATAATTAAAATTTAATGCTAAAATAACACCAGTTATCTGTACCTTGCCTTGAACATTTATGCTTTTTGCTTTGAGAATTTTAATTTATAAATATTAAAGCTAAAATTTCTTATTTTTAATCTGTTTTTTTGTCAGTCATCATGTAATGTAGTAAAGCCATGAACAGATTATTAAAAATATTTCTCATAATAAAATACTAAGAAATTAAGATTTTGTCTTTTCGTAGAACGATAGAACTGTTGGAGTTGGAAGAGATCTTTAATGGTCATTTAGTCCAACTTCTTTCAGTGTACAGAGACACCTACATCTAGATCCGGTTGCTTACAGCCTGGTTCAGCCTGAGTATTCATTTCCTCACTCTCCTTTTTAACTAAAAAAATAAAAATAAAATTAAATTAAAAAAATTTTTTTTTCTTCATTCTGCAAAATAAAAACTCTAAAGTTGCCTTTAAAATAAGTATCTTTGTTTCTGGTCACCTCTATTAAATGAACAGCATATTCAAGTGTGGTATTCAGACCAAAACGTCTTGAGCCATGACAGGCAGCATCCAGCTATGTTCCAGGGAATGCTAAATATAGCAACAGCCTTAATGAAGAACACTTTTTTTAAGAAGCAATAAGCAAGTGGATACACTGGAACAGAAATCACACTCACAATAACTTTCTTCTTTTTTTAATATAATGAATATAATGTGGGAAAAAAAAACTACTATGATGGCTCTGAGGAGGCCTTCCAGTAGCCTCCCAGTACTTGAAGGGAGATTATCAACAGGAGGTAGACGAAGTGTTTTACATGGTTTTGATAGCGATAGGACAAGGAAACATGGTTTCAAACTGAAAGGAGGGAGATATAGTTTAGGTGAGAGGAGGAAGTTTTTTTTACTCAGTGGTGAGGTACTGAAACAGGTTTCCCAGTGAAGCTGTGGTGGAGTTTAAGGCCAGGCTGGGACCCAGGCAGTCTGATCTAGTGGGTGACAGCTATGCAAGTAGGTTGGAACCTAGATGATTTTAAGGTTCCTTACAATCCAAGCCATTCTATGATACTATGCTTGATTCTATGAAACATTTAAATATATGAACAGAAAGGGGAAAGGTGGAAATGTTTTCACTGTAACAGGCAGTTTTAATAAGCAATTTAAGCAAAAGGAGATAATAGAATCATAGAATAGTTTGAGTTGGATGAAACCTTTAAGATCAGCTAGTTCTAACCCCTCTGCTGTCTGAACAAACTTCCTATAAATCTGGAGAGGGCAATTCTTGATATACTGACATACTAAAAAAAGATTGAAATATTTATTAATATTTCAACAGACAATTTCTCTGAAGAGAAAGCATAAGGTGCAGAATTGAGGCAAGTTTACTATGTTTGTTGGTTTGTTTTGTTTTTAAATTCAGAATGGAAGGAAAATTGAATATCAAGAAAGTTTCAGTTCAGTGATCTCAGTAAAGGAACTACTTAAGTTTCATAATGGTATGTCCTTGAAAATGAAGTAAACGAGCACTTTCTTTCCAGAATGTGTATTTTGTGTACTGAACCTGCTTGCAAAACTGAACATAATATTCTAAGAGGCTATCCAAACAATACAGTATCTTGTTTAACCATTAAATAACGTCAACTTTTTTGCTCTTTTCTTCTTAGAATTTTGCTTTGAGATCAAAATTAGAATGTTAATGCAATAAATTAGCATGCCTAGCAATAATTCAGGAGCATTTCATATTGAAATCTCTTTATGAAAAGATCTAGCACTTGTTTGCATCCTGCTGTGTGTTTTTTTTTTTTTGTCTCAAGGCCAACTATGATTGTTTGACTACAGTACCACAAGAAGAGTGCCCACAGAAAGTAAGCAAAACAATTCACCTGAATTTGAACTAAACCTCCGAAGTATATTTTAGTACTTCTGTATTTCACATGTCTGAGAGCCAATTCTTTTATCGGCACTACTATACTTATATAAATGTATTTTTATTGAACTCCTCAAAGTTTTTAAATTTATCATAGAGATCCTTCAAAAATCATTACCTGTATTTACAGTAAAAGTATGTATTGCTAAAAAATGTGGGCATATATTTTCATTCATGTCAACCTTCAGTTGATCAACTAGTACAAATGTTTGTCTGAAAATGATTAGAGGGCTTCTGTTTATTTATTTACAGACTTCTCAGTAGGTATGCTTCTCGCTTCTTTCTGAGCTCCAGAGAAAACAGAAGCACTTCTGTTACACTGCAATAGCTTTCTATTTTTCTATACCCATCTTTCTGTACCTCCAAATTGGGCCAATTCTCTGAGAGGCCAATTAAACTTTGTGCGCTAAGACTTCTAGCTCTTGCTGTTTGTTCTCAATACACTTTGTGCTCGTATACAGTTGTCTAATATATGGAAAGTATTCCTGTTATTCTTATGAGCTATCTAATATGCTAAAAGTATTATATTAAAATATCCAAGTATTTGTAGTTGTTTACTCAGTGTCTACCAGTCTGATATAGATAAAATGCCTTCAATGTGGCTCTGTCTTTTGGTCTTTGCATCACTGTACTGTGTGACTTTTCAGCCTGAAAAAGCTTGCTTGCTTGCATCAAGTTATAACTACCTAACTTGCCAGTCTCCTTAAAACTGGTAAAAATCCAAAATGCTGTTTTGGTAAGACAGAAATATGCATACGTGTTTAAACAATGTTTTGCATGTATTTTACTTACACAGATACTATTAAATAACTTATCCATAACACAAATAATATAGTTGTTTCTTAATTACCTTTTATTCACGATGTCTCCTCTAAGAAGCATTTACCTATTAAAGCAGAAATATAGTCTCTGGTCAGATCTGGTTCCCTGAGCCTGGAGGCTCTTGTTAATGGTTGATGAAAATGCATAGCTAATTGTAGTGAGTATGTTGAAAACAAGTACTTTAAAGTTGAGAATTTGGGCTATCAGGTGATGTCATGCTCTTTGTAGCTGTTGTAGTTTCCATGAAAACTACATAAGCCACTCCAAAAGTAAAGCTTCCTATGCATAATTAATATTATACAATTGAAAACTGGAAGTGTTGAAGGGAGAGAATGAAACTTCCTGTTTGAGTTTTGTCATTTCTCAAGGTATTTTACAGTAGTGAGTCTTCACTGTTTATTCTTTCTCACACACTGGAGAGGAGTTTGAAGAGAGAACCTATGCTGTTTTCTTCTAACACAAAGGAGGTTACAGGTTGGAGTGAGGAGATGCAGATGTGCCTGACATGCCCATTTGCCTTTCCAAAAACTCAGAGATGAATCTGGAAGGCTGTGAAGGTCATACTATGAACAATAATTTGTGTGGCCAAAGGCAGATTTAGACAGAAGGATACAGGGATTCAGGACTGCGTGATGAATAAATAATTTTTCTCTACTGTCTGAAGGAAAAGTACTGTCATATAGAAAGGCTAAATTTGGGATGGCAAATGGTAACATCAGCCTGTATTAGATGAATGGATGTATTTTTTTCAGGAAGTGCAATCAACCTAAATTGTAGTTCTAATTTCCTATTTTTGAACAGTTAAGGTTATTTTTGTTATAATTTAATAGTAACGAAGACATTTCTGCTCTCTCAAGTCCTATTAAACAAAGGATATGCTATTAGCCATTCTACTCTTTTTAGTGATCTCAGTGGCCCAAAGGAAAACTTGTTACTTGTTATTTCTTTTTACCTAGTAGTCAAATGCTAACTAAAACCTCACAGTTAATCTCTCATCTGCATCCTGCTCCACTTGTACATTCCTGTGGTTGTTTTCATCATCTTTCTATGGAAAAAGGGGGATTAAAACTTTTGTCCACTAATATTTCTCTATCCCCTGTCACCATTATATTCTTTCCTTAAAATGATCTTTCACTGCAGTGGAATAAATGTTTCCTTTATGAAGCATTTATACTGTTGGCACAGGTTATATCTGGAAATTCTGTATACTCTGTGGAGGAAGTACTACATTCTTCAGAACTTTACATTAAATTACTTGTTTTCCAGAGTTAGATTAGGTTCATACTCACTACTGTTTCCAAGCCTTTCTGCATTTTTAACCTGTCAGGTCTTGAAGTGCATATTCCTAGTTCAGCTGGCAATATTATGGCATTCAACTGACTGAGTCTCGGGTCAGTTCCTTTGCTGATAAGGGCTATTGTGAAGAAGGCTACAGGTCTCTAGTTTCCCTTGGGAGTTGCTTTTAAATTGAGATTTTTAGCACTGTGCTACACTGAAGCAATGTAGCAGTTACGACTCAGGCCTGCTGTTTTGACTTCCTGGACTTCAGAGCAGTCTCATTGATATAGACCTGTTAGGTGATTGCTGCGCTGTGACTGACCCTGACCATCCTCTGAACTCAATTCTGACTGTGTTTGTTGCCCTTCATCCTGCTTCTTGGTCCGTGAGATCACTGCTTCTACCTTAGCCCTTGTCACAGCTTGCTTTCCCATGCAGAGCAGTCAGCCCTCACTGTTCCCTTGTGTGTACCTCTGGTGATATAAAGATGTTTCTAATTATTAACAATAAAATGACTGCTATAATTTCCTTTCTCTCTACTTACTCCTATGACAGTCTTTCTCTGGACTTGCAGTCATCTGTACAGAGCCTGTGGTTTTCCTTTCAAGCTCATAATCACTCCCCTTTCCGATCCTGAGCCTTCTGCACCTCCTTCTGGACTAACTTTCTCTCTGTCTTTCACCTTTTCAATATGCTTTGGTTTCATATAACCTGAATCGAGGGAGTCCTAGGTAATGGTGGGATGATGAACATGGATTAATACTATTATCAAGCTTGGAAATCTACTATAGACAACAAAAGCTTATCGTATGTACCTTTAGTTCCACACATGAAGGCCTTAATATTATAAGGATCCCAATCTGGTGATGTCAGTATGTGTAATTACCTCTTTGAAGTTTAAAAAAGAACGAGCATGAGTGAGTGGAAAAAACGTTCTTCCGTACCAGGATGACAGGCAGTACACCTAAAGACAAAATAAGATTTTCAAGAGCAAGGGGACATGGTTTTTTATTACTGTCTTTTTTTTTTTTTTTTTTTGGTGTGCTGTTCTCCTGCCTCTTGAGATGCTTGGCCTACAATAGGAAGGAATCATATCAGCTACCTTTTTGAAGTCCAAAAAACCAGATCTACCTTGTTTAACTTGTCTAGGGAATCTGCTATCAAGTTTTCTTGTCTGAGAAAGCATCTTATCAGATTTGAGCAACTGTGCTTTAAAGGACTGAGTTATTAAAAAGACAGCATTGTTCTTACATGTCACTCTTTCATGTTTTAAGAAATCTTACTATTTAATAATTTCTGTGATACAGTATGAAATATTAAAAAAAAAAAAAATAAGGCTGAATCATAAGAGCTTATGTAGCGGCTTGAAAGCCAGGCAACTTTGAAAAGCCAGTGCTCTTTTCCTTTTGTAGGTTTGTACCATTCAATTTCTTATTCTAGTCAAAAGGTACCTCATACAATCTCATAGCTAATGTGAAATCAAATTTTAATTTTACTTTTGTATTTACTAATGTTTGGGCTAAGTTATGTGTTTAAAAAGCATTTATGCCTCATACCTTAAAAATAAATGAAGTAGTATTTAAGGAGTACAAACACTTTCTCTAACTTTTTCCTTATGTACTGCATGTTGTTGCAGTGCTCATTAGGATTTTCCAAAAGTAGAATGTTGGAATTGTCCCAACGGTTTGCAGTACAGAGTGGGAGAAAAAAGTTCTCTCACCACTGTTCATTCTGACCTATACTGTCCACAAAAGCAACAAAGCTATCTGTCCTATCACTGAAGTTTCTAAATACCAATTATGAACTTAGATCATGCTGCTTAGTTCTCATAAGAATCTCTCCTGTACTTTTCATGTAACCTTATTGGTCTATGGAGTTCCAGGAAAAAAGGGATTATTGAACTTTTCATCAAATATGATGTTTGACATAATACAGGATAATCAATTATTATATATTGGAAGAAAAGTAATATAACTAAAAAGCAGAAGACAGTCATCTAGATATCTAAATGGTGTTCTGAGAGATGAGATTACCAGTTAAGGTTTCTGGTTGAGGAGCAGATTTCATATTTTTTTCTTGCACAGTTTCTCATCTGTAAGGTGATGGTAACAATATTTTTTTTGGCTCACAGTAGAGGGGTGTTCAGATGCACTGAAGAAATTATGACAGTGCAAAGGGTATTCTAAGCAGGAGAGACATTAATTCCTTGCAGTCAAGGAATAGTCTTGACTGAAATGAGTAATAAAGTCATCTGTGACCATCACACCAGAAATCTCCATTAAATTTTTTTTTTTGGCTTGTCCTTTATTGTTTATAATTTATCCAGAATAATTTACATCGGGGGACTGAGAGCAGAGGGGACAAATTACATAGATGTGCAAAATAATAAATTAGTCATGGTTGAAACCACCTATGAATAAATGAAATTATTGACCAGCAGTTTTTGCCTGACCTGCATCCATCAAAATGTCTAATCAGGTACACATAAGCAGCAAGGATGCATCCTGGAAAGAATAAGGAATGCATAAACCTCTGACATTGCTCCTTGCTGTTTCAGGCAATTGCACTGGAGTAAATATTATGATAATGTATGCATAACCAAAAAAATGCAAGATCAATTAAAAGCAACATTAGCTCATTGCTTTGTTTTTAAAGCAGATACCCTATTAGCTACAAAATTCTCTGTCCTTGCACTGTGTTGAAAATAATTTGGAATAAACTAATATTTTATGATAAATTTTCTACTCTGAAGTCTTATCATTAGATAGCTCTATAGAATTAATCAGAAGTAAATACCTTTTGAATATAGAATTTCATCAGCCTAAAAACAAAACAAGTTTAAAAAGAAACAATCTAAATACAGCCAGTAAATTATTTCTGTAACAAAAAAAAAAAATCACTTTTTGCCATGTTATGTCTACTGGAATAAACTTATGTAGAAAAGGGAAAGACTTCTCGTTATGAGTTCTATTATTTAGTTAAGAGTGTGGAAAAAGGAAGTCAAGATGCAAGATATTCATTGGCTTTCTTGACACGGGGGGAGGCAAGTAGCATTATAATTTTAATTCTGATTATATCTATGGCGTATTCACCTTCATGAGTTGAGAAATCTTACTTTGTGAGAATCTTAAAAATTCAATTCTAAGAGCGTTGTGTTTAACGTGCTTACTTAGTTTTATGCTTTCATATTTTTTTCCTTTTATAATTTTAGTTTGAAATTCTTTCCATATATAAATGACAAAAGACAGATGGATGAACAGACACTGGAAGAAAGAGACCAGCTGAACCTAGTCTTTTATGCTACTTAAAACAAAACTCGTTTAAAGCTAATATTACATCTGATAACTAGATGTTCCATGCAATACACAAACAATATTACTGAATTTACTTCCCACTGACTTCTTCAGAGTTTAAAAGTGTTTCTTTAATATGAGAAATTTGTGACTGAAACTAATTGAAATAAATTTACTTAGGTAAAAGCCTTTTTTGATAATAAAGTGCAATGTAACTTCAGAAGGTTGTATGCATAGTTCAGACTGTAGAGCTATGTAGGTAACATTTTCATTCCCCCATGAGTAACTGGACATCTATTTTTATATTTGTGGATAACGTTTACTACTTTAATGTAATTTGATTTTGCTTAATATGAAAATCTTATCTGAAGTTCATTATAAGACCTTGGTTAGTCTCATGCTTGTGAATTCTTAGTTGTCTAGTCAGGAAGCAGAAAAAGCATCAGGCTTAGGTGATCTGTTGCATGCTGTGAATAGCAAATACCAAACAATGAATGCACAAAGCTAGCAGTTTACAAATAAGCTCCAGTGAAAATTATTCTTTTATATCTCTCAGTGAGTGCCTGAATAGCAAAGTCAAAGATAATAGAAAAAAGAAATCTAAAAAAGCTTATGATTGACTTACTAATAATGGCACAATGTTAATTAATAATAGATCATACTGACAAGAAATTTTTACAGTATTTCACAGAATTGCAGGGATTGGGAGGGACCTCTAGAATTTGAGTCCAAGCCCCTGATAAAGCAGGTCTCCTACAGTAAGTAACACAGGTAGGCATAGCCTGTTCCAGAGCCCTGTCAACCTCATTATAAATAAACTCTTCCACATATTTGTGTGGAACTTTCTATATTCCAGTTTTAGGTCAGTGCTCCTTGTCCTATTGCAAACCACTGAAGAGTCCAGCCTTGCACATCTAATAAATCAAAGGTTACTTTCTGCCTGATACCGCTTGCTCTCTGCCTATACTCCTCTATTTAGCCACTTCCCTACTCCAAAGAACTGAATGATTCTCCAGTTTTCAACTGGTACCAGCAGTACACTGGTAGAAGTAAAAGTTTAATAAATTGCAGTGTTCGTTCTCTTACAGACACTTTTCCAGGAGCCTTGCATTTCATCACAAAGAAAGGAAGGAAACAAATAAATGCAGAAAGAGCATTCTAGAATATCAAAATAATACAACCCCTCCCAAATTCCAGTAGTAATCAGTCAATAAGCAATAATAAACAAAACAAGAAAAGGAAAAATCCTTTTGGAACAGATGAGGAGAATGACTTTAGAATTTAGAGAAGGAGAAATAGAATAACAAAAGATCTTGTTTAGTTATTTGAGCCAGGAATGGAGAAAGGAACAGAAAATAGGACAAATGTTCATAAAAAATATGTTGAGCAGAAATGATGATTAAGAAACAAGGTGTCTGAGGCAGACTGGGACTAAAGCAGTAACAGAATGTTCTAGTAAATGTGGTACACTGAATCTTTAAAATAAGATATTGTGTGATAACCATATTAGCTAACCAGGAAAAACAAAAGCTTTTCCTACCCACTATGTCTTTCTAATTTACTGCAAATAACTACAAGAATATGCGCAAAGCCCTGATGTCTCTAAGGACAATGCAGGTTATTGTTCAGTTTGTTTCTATAAGGTCTGCTTATGTATCTACTATCCTTCAGCTATTGTTCTCCCAAGAGTTTGTAGGTTGTTTCTTATCTATAACATGTCTTAATTTTAAATATCAGATTAGGAAATCTGAATACTTAGGGATAAATTTTATGCTTTGTAGTGCATGCAGTATCTCTTGCAGTATGGAAATAAACTCTGTGGCCTATTTTGAAAGGACTTGCCTTGAATTGACCATCTTGTAATCTGCAAGAAAAACACAACTATAATAATCAGGTGAATAGACCGTATATGATTAATAAGCTATTACAGGCATTTCTCACATTCTTTACACTTGGCTGCCTAAACAAATCAATATAAACAGAAAAATCTAGTTAAGTCTGGGATGAAAATCTAGTGCTTTATCTTTAATGCAAGTCAAAACATAACAATTCAACTTTATTATGTATAACGTGATTCATACAAATTGCATCCCAAAGGCTTCATGGAGGTAAACAATACTCTTTCAGAGTAAGATGGTAATATAACACAATGAAGGAAATTATGTCCATAGCCAAATACTACTTCCAATTGTGTAAATTAAAATTAACACTACCAAAATCAATATTCTTTACACTGATACAGAATTACTGGAAGTTCAGAATGAGGTCCTGGTTAGGTAATAGAGAAACTACGTATTTTTCCTTTGAAAATTGCACAAGGAATGGTAAGCCAGTGAGACAGGGAAACATGGGACAGTAATTTTCAGATAGAATAAAGACAGAAAGAAAATAAGAAAGAAAAAGCAAGCAGTATGTTGAAGAAAGCATGGAAGATTTTAAATTCAAGAAGAACAAACTGGAACACTACATAAAACAATTGTTGAAAGGATAATGTGGTGCTTTTACCATCAAACCATGGAATACGATGAGAGTTTTTCATCAACATCAAAATGTTACTCTCTGTATTGTAATTTAGGGACCTTTTCACAGGGTACTGAGACTCTTCAAGGCAAAAGAAAAAGGAATAGATAAGAAGTGAGAAAGTTTAAGTAAAGGATTTTAGCTGAGATAATGTTGGATTACTTTATAGAAAAGAACAATATTAGAGAGGTATAAGATATGTTTCTTTAGCACACAAAAGCAGTACTTGCCTTAATCCAAAAAAGGAACAAGAGCAGTTTCAGAATGGTGGAGTTCGAAGCATTGCCAGACAAACCCCAGCCAAATAAAAGTCCTTAATACCATTGTGGTATTATTAAAAAGTAGGTATTTTTACTATGGTGACGGATGCATGAGGGGATCCTTCTCCATAAATGTGCACACCAAGAGAACAAAGGCGCGTCCTTTACATATGGCTGATCTATGTCTATATGGAGGGAGAGAGGTCTGCAGTTATCATAAGACCTTGACACCACCTCTTTCATTCACACAGAAACCATGCTAGATAGATATGCCGATTTTCAAGATGCTCCTAAAAGATAAGATTAGCCATACCAACAGCAGAAGTAGCATACCTTCTCCTATCAGCTAGCAGACTTCTTGCTGGCACACTGCTGTTCTTATGCAACACTTATTCTGACGTGGCCACTAGAATGAATCCATCAGGCTGATAACTGATTATGCTCTATTACAATCTACTTAAGCACTTAAATACAAAAAGTTATACACATACATATTTTGTACAGAATAATAGGAACTTTTGTAAATTTGTCCCTGTTCTGGATATATGACACAAAATATGTCTGATAAGTCTTAAGAAGTAGGCTTTAAAACAGCTGAGAATAATATCCAAACTTGTGTATACTTAAAGATAATTACCTTTTTCACAATGTTAATTTCTATCCTCTTTGAGCAGTGGCTAGATTTTGAATTCAAATCGTCTGATTCTTCCTCTAGACACTGGCTGAGGAAAGAAAAATGATCAAATTACAATGAATTTCTCATAATTTATTTCCAAAATCTCATGTGGTTTTTGTGAAAAAATTCTCATTTGAATTTAAAAATTTAAAAATATTTTATTCTCCTTGCTCAAGGTAGAAAAAACACTAAAAGTGTCTTAAAAAACCAACAGCAACCCACCATGCATTATACACTGCATTTACAGTTCCAGCCATGCCTCTGTGAATTTATGATTCTAAAAATTCTCCGCAGCGTTCCCTTAAGAAAGAATGTGTTTGGAGAGATTAATACTTCTGCCTGATGGCCTTGCTGAACAGCAACTGATGTATGTACAAAATCAGCTCAGTAGATGTGACTGAGATCAATAATGGACATTACAGAGACAAGGAATGCCTGACTGGGCAGACTATTTGCATAGCTCTAAGGTAGGCCGTGAAGCATTGAACACCTGGCTTGTGATACCTTAGGCTGTGTAGTGGTAATGTGCATTGTGTTTTTGCCAATTTATCTTGCTCATGGTAAGTCAGAAGTACTTTAGCTGTTGTATCTTCTGCTCCTTGACCATGATGGAACATTAATCAAATGAAGATGACAGCTTTGCCATGTTCAGAGAATTCTACTGGCAGCCCCCAGGAATCCTGTAAAGAAACACTTAATGCATGAGAAACCTTTGACAACATTTGGCATGTTGGTGATGTTGTCTGGCCTGCTTTCTTACATAGATAATAGTGTAAATGTTCCTGATGGGATCTGGAGATGCTATTTAATTTCACTGCATAAGAAAAGAAACCCATTAGTACTCATAGCCTGTCAATTAAAATTGTGTCACAAATAAACTAAACTGCAAATATTCCAGATTGCTCAGCAGAAACTGATGTGGCAAGAGCTTGCAGATAATAGGGCTGTATGAAATTTACCCTCTTCATTCTTCACTGAAAGTTGCTTCCCTCGAGGGAAAGAGAAAATCACAAAATCTGAATGCTTTTCCAAAGCAGTGTTTGATGGGATAGGAAAAAATTATGCTGAATTAAAGCAATAGCGCAATACTTGAGCTAGTCCACCAAAGAGAATTTAGACAATAAATTACCTCTTTAAAAGACAAGATGACTGTCATATTACAATTTCAGTGATCAGCTGCTTAGTGATTATTTACTTTGAAAATGAAGGAGATCTAAATTCTGATAAATGTGATAGCCTTCTCAAGCTAGGTCTAACAAAGTATGTTGACTCCATAGTACAGCTTCAGTAGTAACTTAGAAACCTAAATCCAAATTTAAGATTTCAGAAACATTTTCATTTGATTTAAGTTCTGAAGATGCATTACTTTGTCCTGTAAATAAACTGAGTGCTTTTTGTGGCACAGTTACGTGAGGTTTCTCAGTGCTTTGCAGCACAGCAAAAGCTTAAAATTAATTCTCCTGATATGAACTAATTAGGAACTCTTCTATTGCATCAGAGGTAGCTCAGTGTGGTAAGAATTTATACACCAATGCAATGAGCCCTGTGCAAATGATCTGCACAGTCTTTTCAGTCTAGTAATGGTATTTACTAACTTAGTGGTTAAAGCAGCCACAGTGTGACATCTTCAAACAAAGAAAGGAATAGTCCCTTGCACCAGCAAATGGAACGGATGAAAAGAATCTCTCCAGTTTACTAGGATATTATATAAACAAGCAAAGGGAATATCAGTACTTAAAAGGAGGTTGCGGTAGCCATCATATGTCTATTAGAAGCGTGGAGATGTGACTTATGTGTTTACATTATTTTATTTTTCCAGTGGTGCTATACATTAAGAAGTTTTCCTCTATCAATCTTTTCACAGTTTAATTTGCTCAACTACCGAGAGTCTATATTGCCTCACCTTTTTCACTAAGTCCATCCATCTGGACTGCTGCTTTATGTATCTCTATTCAACATCTGAAGAACTTGAGTTCTTCACTTTGGTTTCCTATCCACGAACTAACATGTATATTCTGGAGAAATAAGTAGAAGTCTTTGTTTCCTGTCTGTAGTTCTGCATAGCTGAATAGTCATTCATATTCTCATTAAGTCATTTGAAGAAATCCTACTTTTTTAAAAAGGCTGGGCTCACATGAATCTTGATCTGATTATGCCATGATGATGGCAAACGTACTTTTTACATAAAGTTTATTTGCTAGAAATTCTGGGTAATTAAAGACTGAGATTCTAGACATAGATGTCTGAACGAAACAATAGGACTATTATACTAATTGTGATCAAATTAAAAATATAAATTTTTTGAAAATGAGAAATTAATGAACCCCATAAAAAATGCAGTAGGCAAAAGGAAGGCAAAAGAAAACTTGGTTACATCCCTGGAATTAGGACAGTATTTGGGAATGGGCTATATATGTATAATTTGTATTCTCAATCTCTAGATCATTCAAACTCTTAGAAGAAGCAACATGAAAAGCAAAAAATATCACAAATGTTTTGTGTAAAAAAAAAAAAAAAAAAAAAAGTATGTTGTGTGGTGACTGTTGCAGGTTGGAATTCTTATGTTAAAGTAAAAAGGATCTATACCTTCTCTGGGCGATTTGTTCCAGTGTCTCACCACCCTCGAAGTAAATAATTTCCCCTTAACATCTAATCTATATCTTCCCTCTTTTAATTCAAAGCCATTTCTCCTTCTCCTATTACTATCAGATATCTAAAAAGTCCTTCTCCGTCCTGATTATAAGCTTCCTTCAAATACTGAGTGACTGCAATGAAGTCTCCCCAGAGCCTTAACTCCTCCATGCAAATAAGTCCAATTCCCTCAGCATGTCTTTACAGGAGAGATACTCCAGGCCTCTGATCATTTTCACAGTCCTCCTTTGGACCTGCTCCAATAGCTCCACATCCTTCCTATGCTGTGGGCCACAGGCCTGGATACAGTATTCCACATGGGAGAGGTGGACAGTCACCTCCCTCTCTCTGTGGCCACCCCTTTGTTTGATGCAGCCCAGTTGGCCCACTGGGCTGTAAGACTGCACTGCTGGATTGTGTCCAACTTTTCAACTGTCAGAGTCCCAAAGTCCTTCTGTACAAGTCTACTCTAAATGAGTTTTCCCAGTCTGCATACGTATCTGAGGTTGCCCCACCTGAGTGCAACACCTTGCACTTGACCTTCTTGAACCTTATGAGGTTCGTAAAGGCCCATTTTTTTGAGGTTGCCCAGGTTTCTTTGCATGGCATCCCTCCCTTCTATGGGGTCAGCTGTACCACTCAGCTTAGAGTGGTACAGCTTTATGAGGTTACATCCAATTTCACTTTCTATGTCATTGATAAAAATATTGAGGACCACATAAAGATATCAAAGAGCACAAGGGGATAAATTAAAAAAAAAAAAAAAGGAAAAAATAACGAACAGAAGTGAGTCCTGGCATATTGTGTGTATTAAGAATAAGATCTAATGTGATATTTTCTCTCAGTCAAACTACAATCCATTCTTCTTGTTATTATTATTATTATTATTTTTGTTAAGATAATAAAGTCTGGAATGAAAGTGTTGAGGGGAGAACCTTGAAAGTTTCTGAATAATTTGCTTTTCACTCTTGGCTGCTCAACGTTAGTGCTGTACAATTATGAAGATGTAAATACTGCAAGGGCACACAGCACACAGACTGTCACAATGAGTTAAACTTGACTCCCCAAGCAACTGTGGAGAGAGAATGAGTCACATCATCAGAAATTCAACTGTTTCAGTTTAGGGGGAGCTGAAGGTGGGAGGGGTTGATCCATCAAGCTTGGACATGACTTCAACCAACCTTATGTTTTCAACTTTCATTCAGGCAGTTGGAAGTAGATCATAAATGAAACTTCCAAGTCCACAGTCAGATAACCTCCACGGAAAGAGAGAGAATTTGGAAGATAGGTTAGTCTTTTCCTAAATACTTCTAAAATACCTTTTTTTTTTAATGTCAAATGCTGCATTTTGTTGAATTTAAATGGCTAATCATGCAAAGAAGCAACTTGGCTGGAGAACAGAGCATTTAATTCTTCTTTTTTCACACCATTAGCAAATCTGAGGTGAGGTTTACTGAAAATGTGATGGACTGCTAAACTGTGTGCATACAGGGTCCTTCATTATCGTGTTAACCTTGCTTCTCCTTTTTCACAGAGTGAAGACAAAATTTTTAACTGAGCAAATAGGTGTTACTGATGAGTGAAAGAAATTTGAAATTTCTGTGATATTTCTGTATTATTATCATTTAAGAATCCATTCAATGAACACTTTGTTGAATTCAGTAAAATAGAACCTGATATTTCGAGCAATTCTTTCACTGTACTTAAAATTGGTATCTATGTTTTCAAGTGTCAATTTATTTATTACCTCATTGGACTATAAGAAGAATTCTCATCTCATTTAATGTTGGTACCATGTCAAGCTAACTTCACTGGCCTCATTAAGGACTCATTAAAGACAGTGTTATACAAAAAATACATTATTTAAAAAAAAGTAAGAAATCTATCCTGGGGGATGGTATGCTTTTTTTGTTGCAGTTTTTCAAATGCATTTTCCTATCTAAATTATTTCAGCCTAGCACACACAGTCCTTTTTTTTTTTTTTCCATTTATTTGTACATAGCTGTATATATATTGTCACCATATACGTATTCTAGCTAGCTATAACTTAAAATTGGCATTTTGGCTGAGTGATCCAACCCATAAAACAAAAATAAATCTTATTTAATGATGCCATTAAAATGTGCAGTCACATGGTAACCATTTTGGTGAAGTGAGCTGAAATTTCTGTTGCATCTATTGTTAGAGTAGCTCTGATATATACAGATATATATTCAGATATATATATGAATAAAAGGGTACTTGAGTTTAATAATTTTCAAGATAATTAAACTGCTGTGTAGAGATATCTAAGAGGTGATAAAATGTCAAATCAAAGCTTTTCAAAAGAGCAAGCAATCATACTTAAAAAAAGAGTATATCTCCATTAATTACCAGTAGTTTGGGTTTATTGCATTTTGTAGTACTCTTTACAACTGAACTGTACATAATTCCAAGAATGAAAAGAAAATAGTGTTAGTGAGAGTGAGCATGGAGCCCAATAAGAGAAGAGATTTCAAAATTATAAACTACATTCTTGTAAGAAAATAGTAAACAGCCAGAGAAACAGATATGACCAATCTGAGTAGTTCTTGATTTTCATTATCCTGATAGATGTTTTTGGGAGGAAAAAGAGTTATAATATCAGGTTATGTATATTGCCTGTTATCTTAGCATAATTGCTACAATTAGAATATGTAGTATGTCTTCCAGAAAAGTGAGATTTTAGCACCAAAAAAGAAAAAAACACAACATTTTTTTAAGTGAAATGTTATGCACTTAGAAACCTTGGATCCATGAAGTTCATATTTACTCCCAAGGAGATTTCCAAAGTGATACAAAATTTTTTGCCGTGGTAATTCAGGCCAAAGTAGCTCCATCTCTGTGCCAGAACACAGTGTCAGAGCCACTAAGGTAGTGACTCTGCAACAGAGTCAAGAGACAGAGACATGGAAGCCAATGGCCCATAGAGCAGATATATAGAACAAGTTGTCAAAAAGAGTCTAGGTATATAAGAAAAGGGTAAAAAAATCCAAACCGGAGTGGTTCTTATGTCAGCCCTGTCATTACATGTTGTGACAGGACAGAAGCGCAGGGAAGAAGGGGAGGCTGATGTACAGTGCACTTAGTAAGCTTGTCACTTGTAAAGCATGAGCCTGAAGAGACAGTCAGCTTCACGAAACAGCTGCAGAGCCTGGAGAGCCCATTACCTATCAGAAACATCCAACTGTGGTGTTTTTCTTCCAGTTTTTATTAGCTTTTCTATTCATGAGTAACTATAATTTTGGTAGTTTTCATCCTGTAGAGATGAACGTAAAGAAAAACAATAAATAAAATAATAAATAAAAATCTCCCCTTTATCTTTTATAAACTGGAAGCTCCGCTTTTCAGCTAGCTATCACTGTTATACAGTTACGATGATTCTACTGAAGTTTGTTTACCTTCCCTAGCAAACCCCTCTAGAGATAGAGGAGTGGAGACAGTAAGAAAAGATTATTTTCCAAATATTTACTGCTGCTCAGAAAAATGCTAAAACAGCTTTGATGAAGTGGCAAGAAAAAAATGCATGAGAATTTTATCATTACAAATTAATTATTTTTCTAATCACTAAACTCTGTAAATGCTTTTCTTGTATCACTTAAAATTGTGTATATACTTGTGGAACAAAAGAAAACTTTATTTTCTGGATTCCTCTAATAATTTGAACTCTCCTTCAGGTCTGATGTACTGACAGTTAATTCTGCCCTTCTTTGTGCATTGCTGTTATGCTGTTCCTTTTTTCTTAAATACCCAAATATGTATTCTTGCCTTTAACATTGGCCTACCTTGGTGATGGGCGGGTGAGCATGGGGAAAGCACAGACATTATTAATGCACCATTTTTACAGATATACGAATACATAATAAAATCTAAATTATGTAGGCTGCTCTGGAAGTAATGCCTCATATTATTTTCATGGCAATTACAACAGGGACAAAGAGCACAATAACACTAATTGCTAGAATAAATTCTCAGTTACAAAACACTGTTTTTAAATATAAAAATCACCTTCTAATTCTATCACCTTCTATATGCTATCACTTCCTTATCATCACCCCACTTCCTATGGGTTTAACATTTCAAAAAATTCTCCCTTCTCTATTCCCTATTCAGCCTTTTTGCAGTTGCTGGGACTTATCTTGCTCATTTCTTTTCTATCATTTACATGTCTTGTATATGAAATTTCACCCATCTTTGTGTCTTTGGTGGTAATACCGTTCACATCCTTATATAAAATGTTTATGCATCGTGCCTAGCTATACCTCCACTGTATTACAGAATAGAAAAGAGAAACCTCTTTGTCAACTTATTTTGGAATATGAAAGCACTGAAGCAGTGATAGCTGTAAGATAAGGCATCTCAGCACAGCATGGACTGTAGTGTATAATGAGAACAGAACAGAGTATAACATTAAAGAGCCATGGTCACAACTAGGGAAAGATATCCCACTATCTTTAATGACAGTGACTGACTTACGCATGGAGCTATGTGTAATTAAAATAAAATCAGCAATAATCAAACACTAAACAGTCTATATGGGAAAGTAAGGCAAACTGTTCACAGTGAGTGGCTGATTTTAACTGATAGATATTTCAAAGTAATTTACCATTAGACATACAAATCGTTAATTCCAATTTTTCATTCAATACCATGTATGCAAATTGTGTGAAAAAAAAAAAATAGACATTCGGGTTTAAGTTTGCAGATGTTTCACAAATAAATTAATGCTTTAATCTTCCAGAGTGAGTGTTCAGTTTTCCAGAGAAAGTGAGAGAATGTTATCTGCTTTTAAAAAGTAACACTTTTTATTCACACATCTATTGCAGGAATAAATTAGTGCATTTAGACTGAATTAAGCATAACTTTGTTAGTTTAATTTTACTATAATAAACTCAGTTAATATTGCTGTTAGAAAAAAAAAAAACAACAGAAAGACTCAAAATACAATTCCAAGAGCATTTCACCTCTCTTTTTAATATGTTTTGTGTGTTTAATGAAAAAAAAAGAGGAGGGAGAATATGAAAAATGCCCTTTACAATGTCTTACATTCAAATTATAAGCTAGTTTAAGTTGTTCAGAACTGCATCGTTGTGTAAGACCAGAAGTAAGAAATGCTTTTTTAATATCCTGTATTTTGATGCTATCCTGTATATTTCAACTTTTTGACGTTTACTTATTTAGTTAATGCCAAATGGTACAAAAAGTGCTCTTAAGGTACATAAGAAACCACAAAAACATAGTCAGCCTTGGAGTACTGTAAGAAGAAAAAAATAATCTGTACCAAGTTACAACAGAGCAATTCCCAAAACAAAGACTGAATACTATGTACTTATCAAATGTAATACACTGTAGTCATATTTCTTTTACTGAATAAAAAATGCAGTGCTCAATTCTACTATCTCTCTAGTAAATCCACTCTACTACTGCATAAAATATGTTAACATAAATTATTCTAATGTCTATTTCTTCCAGGTTAATTTTAAGCTAAACCTTAACCAGTTTAACCAATTCAGGCATGCCATCTTTTAAACACCAGAAACCATTCCTGGCTAGTTTATTTGATTAACAGTCAAAATCACAAAGCAGATTAGAAGAAAAATAGGTAATTGACGAAAAACCAGTTTTGAGATCCAACCCCCTTTGCGATAATCTCATTCTTCTGATTCCTTGATTGCAGTATTGTGAAAGAAAAGCAAAGGGAAGAACCATTATATTTCATAGGACAGCGCGCAGTGAACTGGACACTGTCATAATGGAGTGACAGAGAGAGTGAATTCTTAGTTTGCAGTTATCAGGATCAAATTATTCTGACCGGGTTGAGAAATTACACAGTTGTGAAGACTCAAAATATACCTCATTTATAGACTTGAAGACTTGTGTGGATATTGAGGAGAGATCATCGAAATTTCATATTATTACTGGAGCAAGCACAAAGTAAAGACAGTGTTTCTGAGTGCAATTACTTATATCGCTGACTTTAGATGTCAGTGCCAAATTGTAATGTACCTAATTTGTCATGGTATGTGCTGGTCAGATCAGTGGCCAAAGCTTGGAGTGCTCTCAACCTGGGTCCCTAAAGGGAAGTACTTTGTATAGTGACATTGTAAAGAAAACCACATTAAGAGCATGCACTGGAAATGCAAAGGACAGAGCCAGTGACATTCAGCTTTTCAGAGGAATTGCGAGTATAATGTAATAAGGTTCCTTATTTTCTCTCTGTCCCTCCCACATTTCACAGGCTGCAGTGGAGAAATAATAAGGCCCTTTATATATTCTGTTTAATCAGGTAAGCAAGGCACATTTTATTTAAAACAGAAATCATTAATCTAGGCTCCTGAGGATAAGGACCCTTTTTTCTCATTTGTTGGATCAATAAACATATGCTAACCAGCAGGAAGGAAAAGATCACATCCTTTCAGAAGGACTCATCAGTTTTGACATCGCTGGGTATTAATGTTGCTGTATAGCTTGGAGATTGAAACTGCTGTCATGACTAATCAGCTTGAAGTAAAGGAAGGAGAGTTCGTATCAATGTACTTGCGTGTCCAAATATTAAACAAAGAGGTGAATCCAGACAGCTATCTCTTGTGTAAAGGGGGGAAAAGAACAGTATATTTTGATTTCCTCTGAAGCACACGTAAGCAAGTAAAAGATTCTGTGTCTTCTATGAGTTTACTATCTTGCATGTTTCTAATAAATTTTGCTGCACTTACAGATAGATGTTATCATGTTTGAGTTCAAATTTTATTAATTTTGGTTCTAATATAGCTTTATTACTACTGACCTTAAGTTGGATCAGAGATTTCAATTTCTTCCCTCTGGAGTTAGTTTAGACTTCCCAATAAGAAAGCATTTCTATAGATGTGTATTAGTTTTAATAACATCTCTTATTTGACAAAATGCTATATTTGAAAAGGAGATATGGTTTTAAACATCACAAAATCTAGAAGAAAATGGCTTTTATACGTTTTCTGGATTGATGATATATATTTTGTTATCTAAAGTGTCTTTAGCCTTTCTGTGAGGAAGATCTTTATTTCTGCTTATCTTTATTTGAATCTTAAAATCCATACAGGTGAATACTTTTCAAAGATATATTCCTACTCTCAGGCATTGCAAAATGTTTATCAGTGCTCCCATGAAGAAAGTACAAGAGGACTTGTTATTGCATAAGCATGATAAATGCTACTGGCTATTGCTCAGCCTCTCTCTAGTCTGGTTATTTCATACAGTGAAGGTTGTCTCGTTCTGTAAAGACAGTCAGAGACAATCAAAATTACCCAAACAGCTATGGTTTATGTCAATGCTTTGAATTTGTTTTTATCACTGTTCACTAACAATGTAACAGTAGTTCAGACCAGCTGCTCAAATAAACAAATGACAAAGAACAGTTCATATGTTATTTCACACTTGGTTAGTTTACATTTATTTTCATGGTGAAATCCTTTGGGCTTCATCTGCTTATATCTAATTAAAGACAAAGGACCTGACTGAGAGAATGAGGCTTTGGGAGGTGGTTTAGTTTAAAATCATAATTGCTGCCAATATCATCTTCATATTACTTAGCTAAGATTAATTGACTTTTCCTGGAGCCATTTATGTTACAGGCTTAATTCTGATGCTAAGGCTCTCATAAAACTTGTCTCTCTGAAAAGTGTTTGCTCAAATTCAAGATGCTTTTTCATGTTTATGATTATCTCACTATCTTATTTAATCCAGATCAAGATGTAATTTCAAATAACAAGAAACTTTCCTCTAGTGTTTGAAACTATATGTATGTAAGAATGCTTAGGTAATACTGAAAACATAGTGATAAGGTAATGTTTCAGATAAATGTTTCTGAGACAGCTCATCACTGTTTAATTTACAAAAGAAACCACTACTTAGACTGATACCTAAGTAACTTAATTTTCAGATTCTAGGCAATCATATCACATATTTAACTAGAGAAACATACTGTCAATAAATAACTTGAAATATAACTCTAAATAGTTTACAGAGTAATGGGATTCTAATTTTTCAATGTAAATGAGAAAGCTACAAAACATACATAACCATTTTACCAGAAGAGATCTCAGTTTAACTTGCTGCTTCTCAGATGAGTGAGTTTCACTATTTTGCTTAGGTTTTAGGAGGAAGGTTCAAACGCAGCCACTTGTATTCAGTGGGGGAACTTCACTCATTTGAATTGAATTGAATCAGGAATTGACCTAATTGTTTGAGTTTCAGCAACATTCAAATCTGATTTTGGTTTTCATACTCAGAATAATTGTAGTTTATTAAAAGATATCCTATTGGATTCCACTGTTATCTCCTTTCAATTCTGTAATGACTGAAGTCTAGAGGATTACATTACATGCTTACATTAGCTTGATTCTTGTTAGAATTTGTTTTACCTTTGGTCAAATGTATCTTTTTCATAATCCCAGTAATTAGATACATATATTATCCCACTGTTGCATCTCCTGTTTGCATGTATTCATACAATGAGCAGTGAGGAATCCGTCAGCAAGTAGTCATTTCTGACAAATATTTTTCCATTATTATGAGAAAAATTAACTTCTGTATTTGCTATTTTTTTCCACCTATAAGCACTTTATTTTCTTTTTGTGATAAGTGCTACTTTATTTTCTATTAATATTCCTCCAATCAAATTTTTTTTTTATATGAGCCACAAAAGTCTTCATTGCTACATGAACAATGGTGCTTTTGGTGTATACAAATATATGTTTTCAGTTTAGTGGCAGTTAAGCATAATTAAAAAATATATTTATTATTTTCCTGTTATTTTTGAGATGTTTTACACAATGCACAAGGAAAAGCAATTTAAAACTCCATTCTCAACTTATTTATTGAGGGACAGCAACATTAATTTTTGTTCTGATAAAATTTTTGAAAAGGTGGTGCATTTGCTTTTTGAGTAAATTGAGTTCAAAACTAAGCTTCTCAGAAGCTTCTCTTCTCAGAAAGAAACACTGGGTAACGAATTTTAGCTTCTGCATACAGGAAGTCCTTTACAAATCTTACTGAGTAATAGCAATAGTTGAAGGGACTGTATCACTATTCTCTCCTACTATTGATTACATTAAAACCACTTATTCAGTTGTAATGCTTGTGTGCAATTATGAGGTTTTCAACACCAAATGTTCCTCCAGTATCCTAGACTGTGTTGATTTAGCATTTCCAGCAGTGAAAGACTATGCTAATATGAGACATAATATAAAAGATAAATTGACTTTTATTTAACCTAATCTTCATCATTAATTACAATAACATTTCTCTCTAGCCAAATGTTCATAGTTTGAGCATAATTTAAAATGTATTGCATTCCTAAAGAATATTCTTAAGTCAAGAATAATATTGGACACTATTAAAGAAGCCACAATTAGAACAGAAGGTTTGACTGAAAGATAAAAGTAATAGAATTTAAGCAACAAGCCATAAGATCAGAAAGATATTGGATAGAGGAGTGGTTTAGGGTGTAGGACATACACACTCAAAGTGAAAGAGGAATGTAATGGTTGAGATGGGTAAGGAAAACAGCTTTGCAAAGAGATTTCATATTTACACAGGCATCAGAGGTCACCTTATTTCTAAACTGTGACAGAATCAGAAAGACAAAATAATTTTAGTAAGTGGTTGTAAATTTTCTATTTTTCTTTCTCGACATATGCTTACTGAGAATCAAAGACTGTAATGTTCTAGCTATGGTTACTTACACATTTTTCCTTTTCAGAGACAGAATAAAGAAAAAAAATCATTTCTATCTTCCTATTCTTTCTCTGTAGTCAGTCATCCACACTGCTACACACAAATTCATCCTAATTTATTCAGCAAAGTTTCCATGACAAATAATGCGCAGTATTTCAACCTTGAAGGCTTGGGAAAGGTATTTTCATTTTTTGGTAGTATCCTTTGTTTTAAATAAAAACACTTTCTTCATCATAGACCTTTTCACCACTTTCCCATTTGGAAGTGTTTCAGTGGGAGTCATCAGGGGACAGTGGAGTAATTCATGTCCAAACCATGCAGAAATTCAAAACAAAGAAAATACTTTTGACTACAGCCTTTAATAAAATAAATCCTTTAGTCTATTCAGTTGTTTTCTTATCTTAAATGAAAAGGCTTGTGTTCAGCAAAGTTCATCTGGCTTACATCTCTAAATCAGAGTATGCCTGTTTGAAATGAGATATCAGGATTCCAAGGCCTTAGGACAAAAGGGTAAGTTCCACTTACCCAGACAGCCTTTAAAAATGTACTGATATACGCATGTTAAATAATGATTTACTTCAAAAATTATTGCAATTGGAGTGCTCTTCACTTTGGCACACATTTCTGTTGTGCCAGGGTCTTGTTTTTCTTTAGTGTTTTTTCTTTTTTTTTTTAATGTAACAGTTATTTTAAAAATCAGCATTTCTAAAGTCACAACTTTAAAACTGTCAGGTAGCATGTAAAAAAGAGCAGGAGTCTTGCTAGGAAAGGTCATCTCCTGTAAAGTGCATTACCTGTGTACTTCAAAGTATTCTGCTTTCTTTCTTTAGCTCAGTTACACCATTTCCTCGCATATCAATTATTTAATTTGATTGACTTTCTCTGCCATCCCCTTGTTTGGTGCTTTTCCTAGCATTTAAATAGATAGCTCTAAATGTGGTAGTTTCAATAGGATAAGCAGAACCAAAGCTAAGTCAAAACAAAACAAACAAAAAGAGCCTCGCAAGGCTCAATTAGCTTTCTGACAGATGCTGCAGTTTCTTTCGTAACTGTTAAAAATCTACTCAGCTCATTGACTATAACTGGCACAGTCATGTCAAAGACAAAAGTAAGATGCAGTTAGGCAGAAACTGTGTGCTCTGTTTCATAGGACTGTATGGGTTATTTCTTATCCATATGAATGCTTTCAGCAGGTAGGGGAAATGTGAGAGAGGAAATGTGAGGCTATAGCCTAGTATGACAGAATGTTAAAAACAGATTGTGTCTAAAAGAAAGAGGAAATAAATGAGGATATAGTTTCAATCTGGGAAGCCAGGAACTACATACACCTCCCTTACTTAAATCAAGAAAAGAAACTGTCTTAATTGCCATTTCTTGTATGAAAAACACAACTAAAAGACCTTGCTGATATATTGATTTATTTCAAAAGTATCACTCAAAGTTGTCTATGAATATTATGATGTCTTCTTTTCCTCTATCTATGGAACAATTCTTTACAAAAATATTGAATTTAAGGACATTTAAAGATGCGTGGGCATAACTCTCTGCTGTAGGCTAAAATCAGAGCCAAAATCCAAATGCTATAAATTAGGGGGCCTTTTTTACTTAGATCCAATTAATTAGCTGCTGTTTATATCCTGTTGAAATTTATATTTTAAAGAAAACATGTACAAAAGCTGCCTTTTATCTTCCATCTGCAGAACCATAATGGAGATAATGAAAGCTGTATCCCATGAGACCTGTTGAAATTATTTGAAACCACAGCACATTAAAAATTCAGTAATACCTGGCTATTACTGCTTGGCCTGACTTGAGGGCAAAGTATGATGCTGTTCTCAGCAATGATGCTAGTGAATTATTTGAGGGAAAAGAGTCTTAATTTATAAATCACAGTACCAGCTAAAACCCCACAAGTGGAATGAGTCTTTCTGGAGAGATGATAAGACCAGAAACTAACATTTTTCTAGCAGAATTCAAAAACTGCACAGAACCTATTGAGGCAGGTAGAGAGGGACTTCCACTTGCCTAGGGACAGAGTACTACAGGACAGCAATTTTTTTATTTTTATTTTTTTAATAATAGCTCAATAATAGCCCAAAAATAGCATGCAAAACAAACCCTTCTTTACCTACTTGCCTAGACTGATAAAAGAGGATTCTAACTTTATCTATTAGACTTCTAAATCTCAGTGTTTTGCAATTTTAGGAGTAAGAAGCTTGAAAAAAATGAGGATTCTTTGAAATGAAAATAACTTCTGAAAGGTTTCTTTTGGACTAAAAGATCAGGGAACTACTGATGAATATTTTGATTCATATGGAAAACAGCTTTTTATCATTATATACTATCTGTGTAAGATCATATGTTAAAATATTTCAATTTTTTCTGTTTCTCATCTGAATCTCTTTTTAAAGTAAATGTCAGCATCTGCTGTTTATTTTGTTGCTAGTTAGGGCTAACATTATTTTTGTTTCCCCTGCTCTGAAAAAAGGCTTTTCTAGTAAGCAATTAAAAATATTTTTATTTATTTATTTTTTATTTATTTGCTTGAATTAAGTTCTGACTTCCCAGATGTGCATAAAGGTAGCTTTTTCAAGATAAGATAGTAAGTTTTTTTGGTGATTTTTAGTGATTAATCTTTAACCCAGCAAATTCAATTTCCTGCTTTCAAGCAAATCTGCAGTTATTGAATGATAAAATTCAAACTGTTATAAACATAGTAGGATTGGTTCAGGATTTTATATTCTCTGTTTTTTCAACCAGCTGTGGTAGAAATTTCACTTTTATTGAACCAATGAGTTTGAAAAAACTTACTTATCCTTCATTTACTTCCTGTCTAAATTTCTTTAGCTTCTTTTTTGAATGCATCAGATTTTTTAGCAACGTCATACCCAGTATATGTTTTTGTGTGTGTGTGTTTTTTTGTTTGTTTTTGTCTTTGTTTTTTTTTTTTTTTTTTTTTTTTTGGTAACAGGGCTTAGGATCATTAGACATGGAATAAAACCCCATTGGCATCCAGACAAACAGAGAAAAAGGTAAGTTTTTCTATCTACTTGGAAGATTTTAATTCTTGATGTATGCCCTTTTGTTGAACACTGTATGAATTTTTGATGCTTTCCAGTGTTTTAAAAAAGAAATGTTCAGCTTGAGAAAGGGATAATTAAACAAGTAACAGATTTCTATACAGTTATGAAAACTGTGATGAGTATAGATTGACACATTACTGCATCTTTGAATAAAGAAACTATGAAATAGTGGAAATCATTGACAATTGGTGAAAAAAACGGTTTGCCTGAAGTTTTGGATGATGTTATAGAAGATAATTTCAGAAAAAAATGGATATATAGCAAGAAAAAATCATCTAGGTTTTCTGAATGCAGAGGTGAATAATTGTGAGGGTTGTGACACGTCACTCACCATGGACTTCCCAGCTAACAAGCTGTTGAGCAATCACTGAAAAAGTATTGCTGCAGATTATCTATTCTTCCAGATACATGAATCACTGATTATTCTTCTGTCAGAAAAGGAGAGTTAGCTAGGTGGACTTCTTTCATTTGACTTGGAATAGCTTTCTTTTATAATATTTTCCATTTATGTTATGCTATGTTATCACCTACTTAATCAGTCGGGAAAACCTCCAAGATTGGCTAGCACCATGAATATATGATCTGTATCAAGAAAGATATAACTAAATGTGCCACAGTCTACTGTTGATCTAGATATATGACACACTGAGAAAACTGCAGTTTGCCAATTGTTGGTAAGTAGTTGGGTTCCTTTTCCTTCATGATGTTGGATTAATCTCACTGAATTTCAGTCATATTAAGATAAAAATCAGACAAGTTTTTTGAGAGGCACAGCATATCTGATAGTACAACAATTTCTCTTCCAGATCTATAATAGAAATAGGCATTTCAACAATGACAATTTCCTCCTGGTGGTTGTAATCTACTGTAGCTGACTGGGAAATATTTACGTGTGGGCTAGTGATAAACAGCTTTGATTGCCTACATGTGTAAATGATAAAGACCTATGACATTTATGAAGTGCTATTAGTGTAAGGGTAATTAAAATGCTTTGTTTGCTTGTTTTAAGCAGTATTAATTCATGACATGTTCCATAATGGAAGAAAATCTAAGTCTCATTCACTTAGAAACAAAAGTAGCCTTGTTCTATTGCAAATCTTTTCAAGCTTATCTTCAGAAAGAGTGCATGTAACTTTCTGTGTAAACGATATTATACACTCAGCTATTTTGTGTAGCCAATACATTATATACCAATAAACACATTAAATCCCAGGGAATCTTTAGAATAATGAACTGCTCTGGGAATTTGATTTACAGAGGTAGTACAGTTGGCTTGGGTACTACCAGACTGTAATTTACTGAACCTAAGCCATGGATATTTGTAAATTTCATATCTTCTCCCACAACTGGCCTGAAATCATTTAAATAAAATACCTTTGTCCCTTTTGCAATCTAAAATGTTTATTATGGTGTAAGAGAAGGATCAACTAGTAGATATTATAATACTAAGTCAAAATATTATATTTTCACATGTAACTGGTATCTGTTTTCTCAAAAATAAAAATTAGGTTAGTCCATCCATGCACAACAGATTTAGTGAGCTTCTTGTGGCTTACTGGTTTGGAGATGACATTCCAGATATTACCACATCTGTTCCAACTATTTTCATTAATATGGCCTCATAGCATTATGAAGATAATTAAACGCATGAGAAAAATAATGCCACAAGCTAAAGTGTATTTGCCTCTACATCACCCTCTGAGGATGACTTCAGTTGCATTTACGTTAATAATATCCATCCATGTATAGCAGAATAGTCATAAGAACGCAGGCAAGAATAATAATGTTTGAAGCAGGAAGGAAATGTGAAGTTCCAGGAGAAAGACTTTTTCCCCCAGGCTTGTACCCTTTTTGGCACTGAGAACATTTATTTATGGCCCTTATGGCCATGCTACTCCTGCATTAGGATCATATGAAAGTTTTGCACTTCGTGTTGCTTACGTCATCTTAATATTTGATGTTGTTAACATAACGTACAACCATACTTGTAATGATTTAATGCTTTGGGAGATTCTGCCCAGTCAAAACATAAAGCAAAGATAGCCAGAGAGAAAAGAGCTTAGTATGAACTCTAGCTTTGTGCCTTCAACGTTGTCCTATTTCAAAAGATATTCTAACTTTTCCCCTACTTGAAGAAAGTCTTTCTGAAATTCTAGTTAAGAGTACAAATAAGGAGAAATAAATCCTAAATAAGGAGAAATTCCTAGTTAGACTATGTACTTTTTTGGCAGAAACCGACCGGCCACACTCTTTTTAATGCAACCTGGGATATCATTGGCCTTCTTGTCTGCAAGGGCACACTGCAGACTCATGGCCAACCTGTTGTCCATGAGGACATTCAGGTTCTTCACTGCAGAGCTCCTTTCTAGCATATCAACCCCTAACCTCTACTGATGCATGATGATTCCTCCCCAGGTATAGGACTCTGCACTTGCCCTTGATCTTCATAATGTTTCTTTTTGCCCAATTCTCCACCATTTCAAATAACATTAAAGTCAGGGCTCACATCAATGGGTATGTGCATTAATTAATATAAATTTTTATATTTATGAAACACTTTTCATGAAGAAAAAGGCCATGGAAAAATTCTCTGTTTGTGCTGCCCAAGAATATATATATATATGTGTGTGTGTATGTGTGTGCATATTTTTGTTTGTTCGTGTGCTCCGACGCTTCTCCTTCTCCCACATGTGTAAAATGTAAATTTCAACTATTTGGCATTTTTCCCAGTGAATCATGAGCTATCATCCATTAAGAATGCAGGAAATAAACAAAACTGCATTCTTCTTCCTGATACAACTGTCAATAAAGACATTGTCAAGTTAACAAATATCTGAAGGTGAGTTTAAGATTCTCAAGAATTTCTATGACATTCAAATTAAGTTAATAAAATTTGTTGAGAAAAGATCCAGATAAATTTTATATCATACACCTATAAAAAGGAAGCAATGGTTGGGACAGGCCCTAATATAATATGGAATAACAAAGGAATTCCTTTACGCAACATTTTTTTCTTTCAAAAATTAAATTTCTATCTGAGTCCCAACTCATCATCACAAGCAGTCTGGATCATCCTTTAGCTTCTTTCACTATAACTTCTTCTCCGGCATATTTGCTTTAAATTTCCTTATTTCCAATTAATAAGTGAGAGTTTATGTGCCACATAAAATCACTGCTACAGCTCATGAATACACAGCCAGATGGTAAAGAAAAATGCTGAGTATTTGCCATAGAAATGAAACTAATTCTTCAAATGCCTACAACGTCCAAATGCCTGCCTTAGGATCCCTGAAAGAAAACAAAAGCAGATTTGTTCACAGGACAAATGTAATACGGCGTATATCTTAGTAAAGCTATTCAGAAAAATCTTCTTATCCTTAGAATACAATGCATAACTGTATGGATGTATTTGAAAATCCAAATTATGCCACTTAGCATACTTCTGATTTCTTCTGAATAAGTAAATGCTATGACGTAACACATGTAAATTTTATATTTCTTCATGGAACATCAACCATATATTTTCAAATTATGTATGCTATTCATTCATAGTTTCTCATCCAGCTAACTGTTCTAGAGGTGGTGCTACCAGTAAAGAAAGAATTAACTTTTGTACAAATCTTTGTATGTGCATCCTTAAATTTAGCAAATATGTACTTTTATGTAGGTCAGGATGACCATCTCTGAAACTGCTGATATGATTAAGTAGTGGAACTCTTAATCATAATGAAATGTCTTTGAACTTGTCTTTGAAGATAGGAGCATTTTGAAAAAATACAAAGTTAATTAGAATGACTAGCGCAGCCTACAGAAAAAGGAGCCCTATCTTTAATTGACCAATCATAACCCAGAGCTTGTATTGGGGTATGGCTAAGTGATAAAATTTGTATTAAAAGTGTCACGAAAATCCTGTGGTATGCTAGCTTTGTGGGAGACCATGTAGCACCCAAACTTGTGCAACTTTGCAATAAATCAATATCTTGTCTCTATGTGTGAGATTAGCTTACTGCGCACTAAGTAACAAACCCGCCTTTCAGACGACAAAGTAACTGTGTCTTTCTATTAAAAGACTGATTCTTATGTCCTTTCTAAACAACATGTAGTAACCTTCGCCCAAGGTCTTTCAATCATTTTATAAATAACATGCCTAATAACTCAACATTAAATACCCAGTCCTAAATTGGATGCCTACTTGCTCCAGGTTCTGTTCAATGGGGAGAGAAAGGCACATTCAGATCTCCTACTCTGTAAACTGCCATCTGAAATTGCTAATTTCTCTCCATTAACAGCACAGACAGCCTACAGCAATCATGGCCTTAATTTAGTCATGTACATTAAAGCAGCTAAGTAGAATGAATCTAGGCCATGCTGTCTGTGTGCACGTTGCCCTGGAGTCAATGTAGCTGGTACACAGTTCCCTACATACTTCATTAATGTTGTTCTATTCACAGGGGGACATTTGCTATTTCATCCTTTAAATTACAAATCCATGTTAAAAAAAAAAAAAAAAAAAAAAAAAAACAAAGAAAAAGAAAGAAAGAAAGAAAGAAAGAAAGAAAATATTATTCACTTAAGAACAAGGAATTTGTAAATGTCCAAATTCAAATTCATAGCAAATAGTTCTAATGTAAATAAAGAACATGCATATAACTGTATGATTATGCTTGTGAATACAAGGAAAGAAAAATAATGTGATAATGTTGAGTACATTGTGCTTAAAGGACATTCACACTCGTATGGATTTTTTTCCTTTATTAGAGAATAAAATATACTACTATGGTAGCTGATATGAACTCTCACTATCTTACAGCTAACCAAGTAAGAGTAAAAATGCAAATACAGTATTTATATGTTATATGCTTGAAAATTTCATACTCTATAGAATAAAATGTTTATTGTTGGCTTAAATGGAGAGATGGTCCAAGGTCAAAGTAACATAAAAAATAGGCTACATGCATGTCTTTATCACAGGAGATCATAACAGTTGTTTATTAGTAACGCTTGCTTAAATTTTGTTTTGATTGATTCATATATCAATGAAATGTATGAAGTCATCATCAATGTGTTTATAAGGCTGTATAAATGCATGCAAAGAGAACATCTGCTGCAACTTCTTGACTGGTATATCTCTCAATATGCTAATGGATAAATCAGTCAGTTCTGCATATGGCAAGGGACTGATTGCCATTATTCTATAGTGTCAATTTAGGGTTGGATGAGAAATTTCATAGGACTGATGAGAAATTAAGCCAAGCGGAAGATCTGAATGTCATGAAAATTTCCAACTATCATAAAAGATACCTTGATATTCTGCTATAGATTTCTCCTGTCTGCTAATAATGGTCAGATAATACTCTACAATGGCTACCTGATTGCATATGAGATTTTGTTTATCTTTCAAATGGTTTAATATACCATCTGGAAAATTTCTGAGTCCTATTTTGACTTTCAGTTTAAAGGATAGAAGCATTTGTATATTGAGAGTGATACATATGCCAACTTGCTTAAACAATTGTTGAAACACTTTTTGAAACATTTTATGACAAAATACCTCATAGTCATTAGTATCTCAAAATTAATAGAGATTCAGCTTCACGGATAAAAATTTGGAATTCTGTTTTGTCAAACAGGTAGTTAAAGAGTTTCTTCTTAGTCAGTCCGACCTGATTTAGCATTAAACAAGATGGTGGGGATGTTTCCCTGCTCAGGAGAAGAAGTGAGAGATCCAAGCCTAGGAAAAAAGACAGTGTATGCAACTGTCATCTGTGAAACAGTTCCAGCAATTGCTGTTCTGTTGAAGATACACTAGCCCTACAGTGGAAGTTCTATGTACATAGATTCAGAGTATCTCACTTCCTAAGCATCATATCAAAGTCACATTGCTACTGGTCAGACATTTCTTTTCTGTCTGCCCAGATCAATATCATGAAAGAACTTAATTCTTTAGAGCTATCTTGTTTCTTTTTATCTGAAAAACATACAAGATAATGAACTGTAAATACTGTACTCAACTACCAGAATGTGACATCTAATCATTCAGTGTCAGTGTGTTCAAGCTAGTAGTAGTGTGCATCACTACTAGTGATATTACTAGAAACATTGCTAAACTATATGAACCAGATAAGTGATTCTCTGACTTGTTAAGCAATTTTTTTTTCCTGTAAAAATTTGTTTTCTCTGCAGAGGCATGATCCTTCCTATCTCAACCCCCCCACCCCAGGCACAAATACATCACTAGTACCAGACATTGACCAGTCCCTACAATTCAGATTCCAGCTACCTTGAGTATAGTGACACTTCTTTGTTGATTTCTCCCATTGTCCAACACCTGCACCTCAAATCCTTACATCCCAAATTTCTTATATTTGCAGGTCTCACTGCTGATAGAATTTGTAGCCTCATTGTTTCCTGCTCACCTTCTCAACTAGGTCCTTTTATCCACATCCAGTGATCCATCTTTAAAGTCCCAGCTGTCCATGTGCACTTATATTTCTATTCTAGCATCTTCACACACATTTATTAAGACCAGTGGTATGTACAGAAAACCTGAACTTCTTCAAATGCATTCATTGAAACTTGTTTCTCATAAATTGACTTGTCTTATAATTGTATAGAGAGAAGGGGTAGTCAGGAGGAGAACCTTACTTCATTGACAGCCATAACATGAAGACCATTGACTGAAGGCAAATTTTGTCCCTCCCACTTCTTTGGCTCATAATAAATGTTACATTCTTGTTGTGCTTACTCAGGCAGTGAATGGAGAGACAAATGCTAGTTGGAGTATTTCCTATACTGTTTTACTTGCTTTCTTCTACTCAGAGTGAAATTCCTGATCCTGATCTTAATTTCTTTATGAACTGGGTATTGGGCTACTCTAATATCTCTGAAATTTCAGGATAAACATTTCAAATACTCTTATGTCTGTTTTTCTTCCCTGTGCTTTAGGCTATTTGCTTGAGACAGACAAGCTCAATCTCTTTCTCTAGAAATATTTGTTTTATTCTCTGCTTTTAGTATTCTGGTTGCATACCAGGGGTTAAGTGAAATAAAAATAGTAATTGATGATTTTGTCACATTGTGTTAGAATGATCTAATCACAGGTGAACTAGAAAAGATTAGGTTAAGGGCTAGTTGCTGTTCTCTAACTTTATTCTTAGGGCTTATATGAACACAAAAAATTTCACTGTCCCTTTTAGATGATTTCAGCATATCGTTTTTGCACATTTTTCCCTCTGGATATTTTAGTCCCTCACATCCTTTTGTTCTCCACTGAAAAAAAAATGAAGGTTGTCTTCTTTTTTACAGAAGGGAATGAAAACTGCTTTTTTGTACTCACAAGAACAGTTGCAGAACTGAATAGATAGTAGCAGCATTTGTGACTACCGTAAGCTGGAATTTCCAAGAGAGACATATCAGGAGGACAAAGACACAAAGAATGCTATCAGCAACAGGTCCAAAAAACATCAGGAGGTCTCCTGTGCACCAGAACTCATACTGATAACCAGTTATCTAATGAAATAGCTTCGAATGCAAGGGTTATTCTGTCCTCCCAGGGATTTTTTTACTTTTCAACTCTATTCAGGTGCCAAACTGAGGGAGAGATTCCAATTGATTGATGTAGGGTTGGAAAGGACATAAAAAAAAAAACAACCATAATAGTATTCCAAAAGAGTAAAAATTGTGATTTGTAAATTCCAAACTCCAAAGTTTCATATGACTGAGGGGAAACGTGTTTAATTCGTCTGTAAAAAGTTTGTAAAGAGAAATCTTGTCATTTTGATAATCGTTTTATTTCTTTGCTTTCAGTTTTAAGGAGAAGTGTCATTTCTTAAAAAATACTATTTTAATCAATTGCATTTCCTGGCTATTTATAAACTGATAGAGAAAAAAAGCAGCCCACATCTCTGAATGTTACGGCACCACACATACTAAACAAAGCCTCACTCACAGGAGAATTCCATGCCAGACCAGATCTAGTGTTGAAATATAACACTAATGGGGCAATGGCTCAAAGAAAAGTTTCGGATAGGTCTCAAAATTCTATATATCTTAATGTCCATCAAAATTTATGAAGCTGTGCCAGTTTGCATCAGTTGAGAGTTTAGTCTCTATTTGGATGAGCAAGCTTTGTGAATAGTTAAGGAAACTCCTTGACAAATGCCTGCAATTAGAATCATATTCTCTACTTAGCAGTTTTCCCATCTGTCTCCCTCTCTGTTTCCTTATGTTTTTAAGATGTCTTTGTTAGTATCATAGAATGATAGAATCATAGAATGGTTTGGATTGGAAGAGTCCCTAGGGATCATCAAGTTCCAACCCACCATCCACAGACAGAACCACTGATCTCCAAATCTGGTACAAGATCAGATTGCCCTGGGTCCTATCCAACCTGGTATTGAACACCTCCAGGGACAGAGCATCCACAACCTCTCTGGGCAGCCTGTTCTAGCACGTCACCACTCTCTCTGTAAAGAACTTCCCTTTAACATCCAATCTAAACCTTCCCTCCTTGAGCTTAAAATCATTCTCCCTTGTCTTATCATGGTCTATCCCTGAAAAAAGCTGATTTCCCTCCTAGTTATAATTCTCCTTTAAATACTTCTCCTTTCCAGGCCGAATAAGCCCAGGTCCCTCAGCTGGTCTTCAGAAAGGAGGTGCTCCAGCCCTCTGATCATTTTTGTGGCCCTCCTCTGGACCCTTTCTAACTCCACATCTTTCCTGTACAGGGGGCCCCAGACCTAGAAATAGTAGTTTCCTTTTTTCCCAGCACAAGATGATCTCCACCAGCTTCAAGATCTGAATAAGCTGTCCATACTCCATGCACAAAGTAAAGTAGAAAGCTTTCCCTAGTAATAGAAAATGTTTTAAACATCAGAGGTCAAATGTTCACTCACACACTGTATATTTTCATTTAGTTTAGTGGCTGGCATGTACTGCAGGGATTCAGGCATCTTTTTTCTGCAATAAATTACTCAGACAAAATGAAAGGGGATGAGTAAAATAGCAAATAGCATCTAGGCAAGTTTACCAATTTTCAAATTATTTGGACCTGAGAATATGGTTAAATATCAGAAAGAGCCCTCAGCTCTGCTGTGGAATCCATGGCCAGTAGTGGAATATATCACATCAGTTCAACAAGTCTGTCTCTCCAAGGGTTGTAAAGATCAATCAGTCCCAAGTGCACCTTTTCAGAAATAAACAGACAAAAGTGTAAAAATGATCATCTATGATAACACATTCTGGCTATGCCCACTCCTATCCCAAAATAGGGGGGTGATGTTCATGTACATGGCAATGCATGGAGCTGGTGCCTGGGTGCTAGCAGTATCTGGGCCCTGGGAGCTTGAGGAAGGGTGCCACTGCCCAGGCCCAAATCTACATGTCAGGCTGTGCAAAATCTTGTTGGGTGTACTCTGGTCATGGCCCTGAGTCACAGGGAGAGGTAAGTGAAGGGGAGACTGAGATTCTTACTGGGATATCTGCAAAGAGGCTGAGCATGCGAAAAACGGGAGGGATACTACAGGCTGTAGTCACATGAGCAGTGTAGGTCAGCTGCTAGCTTGGGAAACACAGAAAGATGGTGACTCACAGCAGGAGGTTGTTTTTTATGACAATGGAAAGGCATGTGTGAGAATTGAATCCAAGCCTCTTTTGGGTTTCTCTTAACTGAGTTATTTGGCTTCTTCAATTTTCCTCCCTTCCTCTTCTGAAGAGAACTGATTCCTCATTTTTGTTTTTGAATGAAAAGTTTAGTTGCATATCTCTTGAAGATTATACAGCATTATCAATCTTGAACAAAACTGGTGCTCTATGTCAGATAAGATTCACACATTTACAAGAGTTTAAGCCATGTATCTCTCTTAGGTGCATTCAATTGGCTGATAGCGTCCTCTAATTAAGATCTTTCTTGTCCTTTATAAACTTCAGTATTATCTATCTATGTCAATTTTGCTTGAAGAACAGAAGTATTTACATCTGTCTTCTGATAATCTCTTTTCTGTTCAGAGAAGTTGAATGTTCATCCTCTTCTGATTAAGATTTTCAGGTACAATGTAGACTTGCAGCATGTCTCAGAAGTTTTAGTACAAATTTTCTACAAAAACTGTGGATTATATTTTGCATGCACACAGTTATGTGTGCATGAAGAATGCCCAGTTTTTTTTTTTTTGTATTGTATTGTAGCCCAGTTTATCATAATAGACTTTATACAGGATTCAAATTCATCTAATCTACAATTCTAATCAAAACTATTTTCATATAGTCAGTTCTCTTTCCTAGTATGCTAAGTGTTCCATATAATCCAAATTCCTCCTCTTACAAGTCATACTATCTAGTTTTGTATCATGAAACTTTCCTATTCAGCTTGTCCTACTCAGCTCATGAAACTGTCCAAAAATAAATAAATAAATAGATAGATAGATAGATAGATAGATAAACACACACACACAAATATATACAGTATATTTTTCTGGGGCTTCCTCCATTTCTATGCCACTGATCACCCATTAATGAGTTCCTGTTTGTTTTTTTTTTTTCCTGTTTTTGTTAATTTTCTGATGTTCCAACTTCCATGCTGGAAGGCAAAAAAAAAAAAGCCTCAAAAAAAAAAAAGCTGTTTCACACAGATGTGACAGTGTTTGAGCAGCAGTCAAATGCCATACAGTATTTACATTTCTATCAGTAGTCTTACATTATACAAAAGTGAAAAAGTGCATGAAGTGCATGTACTTGTCACAATACGTCAGTTTTCACAGGAGCATCTTCATAGTTTCAGTAACGTTTAGAAATGTTGTCCTGATATTAGAACTGTAGAAAAAAAGGACTGGGAGGTACTGCCAGCTACAAACTAATGATATCTCCTAATGTAAGTCAGCCTATACTGTCAGTTGTTTAAGAAAACAATATCTGAGACTGTCTACGAAGAAGAGCTTTGGCTACCAATATGGAGAAATAAAACTCTAAAGCTCCTAAGGTATGTCAAGCATGTGTCAAGCCCTTAATTCATTAAATAAATATAATAATTAATTGAATAAGTATTTATAAAAGTAATAAAATATTTTGTATCTACTGTGAAAGATTCTATAAGCTTTACTTTCTTTTCTTTTTCCTTCCCCAGAATGTATAGAAAGCTCTTTTGACTTGCACATGTTATAAAAGATCTTGCAATCTTTTGGAAGCTATTGGGATCACTAATTAAAAAAAGTTAAAGATACTTTTGCATATTGATTGGTTTTGTATTAGGTAAAATTTCTCTTATTATAAACATTTCATAAATTTGTGACTTGACTGCACACAAAACGGATGTTAAAATGTAGTGATATGAGAATGGGTGTTATGGGACAAGACTGCTAGAGCACAGATAAGATGGTGGAGCTAATGCTGTGAGTTGTGTGGCTGCAGGGAATGGTATGTGGAAGCATGGAGAAAACTGCATTTATTTCAAAGAGAAATACTTAGTCTTTGTTTTTTCCTGGGGAAAAAGTACTATAAGCAACCATGAACTTATTCTTTGCTGTATGAGTGTTGTTCTGAAAGTAGTGCCTCCTATATAGAATAATTTTAATAATGCACCAGTAATCATACAGTAACTTGTAAATTTTATTGTAGGTGGATATAAAAGTGTTATATATAGATGTGTCTGTAGATACATATGTCTTTGTTTCTTTATTATTGTGGAGTAAATGATTCAGTGGCCCTGGAACAAAGTTGCATATGCTAATAAAACATTAGCCATGCTATCAGGAAACCAGAGCTTGAAGGCTGTTGAAGAAAAAGGGAAGTTTATAACAGAGACTCTCCAATTGGAAAGTATAAGATAATTGCACAGGCTTGAAAAGTGCAAGCAAAGAACAATACTAGAGATACCAGGTCTATTAACACAGTTTACAGATGTTCATTTCCTACTCATTAAAGAAATGCAACTGTGAAAGCTGAGAGAAACTTGTTTCACAGATTGAAAAAAATAGAAGAAGAAAAAGCATCGCACATATGTGTAGCTTACCTTACAAAGTAAAATTGTATACACCATCGGGAAAGAGCACGTTGTGCAATCAAATGTATAAAAATGCCCCAAGCAAAGCCAGAATGAGGACGCCTTCTCAGCCTCGGAACTCCTCCCACAGAATTTGAGCTGCTAAGAACTTATGGTTACTCTATGCTCTTGCTTCTCTTCAAAGAAGATTGATCTCCTAGTTTTAGGAAATGAGGTGTGTAGAAGTGTGGGCATAATGTCAGAGAAGGAAGTAAATACTACATTGTTTATGTATATTAGTATTAATCATTATTGGGAATAAATTGGAATTTAGTTTGGAAATGGATACAAAGATCTTCTACTCAGATCACCTCAGTCAGAAGAGGACCAGGCAGATGAGAATGCTTAGGGCCTTATCTAGTGTGAGCATCTCTAGGGACTAATAATTCACAGCCTCTCTTTGTCAGGAAAAAAAAGTAACACATAATCAGAATTTTCAAGTTGCAACTTGTACCTGTTGCCCAGTCATCCTATCACTGTAAAAATCTGACAAGAATTTGCCTCAGTCTTTTCTGTACCCATATATTAAGTTGTTGAAGACAGACTTGAAAACTCCCCCGAGTCTTCTCTTTCTATGATTAAGCAAGTGTATTTGCATAAACCTTTCTTTGCATATCCAAACAATACTTTTGACTACATCTCTTAAAATCGTAGAATCATAGAATATCCTGCAATGGGAAGAATCCACAAGGATCGCAGAGTCCAACTCATGGCTCCACACAGGACTATGTAAAAATTAAATGATAGATATGAGAGTATTGACTAAATGTTTCTTGAACTCTGGCAGGCTTGATATTGTGACCACTGCCCTGAGGAGCCTGTTCCAATGCTTGACCACACTCTCAGTGAAGAATGTTTTCCTAATATCTAATGTCTTGTATCGTTGAGTCTTAATAAGATTCTGATTGCACTAAGATATCTGGCCTTTAACGCTTGAGCGCTGGCTGTAAACCTAAATGTAGCAAATGATGAAGAATTGGCAACTAAGGGTGTAATTTGCACATTTTCTACACCAGTTTGTGGTGGCTGTGTGGCATTCTGGACAGTTAAGGGGTAAACTAAGAGAAAACTACTCAGCTATATTAATCATTAGGGTGGAGTTATGCTACAGAAACTTAAATAATACAAATGAGCCTCCTGAACCCTAGAGGTGATAAATAGCATACCTTTTAATCATAGCTATAATATCTTGTCATTGCCACCTTACTAACTTTTTCATTATAAATTAATGATGGGCAGAACTGAAAAGGTTCAGATTTAATGAGCTGCTTCATAATCATTACTTTTTTTTTTTTTTTAATCAACAATATTTTGGAGATCTCTTTGAGAGCAGTTTTATTTTTTTTTTTTTAATTTAGGGAGAGCACAATGCATAATTCCTCCTATTGGAAAGAGATGGAAACTCTAGTGTATTGATTCTGCCTTTAACAGCCCTCCTCCCCCTGAGATAAAATAGTTAACTAAATATAACTAGTGGTTATATTCATTCTTCTGCTGCATCAGTGCAATATAACTGTGGAGGGCTAGAATAAAGCATAAGCAAAATAAGCAGTTACTTAACATGGTTTGAGTATAATTAACTGCTGAGACTTGACTTCAGAGAAGAAATTTGTGTTTGCCTAATACAGTAAAGGTTAATTCTTTTATTTTCATATTTAATATAAAACTTATTTTTCTTATATTCCTGAGAAGTCTAAGCCTTCTTCATCTGGAAACATGGGTTGATCAACATTACACCAAAAACTGTCTGACCTAGTCAGGTACTACGGAACAGACATTCTTCATAGAAAATATGTGTTATTAGTCCTTCACATAAGTGTTCAGGCTTCATCTTCAATTCAGTAGAGGGGGAAAAGTCTGAAGTCAGGTGTTGAAACTAATTGAAAATATTTTGCAGAAATCTGAATAGAAAAATAAAATTACATTCATTTCCCTCTATCTAGATAATGGAAGCATCTAGAAGTGCTACACTGCCCCCTACTCAGATTAAAGATTTATTAGTAAATGAGTACTTTTATAAAAGTAACAGTTTTGAGACTTTGAGGTCTTACCTCCCTTTGAAGATTTCTATCCGAATGCTTTCGAGAAGACACATTTTTTCCTCCTGAGTTAAAACTCTATGAAAGAATACACCCCATTGCCTTAGACAGAGTTGATTTTCACACTTTGTTCCTACACACTCACTCACATACAGGCATACACACATGGAAGGACTGGATGAGTTTGTTATGTTTAGAAACATTAGGACATGTATACTGTCCGATAATTTAAAAAAACATACATTCCAATATTCATAATTCAAGCTTAGATATTTCCATACATGTATTACTTGATATGTCTTATGAGATCTCATATCAATTATTCTATCATCTTTGTGTTAGAAAAATTTCTAAGTAATTACAGCAAAAACATTAGCCAAATAAAACATAGTTTTAGAGAAAGGGAATATTTTTGCCGAATGTGTGAGGCAAAAAAATCTTGATTCAAATTCAGAACATTTTTGTAGATGGGAAAAAACAACTGGATCTCAACTTTTATAGATGCATCTCAGAAATTAATGTACAAAGTAATGCAAGGGCACAGACAAGAGACCAGTCCTTGAGACTGACTTTTGAAATGACAATCTTTCTAAAAGTTTGAAAGTGGTTAGCTCTCTTAGACTTTTCTTTGCAGTTTTCCAGTAGAACTTGATTTTACTTGCTTTAGAAATGCAAATGGTTTAGCAGAAAAGGCTGGGCTTGGAAATTCTGGCTCCACTGATCATGAATGCTTAACTCAGGGACTGAAACAATCTCTTCCTTAGTGTAAGACCTTCAATCAAGAATCATTAGAAACATTTTATGTGGTTAAAACTTTAATTTATTCTTTTAATTTTGTTGTCTTTTTTTTTTTTTTTTTTTTTTTTTCTTTTTCATTAGAAAGATAAACTGCGAAGAGTAGCAGGCTTTTTGGGGAGATGGAAGTGAATTCACATATACTATTTAGGCATTAAAAATGGCCTAGATTATACATATGTGACAATATCAAAGGAGTTCATAAGAATATGGCATAAGTACCTGTAGAGAGAGCAAGTAAAGTAAGTTAGACATAAAGGAATCCTTAGACAGCATGGTTTGATTTGGTTCATTCAGTAAGGCCACAAAGAAAATATTCCAAAATTATTCTTTCTCTTGTTTCCATATGTTTATTTCTGTTCTTGGTTTCGGTAACATTAAATCAAAATTCAGTTTTACTTAAAAAAGAAATGTAGGTTCTTTCTTCAATTTTCAAGGGCACCTTGAGATTCACAGAAAAAAATTAAAAGCAGTTTGATTAAGTTTTTTTTAATATGAAGATCAGCATTTTTGCATAGTGATAAATATCCTATGAAATGGCAGGGAATTTACATGAAAGTAAATTGACAAAACTCTCTAGGAAATATATTAGAAACAATAAACTCATTTTGTGAAGACTTTGGGAACTTCATGGCAAAAAAAAAAATAATCTTTGAGTCTTTTAATTCTTTTTTGACTTGATGGGAGAAATTTACAAATGTTAAATAAAGGTCGAACTTTGTCGTACAAGCCTTTCAGAATGGCATTCATCTGCTTATGTGATAAGGTTAACTACAAAGTTCTGCTGCCTTCCTCTATAACAGGCTGCTCATTTAATGTTCATTATTTAAAACTAAAGAGGCATAAAGGAAAGATATAAATTATCATTTAGATGACAAATTATAAAATAAACTTAATAGAGACTTAATAAATTCAAGTACCAACTGAAGATTAAACACATTCAACATACATTATTATCCAAGACATACCATACTCCATTAAAAACAAAATGAAGAAATGAAGTCTGGTGATGGCTTTTGAAGTTATTGAATGACACATGCTAATCCTTTTTAATCCTAAATTTACTTAGTAAGAAATTTGGCCAGTTTAATTAATATAAACTAAGCAATCTTCATCTGCTTAGAGCTGGTTAATGGTCCAAAAGCTGATGAAAGGAAACATCAATTTCTTGTATTTCTTTCTGTATTCTACCTCCCTCCTAGGAACTAGTCAGCTACAAATGTCAAAAACTGCAAACCACTCCCTCTTAAACTTCAAGGTAAATTTGTTAGGAGACATTTTAGAGCAGTGCAACTTTGAGTGACCTGCTGTTGATGCACTTCCCTGTAAGGGGGAAATGGACTAACTTTTCTAAGTATGTTAACATCTTTGGAAAATCTCCTTACATACTTTGTGTACATTTTCCATCTTTGAGTTCTGCTCGGTGCAGGAATAGAAGAGAGTAATGAAAGTCCATGCCACATTCAAAAAGACAAACACTGAAGTTTCATGCAAAAGCTTTTCATAACCAGCAAAGTAGCAATCTGAACAAAGTTCATGAAAATACTTGGTTATCCATCTGAACAAAATAATGGTCTTTAATTTCTTTAAAGCCATGAAAAGACATTATATAAACTAAATTTATATAGCTTTTGTGTGTTGGTTATCTTATTGAAGTGATAATTCCATTGTTTTGTACACTCACAGTGTTTGATCGCCATCATTGCTCAGAATTAGCAAACGAGAAGTTACCTGCTTGCCTTACAGATGATTGCTTTCCACTTTGATAATCCTTTCATTTTTAATGGAGTATTTATTTTCAAAATTTCAGTCTCAGTACTTAATTACTGTACATTGATACAAATTCAGTGAAATACATGTAGTTGAACTGACAAGCTAATTGAAAAGAGAGCTTTTTAAAATGTAAATTGTTAAAATTAATGAATTATAATATTATCACTGAAATCCTGAAAATATAAGTTGAAAAAAATCTCTACTCTTCCACTGTTGAAGCAATTGATTATTTATTTTCTTGTCCAGTATTCCTGTGGTGTCATTTGGATGAGCAGATGACCTGCATCCCATGTATCACTAAGTAATAACTCTGGAAGCAATATTCCCTTTGTTGGACTCCACGTCACATAATAGCATTTCTGAGGATCCTCTATAAGTGCTCTGAATTATTAAAGTGGAAATATGCTTTGTCATAGAAATGATGGAAGAAGCTGCAAGGAGGATCTTTTCTGTGGATTTCAGTTCTCAGAGCAAGAGAACTGTCCCGAGAGATTAGCAAGCTTTGAAATTGTTGAGTTTATTTTAATACGCTGTTTGTATTTTACACTGCGTTTGGATATATTGTGTTAAACATACACTGAAATGTCTTTTATTGTACTTTTTATTATTATTATTATTATTTTTTTCTGAGTGCCAAACAAGAAAGGTAGAGGGAAATAACTTGTGCTGGATACCCTCAGGTGTGTGATCCTGAATGACGTTGAAACACTGACTCCATTACATTTTCTATTCAGTAAGGAAAAAAAATAGAATTGGAAAAGGAAGGGGAAAAAAAGAACCATTTTACAGTTCAGAAGAAGCAGTTTGAGAGAAGCATTTACCTGCTATTTCCTGTACTTGCTACTAATTCAGGCTAAATACTTCTTTAGTTCACCTCCTTTGTCACGAAGAGGCATTCATTACACTAAATGCAGTTTCAGGCTTTCTGTCAGCTTGTAATAGTGCAGTTTATCACCACAGCAAGAGCAAAAAGCATGGAAAAATTAGATTAATCAATACCACTGCAGTGTATTTGACATAACATTCAGGAAAAGTTTAGTGTGTCATACTTAACTACAGAACAGAAACTGCCTGATGTCTGTGTATGTACTTGTCATGAATGGTGGTTCTTCATGCAGATCCAGGGCAGAGCATAGCCTTGAGCTTTTGCTAATCGTGCACCCCCTGCAGACCACTGGCACTTCAAATTGTAAAAAATGAAGCACCACTGCTTCCAATATTCCTTCACCTGAAAAAAATTTAGAATGTCTCCAAATCTTTAATTGGCACACTTAGGAAAGATCTGTGTCCAAATGTTCTGTATTTATGAGCAATCCTTTTTTTAACTCTTGAAACTACTTATTCAGTGTTTGTAGGTTGGGGATTGGTTGTTCAGGTTTGGTGTTTAGGTTTTTGGTATCTTAAAATTGCATCAAAGTGCAGAAATGACAAACTGATAATGGAGAAAGTATTTCCGAAGCAAGGGATAGATTGTAGCACAGTATGCTCACAACTGTAGGGAATTTAGGGAAAAATGTCCCTGACCTCTGTTTGGGCTGCAATATCACAGACCTAAAAAAATAAACAGATTCAAATCTGTGATAAAACAAAATTGTGTCAGCTTTTTTATAGAAGTTGTATGCTCTTTTATGCTGGATTGGAATTTGATCTAGTGATGGTTGTGATGCTGCTCTGTAATGACAGTGACAAGCTTATGTCACTGTCATTTTTTTGTACCAAAGTTTACTTATGTGCCTTTCATCTCCAAAATTCCCATAGTTTGGGATTGCAATCTACTGCAAAGTATGAAGTTTACATTTTTCACTTATTCGTTAGAAGCAATGAATTTGATTGAAGTTTGCTCAGAACAAGGACTAAACAGCATGAATTTTAGCTTTGTACAAGGCATTACTATAGTTTGACAACTATTTTTCTATCAGGTCTTTTCAGTAAGGTGTTGCTGAAGATGCATCAGCATTTACTGTAAACTTACTGTTAAATCTTCTTTTTAAGAGATACTGTGTACAGTATAGACAATGATCTGAGATAAAGGTCAAAGACTTTATGAAAAGCATCGCAAATCTTCAGAAACCTATAGTTCATATCCTTAGCAGGCTAATAGAGACATTATTTCACTGAGGTCAGTAGAGCTACTCTACTTACTGTAACAGAATATATACTGGAATGTTTATCTAAAGCTAATTTAAACATCTTTAATCTTGAAATTGAGGTCAGTAGTTCATAAATATATTCTTTCTTACAAGAGTTTTAGTATCAGTGGGATTTTTACTTGAGTAGTGAAAAAAGGGCTGTTCCCAGCATAAATTAGTCATAGAGTCATAGAATCATGGAATGACTTGTGTTGGAAGGGACGTCAAGGATCATCAGGTTCCAATCCCCTTGCCATAGATAGGGTTCTCAGCCATAGATCAAGTGCTAAATCAGGTTGTCCAGGATCCCATCTAACTTGGCCTTGAACATCCCCAGGGATGGGGCATCCTCAACCTCTCTGGGCAGCCTGATCCAGCACCTCACCATCCTTGCAGTGAAAAACATCCCTCTAACATCTGATCTAAATCTCCTCTCCTTTAATTATAAACTGTTCTCACTAGTCCTATCACTATCTACCAGAGCAAAAAGTTGATTTCCTTCCAGTTTATAAGCTCCCTTTAAATATTGGAAGGCCATAATGAGGTTTCCTAGCTGCCCTCTCTTCTCCAAGCTGAATAAGCTCAGTTCCTTCAGCCTGTCTTTATAGCAGAGGTGCTCCAGTCCTCCGAACATCTTTTAGGCCATCCTCTGGACCCCCTCCAAATCCTGTGTTGGGTGCCCCAGAACTGGATGCAGTACTGCAGATGAGGCCTCACAAGGGCAGAGTAGTGAGGGACAATCCCCTCCTTGCCCTTTTGGACACTTTTCTTCTGATGCAGCCCAGAAAACAGCTGGTCTTCCAGACTGTAAGGACACACTGCTTGCTCACGTTAAGATTTTCATCTACCAGGACCCGTAAGTCCTTTTCAGCAGGCCTACTTGCAAGCAGTTCTTCTCCCAGTCTGTATACATGTCTGGGATTACCCCGGCCTAATTGCAAAATCTTGTACTTCGCTTTGTTGAACCTCATTATGTTCATATTGTCCCACCTTTGAGGATATCAAGGTCCGTCTGGATGATATCCCTTCCTTCAGCCACATTGTCTGCACCACTCAGCTTGGTGTCATCCACAAACTTGCTGAGAGTGCACTGGATCCCATCATCTGTCGCTGATAAAGATGTTAAAGAGTACTGTGTCCAAGACAGACCCCTGGGGAACACTGCTCATTGAAATTAACGAAGTGGAATATGAGAAACAGAATCAAAAAGATCGCATTGATCAACTGATAAAGATTGAGTACACATGATTTATGCTCATTTAATTAACCCTGAGCCTTTTCAGACTAAGTAGAATTATGATATGCTATTAAAATTTCACAGCCTAAGGTTTATTTCTGATGTCTTTATGTATTTAAATTTTTACATATTTAAAAAGTTCTTTCCCCACTGCTAGATGAATTTATTTTTAAGTCACAAGAGGATCCTTGTGATCATTTTGTTGGACCTTTTTCATAATGCCAGCTAAATATTTTGAATTAAACTACTTCCATCATAACCATTTGTCTTATGTCTTTTTGGCTTTTTTTTTTTCCTCAGGGTATTACTAAAAAGTGAGGTATGTCTCGCTGTGGACAATGTTTAATCGTCTGTTTTAAATTAGCTATAGAGCAACCACAGGCATTCATCCCTTCTATTCTTTTATCTCTGACTATGATTCAGAAAATAAGTAGCGTTTTGTGGAATAGATCTTTCAAAGTTTTCCAGTGCTTGCATCTTACATGCTAGATCATTTGGTTCTTCTTCTTGAGCCTATAGATATTTATTCTGAAGCAAGTTCAAGTGCCTATAGATTTCTGAATAAGAATTTAATTTTTTTTTAAATTGGTATTTTAAATCATTCTGTGATTTTGTCATTAGCTACTGTTATTATCATAATTTTAAATCATGGTAGAATATTTGTTTCTGAAAAACTGGAGGGCAAAGCTCACACTTCTAGCTCTAAAATGTACCAAAACAAAGTATTACTTAGCTATGTTAGCGTGTCAGAAGAAGGACGGTGTCTGACTCCCTAATCTGTTAATCATACATACTATAATATTTCTAGAATATTTTTAGGAACCAGTGTTATTCACACTTGTGGGCCCAAGTATAATATTCTCTTTATAAATTCTAACTAAAGAAGGAGTCTAGCTGTGATTCTGGATGAAATTATGCAAAGGAATTTTGCAGTTGTAAGCCAAACGTGAAATTCAGTTAGAATCCAATGGGATAGTAATGCAAGAAGGGTGGCAATAAAGGTGCTTTGGGTTACAAAGTGATTTACCTATTCTTGGGGCCCCTTCACATGTTGGAATAGTGCAGTGGAAGCTTGTAGGCAGACCAATGTCTTTGAGTACTTTCTTCTGGCAGCTAATAAAAAAATCTACTGTGTATTTTATCAGCTCTGATATTCTCTGGATAATGGCCAAAGAGAAAAGCATTTATCTACCACGTGCATCTACTTAAAAGCTGGAACAAATCTTCATTTTTATTTAACAAGCCACTCACTCATGGTCTTCATTTTTGCATAGCAAGTGCAAATGATTTTCTGAAGCATTTCTGTGCAATTATGCTCTTTCCTAGAAAATCTGCATGAGGAAGGAGATACTCTATTAATATAAAATGTAATGTTGTTAACTACCTAGAAGACAAAACTGAATGAGGTTTTGTAACTGAGCCTCCATTTTAAACTTAGCGTATACATCACCTTCTTTGTACCCTGTATATCATCCAATTTCATTGAAATGAATTTTATACTGTTATATGGTGTGATGATCTTAGTAAGAGGAATAAATGATGATCATTCATGATTGACTAAGTATGAAGACTGGAAAATTGAAATTGAGATTTGCTGTGATCTAGGGTTGCTTCTTATAGTAATAATGTTTTTTTTTAAGCGATTTATCATCTGAGAAAACCCTGATAAAATTCAGAAACACAAAGTACTACTATATTATCAAGCGTTATTAATGGGCAAAAAATTGTGCAATGAAACTGAAAACTTTTGGAACCCAGTGTTGGGTCCATGAAAAGTTGTTGCCTGAGCTGTATGACAGTTTGGCATGGTGTACCAAGCATATATTGATCATTTTGAAACATGACATTTTTGTTTTGTAAAGATTCATATGAAACTCTGGTTAAACTACAGTTCACATCTCCTCACACCACCTGACAACTTCATGAATGATGCAGAACATTTCTCTGTAGTTTATTAACACAGTATGTGAAAAGATTATTTGGATGTTTCTGAGTATTTTTTAGTAATAGACTGTCAAATAATCAGGAAGACAAAATTCCAAACAAGCACTTCACTGTAATATTTGAGCTTATTAAAAATGTGTTTTGAGCTATTAATTATGGAGATTATACTTTTGTGTCTAGAAATTTGGAAGAATGGTATTTGGAGAGAACAGTTAAAAGCATGAAGAAGTTTTCTCATGCCACAGTAAAGTCTTCTGGGTGTTTTAAAAAGATCATTGCAAAGAGCTCTGCTCTCATCTACTTGAGATACAGAGTAAGAAAAAGTTATTTGAATGTATATGATTATTTTAATCTGAAGTATTTCTTCTTCTTGCTATTAGGATTAAGTAATATTTCAGTATGAGAAAAATGCTTTAAAGCCCAGTTTTCTGTAACATTGGGTACCACAGCTTTGCCGATTGACTTTATTGGATTATTTTAGATGAAATTTGCTAATTTTTTTGGTTGAATTATTTTCCTAGAGTATTTAACAGGATTCAAGGTGTAACTCCTCAGGGGTCCTACTGAGAATACCCCACATGCAAAATGGAGAGAAGGTATCATCTGTGGGAAAAAACACAAAAGCAAGACAATCTAGATACGGAAATTTATTTCACATAAAGCATAAATATTTTTGCCTCTGTGGGACCAGCAACTAGTGCAAACATCTTTGCTAGTAAACTAGCAATTAGATGTATGGTGCTAGAATTAACACTGAACCACAACACACAAAACCCTGATCTTTCTGTCTTTGTATAATACGTGCTGCTAATGTAGACTGATCCAGTGATAACAACTGGTAAGCTGATGTCCAAACTCATTTTACTGGATAAGTATGATTAATATAAAAATTATTATATCTGAGCACCTACTCTCAGTGTTGGAAATTAACTGTAGGCTTCAAGCATAGGGAAGGCTAGATCTTAAAGAAGCACTTTCAGAGAAAGTGTCCCTGGCTGTAGCATGCAGTACAATGTGTTCAATACACCCTAATTTAAAATAGTACAAAACCCTTTGTACCCACGGTTCTGCCATCTTATAATGGTTATTTTGGCTGTACTCTAATATGTTGAATTAATTAAAGTCTCTCTTCCTGATTTTTTTTCCATTAGCAGGTAACTTTATTTCATCTCTAAATATATTCCACAAACTGTTTGAAAGTCAGCTAGTGTCTACTGCTGCATTATTATAAGCGTGTTTTGGATGCTACTTCATCACAGCACCTATAGGTGGTTTAAAATGCTTGACTTGATTTTCTCTTGGGATATCTTGTACAGTATTCCAATGGAACTGTAATATATTCAAGGAACTGGATTTACTCTATACCCATTACAATAGAAATTACAACTACAATAAATAGCAAACTTTAGAAGATGGTGTTTGAATCTTTATCAATATATGGATAGCGTCATATTATCAGTCAATATATAAATATATACCAGTTAGTATACTAAGTAATAGAACATAATTGTGGAGGAAGTATACAGAATAAAGAATACAAATATGAGAATTACTACTGAACAGCATTTCATAAAAGGCTTAAAACTCCTGCTCTGGTTAGTGTTGAGGGCATATGATATTCCATAGGATAATTCTAATTATGATACTAGTTCTAAAGGAGTTTGTACTGGGCTGGAATGTTTGATCTGTTTGATCTGTGAGGAAATGGATATGTATGAAATCAACTGCTATTATGAAATATTCTGTCTGCTAGAGAGATATGATAGTACAGTTTGAAAAGGACTATGCTTTGATCATCATTTGTTCTTAGCTATCTTTTTTTATTTTCTTTTTCCTTATGGGATTAGTACCCATTGTGATGGATACTTGACCAACATAGCATTAACTAGCATCTCTTACAAAGAATTCTCTTATATTCACCTGAAACTCAGTCACTATGAAAGATTTATAAGCTTTAAAATTACATTAACAGTGAGATCTACTTAGTGCTTATTCATACAGATCTGTCTTCAATCAAACACAGTGAGGTTACATCTGCTTGCAAAAGATTGTGTAGATGTGTCATTATACTACTAATTGGTAATCAAGGTCACTATAGAGATAAAGAAAGAGATTATTTCAAAGTCTTAACATTGCCTACTCTAATTTTTTGAAAATCTTTAAAATAATGTGGTCTTCTGTAGTGTCTTCAGATGATAGACCCAAAAGAGGTCTGCTGGTAGATGGTGATCTTCAAGTCATTGATTTTTGGTATTGCCATTTTCAGGAAACATAAACTGTCATGTGAGCTTAACTATGCACAGTCTGTTACAGTACTTTCCGTGAGTGAGTAATTCGTTATTCTTAAGAAAGTTGTCCTGCCTGGGAGGCACCTGTTCTTCACTGACTGTGAAAGAACATTATAGATGCAACTTAACTGGGACTTTGCATTCTGATAGCTAAATCACAATGAGATCAATTCTACTGTTGCAGAGTTTTGAGAAGCCTTTGTTTTAAAAAAAAAGTAAATTGGTAAAAGCTGTGGAACAATGACATTTTGGGTGCTGTGGAAGCATTGCTACAGATGAAAGCACTGGATATAAAATAAAGCAATTTCCAAAGTGCTATGAAAACAATGGTTGTCTTCACAGTTTTGCACCAGTACACAGTTCACTGGCTAACTTGTGTGCTATTAGTGTCATAGATCATTGTTCTAACCTACTAAGTAATAAGATATGTGATAGGTGCAGTTGTGAGTATATATGATTTGTATATGGAATACTCTGACTAATTATTTCAGAAGAGCTTGCTACCTTTCATAGAACATCTGCAATCAAATCAGAACTTTAAGCACAGTATAACCAAGTTTTTTAAGTATTGCAATCATATTTATGAATATTTATATTTATACAGTACTTAAACATCTTAATTTAATCACAGCTGTTCCGTTTGGTGGACAGATGCTCTTGCATTTTAATCTAAAAAACCTCAAGTTTTACTGCATATTTCAAAGAAATATGAAAGAATATTTCAAAGATTTATCTTCCACTTGCTGAGGAAATACAGTGAAATGTGATGTGAGACAAGCAATGTTACATCAAATTGTATAAATAAGTGAAAACATTTGTCCCTTGTCATGTCCTTGAACCATGTCAATGCTGTCAGGACAAAATGGCTGCAAGGAAAAAGAAACACAATAAAACCTGTCTTATTCCCTTGGTATAATTTAGACTGCGGATGCTTAATGTTTAAGAGGAGACAATTAAGATAGCAGTCTCTTTGCTTAACATTTCTCCTCAATGTTTCTTTGTCAAGCAGTTCAGATTGTATATATTCAGTGTAGCTTCTGTATATAAAATGACAGGAAAATGCTGGCATTTACTGGGGCGCTGGTATTTTAACGTGACTGCTACTACGAGAAAAAGATTTGCAGTACCTCTTCTACTCCTCTTAAAAAATCTCTTCACATCAACAGATGGTTGTGATTCATAATTCATTCTTTTAACTTGAGTATAAATTGATAACTCACTTCATTAGTTTTGGATTTCATTTATTGAGCCATTGTAAACAAAAGAGAAACGCATTCATCAACACAAAAATGAATCTAAAGAAAATATCTTTTTTTTTAAATTAAGTTTGAATTATCAATTAAATTAACATTTTTTTTCCCTTTCTTTTATTAGGGTGTAGCTTGCTGGTTCATTAAAATTTATACAGTTTTGCAGCTGCTCTAGAAACTGGAAATCTGTTTTTAAGTACATACTTACTTATCTTTATGTCAGTTAAGCTGAAACTGTCAAAATACTGAAAGTCAGTTTTCTTCTTTTTTGATTGGACACATTATGTGCCACACCAGTACATTTTGAAATAAAACAACAACAAAAAAAAGCCTCTCAAAACAGCCTGTATATGAATGCGAATTATTTTACCATATCTCATAGCCTGAGGGAAAAAGACATTGTTCACTTAGTTTTACCTGCTCTGTTTTAATATTCAGTTAATAACTGTAATTTATTACAAAGTTATAGAATGTAATCAGGACTATATTTGATGTTGTGTTTAACTGCAGTTCCTACGTTGCAGCTAAAATTAAGGCTATTGTTATTTGTATGTCAAACTGTGAAGAAACATGATAATTCTTATCAAAGTCTAGAATGTCCTTTATATCTGTAAATCAAATACAATATAGACGATAACCTCTGAGTAATCCATAGAAACTTCTTATATATTTCACCTGAAGTTAGTTTATTTAATTCTGAAGCTGAACAGAGTTTCATTAAAGTGAGTATTTTGTGTAATTTTTTATTTCCTCGTTTTGCCACATTTTTCTTATTCCATGTTCTTCATTTGCATCCAAACTTGTTAACTCGGTTCCATCATGTTCCTTTGTGGATGTAAGCATACAGAAAAATTCACCCATCACAACAGATAGACTTTAAAGCTTAAGTATACATTATTATAGTAATGACATCTTTACAGAGTGTTGCTAAGCAAAGGAAAAAACTACACTAAATATGAGAAATATGAGAATATACAATTTAGCGGTGTATTTGTTTTAGTCTATTATTGTCCTTTGGAATGACAAACATGATGGTGAAAGAAACTTTTTGTGATCTATGATGGCTAAATTCCTCTGTGTTACTAAAAGAAAATCTAATGCTGTATCAGAGTTGAAACCTTTCCTCTCTATTTTGCTTTAGTCTTAGTCTTGGGAGTAACTGTAGGACTGATGGAATACTGAGCTTGCAGATATGTCAACTCTTAAGCTTTTTAACTAGGAGAAAATAAACAGAAAACACTGAAAGGAGGAAATGTTATTTAGGAAAAAATGTCATTTTCTTTAGCTTGCTCCACTTGGTAAAAATACACTTACAGATGGTAAGTGCAGTGCATTTATACAACTACTAGTAAGGTAGTGATAAAAATGGCTGGAAACCGGTCCTGTTTTAAGGAGGGAGCAGTGATGTAGAGCTCGAGCATATTGACCATAAATAATAAAGTTTGTCAGAATTATCTGGTGATACAATCATTACCAAAGCGAGGATCGCAGCTCAGTAATAATTCATACTGAGAAAACTGCCCTTGTTTTCAGTTAGAAACACCAGCTTTATGTTGTCTGCTTCAGCTGTGTGGAATAGTTTCCTCTGAGTGATCTATGATTCCAGTACTATGTTTAAGAATCATGAACTTCCACTATAGTTCTCTGTCTAGGCTTCTTTCTACTACTCCAGGTAGAAATAGATGGGATCATTCTTCATTTGACAGTAGATGTATCCCTCATAATGAAAAAACTACAGATAATTCATTAAAAATGATCTTTTCGCTGAACTATGACTTTCTTTCTACTCATGAAAACTGATGTGAATTTTAAGATATCTTCAGAAGTCAACATTTACCAAGTAGTATTTTTTTTATTTTAGAGGCAGTACTGCTATTTGAGTATCCATTATAGTAAATTCATTATTTCAGAGATATGAGCAATTGACTATGAAACATGAGTGTTTTCTTCTTTGTTTTTTATTGGATGAGTTAATTGCACCTTGAAGTTGCAGCAATTTACTTAGTCAAAAAATATTTTAAATCTTAAAAAGATAGATCTTTTACTCAAATTGTAATATATTTTTATGAATAGTTGTTAGTAGAAATTTCAGATTCATGAAATGATACTTCAGAAATTTGTGTTTTTCACTATTTCTGCTTCGTATTGAATAATTTCATAAAAATATTTGACTTGCCAGCATACCAGAGTACCTTTATTATATCATGTTTTTCTTCTCTACGTGTTGTATGCTATTTATTATAACTTGGCTGCATATCCAACTCTTTCCCCCGTTTTAACAAGGCACCTTGTAGTTTAGAGTATCTTCAAATCAGATTGGGAGAATGGAAGATGTTTAAGACATTAGAGGTCTGGAAATCTTGAAAGCAATTTTAACTAATATATTTCTCTTTCTGAATAGTATATGTAATCTCAAGATAGGTATTAGATGTGAAAAAATAAAAGCAAAAGGCCTTTGAATAAACCTAAACGGACCATACGATTATCTTACTGAGATTTCCACAGGGAGGTATACTCAAAAGCACCACACCAGCAATCTCCTAGAAAAAAAATATGTAATTAAAGTAGTTGCTTTATTATATTGTTGTGGTTTAATCCAGCAGGCAACTAAGCACCATAGATCCATTTGCTTGTTCCCCACCACTCCAGTGGGGTAGGGAAGAGAATCAGGGAAAAATAAGGTAAACTTGTGGGTTGAGAGAAAGACAGCTTAGTAGGAGAAAAGAGGAAAATAATAATAGTAATAATAAAGATAAAAGAACATACAGAACAAGTGCTGCACAGTGTAATTTCTCATCAGCCACTGACGCCCAGATAGTTTCTGAACAGCAGTTCTCCCTAGACCAGCTCTCCCATTTCATTGTTTAACTTGATTTATATGATATGAAATGTGTCTTTGGCCAGTTTGATCAGCTGTCTTTTTTCTATCTCTTCACACCTTCCCTCCCTGGCAGGGCAGGGTGAAAAGCTGAAAGGTCTTAATGCAGGAACTGCTTAGCAACAATCGTAACACTGGTGTTTTATCAACATTGTTCTCATCCTGAATACATAGCACAGTATAATAAAAGTTATTAGAGAGTAAATTAACTCTGTATCAGCTGAAAACAGGACAAATGCACAGGGGACACATAGATATTCAAACACTGCAATCACTGGAACAAAGTATGAGTGACATGTAAATGAGATGCTTAGGGAGTGCAGCAAATGCAAATAGCAGTATGTATTCATGCTAAAGCTGACTTATGAGCAGTAGATCAAGATTAAGAGATATAGTTTTATAAAACAAATGAGTCTTGGTATTTTAATCCATGGAAAGGCTTGGAAAGATACTTGGTTTTTGTTTTGTTCTTGTGCTTCTTTTCTTCTTCTGTTGCTGAAATGAATTGAAAATTGAAAGCTTACATGAGAATCCTATGTCTTGCATGTCTTAACTTCACCTGCAACTTTTGGCACACTATCTGCCTGAAGTTCATAACCTGAAATGCCTCAGCCAACAAGAATCATAATGCACATCATATGTGCACAAAGTTCTAAGGAGGATGAATCAGACACTAAGAAAAGAATTCAAAGATAGAAACAAAACAGCACTGAAAGTGTGGGAGGAAACACCACAAACCAATTTCTCATTTTATGATTTCTTTAGGAGTGGATAATCTGGAAGAATACATTTCATAAAATCAATATATCTATTCTTGATTATTGTAATTGCATACCTATTACATTAATTCCATAATAACACGCAGAAGAACTTCTTTAACGTAGGGGTGGTGGAGTACTGGAACTGATTGTGGAGTCTCCTTCTGTGGAAATATTCAAGACCTGTCTAGGTGCCTACCTGTGATCTATTGTAGGGTACCTGCTTTAGCAAGGGGGTTGGACTTAAATGGTCCCTTCCAACTCCTGCAATTCTGTGATTCTGTGATATTAAATTTGTCCACAGATGTTTATTGTGTCATGCTTAGCTGAAATTAAACTGAACATGTTTTTTTGCTTTAGTTTTGGATTCCTTATCTTAAATTTACTCAGTGTTTGGAAGGTGATTCTTATGCTCTTTCTCAAGCATAAAGCACAAAGTATGTAAATAAATGTAGGCAAAAAATATTCACTACTTAGGCTGTACTCTGAGAAATGTAAAATTTAGGTTCACATACCATCTTCACAGCATGGACTTTTAAAATAATTTTTTTCTTGGACTTACGATAAACTGTAGTGAAAGTTTTGAGGGCTGCTCCAAAAGTAATGTCTCCTTTTTTATTATGTTGCTGCATAACATCAGAGGTGGGTGTTGGTGGTATGGCAGTAGAGGTTCAACCTTCCTACCAATGTTCTGTTACACATTGTTGCTGTGCAAGAGATGGCAGCGGAGAGGCAGTCTGACAAAAATGGCATTTGACATGGAAATGCAGATGAAGGAAAAGTGTGTCACTGAATTCCTACATGTGGAAAAAATTGTCCCCATTGACATTCACTGATATATATTATGGAGATGAAACAGTTGGATGTGAGTACAGTAAGGTGGTGGGTGGTGTGGTTCAGCAGTGGTGACAGTGAAGATGAGTCACCTCTACTCGTGCTCATTTCTATGAGCACAGCATGCAGGCTCTTGTTCACTCTTGTGAAAATCCATAGCTATTCATAGTGACTGTGTTGAAAAATAGTATTCTGTAGCTGAGAGTTTGTTCTATGAACTAGTATATAGTGCACTTTATATCTGTTGTAATTTCCATGGAGATAAATAGGAGACATTACTTTTGGAGTGGCCTATGTTAGAAGCAAAGTATTTAAAAGCTCTGTGTAAATTGTGATTATGGCTTAGATGTAAGTACTTACTATGTTTATAAAAACTTCAGTTTTCAGAGACGATATATATAGAGAGAATAAGAGAATAATGGGAGAATAGAAACTCTAAAGATACTTTATTCCATCTCCTGAACAGATTATCCGACTGAATTGAACTGTACAAATTCAAAGTATGTGGTCTCTGGGAAGCTTTAAATTCAGACCAAGTAGAGCTACATCTTTCCTGACTCATGGAATACTGAGGAAAGTCTGTAGTCAATACTGTATTTAATAATACAGGTTAGTAAGCAATACTTTGACAGTTCTTAGATTCCTTCTTAAAAATACTGTCAAGTTGGATCTTTAGTAATAAAATGTAAAATAAGTTTTCTGCAGGTCTTTGTAGTTCTCTGCAAGTCTTCTCAGATGGGAATTTCTGCATTATGATTTATTATAAAACATTTTACTTCTATAACGGCGGCTTGCCAAGAAAAAACAGTATTACTTGGATCAAAATTAGAGGCTGGGCTTCAAAAGCAAGAAATTAATGCAATCCATGAGACAGAATGGTATTTTGCACTTTTTGATTTTTTTATATATATTTTTTCCGTTTTTTGAACTTCCTCTTAGTTTGTGTGCTAATGACAACATATGAAATTCACATAGCTAAACATCTGGAGAATGCATGAAACAGAAGCTGTTAGGGACAAATGAAAAACAATTAATGACAAACTGAAATGAGTGCATTACTGAACTAAGGATAGAAAAGCAACTAGACATCAGCCTCCTGTGAAAGTACAGGAAACACACAGAGGACATTTTCCCTGACTTAGGGGAATGTTTAAACAAGGATATTTTCTGAGTCAAGTGGACTGAAGGGGACTAGACAGTGAGATGACCTGGATGTGGAATCTGCAGAGTACAATGAAGGAGTTGTCCTCAGTTCACTGAGCTCATTTAAGCACAAGCATTCACAAGTAAAAGTTTGCAGCTCGGAAGATATGAGAACTAGAGATGATGGTGTGACTGAATTGTTTGAGGTCATGATGGAGAAGAAGAAAAAGGACGTAAATTACTGCTGAGACCCAAGAATGGAGTTTAATGAAAAAAGATGGCATTCAGGATACCATAAAGGAAAAGAAAAAATTTGTTAATAGACAGAAAAAAGGACAGCAAAAAGGAAAAATAAATTCAGTTTTTCATTAATTTCAAAAAAGTAGAGCTCCATGATTGCAGATTTTATGTCAAAAACCTTCAAGAAATTTTGTCCTAAAATTAAAAATTAAAAACTCCCCTCCCCATCCCCCATCTTAAAAACAAACAAAAAAGCAGTCAATGGACATGTTATCATAAAGGATTATGCTTTGGAAGTGTCTATTTTCCAGAAGCTACCTGCCGCAAAAAAAGATATAAGATCTGTATCAAAGAGAAATTTCCATAAAAGATGACAGTTTGTCAGCCAAGAGCACATCTGGTGAAAAGAAAGTATTTAGTTAATCGCCATAAGAGCATGAGCCACTGAAATGGATGTAGAAAAATCTTTATGACCTTTGTACAGAGAAAGCATTTCCAGGAAATATTGTCAGCGGCACCAATGAGGCATTACATTCATATACATACACTCATATATAAAACTTATTCCATTCTAAAGAACTAAATGAAAACAAGTGCTACTGCTTTCATTTAGTAGACAGATTTATAAGGTCTACATTGGTAACCAAGAAGCTGGAAAATTTATCTTCTTAATGAACAACGAAAAACAGAACATTTAAGATTATATGGAAGAAGTGTTTGCACTATAAAAATATGCATAACTGGTATGCCAAAAGTAAATTTACCCAAAAGTAAAAAATCTAATTTCATCAAGCTGAAAAAGTGCCAGTATAAAAGTAAATGGGCAAAAACTAATGGTGTGTATGAAAATTAAGGGTATACGTTAAAATAATAATTAAAATTAGGTTAGTAAAATCTGGAATGCAAAAGAACCATGTTTTGTTCATCAGATGTAGTGAATGAGAACCCAACTAACTTTTGGAGAGGGCCTGACTGATGAAAAATGAAGAGCATAAGAATTTCACCAGGAGATGAGACTTAACAGTCCAAGATCCCCTTTGTAATCCTGTGTTCCTAAATTTGAAGGCATATTTGGGCAATTGCAATCATTACTTTTTCTAACCCACAAGCAAGTCTGAATTCTAGAAATGCAAAAGTAAATCTGACATCCTTAACGATGAACATGGGAGACTCTTCATTTGAGATATGTCACTGCTGTCATTAAAGACATTGATGTGCTCTGGCTTCTCTGTCTCTTTGAGTGATGAGAGGCGTGCAGCATCAGTTCAAGACCTACATGACATCGATGAAATCTTTGGAACATAAATCTCTTGACATTGGCATAGCATACAATACTTCTTGCTTTTAATTCATTTCTGACTCAGAAAAGGGAGTGTTTTATTTCACTGCACAGTTGTACTGATTATTTTAAAGTATTACTTTTTTAAATTTCTAGTTCCTTTAAGCATATTAAAAATAATATAGTAGGGCCAATGCTGATGATGTGCTATCCTAAGCCAGGAGGAAAAACAGCTACAACAATACTCCTTTTGGAGAATAAACCTTCTGTCTTACAGTATCAAACAAACATTTAGCATAGATTTTAAGGTTTTATGATGCAAGGAACAAAAGCAACTGTATGCAAATAGGACATAATAAAGGCTGTCTTTCAAGATCAGAGCAGAATGCCTGTCAATACTCAGAGACAATGCTCCTGTGGAAGTATCCTGGCCTCATCTTGGTGGTATGATATAGATAATAAATGGTAATAAGGGAAAAATAAGTATTGACTGTGGGTGTGAAGAAACTAACCAACCTCCTCTGAGAGTGTGGGTTTTACCCCAAAATAATAATTCTGTGAGGAAATTAACAATGATGGAATTTGCTTAAGACAACCATCAGCCTCATTAAACAGTAACAGAAGTGTTGTCACAAATTTTTGGAGGAAAGGAAAAGTCAAAGTATAGAGGTACAAATATTTCTAAATGTTGGAAAAGACTTTGGAACTTGAAGTTGTACACAGAGGCTGTCAAACCTGCATTGACACCGCAAGAAGTTCCACACGAGCTCCACAACCTTGCTTTGGCCAGAAAGGATGTCTTTTTGTGGGATGCCTTGAGCAGTCAGTATACTAACAGCCTGGGAGGCAACAACTGAGTTCTCTGATAACTAGTAAATTACATATAATTCAGTCCCATTTTGGTTTAGATTGTCTGAATTGAGTAGCTTTTTTTTTTTTTGTGATGTCTGCCATCTGTGTTTCTTAAGAAATATTTTCATACATGTGATGCTTATAAAAGCACGCAGACACTCCAGGACTTTGCCCTTCATTTACCCAGCATGCTTTGCCTTTCAGCATCTCCCACATGTGGTGAGTGTCAGAACTTCAAAATTGTCTTTTGTATCCTGGAGTCTGGACAAGTTTATAAGATCATCTACTCAGAGCTTCCTTTTTCATTATTTTTTGGACAAGGTCGCTGCTATTTTCTCTGAAAGTGTTTTCATTTAACAAGTGTTAACAATCTTTCAACCTTCTCAACTGCTCCTCATAATTATCAAGATGATCAGTGAACTTTACAAATAAACTTTTCCTGTACATCTTATGAGGAGTTTCTCAGCAGCTCCTTACTCTGTAACTCTTTTCATTCTACACCAAACAGCTGATGAATTTTCAGCTGAGCAACCTGACTGAACAGTGTTGTTGAATTCCAGGTATTCCAGTCTCTAGCAAATCCACAACAGTAGTTCAAATAGTAGATACTTGCATAATGAAATAGCTCTACTATTAGTTGTCTATGAGGGCATGTGGATGGAGAGGATCACAGGCCAACATTCGGAAATCCTCTTTTTTGTGTGCCACCAGAAATCATAGACCCGCATGCATTTCAGAATAGTTTATATCAGACTTTAGAGCAGCTAAAGATAAAACACAACAGCACTGTGTGCAACAGAAATGCATGAGAATATGAAACCATATTTTTAAGGTCTTCAGAAAAATAGTTAGCCCCATATATAACATCACACAGAGCTTTCACAGGTCTAAGTATCAAATCCACTGAGAAATAAAATGGTTTGGCCAAGTTAAGACATATTTTCATGATGAGAACTTGCATAAAAATTGCATACCACCTACAACTTTGAGAAAATAGGAAGCATTTAAGTAATGTGTAGACCGTCTGCCCAAAAGGGGAGAAATGAAATTGTCACCTCTGAAGGTCAGTGTTACAAGAAGCATCAAAAGAAACACATTTAGTTTTAACTGCTTACAAATATTGTTTTGCCACAAACCTCAGGACCTTTTTATGTCTTGGGAGGTAGTTCCATTTAGATTAGGTACTTCGTTATTGTCTGTTCTACTTATTTTCTTCTCCCTGTTGACTTCAAATACATGATTCATAACCCTAAAAGATATTACTTCCTTTAGCCATTTGGTCGCAACCTGGACAATACTTGAAGTTTAATTTGAACTTTAACTTCTTGAAAACATAATTAAATCAGTGTAAACAGCAGCCTATGAGGAAGTCATCTAGCTGATAATTCATTACTACCAATCTGTCTCTAGTTTGCCTGTGTGCATGGTACCCTCACAGTAGTATGAGAGAGGCAGCAGATCATTTCTATAAATTAGAATCAATAGGGGGCTGAGTACTAAGCTCAGTGGAATATCCTCTGGGCAAGTGGAAATTTTAGAAACTAAGGGCTTAGTATTAGTTGCTTGGTTTCTTTCATCAAGGTAAGATTGAAAAAGATTAATTATAATTTATGGAATATTAATAGCTGTAAGGCTTTTGAGTGGATATATTTCTTCGACGTTAAAATGAAGGCTTCTGTAGGTTTCAAAGAACAATATTAACATGCTGAATGTTTTTAGCTTTAGCAAGTTTTTACTTTGTATTTCACTAAAGGTTCTTTATTATTTTTTCTTCCACTGCAAAATGGTTTTTAGGGAAAAAGTTAATTTATAACTAAGAAATTTCATTTCTAATATCTTTGAAATATACCTCTTGACTCAAAAGCAGAAAAAGCAGAAGAGGAAATAGTATTCATAGTGTACTTCTGTTAATGGTGTAAACTTCATCATTTATTTATTTGTAAAGTTTGGAAAATTCATTCTATTTTTTTTTACTTTAGTGAGAGCTCTGATTCTCAGGGCTATACAATAGGTGAGAGTCTGACCCCCCATCATCATGAATATGATTATGTAATAGATATTTCTGACATTCAGAACATGTATCCATATGAAGGACTAATAACTCCCTTTTGCTGAAATGGTTACAAAGCTGCATTTCACAGTCATAAAGCAAATGGTGGAGTCCCACGGCCCCCTTCTGTCACCAGTGGACACAAAACACTGCTTTTCTCAATGGATTAGGGCTGGCATAAAATAGAATTTATTTTTTTTTTTAACAGTTAGCATATAATAATTCATGCTAAGATCTACATTTATTAGTTTCAATATACATTAGCTTCTCACTCAATTCTATTATCATTTAATTTGTTATTTTCTACCTTCTTGTACTTTAGTTTTGCTTACAAGTCCGAATATTTTCATTTAACATAGATTATAAATGCTTTGGTGCAGGGAATGTGCCTTTCCTGATGTTGTGAAGTGCACTCCTTATCTATTCTGTGGTATGGATAATACTTAATAAGACAATTTAGGTCTCATAAATCTAAATGAAATGTAGTTCTGGGAACCTTGGTATTATAAATTGAATATTTTCCATGCCTTGCTTTTATCAAGCAGCACTTATCTCGAGCATAATTACATGCATGTGACCAATAAACAGTTGCTAAACAGATACTACTGTCTCATATAAAGTATTTTATTCTGACTCATGTAGAACTTTTACTTTCTGCACTTTGTTTCTAAGGATACAGTCACCAGCATGGAACATTTTCCTGAGGAACTCATCTGTTCCTGCTGCTTATCCCTCACCTGAAGTCATAATCTTTTGTTTGTGGCTATAATCGGCTCTGCAGAAACTAATTGTGAAGTCACAGGCACAAGATTATGACTTAAGGGCAGAACACTCAGCAGGAATAAGTGACCTCTAAAACAGGAGGCATCTCTTCCCATGCAGATTGTCTGAATGAAAAAGGGAGAAGGGAAACATTTTTAAGAAGAAAATGTTTGTTCAGATTTCTTAAAAAAAAAAAAATTGGCCTTGAAAGAGTAAATTTGAAGTGAATTTCTCTGTATATAAAGGAGAGGTATATATTCAGTATCAGCTGAATTATGAAACCTGGTTTCTAATTTCTCATTTGATTAAATGACAAATAAAACTATTGATGCAATCAACAATTTCTCTATCTTTTCACATAAAGCTGGAACCATATAACATCTCATTTCCTCTGTTGCTGACTCAGTTATAAAACGGGTAAAATCTTTTTTCCTTTTTTCCTTTTTTCCTCATGTAGTGAACTGATCAGAGGGACCTGTATTTGATAGCTTACTAGGGGAATGTTCAGATGAATACACTTCTTGTGAAATAGCAGTATTAAAGAATCAGAGAGGTTTAATTAATCTATTTATTCAATATTCAAAAAGAATATTCAAAAGTGTGACAGTACAATATTGTTTATACTAACAAAATTTTTTCTTCGGTACTTTTCTGAGAAAAGGTAACTCTGAGAGCCTAACAGTGAGAACTGCTATAAATGCAAGCAACTTTTAAATTCTCCTGGAGATGCTTCTTGAAAATCTCTATTTATGATATGTGTGTTGAGATAAGGACTATAAATATGATTCCATCACCATGATGGATTGATTCATCCACAGATGGTGGATGTGTACTCCTGAAAGGACTATTCTAACCAAAATGTTAGTGTTGGTATCAGCTATTAGTCTTTTTAGGGGCTAAGTGAAAATGATCATTCACTTAAAACAGAATTCCTGTATTTCATGTTTATAATTTGTGCACATTCAGTGGTAAATAAATTGTTTCTTGCAATTGTACAGCTATTTTGATTCTGGTAATTATCACTCTAAGAATCTTGTTTTTTTTTTTTTTTTTTTTTTTTTTTTTTTCATGTTACAGTAAGGTTTTGTTCTTCTTAACTTTCTCTTTAGTATGTGATTCTTTTATCCTGACGTTTTATTATGAATGCCTTCACATCTGCTTTGATCAAAGATGTGAACTTAGATGGCTGCCCTTAAAAAATTTAGCAACTACTGCCCAGAAATCACTGTTTATTCAACTATAATCATCTCGCTAATTTTGTTCCCAGGGATGTTAGCCACCAACAGGTTCAATTTTTTTATTTTTTTATTTTTGTTAAGGACAGCTTAGTGGAAAGTGTATATTTTTTTCCTGGGAGTTCAGGTAGATGTTTCTATGCATCAATTTTGTAATCTCTAAATGGGAGAACGTGATCATCTTTCTATTTTATTCTATTTAATTTTTCAAGCTCAGTAGCTATAAAAATGATATCAAATAATTACAAGTATTGGGAAGTTGCACTATACGCTAGTATACTTCTTTCTCAAATGCCATTTACCATTTATATGTGGAATTGTGCAATTTCTGTGTGCAATTGTGATCACTGGCCAAACAAATTAAATGTATAACTAAACATAGAATTTTATATTCCTATGTTTTGAAAAAAAAAACACCCACATACAAACCAACCCCAAAATATCCCTTAGAGGCATCTGAGTGTGCTAAATTTGCAAAAAATTTATGGAGTATCTGTGTTTATTAAAAGGGAAGATATATATTTTAAAAAAATATAGGATTGAATTTTGCAAAAACTATCACTATCATTAGAGCACAGATAGCACTAAAAAAGCAGGGAAAAATGAGAAAGGATGGAAGGCAATTAAATGAAAACTTTTAACTCTCACAGGTACTGTTAGTGGCAGATGATATTACAATTTTCTTGAAAACTATAATAGCTGCATAAAAACCCATGTTCCTTAATAGCATGTAAATGAACTACAGCCTTTTAAAAGGTTTAACAGGCAAACATATTTCTTTTGATAAATACTTTATGCTTTTTCTCTGTAATGATCCAACTTGTTTTGTACACTGCTGGAGGGTTAAATTCTCCCAGCATTTCTCCTGGACTTTACAAATCCTAAAATTACTGGTAACAAAAATATTTCCAGTTTAATCCCACTAATTATCATTATTCCAGGGCAGAGCACTGTAGACATAATACTCACTGACATAATAACACGGATGAACTGAATAAGAATGCATCTAACACTACTTGGAACAAGACTGCCTCTCTTTATGACCCTGTTTTTATATGCAAAGAATAACAACATTGTAATGATTTTAAAGTTTTTATCATTATGTACACAGTAAATGCTTTTATGGAAAATCACATTAAACAAATTCCAGCCTGCAAGGAGAAAATATAACCATAATTTAGGTCCCCAGTTCGTATATAACTTCACCTGAATGCTGCCTTTACCGTAGAGCAAAGAAAAAATGTATCTTTTTATGCTTATAGAAATGGCTTCATTAAAAGGTTTAAACGTATCTACCACAGGACCAATACAAATTTAAATACTAAGGAAAAAAACAAAAAGTTTAAGTTTTACTTCATGTTTTTAATCAGCTCATCATCAGGTGATGCCTTAAGTATCTGAAATTAGAAAAACAACAATACATCATTGTGCACAGGAGAAATGATCTATCTTCTATGACATACAAAAAGTTAGTAAATTTATTTGGTAAAAAATATTAGAAGATGAAATATCAAATATTTTTATAGACTCTTTTTATGTTATGAAGCAAACCGCACCAGAGTTAAGGACATAATTCAGCTACAGAATAAACACTGGAGAAAAAATAAAAATGATTTAGAGGATTCCTACTTTATTACTACTATTATAATAAACGTTTCATGCTCACTTTGAGTTTTCATGAATATTTAAAATTAGGCTTCACTTGTCAGATTAAATAAATACAATATATTTTGTGAAGCATAATCTTCAATCCTTAATTGCAATAGTTTTGATGGCCATAAGTGTGATTCAGTGACATGATATATTAGATCATATTAGATTAGATTATATAAGTGTTATGCCTCTGCAACACACTATAAGTATAGCTTTCAAGACTCTTTTTAAAAGTGATCTTTATCTTCTTCAGCTTTCTAAAATATAATTAGGGATTTCTCCATTGATTTATTTTGCTAAGGAATGGGCTTCTAAATTCTTTATTTTTCTTTAGTGTTGTTTAATTAAAATATGTTTTATTCTTTGTTTAAATTTTCATGTCTAGAGCCAGAAGTTCTTTAACAAAATTAAGTCAGCAGTGGAAGAACTTCAATGTGGACTAAGGGTACATCGAGGTTGCAGAGTAGCTGCTTACAAATATTCTGGAACTGGGAAGTCTGAGAATTCCAAGTAGTCCAATATTCTGATTCTTAGAAAGATGATGGGAATTTTCTAATTATCAGGGTCCACTGGAGACATAAGAGACATAACAATCTCTGACATAAGAGATTTGATCTTCAATTTAGAAGGTGAAAGAGCATCACGCAATCCCTGTGAATCTGTTGTAGTCAAAGCCAGGAATAGAAAATCAGAAGCAAAAGAACTGAAGAGAATGTGTAATTTTTACTATGTAAAGATGCTTTTAAATAACTTTTAAATATCTTTTTCCTTTATGTAACTACACTAAAATAAAAATGACACAAATTCCTTTTTAACCATCAAGTAGGTATAGATATATTTGATGAATTCCTTAAGGGTAGAAAAAAAAGTAAAAACAATCCTCCAGTAAGTATATAGAAAATGCACAAGCATAACATCCAGTGAGGGCCAGAGCACCCAATTTCCAACTATTTTAGACTGTTCCCTTGTGAATGTGTTACCTCAAAATATTTCTGTACTTACTATGTCCACTGAGAATTTTGAGATTCTTATCTTTATTTTTTATAACCAGCCACCAGAACGGTCACATTTCTTCACCAACATCAATGGTGTACTTCTTCCTATCTTTGAAAAAGTGTAATGGTCCTAACGTCTAAATGTAGTTATGTCCTTTGCAGTTCTAACATATGACAAGTTTCCAATTCATTTTGTACCTTTAGTTATATTTTCTATTAGAAAATGAAAATGATCACATAGACAAAGGTGGTAAAGTGGAAAACTGCCTTTGATTAGTTTTTTGTTTAACTAAAGAAATCTCAGTAATCTCAATCAAGAGATTCACTTTTTAATACTTCAGATGCTTCAGTTTCCAAAGAAGGCTGCCAATATGCAACTACCTCATAGATTTAAAACAACAACAAAAAAAGTTACTTTAGAATCCAATGTTTTAGTCACAAAAGGGTATCAAAGATAACTTTTATTTTCTAATATTATCATACTATGACCTTGTTTCTGTTGGAAAGTGTTTTATTTAGATTAGTTTCCTCTCTTAAGGATTTTTTTGTTGCATGAAAAAGAAGGGTATCCTTCACACAAAATTTCTGTAAAAAATCCAAACTTGCATGGATTTCTGTGTGTTAAGAAATGCAGGGAGAGACATTCAAACTCATTAAACTTTAAACTTAACCTTTCAGTAGTCTGCATTCAGATATAGATCAGTTTGTGAAGGATGAGTTAGATATTAACAATTTTGCACTGTACGATTTTGAGGCTATATAATTATTAGTTCTCTGGGAGAAGATATGTTTCCAAAGTTTCTCATAGTTTTGAAACAGAACAATAGCCCGTTCTCTTGTTATCTGTTATATTTCAAACTCCTTGCCTAAATATTCTAATGTATGATTTTTTAAAACACTTAATGTTTTATTTGTTGTACAAGAGCACACAGAAAGGGGATCTAGTACAGACATTAAATTTTCTTGTTTGACATATGAAATGCAAAACAAGTCACACAAATCAATCAAATTTTAGTATACAGGGAAGGGTTTGATTTCCTTTATCGTCTTTTTTTTTATTATTATTATTATTTTGCCACTAATTTTGGGCAATAAATTGGATTGCCAGTATACCACTGAGCACTATATTATTTTCTTAACTCACGCCAATTGCATTTTAAATAACACAATGCTAATGCACTATGAACATTGAGAATTCATCAAACTTAAATATTATTTCCATAAACACATTTCAGTATTTCTTCTATAGCTAGAAATAATTAAAAAAATGCCAAAAATGAATTATTATATAAATACTTGCACATCTATTTTTACTTTAATAGTAAATGCAAATGTAAATGTTTAAAATAATGTATAACTTCCAGTTGCCAAATTATTTTTATCTATAAAATTATTTAAAACCAAGACCTTAACATACATTCAGTCATGATCCTTGTGGAATTATTTTGCTCTCTATTTTTTGAAAGTCAAAGTCAAAGAAAGATATTTTTGAGTACATTTCTTTTTTTTTTTTTTTTTGAAGCTGATAAGAGAGTGAGAATGAAGGCAAAATACAAACTTTTGAAGGGATGATACAGATTTCTTCTGGGTTCCCCAGTTCCCCAGAGCAGTATGTAGCCACATTACTCAGCAAGGTGATGCAGAGTCATAGCTTACTTAAAAGATTTCCAGAATTTTTTGATTCCAGTACCATGTGTGCTGTTTTGTTTTCTCCTCATGCTTCCAGATGTTCTAGGACGTTGGTTTGACTCATTGGTCCTTTGTCAGCTCACAGCGCAATGAAGTCCATGAATTCCTCAGTAAGTTCTGAAGACACCTGCTAACCAGGGTTGAGCCTTTTGAAGCCACAGAGATGCCTGTAAGGCATTAATATAGAAACTGCCAGGAGATGGTGCTGAAGGCTGTCTAGCAGAGACCATGGCTCCTGCAAGACAGATAAACATATTAATCCTCATGTGCTCCAAAGTGCTTTATGGCACAAGTTCTTAACAAAACGGATTCCAGCTCAGATGTTGATGAATCTGGTAACAAGGAAATTTTCAAACCCTACAGATATGTCAACATCCAGAAGTCCCTTCCAGTGCCTGTGATTTTGTGTGATTCTGGGATTCTGTGTTAAACGTCAACCACAAAACTTTTCCTGGTAGAGTTCAGAACATCCACATTTTTCACCCCTCTAAACTTTATGAATTATGTAGTTCTCAGTGATGCAAGGTTAATTCCTCATACCCTCATATATTATTATTTTTATTTTTGTGTGTTTGCTATATAATCAACTGTGACAATACTGTGTGGTCTTGCTGTATGTCTCACCTCTGAAATAGTCCATGTGTCCATGTTGTGGAAAGTAGGAATAGCAGTTAAGTTTCAAGAATAAAAGCAGAAGTTAGAAGGTTGAGAAATAAAAGTTTCTGTTGAGGAAAAAGTCACAAAAATCATGTCAGAGATAAAAGAAAACAATAAACAACTGTGATTACTATCCCTCACTTGATGCACTTGTGTCAAGGTAAAAATTTCTATTTTTTAAAAATCTATTTCTAGAAAGTTCTTTCATATCTTCCATAAAGAGACAGTGCAACTGTGAGGCTAGCTTCAAAGCACTGCCAGCATAGACTTAGAAAAAACAGCTTGTTTACATTTACTCATTTATTTGTCTTAGAAAAAACAATCTTCGTGTTTCATTCAATTTAAAGTAGATCTGGTACTCATATTTCCATTTAATGGTTTATATAATTTAATCTGACCATTGCCTAGCTGAATTCACAAATGGTGAGAACGCAAAGCCTATAGCTACAAACCATTTATTCTTTGTTTCATTCTCCTCTCTTCCTTTCTTTTCTCTTTGAATGGCAGATGGGATCTAGATATTCATTTTTATGAATATGGATATTCAAGACAAAATAAGGTGGATATTTAAGCCAAAATAATTTACTTCTTTGCTCCCTCCTCATGACTTTGCATTTCTTTTATTAACCTTTGTATCCCTGAGGTGGCTTTTATTCCCTGTTTTTAAGATAACCCTGTATCTGTGCTATATCCAGCAAGTCAGCATGCATATACATAGATGAAGATAATAAAGTTTATAATTAGAAAGTACAAAAAAACATTTGTAAGGGAAATAAAAATCTCTTGAGTAGGACCTAACTCAGAGATTTAGCAAAGATTTCCCTAGGAAACATGATTCGGCACTTTGCAACTTTTTTGCACTTTCCTATAAATCATCTAGTATTTTACACTTTAAGGCTGATCAGCGTACTACAGAGGTAATAGTTCTGACTAGAAGTGGTAGTTTCTATTAAAAGAATAAAAAGAGACAATTTAATAGAGTAAGCAAGTAAACAAGACTAGATCCAAATCGAGATTCTCTGATTTCAAGAAAAATATGAAACAGGTACTTCTCAGGATATAAGGAGGAGCGTATCATTACACAATTTCTTCTCATTTGCATTTCATAAAAAATGAGTCAGTATACAATCTTGCTAAAATGTTCCCTAGTGTCATTTAGGAAGTTACAGTTATGTGAATTCACTTTCACTAAAAGAAACATTAGCTAAAGTCATAAAGAGTATTCATTTATTCTTGCTTCCTGTTTACATGCCATAGATGCTTGTTTGTAGGAGTTAATACTTTTGAAACTTTGGTTGAAAAGTTTGATGTAGTTAATAACTAAGTCATTGCTGGGTTTTTTAGTTGTTTACAAAAATTAGTATGAATATGAAAAATTAGCTAGCTTGACTGTGGGAGATTTTCATTTGTTTTCCATTCTTTTCAAATTCCAGAATGGAAAAAGAATAAGTCCTCCAAAGATAGAAACACTTTCTATTGTAAAAAAGGCTGTATATTTAAGACTAGTATAGTAAATATATTGTTTTCAGGCAAATCTATATATGGGAGAATACACTGATTTCTCTACCAGAGATTCATCTCTAGTTACCCAGAATTGCTAGAATACTAGAAGCCCAGGAGTCTGAAATAGCATCAAATGGCTATGCATCAAGTTCTATGGTTGCAATGACCATAGTAAAAGGTTAGAAATCTATTTTACAATTAGTTACAGAGAGAAATTTTAGATTCTATACGTCTACGTAATGGATATACAACATAGAGCTGAACTGCACCTTTTGTGATAACCCCCATCCTTCTAATTAAAGTATTATCTGAGCTACATATTTTCCATAGGATCTTGTAGTAACTTTATTGTTTTGTGTATGTGTATGCTTTAATGTTTATCATATTGATTTTTTTTCATATTCTCACCAAAAACTGGAATGTATCATTCTTTTGCTATGAGATGGAGAAAGAACATAATATTATAAAGCAAGGACAACTGCAATTAAAAAGTCTACAGTGATTTGTGTACAACCACTGCAATATCAACATAGTCATATATAGTTGTATGATATTATGATGAATGCTGTGTTCAAGAAATCACATAAGTGATGTTTTTTCCCTTTACTGATAGACTATTGATAAAAATTAACTTTTCTTTCAGTCATGAGTTTTTGTCAGGTCCTCAATTACTTAAACCATTATTCTACAGCAAAGATTTTACAAGGTATTATTTTCCATAAGATAAATGTGGCAGAAGAAGAAAAAAGAAAGAAAAAAAAGGAACAATTTATTATAATGAAGATATACATGGCATTACATCCAAATCCATTAGAATATAGGGTGATTGAAAAAGTATATTTAATTGGCTTACTGTCAAAAAGAAGTTTTTGCATGAGAACCACTTTTCACAATAGCATTCAGTCCCTGATGTCATCAGGATAACTTAGAAAAAGAAATATAGTTAATGGCCTATCTCAGGCTCCAGCTACTGTAGTGCAGTGCAGAGCAATGCTACAGATGTCCAACAAAGATTTGTATATAAGACAGCACAAAGCCATATAAAAATGATAGCTGAAGTCCCAGAAATATAATAGATATGACTGTATTATTTCCATTTGTGGATCTCTCTTACTTGAAGGAGTTCAGGTACCTCAGTGCACTTCTAAATGATTTAAACATATTTTGAATATTATTCTGAATTCAGTCTGGATAATATGTTTAAGTGATTTCTCAGCATCTCAGTTTCTTCATCTGTTTAATTGTGATCATGATATTTACATATAATTCTAAAGAGACTAGGGGATCTTAATCACTGAAGTATAAAACATCTTAAGATCTATAGTTAAGAGTGATGTATGATTACACAGTATTCCCAAGAAAAAATGTTAAGGTATGAGAAGAGTGAGGGAAATGAATGTAGTAATAAATAAAGAAATTAGAGAATCACAAAATTGCAAGGGTTGGAAGGGACCTCTAGAGATCATTAAGTCCAGATCCCCTGCTAAAGCATGTTTCCTACAGTAGGTCATACACGTAGGCCATACAGGTAGGCATCCAGACAGGTCTTAAATATCTCCAGAGAAGGAGACTCCACAACCCGTCTGGCAGCCTGTTCCAGTCTTGTGTCATCTTCAAAGTAATTAAGCTTTTCCTCATGTTTTTACGGAACTTCTTGTGTTCCAGTTTGTGCCCACTGCCTCTTGTCCTGACACTGGCACCAGCACTACTAAAAGAGCCTAGCCCCATCTTCTTGACACCTGCCCTTTATTTTTTTTCTCCAAGTTAAACAAGGTTTCTAAGCCAATCCTCATAAGAAGGATGCTCCAAGCCTCAAATCATTAGAATACTTAGAAGAAGTTTTTTTCAAGATATAGTTTGAGAACTTCTCTGTTTTGATAGGCAGGGAGTGGCTCTGAACTTCAAAACTATATTCCACTCCATTGAGATCTTCCCTTCCCTTCCCTTCCCTTCCCTTCCCTTCCCTTCCCTTCCCTTCCCTTCCCTTCCCTTCCCTTCCCTTCCCTTCCCTTCCCTTCCCTTCCCTTCCCTTCCCTTCCCTTCCCTTCCCTTCCCTTCCCTTCCCTTCCCTACAGCTTGCACATTTATACTAATTGTACTGAATCATAATTTAGTATCTTATTTCTGAATGTCCTAGCATTCATATAGTGTAACTACTTCGCACACATAGGAAGAAACTCTATGAGTCTTGAAAAGATGATGAAAAGAACAAGATTGATGTTACATTTCTGTATAGCTTTTTCTCAGAAACCAAGACACAATTATACCTCACAACTAAATGACATCTTTGTGGTCTTGTTAATATTCTCTATGTAATAAACCAAAGCACATTGGAAAAATTACAATATCTCAGGGAATAGAGCATATAGAGAAGTAATACTTTGAATGAATAACCATGTATTTTCAGATTGAGATGTGATTGAGACGGGTTAAACAACAGTAGAGATGACAATACAGGACCAGTATGAAAAGTATGATTGGTCAGATACATTGACATTAAGTACTGACATAAATCAAGAATGCAAGACATTATAAATATTTGAGGTAGACATTCTGACATAGCACAGATGCATTAAGAGTGTATGAAATTGGTTAGATCATTGGGCAGAGAATCCCAAAGTTAGTAAAAATATTTAGTTAAGACAAATTGAAAGAACATTCAAGTTTTCTGAAGATCAGACATCTCGCTTGAGGTGTGGTACTGTGGTTTAACTAGCTTTTTTGTTTCTCTCTGCTGCTTATGTTCAGCAAAGAATTTCTTTTATTCTGAATAGTTCCCCAACTTTTACAGGGTTTATCAGTGACTCCTGTACTGATAAAAGGCAGGGATGCAGCCAAAGAACTTAACATAAGGACTATTTTCCTGCAAGTTAATCTTTTAAAGAAAGTGATGGAACTTCTGACACAAGATATTTAAAACTGTGCAGAACAAAATGCTAAGGAGAGTGTTGAAAAGAGCAATACTATGATGATGGATAAATTGTGAAAATGACAGAATGACTTACTAAGTCTTGTTAAGCCTCATTGCTATTTGATGGCTTTTTTTTTCCATTTTCTTTAAACTAAATCCTGTATTTCCAAGTTCCAACTGAAAGAAGGATTGGATTGGAAAAGATCTCTAGGAACTCTATAATTGAATCTAATATCCTGCTCTTACAGAAAATAAAGTCAAAACCTATCACCTCTTCCACAGCAAAAATGTTAACATATCAAGGAAGAGTATTATTGTCAAATTTTTACCTTTCCTGAAGGTAGTAGTATTTCTAATAAGGCATACATTTTTTTAGAATAATATTGTCAAAAGTATTTAATCTTTGGATCCTGGAAACCTTCATGAGAAGAAACTTCATTAAAAAGAACTTCATATGGACTTTTGCACTTTCAGTGTTTATTAACTTCTCCTTTATGAGATTTTATTAACTTCTAGCATTGTGTATTCATGATTGTTCCAGCCAAAATGTTACTACTGTGTTTTTCTTACCCTCACTCATCTAAGTGTTCATGGTCAATGCACTATCATTAAGAAAGTTTCATTGCTTTTATTCTGCCAACCATAGCCTGGGCATGCAAATGTCAACCAAAGTCTGATCTGATCCATTTATCATCAATTAGATAGTGCTTATACATTGTTTTGACAAAATAAGAATTATTTCTTCTACAAAAAATCAAAATAATCATTAAATATAAGTTGGGGTGCTTTTGTTTGAATTTTACTATGACCTAAGACACAGAACAAATCAGGAAATGTTTCAGTCATAGAATCAGAGTAGCCAAGGTTGGAAAAGACCTCCAGGATCAGCTAGTCCAATTGTCCACCTATCACTAATATTTCCCACGAAACCATGTCTTGCAGTACAACATCTAAACATTTCTTGAACACTTCTAGGGACAGTGGCTCTGCACTGGGGTGCCCGTTTTAGCACCTGAGAATCATAGTCTGAAACTGATACATTCAAAGAAAGAGAAAACAGATTAGTTCTCTTCAACTAAATGTGCCTAAAAGCGACTAAACATAGGTACTTCCACTGTGTAATTTGTCCCTCTTCTGATAAAAATAGCTTCTTTGGGAGATCTAGCTTAAAATCCATATACTGTTTTGCTCTGTGAACATATAAGATAAATGAATATGCTTCGGTTCTTATTGATGTAGTTTTTCTTTGCTATTGCTTTTTTTTCTTATTTTTCTTTTGTTCTGCACTTATTATCACTACTTGTAGCAGAGCCAAAGGCAACAGGCATTCATACGTTAGTTATTGCACTTATAAAAAAAAAACAAAAACAAACGTCTGCTCAGCATGCACATTTTGGCAGATTTCCTTGTGCAGTCAACTCATTACTAGGCAATAATTTTGCTTCCTATGAATTTTGAGGCTGTCTTGGGTGATTCTTTCAGAAAATTTGAGTTTGGAACTGCTGGTGAATAGAAAAAATTCTGAATGAAATGAAAAATGTTGAAGTGTTAAAATGTACTGTGTTCTGAAACCTGCTGAGAACTGCATAATTTATGGACTTAGTACCTAGCTAGATGTTATTGTCTCACTCCAATTTATAGGAGGGAGGTGAGGATCTTTTAATATCTGTATACCCGGCGTGAGGTTAAGAAACAACGGTTCAAATGCTGGTCCAACCCGTTTATTATAAATCCTAATCAGGGAGACAGGGAAGGGAAGGAGGGTGATAGAAAAGATAGGAAAGAAGAAAGAATCATGTAAAGCAGCGATAGTCACCACCAGGATCCAGCAGCGGTCCCGTTGCACACCCTTTCGAAGGTCCGATGCAAAAGCAGCAGGGGCGGGAGAGCAGCAGCAACGTGGCCGGCCTTGGGCAGCAAGCAGGTGGCAGGAAGAAGTCGCAGAGCCAATCCGGGAGGAAGCAGCAGGACTCAGGTAGCAGGCCCAGGAGAGTCCGTCAGCATGCAGGAATTCTGTAGTGAGGAATCTTATGGCAGACACCTATCCTCATGGTTGTTGATCCCTCTTTTATCCTCCTTTTTTCCCTGTCTACGGGACATCCCTGCCCTGGATGCTTGAGCAAGAATCATGTGAGTACCCCCTGAGATGGCCATCTTCCTTGAGATACATCCACACAAAAGACCGCTTCACGGCCATTAAGCTGCAGCTTATCTCTCTCTCGTTGCCCCTGATCTTGTCCATCTGTGTCCCTCAGACAAAGGATTTCACAACCCTTCCCCAAGACTTGTCCATCAATGATCTCCAGACAAAGGATTTTTCAACCCTTGCCCCTGACTTGTTTGGACTTGTTCATCTGTGTCCCCAGCAGTTACACAGTATAAAACAGTTCTCAGTAATAATCAGGCTACTTTTTAGAATATAATTATTGCCATAGGAGACCAGACTGAACAGTGAAGAAATACAGTGTCTGACAAATTTCAGGGACATTTCCCTTTTTTTAATTCCTGACCTCTTGCTGCAGGTTTATTATGTTCTTTTTAAAAAAATATTTTTATTTATTATGTTATTATTCTAACAAATATCACAAAGCAGTTAAAACAACATAAATAATATGGGTATAGAAAAATGTACAGGGGGCAAGGAGCAAATGTTTAATTCTTTACCCCTTATCTCTGGACTATAACTCAGAAGTGAGATCATCATTTGTGAATTTTTTTTTACTTGGAACTGGATCAGTACAATTAGTGAGAAATACGGCTGTAGGGAAGGTTGTTAAAGATACAGTATAAATCTTACCTTGAGTAAGGTGATGCAGTGTAGGTTCAGTGTATATTTTTTGATGGAGTTTGTTTATCTTATGCATGGAATGATACAAGAAAATTTTAGCCTGTAAAAATGATTGTTTGCAGGCTAACAAAAAATATTCAGGAAAAGGATTTACTATACATTTCAATGAGAGAAGGCTGAGGTAATTTGGGAATTTTGTGATGCAATTCCATGTCATTGGGCAGCTATTATAATCAGACAGGTCAATTCAATTCTGATTCAATTTTGTGGAAAATATTGTGGACAGTGAAGAGAATTACCTTGCCTTATTAGTTCCTCATTTTTTTAAGTCCCCATTATCATCTTGCTGTTTATGATTTATTTATTTTTTTTTACTCTGCTAGTCTTTATAGGAAATATAAAATATTCATAACTAGAAGAGTTACAGCTTTATTTTATTTTAAGTATTATTACATTATTGTGAAGTAATCTTTCCTAAATGGTGACTATAATGGTATTTTTAAGAAATTGCTTTAAAATTATGATTGATATTTTATGACCAACATAAATCAAACTAATATTATGTGAAGCTGACTTGTTGCTTTCTTTGCTTGATTGCTTAATATGAATTCAAAGCATAATTTGCTAATGGAGAGATATGAGAACTGAAGTTGCATTACATGCACATATTAAAATTTGAAGAAAATACAGAATGGAAAATTAAGCATAAAGAGGGCAGGTAAGAACAAAGTCAGAGGAATTTGAATAAAGCTATTTCACAATTACATGACTGCTAGCATATTCTAGTAGGACTTCTGAGGAACCAGAACCACTGGTAGAATGAGAATAATCAAATAATTTCCCTGCTATTTGTGTCCAATTCAGAGACACTGTATAAATCACCTCTTTGCACCAAATTATTTATCTTTGTTACCTTTTTATGATTGGAAGATTCAAGCAATTTTGACAATTTTATTAAATGAAATACCTAAAATCTCAAATTTTTTTTAAGTCATTCTCATTCAGGAAAATTTATAAACCATATGTAGTCTCATTTTGATCATTCAAATATCCAACGGCACCCAGAAGCACAGAAATACCAGGAAGCTCTTGGAGTAGTCTTTAAAGATTGAAGCTGTTAATGCATTAAATTGAGTTTCCCTTTACTGATTCAGCAGTAGAAAGATGGAGACAACATAAGGTGATGAGTATTTCACAGAAAGGAAAATTCAGAGTTAGCAATACATGAAGTTTGTTCAGGAACATTTCTTCAGCAAAATGTAATAGTATAAACTAGGAATGGTACGAACTAGGAATGAATTTCTACTGGAAAAGCTGGTCTGCAAAAATGCTGAAAGGGAGCACAGCTTTTATTATTTTAGTACCTTAATATTGATTTTAGTAATATTTTGTATTATTATTTAATATATTATACTACTAATAACAAATAATTCAGTTAACTTTAGCAATGTAAGGGATTCAGTAGGGACTAACTGATCCAGTGGCAACTCAGCACCATCACATTCAAAATAATTCAGGAATTCATAGGCTATCATCAAGCTGAACAGAAAATAAAAGCTTAGAAAATATGCCTCCAGTTTTAAATCTGACTCTAATTTCTCTTTCTTACAGAACTTACAGAGATTATTTTTGAAAATTTTAGCCATTAATTTATAATAATTTTAATAGAAATTGCCCCTAGCTGAAAAACTGAAACAAACCTGTATAAACCAACTGGCAATAAATTGTAGAAAGCAATCTTCTACATATTAAAATTGTTCATTATGTGTGAAACTGTAAATAGTGATTCAAGCATGGTATTGCCTTCTTTTGTCCAGTGCACCACTTACAAAACCTATTCCTTACAAACATCATTTATCATTCTGTCTTCTTTAAAGAAGGGCAAGTACAAATTAATTCAGAATAAGAGACCTGCTTATTTATATAGTATTCTGGAAGCTGATGGAACTTTTTGGCTTCATGTAGATCTGTCAATGTGTCAACACTCATGAATTTATCCTACTGTTTAATTTTATGTCTCTTATATTGTTTGTATGAAAACACAGCCTGTCAGCACTCATTCTTTCTCAGTATCAATGAGATGGCCTGCAGCCATAGAAAATTATTTTCCTTTGTATGATGTGCATGAATTACACAAGGTAAATGTGTTTTTCTTTCCAGCTGTAGTCATTCATTGAAACAATTTCACCCAAGTCTTCAGTTAGGAAAAGTAGAATAGCATGTTCTTTTTATATTACTAGTAGAGATACCAACTTTCTGTGACTCAGAAGGTGATTGCCTAATCAAATTAGTATATTTAATAAGCAGTTCTAAGGCTTCTTGTGTCCTCTGATAACTCTTGTTGAGATATCATCTGCTGCACTCAAGGCATACAAGTTTAGAGCTGCAGAGCATGAAAGGAGAGGATCAGAAAGAACTAATACTTAAACAAATACTAATATATTATTGTGCATATAATTATATGATTCTTAGTATACTATTTTAGCTTTGATACATTATATGATGTTACAAAGGAGAGAGAACTTCTAACTTCTTTGACAGTTTACCACTAAGATGATGTTGACAACAATGTAAGACTATGGAGAGGACTAGTTGTAATTTGATATTGGAGACTGTTTTTTGTTGTTGTTGTTGTTATTTTTTTTTTTTTTTTTTTTTTTTTATAATATGAAGCCTATTGCTGTGAACCGTGTCCTAACTTCTATCCCTTTATGCAGTTCATTTTGTGGGCATTAACCATGGCACCACTCTAGATATCTTGATTTTGAACAGGCTTTAATGTGAGTTAAATGTTAAATTGCATGAAAACTTCTATGAATGTGCAGAAATATGTCTATTGATGTACAGTTTGAGATCTTTAATGGCATCTAACAGCTGATATTGCCTTGCCTAATAACAGTTTGGTGTTAGTGATGAAATCAGACATAGTACAGTAAAGTATTGTGCAAGACCACATAGCATCAGCATCTGTCCACTTTCTACTTATTCCAATGCTGTGATCTTTAATCAAGCCACTAAACAAAAAATAATTGTCAGAATGACTGGCAGCTGGTAAAGAGGCTACAACACCACAGTGAATATTCACCTCTCTCCCATGTACCACACTGAAAAGCAGAACACTCAGCACATTTAGTCATTGCAATTTTAAGGCACTTTCTCAAGTTATTACAGATGAAAAGTTGTCAGACCAGTGCAAGTATGCTTTGGATTCAAAATTTAACATTTGACATTTGGTTTGAAAAAGATGGGCCAAAATGTTGAACTGAGTGGTTTTAGTCCAGTGAATTCATTATAGTTCAGCAATTCACTTGGGGTAATTTTTTTTTATTTCAAGGGGGGGTCTATGTTAATTTTCTGGGTGAGTCGAGACATTAGAAACATAGAATCTAAAGTTGCAGTGCTGCATACAAGAAAATGAGATGGTATTAAATCATCCTTTTTCGTGTATTGTTGCATTACAACTTTCCTAGCATGATATAATCATAGTTATAGCCTGACAATTGAAGACTCAGATGAGTGAATTAAAGATATATAGATTTGTGAACTTGAGCCTTAGTTGTGGGTAGACACTAAAAACTGAATTTCATAGTTTTGTTATGGCCCATGATGGTAGCTCAGATATTGATGCCATTGCAATAGCTATGAAGCATGTACAACATTTTGTTTAGAACAGATGGAATTTGCATGAGCAGAGTCAAAAAACCTGTCTTGAGCATAACTGTGGCTCAAAACTTTGCAGAGCTTTCTCAGCTACTCTGTCCAGCATTACGAATGAAAACAAAAGTTGTTTTTATTTCTGGCTTATTATCCTATTGTGGAAATGCCAATAAAATGCTGAACTGGGAGGAGTATCTATCTGGTTGCAGAAATACTGAACAACTGACGAGATGAAGTCAATAGGGACTAGCAATTTGGTTCTCTTAAACAAAAATCATAGGGGTGAAATTTTAACCCCTGTAAAAATAATATTTCAATGGACTTCAGTGCAGCCAAGGTTTCATGCTAAATCTCAGAAAGTAGGTACCCAAGATGAAAAGTGCCCAAACTAAGAGGCCCCTTTGGAAAATTTGCTTTCATATGACATATTAGACTTCAAACAAAGAGTCATTGTCAGAGCTGAGATGAACTCATGATTTCCTGGCTCTACTGATAGAAATTACTTCTTAGAACTGGCTAGCATGGCAATAAAAGCAATTTTTTTGCTGCAATCATTTCTGATACTGTGTTCAACTTTATAAAATATGTTCCTTGGGGGTGAAATTAATGAGCTACACATAAAGACTGTTTATTCACACTTCATGCAGCTGCGCTTATGAGAGGATTGGGAAAGATGAAGTCCAGCCCCAGTAAAGGGCCGTGTTGTGATGTGGCTAGACTTCAGGGGGATATGGATTTCATTTAACCTTGTAGACTGAAGTAATATCTGCTGAATCTCCACATGTTCTTCATAAGGATTCCAAATGACTCAATCTCCTTGATTTGACATTTTGTTGCTCTTTTTCCAAGCCTGTTCCTAAATGCTTTCCCCAAACTGTTCAAAGCAAACCCAGAACTTTTTCCACAGCTTTCATGGAAGAAAGTCGAGACAGGAGGAATCCTGTTTTTTGTAATTCTTTTATCAGGATCTTATTAGGTCTGTGTTAGGTAGATAACTTCAGGTATGTTCTGAGTAATAAAACTGCTTAACAAATATTCCCTTTGACACTGTCTATATTGTATGGATAAAGTGAGTTTTCATATAGTGCTGTACTCCTTTATTCACTGTCTTGGCTTTAGTATATAAAAGGTTTATCAGTTAAATGCAAGCTGTGATGAACAATCAAGTGTCAGGGAAGGGTAGAATACAGACCTAGCAGCCTACCTTGTTCTTGCACTGTGCTTTAATTATATAAAGAATCTCAATTTTAAGAAAAAAAAGAAAAGAGAAAGGAGGGGAGGGGAACCATTAAGTTTTTGTTGAGGCCATGAAATGAGTCCTCAAACCTTCTTCTCTTCCCTGATTATGCTCTTTTCACAATGAAGTCTTCCTTTTAGTGAAGAGGTATATTGTCTGACAAATCTATCAGAATACCAATGTTTTTCAAATGATATACAATGATTTTGTTTATTGATATTCAGATGCTGCCCTCCTTCTAATAAAAGACATATGCAATTCCTCTCCTCATGAGCCCATGTTCCAAGGTCTAAATATTACCAATTTCATTAAAACTTTTCTTTTCTTTCAATAATCAATAGGATTTTTATGGTACATTGAATGGAAAGGAACTACTGAGCTCTACCATTTACTAGAAGAGCAAGATCACAGTCACTAAGATAAAGTTACACTAGTAAAACTGTTTTGAATTCTACATTTGTATTTCTAAACCAAAATAGATTTTGGATATAACAAGGTAGACTTTGCTGTATTTTTAAGTAGTCTTCTCCAATGAAAACTATGGCAAAAATCCTGTGCAGTATTTTCAGTGTACCTACGCTGTACTTTGTAACTTGATGAGAATTTGGTCTGCCTCCACTGACAGTTAGCTAGAAATCATATTAATAATGATAGCTCATCTCTAAGCTCAGAGTGGTATACATGCTAGTTCAGCTCCAACAATGTTACTTCACTTCAGTATCATAGTAATTACAGTAATTACATGACTAGTAGAAAGGTTTAGAAGATGGAGACTGGAATGAGATCATGTCAGCCCACCACTGTACATGGTCTGAATTAAAGTGGCAGAATCTGATTTTATTTTACCTGTTTTGATCTTCCTTTCTTAGTACAGTAGGTGAAGATAAGGAAATACTTTCAAATGAGGAAGGTAGATGAAGAAGGATAACTGTATAGAAGAGGCTGAGAATCTCAAATCAGAATCTAAACCTATACATAATGTAGTGAATAATTGCCTCAGGAAAAAAAAATAACTTTTATGTATTGCTATCACAAAGAATTACATCACCACATTTTATTGTTCTACTTACAGACTTAGGTGAGATCATAAATGCTAAAGGTAATTATGAGCATGCTCTGTTAAGTGTGCAGTTTGCTTTCAAAATAGTAGTCCGATGATGATGACAATTAGAAATATAGCTCTACAAAAATATTTGTCTCCCCTCGCATATAGATGCTGTCTTTCAAAATCCCACCTTTTGTCCCACCTACAGTATTTAACAATAGATTCTCATGCTATTATAAAAAAAAAAACAAGAGCTATTAATGATTTTCTTTGTTAAGACGTTGCAATGTAATCAATTTTAAAAAGAAATATTTAAGGAACTAATAATTTACCTCTGCTTTTATATATTCATAGAATATTACAGTTATTAAAACTGCTGTTGCTGTTGGCCTTTTTCATGTGTCCTTACCGCTTAATCATGAAGATTAATGTGCCTAATCTTCAATTAATTTTTATTTTGTTTATTATTAAAATTAATGTTTATTTTGATGACTTACTTGTAGCAAATAACCAAGCCCCTATCCAAGGAGATCTAAATGGCTTTCTGAGTGTATACTTACTAAAATCCAAGACAGACCACCAGCCCAAGTAAAGATGAAATTTCTGAATGCTCAGAAGAGAGCTGCTTTTGCAGATGGTTTAGTCTTTTTCTTATTGACAACTTAAATAAAAATCATGAGAAAAAAAATTTATTAGACATTTATTTCATTTATATTTGGCAGACATTTTCTTCAACTTTTGTGCATATGCCATGCCACTGTCTTTGGAAGACATATATCCCACTGAGGGTTGAAACTCACAGTTGATAGGGAATTAAAATGTTATCATTTCTTACAATTTTTGTGTATTTATCTTTACAGTGCTAGTGTATCTAAATAGTGCTACTGTTTTTAATTGGTTGATTGTTTTTTGTTTGGTTGTTTTTTTCCATATTTTTTCTCCTATAATTAATCTAATAAAACATAAAATTATTCATTTAGAAAGCCAGCTCTTGCAGACTTAAGATCTTGCTAGGATATAGCAAAATTGATGACCTTTTTTAGACTGTTTATGTTTTTGAAATGGGAACTTTATTCTGTATTTTGAAGATAAGAAAAGGAGCAGATTTATTTTATTACTTCTGAATATAACTATGTTTTCTTCCTGGAAATACAAATATAGTGGTTTAATGCAAGAATGCTCCAGAAGAATGCTTACACACTACTTCCTATTGGAAATGAAATAAAGACTCCCCCCCATTCCTTAATACATGAGGTAATTTTGAGTATTCCTTTCTCTATCTGCAAAACAGACTGAACAAAGCCTTTCCAATTTAAAAATATATAGTGTTTCATAACTTCTTAAATATTTTCAGGTTTTCCTAAATTTTTATTAAAAAAAAAATAAAAACAAAAGCAATCTTAAGGCATTGCTTTTATTCTAAAACCTAAGAAAACTCAGATTTCTGAATTGCAAGCTGCAGTGGTTTTCAAAACCTGTTGATAATCTATGTAGAATCTACTACTGAAGTCAGAGCAAAACTAAGACAAGCTGAATTAAAAGCATATTGTTAATTTAAGGTTAAAGAAAGTAAACTAGATGAACACTCCAAAGAGATCTGAAATTTAGATATATCTACAAGCCAAATTTCCATCTCTTTCAGTACCATGAGTTTGCAACACTGCATGGCAAAGAAGGACTAGTAGAGAATCATTTCATAGCTTCCATGTTTAATCATGCTCCCATGCTTCATTACAGTTATAAGGAATGGGGTTGACGTGCTGTTTCAAATGCTAGGGGACTCTGGTTAGATCCATATACAAACAAACTTCTATTCAAGTTTATAGAATCATTTATTAAAACTTCATCCCATGTAGGCAAGTGGTCTAAGGATCTGATGTGGCACTACTCTGCAGTGGCTTCTCTAAAAATTCTAAAAAAGATACAGGGCTTCATAATTAGTTAGCCTACATATAATTGAAGTTTGCACCTGTGTGGCTCGGACAACTGTCATATCCAATCTAAGCATAATTACTATGTAATTTGAACGCAGAACTTTGTTTATAGACCTCCCATAAGCTAATGAAATCTTGGCTGATTACTATTTGTGCAATAATTTTCCAAGTTTCTCTGGAAATCATAGAATCACAGAGTAATTTGTGTTGGAAGGAACCTTAAAGATCACCTAGTTCTAGCCCCCAAAATGTCTCTTTATTGATGACTACTGCAAACCTAAATGGCACCTCTCCCAATTAAGATCTTTTTATTATGCACTTGAATTTACAGAGGTTAAGCAAATACATGTTTATACTTCATCCTGCACAAAACAGTTACAATCCAGACTCTTCATTTTCCTTTCAAATAATAAAATTTCTTTACTGGTATGGTAGCAAATTTTCAAATTACAAATCAAAGACATTTCACACTGCACTATCTTTATTTTTGATATATTACTGAAGAAATTTTTCTTTCCTATGCTTTTATTTCTTTTTGGAAAATTAAAGATGACAGGGAATCAATAAAAACTGTGTGCTATTTAGCACAGTACACTGTCTCTTATAAGAATAAATGCTGATATCCTGTTGTATGAAAGTCTATTCAATAGGAACAAATATAAACTTATATGCTTTTAAATTAATAAAATCATTATGATAGTTTAAATATAAGTTCTGAGACCTTCAATGACTTTTTCATATAAAATTGAATATTTAACAAGGTAAGCAATTCTTCCTTTTCTTTTATATTTATAGAGTCACATGCTTAAAGAAGTTGTAGGGGAAATGCTGAGTCATTGCTTGAAACAGTGATTGAGTGCCTGGTGGGAAGGCAGGGCCAACCCAGAGGAGCTCAGGTGCATGCAGTGCACCTGAGAGACTGGAAGGGGTGAAGCCAGGATCCACCCTTTTCCAGACCTCATTTAAGGGTTGGTAGTGAAAGCAAGGGTCTTTTGCTGGAGATTCCTGCCTACTTGAGGTCTTCTAAGGGTAAGAAGCTTTTTTCTTTCGTTTCTGTGTTCGTGGCTGCTGCTTTTGGGCTTCTCCTCACTTGTTGCAGTCTAGGTCTTTGCCACCTGCTATTATTGCTTTGCTTTCTGTCATATTATAGCATTACAGAAAGTTGCCATTTATCCATAATTGTTGAATAAAGCTTTCAGGATGCAATCTAATAGGACTATACAGAAAAGTACTATGTGCTATTAGAATATATAATTGGGGACAAAAACATTTCCTGACAATGTTTAGACTTCCAGTGCAGAGTTGTATGTTAGCTTTCTGATATGTTCTTTGTAGTGAGAGTAACATATAAAATCTCCTAATAAGTTATAATGTTATGTAGCCTAATGTAGGCTGTATACTGTCCTGTTCTGTCACTAAGAGGTCTGCAGAAGATAAAAATGTCTCATGCAAATGTCAAGGTGCATATACTTCTGATGACTTGCCCAGTAAGTAAGTAGGATAAAATAGGCTGATTGTTGTTAGCCTTCTCAGAGTGCAGTTGTTATTAATAATACTCAGAAATAAATTCTGCTACTTTGAACAAAGAGCTGATTAGTAATAGGGAACTGGAAAATTAGATCTTCTGAGTTTAACTGAACTGAGATCTATCCTCTTTTAATAGAGTCAATTTTGGTGAACTGACAGTTTCATACAGACATGGAATCAGACTATACAAAGCGACACAGTGATTGACAGGTTTATCAATCAGTATGTCTAAGAGCATTGTCCAGATACTTGAACTCTGGCAGGTTTTGTGACATGGTCACTGTCTGGGGGAGCTTGTTCAGGTACCTGACCACTCTCTGCTGAAGAACTACTTCCTAACACCAAACCTGAACAACCCCTGATGCAACTTCTTGCCATTCTCTTGCCACTATCACTAGAGAGATCAGTGCCTGTCTCTCTGCTCCCTTGTGAGGAAGTTAAGCCATCATAAGGCCTCCCCCTCAGTCTCCTCTTCCCTAGTTGGAACAAATCAAGGCACCTCAGCCTCTCCTCATACATCTATCCATCTAGACCCTTCTCAATCTCTGTAGTTTTTCCAAGGACTGTCTTATATTGTGGCACTCAAAACTGCACTCAGTATTCAAAGTGCTCATCATCAGCTGAGAGCAGAGAAGGACAATCCTTTCCCTTGACTGACTAACAAAGTTGTCTGATGCAACCCATGATATGGGTGGCCCTTCTGGCTTCCAGAACACATCACTAACTCGTATTTAACTTGCCTTCGAAAATCCTAGAGCATCTTAAAATCCTAGGCTGTACATATAGCCAAGATTGGCCTATCCCAGGAGCAGAGTCCAGTGCTTGTTCTTACAAAAATTTATAAGGCTGGTGATTACCTAGACCTCTTATTTGTCAAGGTCTCTCTGCAAAATTTCTATACTGTCAAGAGAGTCAACATTTTCTTCTAATTTAGTGCTGTTTATGGATTCACATAGTATAAATTTGAGACCTGCATCCAGAACATTTATGAAGACATTGGAGTGAACTGGTCCCCAGATGAAGCTGTGGAGAACCCCACTGTCTGACTTAACCCTTTTTACTTACTATAACTTTTTGAGCCTGGCCAATGGCCAACTCTTTGTTTATGTACAATACTGTGAAGTTTGAGTGTCTGTAGTCTTGGTTGGATTATGTAGAATACTTGCCAGAGGTGGTTTATTGACTAGTCCTCCTCTCAAGAGAAGGTAAGCCTCTAGGGTGGAAAGTGATGCATAATCTGTTTTATGATAGTTCCTCAAGAGCAAATAAAATGTGCAAACCTTAGATTGTTAGTAAACATCAGGGGAGCATGGTATGCTGATTCTAAGGAAAAAAAAAAAAAGAAAAAAAGGGAAAAAAACCAAAAACATGGAGTGTGGAGCAGGCTGTAGGATCCGTGGTCATCTTGCAGGGATCAGGACTTGATATTATTGGAACTGATAAACTGCCTGATTTCTTGAGCCATCCTTGAGCATGCTGTTTTCCACCTTTCAGTAAGAAATATGTTCTCTGAGTAAAATTAGCAAAACAAAGGTACGTTTGACTACAGTCACTCAACCTCCATATGAAAGCAAGAAAATGGTGTGAAAGTGGTTTAAGAGAAGGATTTTTGTAGAGAATACCATCACAGACAAATCAGGACACTGCTTGTTTCTGGGACCAGCTTGACAGATAGTGTCTCTTTCCCCCACATAGGATCGTCTGTTGGATATGATTCACACACTTGGTTATACTGAGTTCTTCCCTCAGAAGACTTAGAAATCTCCATAGAGTAATTCCATATTTTAACATGTTTGTGGCTGGCTGTATTGTGTTCTTGGTTAATTTCACATGCTTTGCAGGCAATGCAGTTATCACCAGCAACCCAAAAGACTTTGTAATCTGTTGCCTTAATAAACTGCACTATTCACTAATCTAACCTTGAGAGCTCTCACTGAGTGTAGCCAAATTCCTTAAAGCTGGTTGTGAGAGACCATTTGAATACAACTAAATGAATTGGTCAGAGCACTATTTGTGAATCTGTAATCGTGATTGTTCATATATTGAATATATGACTTAGAGCATGAATTGGGTACTCAAATTCTAAGCTCATCTGCATCAGAGACTCTGATGTCTGAGGACAAGCTGGAATGCAAGGTGCTTTATTTTCTGCCCAAATTTTTTACTCTTTTCATGAAACAATGCTGGATATGTTGTCAAGCAGGATACTGTGAGAAATATTGTGGATAGCTTTGCTAAAATCCAAATTGTTTGCAACTACTAGCTTCCCTTTGACAGTTAGGGGAGTAACTTTTTTTTATAAAGACAATTAGGTTAGTTGAACAGGACTTTCCCCTAGCTGGCTATGCCCAATGAATGCATTGCTTTTCAAGTGTTTTTCATCAACTCCAAAACAGGGAGAAAATTCATTTTACTAGGCACAGACATGAGACTGACAGCCTTGTAATTGCCGGGGCCTTCTTTCTTATCCTTCTTGAAAACTAAGACAATGTTTGCCCCATCTAAACCAATTAACATGATGTTAAGTGGAGTACTGGAAACATTTTTGAAATTTTTAAAAGTTGACATTTGGGACTTATCCAATTTTTCAACTTGATTTATAAAGTATGTTTACTTTTACTTTATTTATAAAGAAAGGTTGGTTGGAGATGTAGAGTGGAGAGGTATAATATTTATTCTACCAATGAAGGTCTGCTCTGGGTAAGTATATTTCTGTGAAGTCTTTGAGTGAGAATAAGGCAGGGCTTGGAATGAGAGTGCCAAAAATGAGATTTCAACTGGCTCATAAAAATTTATTTCTGGGATCACAATCACAAAATAAAATCAAGTTCTTGTGTTAGTTTGCAGATATGTGATCTTGGAAGAAGACTGTTCCATCTCTAGAGATTAAATTTCTTCTGGAGAAAGCTGACATTAGTCTTGCGTTGTTCTGCTTACTTTTTTTTTTCCCCATAATGGGTAATTGTGACTGATCAGACAAATGCATGTGAGAGTTGTTGCATTAATACAAGCTTTGGTGGGATGAGTTCTTGATATGCACTAGTAGCCTTTTCATATTAAAAGTGTATTTCATTTAAGACTTGCTCTTATGGTCACTTCTTGTTCAGTGTGGAATATGGCATACAACAGAAAATAAAAATAATTCTGAGGAAATGGAAACATTAGATGAAGGGGGTTCAGGTCAACAGCATTATAAGGATGGGAATAGAGAATGTAAGAGATTGTTTATTTTGCAGAAGTGTTCATTGCATTGTTTTAATTTCAATTCAGTGTGGATAATTCTTGTAGTCTCTGCTATTTTAAAATAAAGAAGAATAAGTAGCCAACCAGCTTTTGTGGTTTCAATGACACAAAAAGAATTTCTAACCTCTTTTTTCAGTTGATGTATATTACAAAATTCTTATACTCTGCTTCAGGGATAGATGAACTTCAGAAATTTCTTCATGAATAAATATATATGTAGTTAAAACCTAGTTTCCAGCTATGGTTGTTACTATATGTATCAGAGAAAGGTGAAAACCTGTATTTTCTAGAATTTGAAGTATATGGGGGGGGGGGGGAGGGGGGGGGGAATCTGTTCTTCAAGAGTCGGATAGAGATATTGACTTTAGGATGCCTCCTGAAGGAATCTAGGGCACAGTCATCTCTTTTTTGCTTCCTGTACTGGGTAAGACATTGAAAGAAACAGAAAGATCTATAAACACTTGATGTGATGGCTGGTGCCATCACAAAAACTGAGGGACAGGATGCCATCCAGAGAAACCTACCCAGGTGAACCTCATGAGGTTCAACAAAGTCAACTGCAAGGTCTTGTACCTGCATCATGTTAAGGGATTAAAGGACTGAGCAGAGCTCTGGTGAAGAGGATTTAGGTGTACTGGTGAATGGCAAGCTGGACACCATTTTACATCAATTAATTTCATTATTCTGAAATTACACCATATTATATTGTAGGTAATTAAATTACTAGTTTTGAATTGTTAATAATGGATTATAACTGGCTAATGAGACTGAGTAGGAAAGAAGTGAGGAAAAGACAGTTAAAGTTATAACATTTTTAAGGAGATATGAGTATGTAGGAAATGGAGTTTTGATGAAAAGCATTCTGAAATGCAGTTTACACTGTGATGTTAATGGTTTGGTTTTTTTTTGCTACCATTTAGAAGACAAAAGATTTTAATTTTCTTCTCCGTGTTTATATATTAATATATTCATATTTCATGCTGAATTTTTGTCTTGAGTAAATTTTTGTCTTAAGTAAAAACACTTATATAACCTATAAAAAGTATAGGTTTGAACAACGCACAGCTATTTTCGATTAAATATTGGCTGCACATGGAATTGATTATTACGAAAATGATTCATTCATTATACCCAAAAGATTAAAATAATAACATATGATGGATAATATATTCAAGTATTTTTAAAATATGTATTGCAACAACTCAATATACTTAAAATATGTGTTTAAGTCAGTGTAAATACTTAAAATTTCAGAGGACAATGATATATTACCATTTTGCCTGCAACTCTAAATCAGAGAATACTGCAGTTCATCATAATGTCTGTGGAAGAAATGCAAAACAAAAGAAAGAAGTGCAGGGGAATCAGCAGTTTAGCTACATAGTGCAGTCACACCACAAATAGTTACTATTCGAAGTATTTACATTATGAGGCAGACAGGTTGTATTTGAACAAAGACTTCATTTTAGTCTGGAATGCTATTAATTTGGAGACATGGTAATACTGAAACTGTGTCTGAACAGCTTCTACATCCCTCTTCCTCTTTGCCAAAGTTCTCTCCTCGAGAAAACATCACACATCAGAGCATTGAGGTCTTTTGTTTGCTTGTTTTCTTGTTCAAAACCACAACAAAGTACTTTCCAACTTGTAGATGGGTAGCAGTTCCAATTGCAGAAGTAACTAGCAGTGATCCATCACAGCTGTCGTATCTGGCCTTGTAATATATTTTTTTATGTTTCAGATGTATTAACATATCTCTTATCCTTTAATGTAAACTTGCTTTGAATTTTATGAACCTAATAAATTTAATGAATTAATCCAGCTTATAAAAACATTTAAAAAACCATAGATAAGTATTTAGATAAAAGTTGGGTCACCTCATGTGTGAATGCAATAGACTATTTCCATTTCCATTACATTTGTTGCACCTACAGTATTTCTGAATGTCTCTTATCCTGAATCTTGCTTATACAGAGTAGCTAAAGATATCATGAAAAGTGCCTTTGTTTTGTCTTAGTTTTTCTTGGCTCTGCTAGGCACAGTACGAAAGCAAGAAGTATTTGGCCCTGTGTATCAAAGTTGTCATTTGGAAACTTTAGGTTTTGGTTTCTTTCCTGCATGCTGAGGTTTAATTTAAACCATGTCACCCACCTCAAGTAATGATGTCATATCCCTTTGTGACAGCACTCTAAAGTTCTCTGAAGGTGCCAATGAATTAGTGCCACTTTCTTCTCACACAAAGTGTTCAACAAGTTCACTAAAGAATCTAGCACTTGTTTATGAAGCGAACTTTGTTATTTATATAATTTATAATAAACTGCAAAGCCAATGTTTAATCCTCCATTAACACAAAATGAAAAATAATTAAAAATGCTTCCAGCATTTAGTTTTAGCTCAGTTTAACCATGTAAACGTTACAGTTGTTCTGACCTCAGTATTTCGCTTCCATTTTCAGGAAACTGAAATTGGATTGTAGCCTTCTTAAGCCAGTTTTCAATGTTCTCACAGATCCGTTGTTGGAAAGAAGACTTTCCACGTTATTTTTCCTTTTCTAGAACTAGATTGCTGTTTGCAGTGGATACTACAGGACTGTGTTCAGTCTAGCTTCAGATGGGTGCTCTGTTTTCCATCACCACTTATAAAGAGATGTTATGGCATACATAAACTTTCTTTTTAAAATGTGGTAGAAACTATATTCTGAACTTTTATTCAGAGGACCCATTAATACTGGAAACCAAAGAAAGGAAGAGATGCAACCATATCTACTTCTCTGTTGAAAATATGTTATTGATGGCATATAACACGTATAAATGAAGTGATTCAAGATTAAATCCTTGACAGTACTTGTTTGTGTAAAACATGAGAAAACTAATAGTGTAAGGCCATGATCAATGTAACAAATCTTCCTAAGAATACTTTCAAGAAATCTAGAAAGAAGTCATTTCATGAAAAAAACACCCATATTTACTCTGAAAGTTCAGTAAATGCTTACTTCCAATACTAAATGATTGCTTCTCAGGGATGTCTGTTACCAGATTTATGTAGAGGGCACTAAACAATAATGTGCAATCAGATGAGAAGGCATCAGGAGCCTCTTGTCAAAGATGTATGTGAGAAAGCTCTAACACAATATTCTTAAACTGACTCATCACTGTGACTGCTTGTGGTTGGAAGAGAACAGTGCTTGTGGGATTGATGTGTTGGGTGAAGGTTATATCACAATATGTCACATATACTGTTCAAGAGTAACATATAATTTGTACTATAGAAAATCTGAACACTTAAGGGTTTTTATTTTGGAACTTTCTCCTTAAAGAGTTTTCAATGTTTTCCATAATTAATAATAATTTTTAAACAATAGTCTTTAAAGGAATCAAGTATAAGTGGCGACTTGTTCCTACACTTAAAAAGTACAAGTTTGTAGAGTTGTATCTGGAATAGATTTATATAGACAATGATGAGAGGTCTCCATCTTACACGATACTCGTATCATGGCTGAATACTACTCAACATATTGGTACTATTATTGCAACTAATACAAAATGTGCTTTACCACAGTCATAGATCAACACACAACACAAAGCGTGAACATAATGCTGGTGTAATAATTATATAACAGAAATTATGTAATAATAATTTAAGTTAATACAATCAGTTATGATCATAGTCATTTGTGGTTATTTTCCTTGATTCATGCCAGAATTCACTCGGATTTATAACCTGGTACAGACCACTTAGGAGAAAGAAGAGTGGAGACATCCTGTGATGGTAGGATTAGGAAGAATAGTGTTTTGTGGGGAGACCCCGCACTGCGGAAGGGGCAAAATGATCATGAAGGACTGTGAGGGATTAAGCATTACAGACTGACCACAGCCCTCATTCCCTGATCCTCTGTGCCTTTCAACGGGGAGAAGGTGAAAGAGGGTGAATGGATATTTGCTTTTAGTTTCTCATATGCCTCATCTACTACTAATAGGTAATGTATTATATTAACCTCACTTCTTTACGTTTGCTTTGACCATGGTGGTAATTGGTGAACTATCTCTCTGTCCTTATCTCAAACATTCAGTTCTTTTTCATTGGTTTTTCTCCACCTCTTTCTTCAAAGAAGGGGAGTGAAAGCACTTACAGTGCTTAGCTACCCATCAAGATAAAACCAAACAATTTGTAGTCTGTTTCAGACATGCCTATGAATTCTAGGAATGTTGGTTCCAATACAGATTCCAGGAGATATACAGTCCAAAGGCCAGTATTCAGAATACACACCAAGTATCAAGGGAGCCCTGGCTTTGAAATCCAAATGTTATTGATTCTGTTGTTCATGGAATTAGTTGTTTCAATGTCTTTTTGATCCAGAATTATACAATATATTTATTTTGGGGATTTATTAATGTACACAAATGTTATCAGTTGAAGAGAAATAAATACAGAGGAAACATTTTAGCTATTAAATATTAGCTTGCAAAAATAATTTGCAGCAAAATAAGATCTAGCTGCCAACTATGCTCTAAAATGCATCTTTATTTTCCATATTTATATGTGAACATCTATGTGCAAAATATCTGTAACTGAAGTTAGTTTCCTTCTTTCTGCTGGAAACCTTCTTTACTTCACCATGTAAAAGCTAGTGTTTTCACAGCCTCCCCAAAGTATTTTGAACACGGGACAGGATGTTGAGTCTGTATAATGCATCTCCTAGAGCATGTAACAAGCTTTTTCCCTGGGAAGATGCCCTGGTTTCCATGAAAACAGAATAGAGATCTCAGAAACAAAGATTTCTTTACTTGTTTTGAGGACTGGCAGTACTGTAAGAGACGTCCCAAATAATGTGAAAATGTTTGTGAAAATGTGAGAAATTTTACTTTCTCTATAGGTAGCCATTCCCCGTCATATTTTTACTTATACTTCTGAAGGAAAAAAAAGGCAAGAATGCATCATTTAAGTATTAATAAGGAACAGACAGAAATTGCAGAAATTGTGGGTTATATCAACAGATGGCACAAACTGTAATGAAGCAAGTAGATGTGCATTCCAGCTACATCCTACCTTCACTGTCTGTATATCAGATCTTTGAAACAGATTTAACAATCGTGGAGAATAATGTTGGAGAATGAAGCACCTATTCCAAGCAGCATAGTACTTTCTGTTTGTTTTTCTTGCCAATTTTTCTCATTTTTTATCATATTTGTATTTTTCATTTGTTTATTTTTTGTTGTTTAATTGAAAATGCACACCAGTTTTCTTAATGTGTGTGTTAGGGATGGGGCACACTATATCAGCATATCATCATAGTCAAGGAAATAAGTAACACACCTCTCATTGTACAAACAAGAAAATAGAGTTGCATGGAATCATTTAGTGCTCTGTTTTTCTGTCTTCCTGCTGTGCAATCCAAATTCTTTTTAGTAGAGTCCAAAATATCACTCAAGCAGTTGATGCAGGAGATTGAAACCTATTAAGCCAAGTAATGCTTAATTTTCCCCAGATTTATAGATATAGATTTTAGTTTTAAGAAGTTAACCATGAATTGTTCAACTGATGGGATTTACTCGTGACTGTTATAGTACTGAAGGGAGAAAATACTTTAGAATACAATATGGCAATGTAGTATCATATAAATCAGTCTTAACAAAACCTTTAGGGCATGAATTAATAACTATTAATATTTATCGCTGCTTAGTATTTTTCAAATAGTTGAACAGCTGGCATCGAATTTACACTGATAACTCATTCTGTGATTCTCCTGTTCAAAAGAAGCAACAACATAATTTATTTCATGAAATAATGAAACATGAAACTTTTCCAAAACTGTTATCTTCTGCTTGTTTTGCTTAATTTCACCGTAAATTAACCTGATCCTTTTTTTTTTTTTTGAACTGTTCTCTTTCCCATTTTCAAATTTCCCAAGAAAATTCTTGTGGATTGTCCTGGAAAGTCTTGAAACATACTTCTACGTTCTCTGGTGTCAGAAATGTGTGATTTATTTATTATTTTTATCTGAGAAAAAAAATGTATATTTTCAATAATCCTGAATCAAACAACAATGCAAAACAGTAACTAACAACAAAAAATCGTACATAATCATGAAAAAGTATAAGCATATGTACATACTTGATATTCAACAGCTGTTGAAATATGTTGTGAAAGCTTTTGCTGTCATCTAATCACCTGTACATGCCTAGTTCAAGTAATTTTTTTAAAAGAACGCTCTCAAAGGAGATTGTTAACAAAGTTGAAAAAAAGTAGAAAATATTAAAAATCCCAATGGGGAAGAAAGTGCAGTATTTTCTTACAGATAAATTATCTGATGCTGTGAGACAAGAGGATTGATGAATGAGAAGATGCATGATCAAGAAAGCATGACAAAAAAAAAAGTCGTTGAGAAAATGTCATATTGTACTCCTATTTTTGCCCCTTTGATTGCATTTGTGGTGAGCTGTCTCCTAAGGGGAAGGAGGGTATTTTCTTTGATGTTAAATTGGTATAAATTGAGCTTAAAGGCTCAATCATTAGATCGGAGACTGTTGCAATGAAGGTATTCTGCCCAAAGAGCCTCTTTTTTTTTTTTTTTTAATAGTTGGGAGAGAATCTAATGAAAAGTGCAAGATGTGTCCTACAAACTTTACTTCTTTCCCTTTTAGGTTTTCATTGCTCCTGTAAGCTTAATACATTTGACATATTTTTATTTAAAAGCATTTGCTTACTGTATCACTGACCCTGTGAGAAATATGGAATCATAGGAATGATTTGGACCTTAAATTCACTTATCCTTAGCCCTCATGAATTGCTCTGGCTGTGTAAAGTGGTTTTAAAATTACATTGACCAAGTTATAAAGACTTCTAATCAGTATCACTGCCAACCAAAAGGCCCTTAGTGTAAATGAGAATTGAGCCTCCTGAAGAGTGCTTGTACAGCAGGTTGTCACCAAGGTTATTTAGCTGCACTGGCTCCTGCAGTCAAAGCGTGCTTAAGAAATTCACTGTTAAATGAACTTCCAACTCCCATTTGCTTTGCACCTCCTAAAATAATCTCTAGCCAGAGTATAATGGAGCTGCAAAGCTCCTGAGCCTGTTAGAACTACAGTATCCAAGTAGCGCTCTTTTTTTTTTTTTTTCCCCCTCCCCTCTCCTCCATCCCGTGGTGTTCTCAGTGGTTAATAAGCAATCTAGACATATAAAAGCAAAATACGCTGTTGGAACAGTTTTAAACACTGTGTCCACTGTTGCTCAGTAGTGACCAATAATATTCACCATTTCTGTTACAGTATACTTGAAAAGGCTAATGTCTGTTCAGCATTACACTTAAAGTTAGAAAAATATTTGAATTATTTCCACACATAAGTAGAAAACTAGAATTTGACCTTTTTAAGAAAAGAAAGAGTTAAGTTCATGGCCTCTTATGATTTTAACTCCTATTTGTTGTCTTATCTGTACCAAAAACGATTCAGCATGTGATATTTTGAAATATTATGAAGTCAGAGTTAAGGTTTTCACTGTTTTAGCATGTAAGCTTATACTTGCAAGTTTTTATGATATGTTTCTACAAATTACATTTTCTTTTTTGCATTATTTCTGTTTTTATTTTTCTTAGCAGTGATGAAGGTAGGTTGGGCAATCAGAACGTGCTAAGGTCTCAAAATCTGTCTTTATTTTAGTTCAGAAGCACGAATCTTCTTCCTCCCTCCTCTCCTGTCTTTTTATTGTAAATCAGTTGTGTACAGGAAGGGGGAAAGGACAAAAAGGAGAAAAGTTTTTGGCTGTATTCCACTAGAGTGCTTGATTTGTCATCAGGAGACTGAAGAGAAGATATAAACTCTGCCCTTTTCACAGCTACAGTAATTTTGCAGCCCTTGGGAAATTCTTGGCACTGCCCTGTACACATGACTGAGCCAAAAATGTCAACCTTACTTTAAAGAGCTAGTCAAAGACATATTTTCTAACAATTACTGAAAACAAATCAACTGTCCTTATCAAGTATTCTGTCTTCTGTGGTTCACTGTCTTAAAAGACAGTTATGAAATTTAATACTTCTGAGTTTGAAGAGGGTTGAGATTCTGTTCTCCTCCTCCAAAGCTCCTTTCCCATTATAAAGCTGGCATGGTTTCTTTTATAGTTAATTTTGGAAATGTAAAGCAAGAAAAAACATCAAGCAATCTTCTGCTTGCTACTGTGCATTCTGTAATATTACATGATACTCTGCAGTGTTTATATGGTATTTTTTTTCAGAAGATTTCAAAGCAGTACACAGAAAAAGACAGCATCATTTTCTTCTTTTTTAAAGACAAGAACATGGAGAAAAGAAATGGCAAATATCTTTCTGAATGTGAAGAGTCAGGGCTCCACCTCAAATTTTTACCCGTATACTAAGCAGAAAAGATCTAAGTGCAACTTCAGACACAGTGAGACCAAACCTTCATTTCCTTACTGTATTTAAAATACAGCTGAACATTATGTTCTTTGCCAAACAGTATTTTGCACTTCCTTCTTACTCTCCCTTTGTTTTCTACTCTAATTAATGTTTAATAAGAAAGACAAAATATAAAAATGAATCAAGAAAAACTGCAAAAAATATTTATCTGGTTTTCCACATGAAGCTGTGTTCAGGAAATGTTTAGATGTTGTACTAAGGGATGTGCTGAAATATTGGTGGTAGGTGGACAGTTGGACTTGGTGAACTTGAAGGCCTTTTCCAACCTTGGTGATCTTCTGAAATTACAAAATAGGATAACATTTTATGAGAAATGTGGAAGTTGAAGATTATGTCAGGTCCTGAATGTTTACATGGGGTCTCTCTCTTTTCAGGATAATTGTCTTCAAACAGAATCACTCATTCTGCTTTGCTTCAGGGATTTCTGAAGTACAATGGATATGTTAAATACTTGTAGAAAGATGGTTAAAAATTTCTAAATACTAAAAAAATTCTGCACATAACGTCCACAAGGATATGTTTTATGACTGATTCTGATCAGCTTGACCAACAGAATTAGTGAATAAAAGAGGGATGCTGGGAACAAAGGATAAAGTGCGATATGCAGTATTTTGCTCAAAGTAAGAGTATTTTGAAAAATGCTTTTCTTTTGAAACCTGAAGAAAGAAAAAAGTAAAAAGGTTGAAAATGTATGAACATCCTTTAGCCTCACGCGTTCTGTTCGGCTGTAGTTTAAAGTTTGCTCAAAGGAACTGCTTTTTTTAAATTTCCAAGATCAAATTTTTGCTGTTTAGTCATGATAACAGTAAAACAGTCATTTTTCCCCCCCTTTTTGATAGTTATTAGATATTTCTTCTTATTTTATTCCTATCTTTTTCCTTCCTCATCCTTCCAGTGATGCAACCATAAAGCCTTCAGTATAATTCTACAGGTAATATTTGCTTCTTTAAAATTTTCATTCTGTAGATATGCTTTGCTTGCTTGTTTTTAATTGAAAGATCTGCCTTCTTTCACTAAAATAATTTCTTAATGGAATTGCTTCCAAAAATGTATTCCTATCAGATGCAAATAATAATAAAAAAAAAGCATTAAAACAAAGCTGTCATGAATAAAAAAAAATTGATTTAATTCTAAGTTTATACAGTCTATTACAATTTCACAGCTGAATTCATCAGAAGTCAAACACTTATTGCCTGCTCTTGTGTATTTTCTCTTAAATTTTTTAGTCAGCGTGTTACTTTTATTGTAGAACATCTTAGGAATGTAGTTGGAGACTAATTAGATAATATGTGCTTATTAGATTTCTGAGGTATGATTGGATGATAGTGTGGCTTTAGTCCAACTAGTATTGAATGAAATAGAAGCGCAGAAAATGTTGCAGTATACAGGACATTTGTTCTTCCTATGCAAAATAAATACTACTTGGAAATTTAATGGAACATTTTCTTGTAGCCATGGAACAGTTTCTGTAGCCAGAAACTGAAAACATAAGGTATCCAGTAGGATAACAGTGAATGCATAGATAATTTGATTTTCCTCACATCTAAGGAAATCCAGAAGATTTCAAATAGTGAATTATAATATTATGTATTATAAGTTGTAATCCTGTGTCCTGTGACATGGGAATACTACATTTACAATTATATTTATATTCCAGCAGGAAAGGAATCCAAGAGTTCAGGTGCTGACATCCCTAAGAACTGACTATTGATCAGATACGCTTTCTCTGCAAACCGTGTAATATCACATAAAGGTCACCATGGACAGCACAAATTGCTTTTATTGAACAGTATAGTGAAGAAGCATTTAAGACAAAAAAGCACCTTTATGTTGTTTTGTCAGGCAGTTGATTGTGATATAGTTCATATAGTTCTGCAGTCATTGCAACATTCTGGCTTGCCCGATCACCTAACTCTTACTTTGGGAGTTCAGTATTTCCCAAATGAATCAGGCTGCACAACAGATTCACACAAAACAATAGAGGATGAAAAGACTAATAAAATACTTTGTCAACATATTTTCTGAACACCCACACAAAAGTGAAGGGGACATTCTTCAGAAGGCGAGCGTGCATTTGACTATACCAGAACTTACTTCATATTTATTATTCAGTCGTTAATAGCTGATATCATCATCTCCAAAAACAAGTGATTTAACCAAAGCAGTATTTACAGCCGTACATGAATGCACCAGAGAAAACAGAATTCAAAATCAAGACAAAAATCATTTCAGAATAATTTCATTTAATTGAGTTAATTATGAAAATGAAATGTTTTGATCCTAATTTCATTCAATTCCTTCTTTTGATAGAAAAGTTATTCAATGAAGTTGAATTTTTTTCCATAGAATTCTGAAATTGCACAGAAAACATACATTCTATTGAACTTTTTCCAGCAGCATTCACCAAATCTGAAAAATGAGAAATGTGTGTTTTGTAAGAGTGCTGTTTAATGCCGCTTATCACCATCACTGGTGAAGTTGTTCTGAAGAAGCTATTAATAAGCCTCTTACTCTTGTTGTAAAAGTCAGCTCTGTGTTCCTAACCCAGCTTCATTGTTTCGGAAACAGAGGACAAATCATCCAAGGAGATTCCTGGGGGGGCAAATTGTCTGAAGAACATCATGTGTTCAAGTACATTGAAGATAGACTCAGATTTAAGAGATCTTGACAAATAGATTAAAAAAAAAAAAAGAAAAAAAAAATAAGAGCACAATTCAGTAAAGACATATTGCATCTAATAGGAGTAATCAGCTGAAGAAAGAGAGGATAGGGAATAAGCAGCTTTGCAAGAATGTCAGCAGCTAGTTAGTGAGATTATATAGGAAAGCAGTCAGACTGTTTGGAAATCAAGAAATCATGACGTATTTCAAAAGGTAGATTTTGATTTATATAAAGACAATGAAGAAAATGAAGGAATATTTTGTAATGCACTTCAGACAAGAATAACCAGCCAGCTTACTGCAAAGAAGAAAAAATTATTTTCTGTCTACTTAAAGAATGGAATAAAAAGCTTTACTTGAAATGGTAGTAATTCAGATTAACATTTCAACGAGAGAAATTAAGTAGCTGTCTGTGGATGTTACTGAACATCCAAATTTGGAAATTGTTAAGAATAGACTGTAACAATATAAAAAATCACCAGTGGTACTACTGATAATGATTTCTTGGCCAACACAATTGGCTTATTAAGTTCTTTCCTCTTTTGTGCTTTCCACTTATGATCTTTCCCTCTGGCACCTTTCTGTTTGTCATACCATTTCAAAGGTATTTTTAAGAGCAGACTGGTCCCAGTATACATTACTACAGAATATAATTTGAGAAAATTATTGAAGTTTTGTCTACAAGGGAAAGTTGAGATATATCCATGTTTCTGTGTAGTAATGACAGTTATAAGTAACGTCATAATATTAACTATTAGAGGTTATCAATTTCAAGGTGTAAATCTGTGTGCTTTGACCTAATTTCAGTTATAGCAGAATACTCTGTTTTCGTTTACATTTCTGAAATTATATTTTGGGTAAATGTTATAAATTGGATCAAAATTTGTATCTTTGTTCCACCTCCACCCTATGTTCTTTTATCATATTTTTTTCTAACCAGATACATACAATAAAAGAAAAAAAATCACACCAAAAGACAAGAAACAATCCAACATCTCAGAGTTTTCTATACTATTATCATCACCAAATCTGGAAACATGAGAAAAAATATTCCATACTTTTCTAAAACAGTTGAGATTGGAAACAGTAATATAAACCAATCAATAAATACAAATCAAGGCTTCTAATTAGTATCAACTGAAACTTGAAATTTGAAACAATTGTAACTGTTCAATAAATATAGCTTTGTTGTCACCAGAGGTTGCCACTGAGAAAAAGTTAAAGGATAAATAGAGATATAATTCATTATATTTTAAATCATTCAGTTAGTAAGAAATAAACCTAAGCTTCTTGATAGAATTTCAGTTTTGGTATTGATATCCTTATTTTTATCTGCAGAAAACCAAATACTCTCATACTCTACGTTGTGCGTGTAAAGTTTAAACTTCAGAGTGAATGTGAAGAAAACCACTTTTTATAATATAAGGTTGTTTTACAATCCAAAGGAATAATTTCTGTGACCATAAAGGTGACATCTTAGTGACGTAGTCTAAGGAGTTATTGGAGTGGAGAGTTTTCTAAAAAGCCAAGATCAGTAATATATTTATGGAGAAGTTGCCCACTATTAACAGATCAAAATTCTTCACTAGCAGTTCAAAGTAAAAACAATAAATTTTGATAATGGGGATGTAAAATAGATACTTTCATAAAAAGTTGCCAGCTTTGTCGTTTACAAACATTAAACATTGAAACAAACCACAGCAGCAACACAATGTTGGCCTCAAAGGCTTTATTTGTACTCTCCTGCCCACAAACCACCTTCTGTTCTCACTATGCCTGAATCCTCCTTCTAGCTAGAATGGAGCAGAGAAAGGAAAATCTATATTAGGACAAGTGTTGATATTTCAAAATTTGCTTTTGTTTTTCATTCAAACAAATGTCATGTCCATTATATGCCTGTAAAAATACATGCAAGTTAGAGTTTGATGTGGTTACCTCCGATTTTATTACCAAAGAATACAAAATACAGCATATACTGTGGGACTTAAATTGTCAAGTTACAAGGATGTATTTCACCTCCAAATAAAGATGTGGGATTCAATGTGGATATCCACTCTTTGATGTGCAAAGTTGTTTGAAATATCCCCCATTGAGCCCCAGTTGTTGTTCCAGAGTAAGGCAGGATTCTTTTGCCACTTCTGTTAAAGGAGTATAGATTTTTTTATTTGGATGCTTGTGGACACCTCATATAATATTATGCTCCACCGTATTGGGGCAACTATATGGAGGCAACAAATCAAGCCAATAAAGAGATTAATTTAGAAGTTAGTATACTTAGATATAGGTGTTTACATGTGAACTAGGCATGTAAACTCCCTATGTTCTATGGGGTGCAATTCAGTATGATCAGTGAAACCCAGAACATCACTCAGTCCCAAGCAAGGATGGTTTGAACTGAGCCTCTGGTGTTCGCAGAGCACTTAGAATATAAAATACACATTTTAGATGGATAGCAGCAGGTCACCTGAGCCTAGAGAGGAATTCATCTTATCCTAAATTAGAAAGCTGTAACTCAAGACTCCCCTGCCTGTATTGATTTGGTTTCTATTTACTAAAATCAAGTCAAAACTTAGATATATTTTTGATAAAAGAAAATGGTTTAAGTTCTAATTTTAATGGACACGTTTATTTCTAGTTTTTGGGTCTAGCTCTCATGCTCTAATATATGACAGAAATTAATGAAATTGAATTTGCAGCATTTGAAATATTACTAAAAAAAGTATGGTCACTGTTGTTTTGAACTAACTTGATAGGCTGAAGGGAGGGTGATGAAAACTGCAATCTTAATAAATCTCCTGAAATTAAAGGTTTAAAACTCACACTATTTTAAATTAGTGACGACAGCAATATTTATTTGCTGCTGAATTCTAGCCAGCATGATATTTTGGCAGGAAACACTTTATAATACATAAAGTTATGGCTACAGAAGCTATAAACTGTTTTTTAACCCATGCATAAATAAGAAGTTTTTTTTTTTTTTTTATTGAGTAAAAGGGCAAATAATTTGAACTTTTCAGAAATCAAAAGAGTAGACTAGAAAGACAGGAAGTGAAGACAGCACACACATTATTGTTGCTGAATACTGAAGAGCAATTGAACGTTAGAATCCACCACATTCAGTGCTTTTCAGCACAATGTCTCTGTAAAATAACAACTAGGAAGATGTACATACAGGTAACATTTTGTCTGTTCATTTCATTCCTCAAAAGGGAGTTGAGTGATTAGACAGCAGAAGGAAATGGATGCTAAAACTCATCAACAGAAGTAGCCAGTAACAGTCTCAGCAACAGTGAAGGATATAGGAACATCACAGCCCATCACTAAATAAATTTATTTTCAAAATACAGGCTTTATTGTGCTGAAGCAGCTCTGCAAATCCAGAGTTATGTTTGGACAGAACATTCTTCACATTTAGACATTTATTTCTATGCTGGAGCTAATCTGTGCAATTAAAATAAGTGGTATTATTGACCTAAATAGTTATCAAAATATAGCAATCCTCCCATATGCCTCTGAAATCTCTTTAAAAGGTGTGGTTCAAGTTCAGAGGATATCCTCCTCAAGAGATTTTTTTTTTTCCATATCAAGTAAGTTCTGTAGCTAAATGTGATGTCCTTGTTATCACCTAGTCATGTCCACACAGACTGCACCATTGAAAAAGTAAGAGTGTGACAAATCAGTCTTCTAATTATTCATATAATTCTTATCATGGATTCCAGTAGCTTATTGAAAAGTTATCTGTTGCTGAAAAGATAGCAGCAACTGAGCTTATCAATGAATTTTCAAAGTCACTGCAGAGCAACCCTGTATGTAGGTGAATAGCAGTATCTCCATTTTTTAGTGTTTACACTCTTTCTTGACAGAAAGGTAGAAGGTAGCTCACACTTATGTTCTTACATGGCTGCAACCACCTTCCTGAGCGGATCTTCTAAATTTAACTAGTTAGGTGTTAGAAGTGAAACTTCCTAAGGGAAACAGGTATTGATGTTAATTGATGTTACAACAGAAAACCTTATGTCCTTTAAATCAATGTGATCCAGTATCTTAGGGGCGGAAAAACTCCAGGAAGATATCTGCAATCATTTGAAATTATGTTAACCAGTGATGTCAATCAGCTCAAAATAGTATAAGTACAGAGTAAATGAATCAGAATCGATCAGAACTTTCCAAAGGAACACTTTGGAAAAAAGGAAAAAAAAAGACAGCTCTTAAAATACTTCTAAAGATCTAATAATGGAAACATTTCAACTATTTTTAATTATTAAGCTTTCCTTTAATGCAAATTTTCCTTTGATACAATAAAAGGTGAAAATAAGAGTCAAAATAAAATATTTCAATGGGCTGAAAATAATGAAAGATCCTACCATAAACAATTGGAATTTCATATTGTGAAGCATTTCTATGGATACTTACAATTTTTTTTTCTTTAAAAAAAAAAACAACAACAAAAACCATGTGATTCAGGAAATGCCAATCTGGTTCAGTTTTGTCTTATAAATGAATGAAGAATGCAAGTTATTGTCATTTGGATGATATATCCTCTAAATTTAGTGTGCTGGCTATCTTCCAGAAATGAATTACCTTCTACTTACCCGATACCCTCCCACTGTTTTTCTTGTAAAAAGTATATTTTGTTGCATCCTATTCCAAAATATTAATTATACCATCCTGAGAACACTATAGTGTTTTCTTTTTAATCATTCAAAAATACACATTCTATAGAATGCATACCTTAGAACAAGAGCCAGTAACAGATAATCTCTGAAATACAAAACTTTTATAAATTGTTATAAAAGTAATTTTATAACAAAAGTTCTGCCTGTGTCTTTTTTAAGTCTTTGACAGTATTAAACAAACTTCAAAAAAAAAAAACCAAAAAACAAAAAAACCGCAGCAGCTTTCAGAAATAAACTCAATAAACTCAAGATCATTTAAAATCAAAAATGAAATCTAAAAAATTCTTTTTCAGTGCGATTGTTACATTAACTATCAAAGATGAAAATGGACTTTTATCTACCACTAAAAGTATTTAATTCTTGTATAAACTTTTCTTTACTAAGGTCTAAAGTATTTAACACATAGATGATACTCTGTAATTGTGTAAAGAAATAAAAGTCCTCAGCCCATGTTAATTAATTCTTGTCCTGCTCCAATTTGCAGGGAGAAGAGGTTGTTTTTAATATACGTATACCCAATGGAGAGATTAAGACACAACAGGTCAAATGTTAGCCCAACCAGTTTATTACAAATCCTAGTTGCTTAGGGATATGGGGAAGGGAAGATGAGTGATAGGAAAGAGATAGGAAATAAAAAGCAAGGAGTCTTCATAGAAAGCAGATAGTCACCACCGTGGGTCCAGCGAGGTTCGTAGCAGATCTATTGTTCTCACAAACTTGTCTGGTCACTGTGAGGGATGGGAGGAAGCCAGGAAGCTTCGCAGCAAGCAGGAGGTGGGGATACAGGGTGTTCTTCCAAAGAGGTTTTCCCCTCAGGGAATTCTCCGTCAAAAGTTTCTTTGGGAGTTCTTCTCCAAAATCCTTAGTTTAGTGAGGGCCTTTTATCCCCCATTTCTTTGTTGTTTTTTTTTTTTCTTTTCTCTCTGTTAGTGTGACATACCTGGCCCAACAGATAAGCCAGAAGGGAGTGGTGCCTTCGTTTCCATGCACAAGCATTAATCGCCTTTTGCAGTAGTCAGCTCCATCAAGCCTCACCCCTAAAAAAATCTGCTTGTCCTGCTTCTGCTTATCTTTACAATCATGAGCAGAGGTGCTGTGGCACAGTGACACCCACCACTCACCCCCCCAACCCTAGATAATTTGCAGTTGTCGCTTAGAGTTTTATCACCAGAAAGGCCTCATGAATCAAGTTTTGAGACAAAAACAGTTTTGTCTTTCACAATTCTCCCACCAACTGTTGGTGGGACTGTCTCCCACTATCTGGCATAGAAGGATCCTTCTACATACATTGTTTTACTTAAAGTTTGGAATTCTACTTGTTGAATAGTTTTTATACCAACTCATTTCTAAAGTTCTAGGAATCTGTATATATATAGATTCCATATATATATATATTCATCTCATACTAGACATGCTGCTGGACTTACTTTTATCTTTGTTTTCCAAGGAAAGCATCCAATGCATGTATGCCAAGATATCTTCTGTGGCAGGCTTAAATGTCTGTTTTAGGATACATACAACTTTTTTTTTTTTTTTTTACCAGTATCTGTGCCTCCCAGCCACAGGGATTTCTTTTGTTTACATTATCACAAATTCAAATAGTAAGAATGGAAAGGGTTATATTTTATCACTGAGCATTAGAGTTTAGACAGTCTGATAAAGAACCTTTGATAACTGCAAAAAAGGATTAATTCCTGGTCTACAGAATTCTAGATAAATATATAAAAATTAATAAACAATCTGTTCCTCAGGCAATGGCAGTAGACTGAGTGCATCTGCACAGATTGTTTAGTGATTTTGGTTTTAAGGATGGAGATCTCAAACGATATATTCCATCTTCCCTTTTAATTGAGACCCTTCCTGGAGTACTGCATTCAGTTCTTTTACTTCCAGCATAAGATGGACGTGGTCTCATTGTAGCGAGTCCAGAGAAAGGCCACAAGGATGATCAGAGGGCTAGAACATTTCTCCTTCAGAGAGAGGCTGAGAAAGTTAGAGTTGTTGAGCCTGGAGAAGAGAAGAGACATTATAGTGGCTTTCCACTACCAGCCTACAAAAAAGCTGAAAATGGACACTACCATGGAGGTTAGTGATAGAACAAGGTATAATGACTTTTTAAACTAAAAGAGAGTAGATTTGTATTAGGTCTAAACTATGATGGTGAGGTACTGGAACAAGTGGATGCCCTGCCTGGAAGTGTTCAAGGCCAGGTTGGATGAGGCTTTGGTAATCTACTCTAATGGGAGGTATTCCTGCTTATGGCAAAGAGGATGGAACCAGATGATATTTAAGGTCTCTTTCAACCCAGACCATTGTATGATTGCTTTCCCTTCCCTTTCTTTCCCTTCACTTCCCTTTCCTTCCCTCCTCTCCTTTAATGTATCTGTCAAAGCATACCAAATGAGCCATCTGTTGTAAATACAGAGATTCAAATAAATCTGTTTTAATAAATGTGCAATCAAAAATGTTTAAATGATAACTTGTTTTGGCATATGTTCTCAAGAAAGGTGTATGTCCTTCCAGTAGGGATTTTAAAACTGGTATTTTGTTTTTTCAGGTCTGTTTAGAGCAATGTATTCTCCAAATCTTTGCAATATCTGTCTTTCATTTGATAAGCAGACCTGCCATATGTTAAGAGATTTTCTTCTCACTTAACTGCTTTAACTTACAGAAATAAACAACATGACTCAAAGCCAAATTCAATAGCTTAATAAAAAGAACACTCATAAAGCAATTGTCCATCAGTTTTTCATATTAAGACAAAATAGTTTTCATTTTAGTGTAATTATTTTTATGAGCAGTTGTTGTGTGTTCACAAGGTTCTGATTCAAATTTCATTGAAGGACAGACATGAATTAAGTTAATCTAAATAGTATTGCACTTCTGTATTATGATTATTTGTTCATGAGCATGATAAACAAAACTCAAGTTGCTATAGACTAAACTCATAACACATTTCAAGTCATGTCTAGAGTAAAATTATAAGTAGTACAATACCTATTGCAAGACACAGTGTTGTATTGTGCAGATTTGTGTCATAAATCAAAACTCACTGTAGAAGTGTTTTCTGAATAGAAAACTGAACTAGAAAGTTCTTGCCAAATCAAATGTAGCTCCTGTGTACTGGATCAAATTTTAGCAATGAAAAGAAGGAAAAGGATACAATTTTTGATGTGATTTATATAATTCACCCATAAAATTAGTGTCTTCTTTCTGAAAGCCTAGATAATCCATTTTAGATTAGAATAAGATTTGCATGCTTGACACAAAACCTATTGAACTTTAAAAAGCAGTACTCTTGATTAAGCCCTAAATGAGCTTTACCTACTCATAAATTATGCATAGTTTTTTTTTTTTTTCTGTAAGATATTACTTCATTTCTAACCTTATTTACACCAAATTGTAGAAAAGGAAGGCATTAAATTATCTAGTAAAAATATTTCAATTGTTTCTATAACTGCATATAATCATTTTTATTATAATTATAAAATATTGAAGTTTATATATTACTGATATTTTGTGATCATAAATTCTATTTACTGTTTCCTAACTATAAAACCATTTATTGCTTATATTTATTGCTTAATATGTTATATTATACCCTTCTATTTTTATAATATCACTATATTTATATGCAAATGTTTATTGCATAATTGTTAGTTTAATAAGAAAATTATATAATTTCCACCTTACCGAACACCTGGACACAAAATTCTACATTTGTTATGGATTCACTGTTAGGATCAACATAGAAAAATCAGAAAAATCTCAAGAGTGAAATCAATGACTAAAGATGGATTAAAGTTTACTTTTTGGGAAAAAGAACAAAAAAAGCATCTATAAGCTACAATAATACTTTGCAAAAGTGTTTTTCTCTAATGATGTGATATTTATTATCTGAATTGTTTCTTTCATCGCTTTCAGCAATTAAGCTTTAATATTTGTATGTGTGTGCACTTCAGCAAGTAAGGTAAGTGTATTTCACATACAAATGTCTTTGTAGTCTTTAGGCAGGCACAGAATAAAATGACATCAGCTGAAGTGTTTTCTAGTGGTGTTATCTTCTATCATTTCATTAATTCAGGGCTCAGAAGATGAGGACAGGGAACTAATACAAGATTGGATCACAGCCAACTGACTGGGTGCAAATGATCAGAGTATAATAATATTTAAATATTATTTGTTATCATGAACTACAATCATGTAAAATTTCAGGAAAGAAGGTACAGATACAATGTGACAGTTCCTAACATTTATATGAAAGATTGCTACATCTTGGAAGTAACATGACTGTTACTTAAAGAAATGATAATATCCTGGCCGAAGAGGCAATACATTTATCTTACATCTTCCCAGCTCAAGTTTATTGCTCATTCCCCTGAAGATACTTGTGTTGGCTGCTTTGAAAGCACATTATAGGAGTACATGAGCAGCTATGCATTGCTTTTTCTAGTAACTGGAACCGATCTCAATGCCTGTAGCACTGTTGTACTTGCTTTAGTTGCAATAATAATCACTCTAATTGACCAAATGTCAATATCTAATTAGTTTTATCTTTTTCTTATTTCTTATCTTTTTTTTTTTTTTTCTCCTACAACTACTGTTTTACATAGATATCAGTAACAAGCAGTTCCTCCAGGTAGAATGAGGTATTTATGACTAACATGGTGCAGTGTAGAAAAATGTGTTAACAAAGTTGGGGTACAGGCTTTGTACAGGAGATCCCATAGCTCATCAGTTAAAAAACAAACAAATGGCTGGACCAAATAGGCTTTAAGGGAACAAGGAAAACAAAGAAACAGTATGTTATGGTTGTAAATATTGTTACCTGCTTAATTTATCTGTAGTTTAGAGCTACAGTCCAGTGAATAAAGAGAAAAGAGAAAATACATGTTTGTTACCATGCATGTATATTTGACTCTAAATAGAAAGAGTGGGAGAAAAAAAAAACAAAACAAAACAAAACAAACAAACAAACAAAAAAACCACCAAGGAAAGGAAAGTTAAAAGAAAGAAGAAGAGAGAAATTAAAAAACCATCAGAACATCACATTTGTCACAGCTTAATACTGCAGTTGCTGGCAGCTAGCCATTAGATTTCCCAGTGCCAGCGTCAGTGTGAGGGAACCAAGCACTAGCCTTAGGACCAAGAGGTGTAGTGTAAAGGTAAATAGAATATCAGGAAAACAGCTAGAAACTGAGAAGCATGTGCTTCCAACTATAACTGTGTTACTTTTATGTCTTTTTTTTCTTTTTTTTTTTTTTTCCTGTATGTGAGCATTCTATCTACATTATTAATATTTTATTTAGTAATTTGATCTGCAATAGTAATGACTATTGAATTAGGGTTAAAAGTTCCTCTATATTAACAATAATTCATACTTTACTCATATGTAGATAAAGTATGCTCTCTTCTTGTTCATAAACAGGATTTTGAATGGAACATGTTTACATATATTTATTTAATTGCAAGCAACGTTTTAATGTTTGGACAGATGCTAGTTATTTTGGCATATGGTTGGGGGGAAGACTGTATTGCATCTAAATGCTTTGCATTTTATAGCAGAAAGTCATTTTTCACTCAGTCGCTATAACACAGTTCCATTTTCAGATTTAGAGTAGACACATTTCAGCTGTGTGAAAGTAAATACACACAAAAAATGCAAAGGATTTTATGTTTTCAAAAATGCAATAGAACACTTATTATAGTTAATTTTGTTACCATTCAATTTGTTTTTCTATTTCTATGATCAAAAAGACAATTTGTTTCATGGTTAAACTAATTTCACTTTTTACTTTGTTGAGAAAGTCTTTCTTTGGAAGAGCTAGTTATTGGCTACAACTGCCTCAGTCTCTAACTGTCTCTAAATGATGGTAGCCACATTGGAATGATGTCAGGCCCCCTTGCATGCATAACTACTGGTGCTGACTGTGTTGAAAAACAGTATTTTTTAGCTGAGAATTTACTCTATCAAATAAGTGTGTATCTTTTGTAGTTTCCATCAAAATAAATAGAAAGCGTTACTTTCAGAGTGATCTACAGATATTAGATTGAGTAACTGGAGTGAGATAGCCAGAAAAATCAACATGGAATTTTGGATTAGGTGCTTAGTAACATCGTAGCTGAGCAGTATTAAGCTGCAGGGCTCTATTGATAATGAAGCACTACTAAGTTCAGAAAAAGATTTTCCTGAGAAAACTTAATGATGAATCTGACTGAAATCAAAATACTTCTGTCTTGGCTAACTCTAATTCTAAAAGTCTGAGTTCTTTTGCAGTTCTAGTTTGATACATGCACCTAGAGCTTTACATAGATCTAAAGTTTAAAAATCTTGATTATCCATAAATAAAACAAAGTCAAATGACAGAAGTGTGGAGTCAAGATTAAGCTGTGTCAAACTTTTCTTACAGGTTAATTTTTTAAATACAATTTTCCTATTTAGCTGCATTCTTGTATTATTTTTTGTAATTTCCATTCTTCAACAGATAAAAATAATTCCACTGTATGCTATTATAATAATTCTTGATCCTCCTTCCAGAGAAATAAAAGAAAAAATAACGGAGGTTTGGTTGTTTTTAAAATCTGTATGAGGTACTACCTGGAAAAAGGATAATCATGAAAGAGGTACAGAGATATCTGAAAGAGAAGATAAAGAATCAAGACTACATTAATTTTATCATTGGGTCTGTAAGGCTCAGACAGGTTGAACATTGGACTAATATATATAATTCCTAAAATATCTGGAACTATAACTGGTAAACTAAGTCCAGGAACCAAGGTAGTTGATGGAGAGCTGCCGAGCAATTCCTCATTACTTGGCAAAAGGCTGCAGTATACTCATTTGAGTATACTGACAAAAATTTTAACTCTTTTTAAAAAGACCAAAGGATCCTTTAGAATGAGTAATTATATTAAAGGAAAATTCATTTATTTATGTATCCAAAAGACAGATGTACTACTTAAGTTTCTTCTACAGTTTGATTTTCCTTTGATTACATCTGTGCGTCAGCTTGTGGAAGTTGACATGTCTGTATTAAACTACAGTCTGAGGCTAAAAAAGCATTTTTAGGTGCTTGACTTTTTGCTTGGGTAGTAAGCTGTTTATCAAAACGTATACAAAGTTGAGAACAATCTTTAACTCATCTTCAAGTGTTGGGATATACTGAAAGTGGAGTCATGGTGTAGACCTGACTTCCTTCTTCTCACTGGTGACAGATGACAGGATATGGGGAAATGGCCTCAAGTTACTCCGGGGTGGGGGGGGGTTCGGTGGGATATCAGGAAAAACTTATTTATGGAAAGGATTGTTAAGCACTGGAATAGGCTCCAGGTGGCTAAGTCACCATCCCTGGATGTATTTAAAAACTGTTTGGATGTGGTGCTCAGGGACATGATTTAGTGTAGAGTTGTTAGAGTTAGGTTAGGTTGTGGTTGGACTTGATGATCTTGAAGGTCTTTTCCAACCTGAGCAATTCTATGATTCTATAATTCTGTGATTCCAGTCTAATGCCTTGTGAATCAGGAAAAGTAAGATCAAATGTGGGCTTGCTTAGGTTAGTGTCTTACATTAAAGTTTACATCACTATAGCATCATATTTTACATAAAATTTCAGATTGATTTTTAAGAGGGTGTAAGCTGTAGGGTCATATGTGCCTTACCAAATACAAAAATTATGAGCAGTTTCTTTTGCTTTGTTTTATTTTTGCATGTGTGCATATATGTGTGGTGTTTTCTAAATTTTTGACCAGGATTTTTTTGTCAAAGGAATTAGTATTCATGGCTATTTTTATATTTTATATTATTTTTATATTGATAAAAATACTCAAATCAAAATCCAACAGCTAAATCCTTCTTCCGTCTCCCAATAACTGAGGTTTTCATCCCATTTTTTTATGTAGAATAATGTATTTTAGATAATGATTTGAATATTATTACTTTGGTATTTTTCAAAAGATTATATACCAACATCAGAAGAGCTTTTGAGAAAAAAATCTAGTTGTTTCAGAGAAAGAAACAGCAATATAGCATCTTCCTCTGAAATAGGCATTTCTCTTCACCCTGCTGGCTTTCTGAACTAGTGATCATTGTACACTGCACTGTCAAAATTGATTTTCACTTGGGAATACAGATCTGAGATTTTCCTCCTTTTACCACGGCCTAAAAAATTCATCTGATTTCTTACATGCAACAGATGAATGATGATTTTTTCCCTACTACCTTGCACTCTGCAGAGAACTACATTTAATTGTGTAGGACATTGTTTCATTGCAACTTCTAAGATACTTTTAGTCATAAATATTTTTCTGTATTATGGTCTTGAAACTGTGGAAAGGGAGATTCTGCACCTTATTTTTTCCTAACTCTACTTGTTGTTTTGTTTACTTTCTTTGCTACCTGATCTTGCACCCATATTTGTAATGACACCAGTGCAGATTACACAGTCAGGGGCAGGAGTGCCCAAAAAATCCTCTGGCTGATGTAAGAAAATGTGGATTTTTTTTCCACAGACATCTTCTTGAGAAAGACAGAATTAGTGAAAGATCTAGGGGTAAAAATTGTGTGGACTTCTTGTCCTGTTTTCTTTTATATAAATAGGAATAAAAAAAGGGCAGGGGAAAGATATGGAAGAATAACAAAAGAAAATAAAAGATTTCTTATTCTGGATAAATACAATAAAGTGATAGGAATCAAGGACGTGATCTGATTGGTGGCTGAACAATTAGTATGAGGTAGATAAATTTTCGTCTGGTATTCTCAACTTTGTAAATTCAAACACTTTCATATCTACCAGGCCCAAAGGTGTCTGCAAAATTCTTTATTGAAAATATACTGCACAGAAGAAAATTTAAAGGACAAGTCACTAAGATAAATCCCTGAATTATTCTCTAGTGTTTTTAACTATGACTTCAAATCCTCACTGTATTAAAAAAAAAAAAAAAAAAAAGCAAAAGCTAAATCTAAACCCTTGAATAAAAATTCATCTTTGTCCCATGTACAGTTTTCATCCACAAAGTTAAACGTATCTTAAGGTTGAATAAATAGGCAAATGCTGCTTTAAGTAGATAACTTTGTAAGCCTGCATACTGTGAAGTAATTAAAGGACATCATATTCCGTTATACAAGATCAATATGCACTTGAGACCAGGGCAGAATCTATTTCTGAAATGATAATGCTCACCCTGATTTCTATCACATTTTCAGCATTGATTTGATGAAAAGATACTTCACAGCTTGTTTGCAAGGTTTTTAATACTAGTTATGCCTCCAGAGTGAGATTAAATTCAAGGCTGTATGCATGTGGACATAAACTGCCCTTAGCAGATCTCAGACACAGATTCTTCAGTAAACAAATTGTATTTGTTTGAAATGATCAGTCTCAGCTTTGTTTTAACTATTTCTCACACAGAGGTTTTCATGAAAAATTCCTTGATGGAAACAACAAGAACAAGAAGCAAGTAGCTAAGGTATATTACAATCTCATAGAGATCTATGCAGTATTCTTATTAGAAAAGTGCTGATGGAGAAATTCCGGCACTGACTCTGGTCTGGCTTTACTCCAGCTAGTTAAAGCTGATATCAGCATCTATTTGAATGAAAAGAACCCAATGAAGTCTGCATCAAAATGTAGCATTGTTAGAGAAAGGCAGGTAACAGAAAAGGCTTATCTCATTTTTCTTAGAATTTTGAAATTAAAAGCTCTATAAAGACACCTGCAGACTTTCATTTACACACAGGTACAATATATGTTTTCCAATCAGCCCTAAGCCAAAACTTTTCTTACGTCATATAGGAGGAATAGGAAGGAACTTTGGAGGATCACTTATGACACTTGTAGCAGATTGTTGCAGGAGTTGGATGTTGAACCCCAAAACTACAATAGCTGGAACTACCACTGAGATTCCATGCAGCACAAGTTCAGTGACAGAAGCTAACTCTTATTCAAGCAACAGGGGAAGCTTTAAGTTTTCTTCAAGATGTTACAAAGGAAGACTGGCAATGCCAAAAAATGTGGCTCTTATCTTGTGCTTAAAACTTGTGCTAGCAAAAATAACCCAACAAAACACCAGAAGTTATGGAATGCATTTGTACTAAAAATCTTATGGAAATCTATTATGTAAAAGAGAAATAGAAGAGAAATTCATATTTCTATCTTCTTTCCACATTCGGCATTTTAAAGGTTTGGTGTCCGTTTGAGATAGTTGGGTCCTCTTCAGTCACAAGGTCACTAGCTTCAGTTACTAGCTTCAGTGATGAATGCCATTGTTGCAGAAGTGAAATAATTACAGAAAAGTTTTCCTACTAAATATATTCTCGCTCATCTTAGAGAAAATGAATTGTGTGTAGGAGGCAGCAAGAAGAATGTTACTAAAACCAGAGCCAGACTGCTAGGCTTTCATTTCTGGGTGCTGTGAATCTTGAATTCTTTTACACAAAGCAGAACAGCCTCAAAAAGAGGAACGGGAGTAAGAGTATTCTTCTCCACATCCTTGTCTTTAGCTTGTTGACTAGGGCACTCCTGTGGGAGGTGATATGTGGGTTTTGGTGCACTGGACTCCCACATCCTGTGTGAAATCTCTGATGTTTCAACAGGAAATGAAAGGATAACAATAATAGAGCCTCCTCCAGCTGTCACTTACAGAAAGCAGTGACTCATGTTCCATATAGAAAGAGAGGTGAAAAATACAGGACAGCTTGGTGAACATAAATGTTTCTCAGTAGCACTAAGTACAGAATTTAACATAACCCCTGATTCTTTGGGTTTCTCTGTAATATGGCTAGGTAAATTGCTGGTTGAGTAAGCTGCTATGTGCTTTTGGACTCCATTCACAGAAGCCTAAGTTTCTTCAGGCTCATGGGGAATCCCGGGTAGTTTGCATTATGAGGATCAGAGACTTCTATCCCTTTTAGTACCTGAGGCTGTAAGTCTTACACATTTTTTACATTTATGAATTTCTTTTTCCACAGAGGAATAATGGAAGCTCTTGAGCTTAAAAAGCATCCTATTAAAAATGATTCTATCTTCTCTCTCTCTCTCTTTTTAAAACAAAGAATCACTCATTATTGTGATAAATACATAATCAGTAATTATATTTCATGCATTACCTGGGGCTTTCTTGTGAAAGAAAGCCAGAATGTTTTTGGAAGTCCAGTCTTTTTGTCTTTTTGGTCAGAATAGAAGTCTCAAAAGAATCCTTTCTGATGTTATTTTGTCAAGATGACTTCGATCTAGAATCCTAAAAAAATCAAAAGCAGTTTCGAAAAGGGCTCACAGCTTTGGGGTTTCATAGCTTAAACCTGCATTTTCTTTGACTTCCAGATAGACCTAATTTTAGTTCACCCATATTGATTTTCCCATAGTAATTGAAAGATACAGCTTTCCATGAATGGATAGCTCGTCAGATGAGGTACATCAGTACTTCATCTAGATTCCTAGTTAGGCAAAACAACTGATATTCAGTGCTTCTTGCGCTTCCTTATCACTAGAAATTACTATAGATGGTAAAACAAAAAAATTGTAATTTACCCCCGTGCCTTTCTGCATCTTAAATCTGCAATACCAAAGTGCTTAAATGTTGCAGTGTCTACAATAAATTAACATTCAAGGAACATTTACACAGTTGAATCATTTGGCTTAAGGAATTTTTAGATAGAAGAGACTCCAATTTGCTAAATAGAAACTGGAGGGTGATTTAAAAACAAAACAAAACAAAACAAACCTACAAGATCTGAGCCATATCAAGAGGAAAGTGCAAATTCTGTTACTAGATATTTTTCAGAGGACAGAAAGAAAGTTATCAGCCTGTTTTAAGAATTTGGACTTGCTTATTGGCAAAGATTTCATCAAATTGTGTTTTTCTATTATGTAATTAAGTAGATAAGATACACAAGTTGTTAAAATGCAATGCTCAGGAACAATTTAATAAAATAGTTTTGATCATATTATTGATGCACTGAGATTTAACTAGAAACAAAGAATAGTGTAGACACCACTTTTTAAGAAGCTAATTAAGTTCTTCTCAAGTTTGGTCGGTTGTGAGAGGTATGGACTTAGAGCTAGCTTGTCCACTGGAATCCCAGCTGCACTGCTATTCTGAATTGCCCTTGAAAAATGTAAATTTATGTCTTGACTATATTTATACAATTGATTCAAGTGGTCTTTCAGTTCTTCAGTATACCTGACCATAGGTGTATATTCCCAAAGCATATTTAAGGAATGTTTCAGTAATATCTTGCAGAAACCAACAAGTTTCTGCAAGTTGCTGCCATGTCTTTCAGCAAGCACATGTATATGAGTTCAGGTATAGCCTATTTGTAGAATTACTGGTTTGAGCCACTTCATTTATTCATTATTATATTGACAAAAAGATCAGAGTAGAACAAAAACAATGCTATATATTGGTGCTTTCCTTCTCCTTAGAGAAGTATCATGATTCTTGGTATGTTTTGGGCTGAAAAGATTCTGCCATCATACCTAATTGGTAATCCAGAAGATTCACATAGGAACCTCTGAGTTCTGTAGTAATTTTTTTATTCTTGTCATGTTTTCACTTATTAGAATGTAGAATTATAGAACAGCAATCATATATGTGACACAGAAGTGAAATCAATCTAATTATTCTAATTATTTCTTAGATTTAGAAGAAATCAGCTCTGATAAAATATTAAGAAATGAGAATTTGCCTCAGGGGTCAGATTAGTTGTGCACTTATTTCAGTAACAGGCAACATCAAACCATAGGACGATAGCAGCTAAGGTGAGTATTAATTATTACTCTTCATTGTTAAAATAAAGACTTCTTTTTTCATGTCTTCTGCGACATGGTTTTGCAACGTCAATGCTTACACATATTTCAATGAACTCAGTAGTAATTCAAGAAATTAATTTCTGCATATTTAATGGACAAAATGGGCAAAGCACTTCTTTCATTATATTCATTATATTAAAATCAGTATTGAATCCTTAGAAGAACTGAAATGTCTATAGTTTTTTTGTTGTTGTTGTTTTGTTTTTAAGGTTTCTAATATTCCATGTTTTAAGTAGAACAATTTAGGTTCTCACTAATAATCTTTCCTCTGGTTAAAGACCCTCATTTTGGAAACCTCAGTAATGCTGAAGGCAGAAATTAAGCACACTACCTAGGTGTAACAATTTTAAAAACACTTAAGAGAACATTTAATTTACTATTGCTACTCAGGAGTCAATTTGCAGTCTGGATTGATACTTAGGTCTGCTGTTTTTGTACTAACTGATTTACCCAGTCCTCACTTACTACCTGCTTGGCATTCAGAATCACATCTCATATCTCATCATTTGTGCGGATGTTGTATGTCATCACTCCATTTTAATAAACATCTATGATCTCAACTTCTCTTAATTCCTAGCAACTGTGTAAACAAAAATGCAAAGGATAATCATGAAGGAAAAAAAAAAATAGAAAAGGGAAATAAACCCTTTCACCTGTGAAACCTCAGTCTGCGCTTCTAGAAAGAAATAGGTTTAGTTTGGCTCTTATTCCTTTCTCAACTTACATCCCAAAATTGTCATGCATAATTTGATCCAAATGAATTGCTGTAGTTTCAGGAGGGAAAACACACAGCTTGACTAGCGAAAAAGAGTGAATCACCTGTAAGTTATTGAGAAGTCAGATTCCCCCTTTGGGCCAAGGTTAAGGTAATTAACTGGTCAGCCTAAACTGTGATTTGCCTGAGGAGAAACAAATGAATTTGGTCTTCACGTTTTCAGCATGATCCTTGTAGCATTCTTCCTGAATCCAACAACCTTTTCCTTATACAAGACCAAAAATAATTTCCCTAGTATTGAATAGCAATATTTCTTTCAAAGCATCTACTGCTGACAGCACTAGAGGTCAGCAGTCATGTCCATTCATGAATGTTTCTAATTTCTTGCTATTCTGCTACAATTTTCACACTTTCTGCCACGGAATTTGCAAACTAAATAAGCTGTAACTAGATTCTGCATTGCTTTTAATTTTCGGTCCCCCCTAATTTCCTCAGTAAATAAAGAAACCTGAGTTATTTGCTGCAGCACAATGCAATAGAAACACAACATTTATTTGTGATTCCTGTCTTTCTCAGCATTTTTTTTTCATATTGTATTTTGAAATACTATATATTTGATGTTAAAATGCTTTATTTAGCAATTATAGACATTGAATCATTTAATTGCCTCCAGTAAAGAAACAACTAAAGTTTTTTGCTGATAATATTGTTTTGCCTTAGCCCTTATCTAAAAAATCATATCACTAGAAAATTAAGCTCAGCCTAAGCAGTCTGTTCTACTTGGCGCACTAACCCAGAAAAAGTTCAAATCAGTATTTTTCTTTTTGTAATTCTTCAGTCAAAATCTTTTTAAACACAGTCATACACATAGACATACGTAATGTTAAAATCTAAGATGAAGATTTTATCTGCTTTCAGCAGGAGTTTTGCCTTCATGCTACCCAGGTGGCCTTTCCAACCTATTCTTTAATTTTCAGTTAGTAACAGATGCTGCTAACAGTTGTTGCCTTGACAAAGCTTCCTGGAATCTCAGAATTCCCAACAAGTATTTCTGTGATAATTTATCAATGTTGCCACCATTTAACCCTCTCTATTAGGCAGATACATTTTTTGTAAAAACACTCCTCATGCTCTTAATGTTAGCATTACCATTAAGAGAGCAAAGGTCTCATTGTGGTATGTTTTGTACAAAGACATACACAGAGATGTATACTCTTAAAGTAAACTAATTCTTGGTTTCAGCTTGTGGAACTGGAGCTATTTGATGCTTTAGCTTAAATGGCACATTTCTTGAAGAAATGAGACTATGACATTAAATAATGTAATATAAGGTGACCTGTGCATCCGACTGTTAAAGAAAGTGGATAGCAGAGAGCAAAAGGTATTGAACAAAACAGCTAAAATCATATTGTTGTCTTACCCACTTTTGCACAGGATCTGACTGACATAACTTCAATCAAAAGTTTTTAACCACATTTAAATGTACAAAATGGAAATAAAATTTGTCAAAGAAAGAAAATGACAGCACAAGAACAGACAGTTAAAACCTCTGAAAACAAGTGAAGAAAGTGTATAAATGCATAGGATTTATATAAATTATGAATCTACCATAGGAATTACAAGATTCTGTGAAATTCAGCATCTACTGTGTTTTGCTTACCTCTGTGATTAACCAGACTTTACTCACAGCCATTATTCACATTGTGCAAGGTGCAGAAGAGGACTCCTAAAACAACTGTAAGAGTTACTTTTTATTTAAATGTACACAGGTGCACATGGAAAATGTAATCTTTTTTTAGGGGAAAAGTTATTTGTACAATTTGTACAAAAAGATTTGGTATTCCTATTAATCAGTCTGTATCCTCAAGTCAAGTTTAACCTTTCGAGATCATACCCTGTGGTTACTAGTCAATTGGTTGCTTTTTGCATGGTTCACTTCATTAAAATATGATACCACTAGCAACTTTTACAAAGCAGGAACCCTGTATATCAGCAACTCTATTTCAGCCCTGTATAAATGTATCTTGTTTCTCCTTGTTTTCTCTTAGCAAACAATCTGTCTTTTTCTATTTCACATTTTCCTGCCAAAAATATATCACAGTTGCTTGAAGTAATCTCTAAGCAGAACTTCAAGGTAAAATTCTGTTTCCCCTTGAGGGAAAATATGGGAACACACAGACACACATATGCACACACTGTCAGCTACTGCCTGAGGCTTAGCATCCACCAGTTTAATTTGTCCAGAACAGATTTCCTTTGCTCCATTCTTATTCTATTTTATTCCTGATGATCTGGCAATCAAAAAGTAGTTTTCTGTGTCTATTTGTAATTTTAAATCATTTACAAAAGGCCTGTAAAATTGACCGGCATATTTGGCTTTGAATACTGTAGTGCAATTGGGCTAAGCATCTCTCAGTTTGAAAGCAAATGACAGAAAGCCAGTATGCTTATATTGTGATTATCATAGCAAATTCAACGCAAATTTAGAGTCCATGCCAGTCCATTAGTAAGATTTCAGCTCACTAGCAAATTGATATTGGACTGTATTTAAACTTCATCAACAAGCCATTCAATTTAAGACTCAGTACTTAGTTTTAGGGTAGGATTCAATAGGAAATCATAATCTGACTTCAAGATATTTGTATTTCACTCAAAGTATACCAGGCACAGCAGAGACCAAAATAAATATGCAGTTTTAGGCCCAAGGAATTTGTTATTTATTATGAAGATATCTCTTGTTACACTTTACAAGGCAAGAAGGGAAAAGTTTAAGCACTTTTCCTCACCTTGCCACAAAACATTGAAATGCATCAGTGTTTTGTAGTGGTCACACCAAGATAGTGAGTGGGTTATAGAAATAGAAGGAAAATCAATAAGTCAAGAAACTTGGAGAAAATGCTGGAAAAGCCATTATTAGATTCCAGCATGAACTTGCAAAACTGAAGAAATAACCGATAAGCGTAATAAATTTAAATGGATAAAATGGAGCACAAAATATACAAATAAAAGTACAGCCCAAGTGCACAATGTAAAGCTGGCAAGTAACTCTCTGATTAGGCCGAAGACCTAAAAGAAAGTCACTGAGGTATAGAGGACATTGAGCTAGCTGTGAAACAAACATTATTTTAAATTATGCATATAGACCTAATTGAAACACTCTATTTTCTACATTTCTGTTTAACACTAATGTATCTTAAGCCTAATATGTCCATCCTAAATATAATGTTGGGGGAAATTGGAAGAAATATACCGGTTTAGAATATAAAAGAGAAGACTAAACAGGGATATTAGAGTAGTCTTGTATTATCTGTGTTCTAAATAAGAAAAGAAGGATCAGAATTGAGAGAAGTTTAGACTAGAGTATTAGAAATATATGAACCTGAAAAATGGTATCACACACTGGAACAAATATCTCATGTATGTTGTGACTTGTGAATAAACAAGTTTTGTTTGGGGGATTTTGATACGTTGTTTTTTAACAGAGGTTGAGTGATATACTCAAGAACTTGATTTACCAGGCCATCACACAATGTTCTGGATTATTTTTTCAAGTTCTTCTTCAGATTTGAAGTTCAATCTAAAGGGAAACAATTATTTTCCTGTGACTTTATACCTTCAAAAACATATCTTAAATTACTGTTAAAAGGAAGTAAAAGCTATGTTTGATTAAAAACTTTTTCACTCAGAAGTGAGCCCTCTTTCATTCAAACAGATTATTTATAAATATGTTTTTTCTTCTTTCTTTACTTGATGGCTGAAAACAGAGAAAATTACTTTCACAATACAAAAAATATGAAAGTTCATTAACAAGTTATGATTTTTAGTTCCTTCTATTTCGTGTTCATTACTAATTATGTGAACTTAATACTTAAGTGTATGTTTCAATTCATCCATACTCATGAAAGAGTAAAAGATTATATTTAAAGGGAGAATAGGAGATGCATTTGTACATTTAACCATATACTTGAATATTCTGCTGATGAGGGATCTGGAACCTGTATATAAAGGCATTTAGATGGTTTCTGTAACAGTTTCCTTCTTTTATACTTTCAATAGAAATCTGCCCTGGGATGTCATTATAGAAAACAAAACAACCAACCAACAAACAAAAGCAAACAATTAATGAATATAAATATCAAATAAAAAAGGATGTAAGGATAACAATTGCAAGTGGTCAGAGTTTCCAGTGGTTTCCTGTGAAACTGATGAACACAGGGGCACTCCTGTAAATATCAATATATCAATGCAAAGGTTGACTAAGCCTAATGAGGAGCCAGATGCTGCCTTTAAAAAGCTATAAAGATGATATTCAGTTTCATATCTGTTTGCTGCAGTTACAATCAGCAGTAAACCACCATTGATTCTCAGATTAATTAGTCTGTGGGAAAAGTCTCATAAAATGTGTTTGTTCGAAATAACATCTGTTTTAGTTTTCTTACTCTTTTCTCCTTTTAATTTATCATAAATATCTTTCATTTCATTTGGTTCTATTTGACTAAGTTTAGTGAAATAATAAATATACCAAGGATTTGTATTTGTTGAGTGAAGGTCATTTCCAGTGGAAAATCCTATAATTACCTGCATCACGTGATCTATTTGTTTTTAAAAAATGTGTTCAGTGACAGCCTATTTCTTCAATATAAGAATCATTTTCTGTTCTGGAACTAACTAGGTAATATTTGTGAATTATTTATTTCATTCTTGCTTTTCCCTTACTAAGTGATGAATACATTTACTCATAAATTGTGTTCATTATTTGACTACTTTACAGATGGTTGAATAATATAAAGCAAAAAAAAAAAAAAAAAAAAAAGTAATATTTCTATCTGTTTAACTGTTAATCACAGTTGATTCTCTTATCTCACCTTATGTGACTTCCAGTTTTACTCATCATCCAAACCACAGTCAAAGGGTGATGAGGCTCTGGAACATGTTGACCAGAGAAGCTTTAATTCCCACATCCCTGGAAGTGTTCAAGGCCAGATTGGATGAGGCCTGAGCAGGAGATTGGAACTAGATGATCTTTAAGGTCTCCACCAATTCACACCATACTATTGTTCTGTGGGGAAAAAAAAAAAACAAAAAACAAAAAACAAAAAACAAAAACATCAGCATTTCTTAAATAATAGCAGGTTTTCATATATAGTTTCTATAACTTTATTTTGTGTGTTCCAAATGGTCTATCTAGAATCACAAAAATCCTCCAAACTAGGCCCACTACTATTCTTTCTTGTGTACCAGAAATAGCTTCTCCATTGCACAGTGCACGTCATACCTTTGGGCCCAGCCCCAGCAATGCTGGACTGGGTGACTCTCAAAGAGTTTCATAGTTGCTATGAGCATCGATGATGGGACAGGAAAAAAAGAGTGGCCAGAAGGTTGAGGGAGGTGATCTTGCCCCTCTACTCTTTGCTGGTGAGGCCTCACCTGGAGTACCACATTCAGATGTGGAGTTTTCAGTACAGGAGAGACATAGACCTGTTGGAGCACATCCAGAGGAGGGCCACAGAAATGATCCAAGGGATGGAACACCTCTCCTATGTAAATGGTTTCAGATTCAAGGAGGGTAGATTTAGGTTAGATGTAAGGAAAAAGTCTTTTACAGTGAGAGTGGTGAAGCCCTGGAACAGGTTACCTACTGTTGTGGTTGATGTCTCATCCCTGGAGACTTTCAAGGTGAGACTGGATCAGCCCCTGGGTAACCAATCTAGCTGTAGTGTCCCTGTTCATTGCAGAGGAGTTGGACTAGATGGCCTTTAAAGGTCCCATCCAACTCTAAGGATTCTATGATTCTAAGATAGCACACTGTGTCCTGCCTTTTTGCTCTTTAAAATACTCCAGTTTTAGGCAGATGTTACTGCCATATACAGCTAAGGATGCCCAAACATAAATAACATCTAGGTATGCAACTAAAAGCATTTGAAACCAAAACTTTATGTTTAAGAAAAGAATAGGGTTAATAGGATTGTGTCTTTAGAGATGTGATTTCAGCTCTTGTGTTGGTCTCAAATATCCTTTCAAAACTGTAAAAAAAAAATAAAAAATGAGAGAGAGAGAGAGAAAGAAAAAGAGAAGGAAGGAAGGAAGGAAGGAAGGAAGGAAGGAAGAAAGGAAGGAAGGAAGGAAGGAAGAAAGGAAGGAAGGAAGGAAGAAGGAAGAAAATAATGGTTGTAATGGTTCAGGCTGTGTTTCTGTCTTCCATACAGATTTTGATCAAATGAGTAGGTCCAAATGAATTTTCTTTCTTGTTTCAGTACTGTTCTTATGGCACCTCACTCTATTTCTCTTACACACCAGGCCGTGTATATAATGGGAATATATTTTTGTCTTGCTCCAAATTTTATGTTATGTTAAAATTAATAATTTTTATTTATAACTTTATATTTCTTAGTAAACTCGAAAATATTTGAGCAATATTTTTCATTGCTTCTATGTGCTTGTATTAGGGTAGCACAATGTAACTTCAGTTTTGTTTCTGGTCTCTATGATACAGCTAAATAGTAATGCTTCTTGTGAACAATATGTTTCCACATTTCAAATTTGGAGCACCTTCTAACCATCATGACAGATGAATTGTCTTATTCACTTTGGCTTTAACAAGTAGTAGAAATCTGCAGCATAAACTATGCTTATACAAGCAAAACAGTATCAAATATTAATATCTACCTTAATCTGTGAGAAACTCTTTTAAGTTCATGTTTTATTTCACTTCTGAAATTCATTTTCAGTTTATCTAACAATATGCCTTACTTCGACCTTTGAGAAGGAGCTATATTTTAGTCAAATTTTGATTGTCTTACTTGAAAACAATAATAAAGAATGATTAATCCAACATGGCATGGAAGCAGAGATATTTTTGCACTGTAGTCCCTGCTTATTTTTGCTGACTATCATGGGCATCACTTGATTGGTGGTGAGTAATTGCTTGTGCATCACTTGTTGCAAAATTAATGCCAACTATTTTATGATGTTGGCCCATGATATCAGAAGTGGAATTTGTGTTATGGCAGTAGAGGCTGATCTTTCTCACCAATATACCATTATAAATTGTGTGACGTGTGACAGATGGCAGCAGAGAGGCAGTCTGACAAATGACATCTGACATAGAAGTACATATGAAGCAAAGGTGTGGACTTGCATTTCTGTCATGCAGAAAACTATTGCACCCATTAACATTCATTGATGTTTGCAGAACATTTATGGAGACCAAGCAGTAGATGTGAGCACAGTGAAACAGTGGGTGATGTGTTTCAGCAATGACAACAGCAACAGTGGGTCACCTCCATTGGTGAAGATTTTTACAAGTGCAGTATGTAGGCTTTTATTCTCCACTGATGAAAATGTGTAGCTAACGGTGCAGACTATGCTGATAGTTTTTTGTAGCTGAGAATTTCATCAAATAATGTTCTCGTGCTCTTTGAATCTGTTGCAGTTTCCATGGAAATAAATAGGAGGCATTACTTTAGGAGCAAACTGCTTATAAACTCTGTAGTCCACATAGTTTATGTAACCTGTACTGTTTCTCTGTACTTCAGTTTCTCTCCGATATTTAAATGCCTTCCTCCTATTATTCCCTTAGTAATGCCAATACCTTCTCTCACTTTCATTGTTAAAATCCAGATCTAAAAGAAATTAGAAGTTCCTCCAATTGATAAGGAGTTAAGAAAGATTTCTTTCACAGATAAAAATGGCTTAGGCATGAAGGAATTGCTAAGCTACCTCCAAGTATAAGTGAAACAAGGGTACATATTTCCTGGGGACGATTCAGGAACTGCCATTATTCATCTGTAAGTGTATTGTGCCCACTGTGAATAAAGATAATTTTTCTAAGTAAAGTATTCCTGAGATTTTAGCAGAAACAATACACAAGTATCAGTTTTTATAAACTAATATCTTTATTTGCAATTCCTTCACACACTGCACATCTGTAAGGTGGTAGGATAAAAAGGCTTATGAGAATATCTTTTGGAACAGCCTGAAGACATTACTATGTCTGCCATGTATTATACCATGTAAATCTTGTAACTTGACCCATTTAAAGGTCTGGAAAATTGAGTTAATATACCGAAGCCTGATGCTTAGATTTTTCCTGTTGTTTCAATTACCTGTATTTTCAATTACTTATTACATTGCATTTTGATCAATCATCCATTTTCCCGGAACACTCTATCACCACTGTACTATCTCTAAGCTAAATATCTAAGGATATTTTAAAATATCCTGTACTGAGGAGATGCATAAGTTTGCTTTTATAAAGGCTCCACAGTTCCAATGAAATGCACTGTGATGCGTGCACCATTTCAGAACAGCAAGACAAATTGTCAGTCTAGGATCCCCAAATATTTGGAATCAGATAACAAGCTGTCTGGCAAAATTGATGTAGCTCCAGTAGCTAGGCCAGTAGGGGGAACTCTTACACAGTAGAAAGTCAAGACAGGAGCATATTGTAGTAAATCAAAGGGTGTAAATAGACATTGTGTGTGCATTCTGGTTTTTGAATTTGCTGTATATGACACATTAACTTTTGTATTTTCATCCAAATACAGCTTACCACAGTGAAAGTGTGACTTTACTAGATACCAGGGTACAACTGATAGCAATTCAAAAGTCGCCTCCATAGAAGTTAGTGAAAATTTGCAGGGAAGGAGAGGGAACATGTTAGTTCTTTTTTCTTTAATACCTGTGTTTTTTCTTTCAGAATGGGCAACTGTTTACAGCAAATTCTAGAGTTTTGCCTTTGTCTCATGTTATATATGTTTCATATAGATTGACTGATTGACCACAGATATTAAACATTGTTAAGTCTAGTATTTCATTTTCTGAGACAATGGTAATGAACCGCGTGATGATTTCTTTCTTGTCTAATCAAGGTAGATACTACTTCAGGACTCACTTATTACAGTTTTTGAAAATGCTTAAATTTCATAGAATAAACAATCATTTTTGACTTCTAGATATTGATGCCAGTCCAGAAGGTAAGTATAAAATACTACTTTTATCAAAGGCAGCTACTCGTAAATGAACTCTTATCATTAGTCATAGAACCATCTAGGATCAAACATATCATTCCTGACTGTGAAAGCAAAATTGAGATTATTTTACTTTCTCATGGTACTTAATATAATTTCCTTTTGTCAAGAGCTTTGCATCGTTGCTGATCTGCTATACAAATAAATTTTTTTGTTGTCCTAACCAAGTATTTTTGTTGCTTTTCTGTCTCATCTTTCTTATTCCTTTTCCCCCAGTTTTGGTTCTTTTTGTTCATGCTGTATCTGGTAATAGAAGCCTGTGGTAGTTTGAATGTCTCAAAGTTTTTGTGGTGCCCTTCTTCCATCTATGGAAAGCAAACAATAGAGATGTACAGGAGGCTGGTACCATTTTCTCATTGACATAAATTCAGAGTGAGTTCTCCAAAAACAAATATTCATTCAGTATCCAGTGAACAGATATTTTTCAACACTTACTCATTTTCTAAAGAAAACCATTATGTTCACATACTAACTGGCTGTGATGGACGTTTTGACATGTAAATAAGTGATTTTTTTTTTTTAAATCCTTCTCATGTCACTCAATCACTAAGGCTGCTAATTATCTTTTCCAGTGTTTCCATGGAGTTCAGAAAGCTCTTTTCAGCATCAGAATTTGAAAACATGGCATATAGCTCTCTACTAGTGATACATTTTGTGAGTTTTGAAGCTATTTTGTATGGAGCAATCCCTGTTTCATTTTCTGTTGGATCATTGTGTTACATATTTTCAGAGCCTGAAGTAGGATCTTTTGGAGTCTTTTGGCTCCATAGGTGCAGGCACATCTCAAATTACTTTTCAGCTGTCACCAGCAATCCCAGCAGGAAAACCTCAACTCAGGCAGAATTGTGGCTTTGCTTTCTCTGTGCTGTATGCACATTAATGGTCTCTTCCAAGAAGGTACTGCCTGCAAGTGTTCCTGATGCTGCTATGTAATTTCCAGACTTTACCTATGCATCGTTTAGTGAAACTGTATGACTGTGTCAAATAAGACATACATTAGTCTAGAGACCAATATTAACGTATACATTTTTGTACTGTCAGTAAGAGTATGTTTAAAGTCAAAACAGACTAAATCAAAGCAAAAATCATTATACATAACTCTACATTGAGGAAACATGGGTAAAAGTAGTCTAAATGTAATATTTTCACACTAATCATGAAGATACATTTGTCACTTGCAAAAGAGATGTCACTAAATCTAGCCTGGCAAAATCACTTCTATTTTCATGTTATAGAGTTCTTTTTTGTGTTCCCAATAAAGCTTTATTAGCTGGTTAGAACAAAACAAAAAAGAAAATTATATAACAAGTAGCAGAGTGGAAAGAGCTAGGAAATAATAGAAGTCACACCCCGTTCCCTCAGCAACCCTTCTTTAGACCCAACAGATCAAAGCTTTCAATTTCAGAACCAAAGCTTCTTTATATTAAATACCAAGAAAGTATGTTTAGATAACATTAAGGGACTGACTGAAACCATAAAAGTCAGGAAATTCAGAATTAAGGCTGGCACTCTGATCTTAAATCACACAGAGGAGAAAGGCAAGGTTGGGGATGGGAAAGTGAACACAGGCATGATACTGTAAGCTGAGAAAGGAAAATAAGACTAGCTTGGCATCTTTCACATGTGTCGCTAGGACCTGAAAGGGTGTATGGTTTCAAGGTTTTAGTAATGTTCATCATACCACTGCTTGCCTTTTTTTCTTATATATTTGTCAAATAAATATGGTTTTTGGTACTTTAAGAATGTTTTTAGAATATATTCATAAGAAATAGTGTGTTTTCTATAGCTATCCTGTTTAGGCTTAGGAAAGAGAGAGTGATGAGATTAGTCAGATTTGTTTTCTTTTTCTTTTGAGATTCATGCTACTCTTAGCCACGCTGGTATCAAGTTTTAGCCACTTTGTCCTGAAAGTTAGCTTTAAACCATATTGAAATGGAAATCCCAGTCATATCTCTGTAGATTTTCCTAAGTAACTTCAATAGAACTGTTTTTCTCTTCTTAAATATCTGAGTAGACTGCACTTAAAAAACCTGAATTTCTCCACCCTCAGAGTCACTTCATTTCAGTCATGACTAAACTGATTTCTGTAGAGACACATACATTTTGTGTAATCATGATGTTCAAATCTGAGATAGCTGATATTGAAAAAAAAACCAAAAGTATGAATACCACGATTTTATTTGTTGTGAACAGAAGTTTGCTTCTGTAAATAAATAATAAAGCCTACTTATCTTTTTTATATGTTTAAAATAGATAATAATGTGTTTGATATGAAACACTTCACCTATCAGTAAGATTGTAGGCTCTGAAAACTGTAACAGTTAACACTTATTTTCCATGTTTTTTAGCTTTCCTTTAAAATGTTCAGATGCTTATTCCTAGTGTGCTGATCTTGTATGACAGATGTCAGAAAGTAAATTTCCTCTTTTATTTATTAAAATAAGAAAGAATTCAGATTGTACTAACTTTAAATATGAAAATATTGAAATACTGCATTTCAGTATGTAAATAATAAATTGTGAACAAGAGAAAAATAAGAATACAATACAATAGCACTTTTTTTTCTTATATAATTGTTTTCAAATGGAAAATACTGAAATATCAAATAAAAAATAATAATTTGGTAGCTGTATGCTTTACTTTCCTGTTTATTCTGAGCTTGAAAATGCATTGAGAGATGATGGAATATATCTTTTTCTGTTCTGTGAGGACAGCAATTGAGTGTTTCTAAGTGTTCATATAAAGGGTTAAACTGTTGACTCACACAAAATAGTAGCCAATACCCCCCTGAATTTTTCTCTTGTCAAAACATTTCCATTTTCCCTTCTATCTAATCAAATGTTTTTGTGTATAAATATTTTATTACACAATACATGGTACAGGTCTGAAACTCTTTATAGAACTTAGTTATATGTTGTTCCAAAATCCTACAAATATTTGAAATAAATAATTTTTCATTAGAAACTGACCATAAACAAACTTAAATGTTGATGTATTTTTGCACAAGTAGTTCAAATACTAGCTTGTAATGTTCTAAAATTTTAATAGCTTTTACTTACTTCAAGGATATATTAAAAGTAAAAATATTTTTATAGTAATAATTTTTAACATTCCATCCACAAGGGATTTTCCATTAGAGTGAATTGGAGTACTTGGTGAAATTAATTAAACTCAATGATATTTGTAACATGGACATATGATACCTTTTATAAGTAGGGAGACTTCTGCACAGAGAAGTTGTGGATGCTCCATTCCTGGAAGTGTTCAAGGCCATGTAGGATGGGTCCCTGGGCAGCCTGTTCTAGTGCTTGATTTACTGTCTGGCAACCTGTTTGCAGCAGAGGAGTTGGAGCTAGATGGTCTTTGAGGTAGGTGCCTTCCAGCCCAAGCCTGTCTCTGATTTTCGTATTCTGTGACTTTAAGTGAAAAGAAATAAGTTCTCTGATATGATGTAATGAAGTGCCATGCAAACTTAGCTGAAGATACAAATATATAAGGTAATTAGGATGACAAAAGGAGACAGAGTTCTGAGAGGTACTCCAGTGTGCCAGGCAGGCAAGCTATATGTGATTTATTGGAGGTATGAATGGAGTTCCATAGCTGAACTACAGCAGAACACAGCTCCCTGTTTCTATTTCAGTTAGACACAGAGAATGGGATATAGACAGAAGCAGACATTTGCTGGTACATAGGCGTATACAAAATTAAGCATATAAGCACTGGAATAATTGCAGCAGTTTTAAGTGACGTCTTACTGAATTGTTTAATGCTACACTAAAAGGCACTACAAAGAAGGTAGTGCCAAAGACATTTTTTGCATAAATTGAAAACAGTTCAAGATTATTCTAATTAAAAGTTAAACTTAGTCTTGTAATTAAATAACATTTTAAAAAGTATAATTAAGGTAGCCATTAGCTTGAGTATATTTCACTTAAATATATATAACTCTTATTTACAATTTGGTGCCTGTCCAGATTCTGCTGTCACTATTTTGGAATTTGTAGCTTAGAAGCCTCCAGGGTAATTTTTTTTTTCTCTTTGTTTAAATAGGTCAGAGATATCTATCCTAGGTATGGGAAATATGGATGATTAATTCTAGTCTGATAGCATTCATAGTGCAAAGCAATAAAGTTTATTCTGGAAGTGCTAACAAACCTTTAAATAGCACTGAAAATAGAGAAATTATAATCCAAATTAGGATAAATACCTTTTATCTTTCATTATTATGATTGGCTTCACAAAGTTAAGATAACAGTAAAATGAAGCTACTAACATACATTCAATTGATCTTTGCTGCTTTAATGTAATTAGTTCTTAGTTCTCTCACTAGGTTCTCTGGATTTGCTTAAATTCTGAAAGCAATTCTAAGAGATGCCTTAATTATTACAATATGCATCTTACCACACATTCCACAAAATCTCAGCAGTGAGCACCTTCATCTTCTCCCCTCCAGCCCTTCTCCCAGTGTCTGTATTCTATTTTCAACTTTCTAAAATCCAAGCATGCAGTCTCAGCAGATCCACAAAGCAAGTTAATCATTGCTCTATTGCTCTATACACACACATTCTAGGCTTGCCATTTTGGTGTTTTATATGAAGCACATATTCTTTTTTTTCTCTCTTTTGCACTGTCTTGATGTATGAATTTGGCATTGTTTCTGCAACAAATACTGTGTATTCGTTTTTATTCTTTTATATCAAATATTTAATCAGAAAAAAAAAAAAAAAGAGGAATACACTACAGTAATTTCACATCTTTCATAATCCCCCTGCAGGGGGATTTCACTGCAGGGCAGTGAAAGAAATCAAGAGTAAATAGCCTCTTTATAGAATGAGAGAATCATAGAATGGCTTGGTTGGAAGGAACCTTAAAGATCATGCATTGGGCAGGGTTGCCACCCACCAAATCAGGTTGCCCAGAGTCTCATCCAACCTGGTCTTAAACTCCTCCAAGGGTGGGGCATCCACAGCTTCTCTGGGCAGCCAGAGCCACTGCCTCACTGCTCTCTCTCTTCCACCTAACTTCAAATCTAAATTTTCTCCTCTTTAATTTAAAACCATTTCCCCCTGATCTTTCATTATCTGTCCATGTAAAAAATTGGTCTCTCTCCTGTTTGTAAACTTCTCTCAAGTACCAGAAGGGTGCATTGAGGTCTCCCTGGATCCTACTTCTCGCTAGGATAGTTAAGTTTGGACAAATAAGTATTATTTTTCCCTGAAACTTCCTGATCATATCAACATAGAAATACATGTGCAGAACTTCTTTTGTTTTTATTACAAATCTTTCAAATTTATCTTTGCTCTAATTCTGTGGTATCTTTTTCAGACAGAGATATTTCTCTGAATTTCACAAGGACTCAAAAGTTATCGGAGATCCATCTTTTCCTAGCATGTAATTAGCAGGATCCAAGATCATGTCCTTTACCAGAAGGTTGGCTATTAGATACGGTTTTATAATACCATAACTCTAATAAGTTGGACAAGGTCAGTTCTGATAACTTAATATCACTAATAACCATAATAACTGGTAACGATCATCACTTCTGTAGTATCCCTGGAAAGAGGTAATAAATTATAATCTCATTCTCAGGAAGAGCTTTTTTTAGAAACTTTGTTGGTTTTGTATTAAAACTAGGGAATTCTGTAGCAACAGAACAAGCACTCCAAATGGATTTCTTGCTAACATTTCATGATTTAAATATCTTATATCTTTTTTCTTAAAAATATACATCATAGAATAATAAAATATCTGGAGTTGAAAGGGGCACACATGGATTGTTGAGTCCAACTTCTACATCGATTTTTTGACAATGTTAATTTTAAAATAGAAGTGTTATAAATTTGGCATTCTTTACTAGGTACTTGTAACAATGATGGAATTTACTTGAAATTATCATTAAAGATATTGCAGTGAGTTGCACATTTAACTTTTTTTAGAAATAGTGCCCAGCATTACAAAAGTAATGATAACAAAGACTGTCTAAATGACTACATTGATACATGTGACTTCATATCATAAGGAATACCATTTGGTCTTTTAACAGTTTGGCACAAGGCCCTAGGAATTTAAATCCCTATGAGACTGCAAAGCTAGAAATTCTTGATTCAGTAAATTCTCTGAAGTTTGTGTATGTGAGAAGCAAACTAAATCAGCTGGAATAATTAAACTTTTATGCTTTTAAATGTGATGCAGAATTGAGCTAAAATGCTATCAAGTTGCATAAAAATATTGTGCTCATATATGAGCTTTTGGTAGCAACCACAGTTTTCTAATGTTTGGAAAAACTTCTATGGCATCTAGATTAGAGGTGAGCATGCTGGTGTTTAAGGGGACAAACAGAATTTGTATTCTGAAGACTAAATTTAAATAAAGTGAATAAATATTTAAGCAATAGATACATTTTAAAGTATAAAAAATGTTACAAAAATGAATAGAGAAATAAGAAGTGAAAGCGTAAAAAGAAAAATTATAAAATTATTTAGGAAGAGTAAGAACTGGTGTCAGTATTATACCAAATATTATAAGGAGTATTTTCCATTTATTTTAGAGCATTTCCAATTAAAGTTTTAAAGGAAATTTATATATATATATCCTTGACAATAATTAGTTCTTCTAAAAAAAATAATCTCCAGTAATGGAGGGGTAAAATTAATCCTTTTTATATACAGAAAATTGACCTTGCTGACATTAAATTACTGTTTTTTATGTCTTACCGAAGGAAATATATTATTTAAAAGAAACAAGTTGTGTTGAAAATCATCAAAAGAAGAAATTTCCAAATGTAATTTTATTTGCATCAATTTGAAATATAATATTGGATTGTCAAAAAAACCCAAACAAACAGAAAAACAAAACAAAACAAAAAACAAAACAAAATAAAACACCACAGGAGTTTAATTAAGTTTCTCAGAAAGGCTTTGTGTAGTTTTCAGGTTCATGCATCTTGGTTCTATGAACTTGTATCAGTGTACAGAAACAGAACTTGTGGAAAACTGTGAATTTAACAGTTACACACTCACAAATAATTTCATTTTATATAGATTTACCATTACACTGCAGGCTTCCAGTTCAGTTTTGAGACACTACTAAACACATGAACACTCAAGCCTGCTGCTAAATTTAGAGTAAAGATATGATACTTAGAAAATACAACTGTTACAAGTATTTGTGCTCTTTGGTGGACAATGAGAGTTTTAATAAATTCATTTAAGCACTATGGTGCTGGAACATGCCTTGAAATGCCTTAGGAAGATAGTGAATTGTTTCATTGTTGTACCAGGTTTTGTATTCTCTTTCCAGCTTTTCACAAATTGGAAAATCAGCAATTAATGAGCAAGCTAGCAGATAAAGAAGCAAAGTAAGTTCTGTCAAAAGACTATAAGGAAAAGCTGCAACACTGCAAATGTTGTTTCTGGGGGTGAGAAAGTACCTCTTATGGAGGAGAGATGAGTTTCTTCTAAAAAGATATTATCAACTGTAAGAATGTCTGGATCACTAGATATGATAATTTTGATGACATACTGTCCCTGAAAACATCTAAAGAGGCAGATATTTGAAATTTAGGATTGTTTAAATACTTTTTTTTTTTTTTCTCTAAGAAATAGCAATTTCAGATTGCTGTTTTATTTTTGTTTGTTTGTTTTCCTTTCCATTCTTCCCTTAACTCTAAATGTTAGGTGCAACAGTTCTTAAGCTAATGGTAGTATGTAATAATGGATGCATATTATCAAACCAATGTAAAAATTTACTCAGAGCTTGAATTGAACCCCATACAATGTGTCCTGTAACAATCATTAGACGTAGAAGAGCTGTTGGTAGTTTATCCATCAGCAAGTAAACTCAGCCCTTCCCTCTGCATTTTACTTCTCAAGACACCCATGGATTTAACTTGAATTTCTCATGGGACCATAGTGGTCCAATCAGCCTGTGTATCCATAAGGAAGATAAAACCCTTATTCCCAGAATCCCCATGTGTCCACAGTGCTAGGTTATACATTAGTTACAGAATCTTTCCTGCTTCTTCCTACAGCCACAGCTCAAGCATATTACCTATGCTCAGGAGCAAAGTAAACTCTAAGTAGTTGCAATGGAACTTGCTCAAGTATCTTGGCTGAGTCCTTTGTCTTCTTAAAATTACAACAGCTCAAATCTCAAAATGTACTCAAAACTTCCACATTTGAGCTTCAAATTGCAGGTCTTTGTATTTAAAACACAGATCGTTGTTTCATCTTTCTTGTTCCAACCTGTGCTGGTAGACATTAATCTCCCACTCTTTAATATAATATACTAAAGTAAGGAAGGGGCACCAATTAAGCTTCTGTTATCTTGGGAAAGGCAGACAATTTTTCCACTAATTGAATTAAGGATTGTGGAGGACAGCTATTCCACTATAATACAAATTTGTTTCTGTAATTAATAAAACTTATCTCTGATGCTCATCAGTTAAAATCATAATCTTAACTAGTATTTCTCCTTAAGGAAAAATCATTATTTCTAATATATGGACATTTTCAGCAGAATTAATTCAGTAATATCAGAAATACTTTTTTTCAATATGTGGACGACAATATTTTATTTAAAAGAAAGAAGATTACACTAGATGGTAGTATAAACCCTCATAAGTCTGTTATTTTCTCAGAGGGAAAGAAAGATAGGAAATATAACGCCTAAGGAGTACCACTAGATAAATAAAGGGATTTAGAAAGAGTAAAGCTGAGCTTCGATAGAAACTTTTCATAGTGTTTGGATACTGCCACAAATGAGGAAGCAGAAGGCATGATTTTCTTATACATATTACAGATATCTCAGAATGAAAATTCCATCTGTATCACTTTTTTACCATGTAGTTGCTTTATCTTGTTTTTGTGGAGTATGTTAACCAGTACTCATATAAATTCAGTTGTCCACATGGGGGTTCCAATTAAAATCTAAAAAACAGTAATAGCATTAATATTACCAGTTATTAATCTTGCTGAAATCATTAAACTGAGAAAGAGTATGATTTCACTGGGAACTAGTGTGTTGACACACAAAGAAGAGAAAAAAATATGAAATATTTTTGAGCTACCATTGACCTTAACTGTGCCATGACACAATTGACAAGCATGACAGTGCCTAAGGTATAATCTCCTTAACAGACAAATATATATCTATTTAACATATATTTTAAAAAGTATTTTGTGAGATCTCGAGATTTGCCATGAAGCTTCACAAACATCACAGAATCACAGAATTGCAATGGAACTCAAGAGATCATCAAGATTAATCCCTCTGCTAAAGCAGGTACCCTGCAATAAGTTGTACCGGTAGGCATCCAGCTGGGTCATGAATATCTCCATAGAATAAGATTACACAACCTCTCTGGACAGCCTGTTCCTGTGCTGTGTCATCTTTACCATAAAGAAGTTCTTCTGCATATTTATAAGGAACTTCTTATGTTCAAGTTTTTGACCATTACTCCTTATCTTGCTGCTATACACCACTGAGAAGAGCCTCATCAGAACTTTAATTATCTTTGCTGCCCTCTGCTCTGCTGCCCTCTTGCGTCCCACTTCCCTTTAGATATTTATGAACATTTATCAGATCCCCACTCAGACTTATTTTCCCCAGGCTGTACAAACCCAAGTTACTCAGCTTTTCCTCATATGGGAAATGCTTCAGGCCCTTAATCATCTTGGCGGTCCTCCACTGGATTCCTTCTAGGAGATCCCTGTCTTCAGGGAAATTGTAATACAGTCACTGAAAGCATAATACTCTTACACCATTCTAAAATACAGCTGGCTTTTGCATTCATGGTCCCATACTCTGAGCTGCAAAACATTTCAAAGATGAATAAAATACAATCTCTGTCCCAATTAACTTCTGTTTTATGCATAAATCCAGTGGTAAGAGGTGGAAAACAGAAAAAAAAAAAACAACAAGACAGTATTGTTTTACTCAATATACAGTAGGATTAAGTTCATCAGCAGCCTATCTAATACCGATATGTTTTTCTAAGCATGATGATACCTCACCTAGAGTACTGTGTACAGTTCTGGGCTCCCCGGTACAAAAAAGACGGGGATCTCGTAGAGAGAGTCCAGCCTAGGGTCACAAAGATGATAAAGGGCCTGGAGCATTCTCTCCTATGAGGAAAGGCTGAGTTACCTGGGACTGTTCAGCCTTGAGAAAAGAAGATTCACAAGTGATCTTAGTAATGTTTATAAGTATCTTAAGTGTGGGAGTCAAAGAGACATGGCCAACCTCTTTTCAGCAGTCTTAGGGGACAGGACAAGGGGAAACGGCCATAAACTTGAGCATAGGAAGTTCTACACCAATATGCAAAGGAGCTGCTTCAAGGTAAGAGTGAGAGAGCACTGGAACAGGCTGCCCAGGGAGCTTGTGGATTCTCCTTCTCTGGAGATATTCAAGACCCGCCTGGACGCCTTCCTGTGTAGCCTGCTGTAGGGAGCCTGCTTTGCAGGGGGGTTGAATTCAATGATCCTTGGAGGTCCTTTACACCCCTACAATTCTGTGGTTCTGTGATGTAGAATTTTAAGGAGGTAGATGAAATAAGATAACAGCTTATTTCTGCTCTGAAAACATTTCTGAGAAAATCCTCCTGTGTCTGAAAAGTAGTATGAAGCTTACTTGAAAAATCTAACAAATAGTAGTACGTTCAACCAAGTTGTGAGCTGACATTTTGTCGTAAATAAGATATGATAGCTGGGTGTTTCAAGGTTGTCAAGGTCCTTGAAAAGAAAGGGAAATGGATTAAGCTTAATTGAATAATAGAGTCATAGAATTGCTCAGGTTGGAAAATACCTTCAAGATCATCGAGTCCAACCACAACCTAACCATACTGCCCTAACTCTAACAACCCTCCACTAAATCATGTCCCTGAGCACCACATTCAAACAGTTTTTAAACATTCCAGGGTTGGTGACTCAGCCACCTCCCTGGGAAACCTATTCCAGTGCTTAACAACCCTTTCTGTTAATAAGTTTTTCCTGACATCCCACCTAATCCTCCCCTGGAGCAACTTGAGGCCATTTCCCTTCATCCTGTCACCTGTCACCAGTGAGAAGAGACCAACCCTATTCTCGCTGCAATCACCTTTTAGGTATTTGAAGAGAGCAAAAAGGTCTCCTATCAGCCTCCTCTTCCCCAGTCTAAACAGCCTCAGTTCCTCCAGGAACTTGTAAGGCATATTCTCCAAGACCTTCACAAGCCTTCTTTGGACGTGCAAAATTCAAAGGATAGGAAAAAGCAATGAAAAAAGAATAGCAGATGAATATGAGTGGCCAGTACTTATCAAAGGATATAAATTCAGAGAGAAATCATTGTATTCATTGAAAAGCTAGCAAGAAGAATCTAGACAGAAATTTCAGCAATTTAGTAATTTGTAAGAAACTACACCTTAAACAGGTACAAAGAAAATCAGGCTCTAAGGAGCAAGAGTTAAATGAAAGATAAAATATGACACTTAAGAAGACAGCTGATGTTATGGAAGAAAAGACTGAATTAGCTGTTCCTCTATTTGTACTATTACCCCGAGATGATGTAATATTAACACTTTTTGTTTGCCTGGTAAAGAAGTTGTACAGAAGCAATAAGGAATGAAAGAATCATCTCACTGTGAATTCTGCTTGTGCATAATATTTTCTGTAGAAAATAGGTTTGGAAGAACAGTAGTAAGGAATTGGAAATGGTAATAAGTGATTGGAAAGACAAGGATGTTATCTGAGCTTTAATAAACAGATTAAATGTTAAATAAAGAGTGACAGAGTCAAGAAAGAAAAAATAGTGCAAGTTTTCAATAGAATCGTAGAATGGCTTGGGTTGGAAGGAACCTCAAGGAACATCACACTCCAACCTCCCTGCCTCAGAAATAGAAGCATACAAGTTTTCCATAAGATCTTAGTTAATGACACTGAAGTAACTGACAATTCAAGGAGTGTAAAAGTGGCATAACTACAAAATCTGGCTATGTTTCAAAACTTTAGAAAGAATAACTTCCTGTTAATGTTAACAAGTGATTAGATAAAATTAGCGCTACTGAAATTCTTCCTCTCTTAGTGTGTTTAGTAATTCAAGCTTAAACATTAATTACAAAGAAAGATGGATGACATACAGAATTTGCAGGTGTCATTATGAAAGGGTTCCTTTTGATTACTTTTTCATTTGCAACTCCACTCCTTTTTCATAGATACAAAATATTCAAAATATGATAAATCCAGAAGATTCCTTCTCACTTCTTTTTTTTTTTAAATATTTTTTTTCTAGCACATATTTGAAAATATAGGATAGAATATGGGTCTCCTGCTCCAGCAAAATAATTGCCAATAGGTTGCAGAAAGTGGTTCAGGATGAAGAGTTTATATTTCAAAACATTTCATGATAGTAGAAAAAATCAGAATCAAATGTCTGTAAACAATCAATAAATAATTCCCTTGCCTTCAAGTCTTCAATGTTTTTATTTTGCCATAATTACTGTCTCATTTAGAATGCATATAATATAATTTAAAAAGAAAAAAGCCAAAGTTAACAGTTAAATTTACAAATGATAATAATTTTGAAGAATTTGTGAATATCAGTGAAAATGCAGTATTACCTTGAAGCCAAAACAGCGTTGATTAAAACATTACGAAGTGAAATTAAGTATAGAAAAAAAAACAACAAAAAACAAAAAACCCAAAACCTCAAATGAATCAAAATCTATCTTAGAATGTTCTAAATAAGATAACACCTAACAGTATAAGTACCCAGAAATCAGTAATATTGGAATGGTGTATAATTTCCATAAGGGAACTGTTAGATCAGGGCTTGAACTGGTGATTGAGCACCTGGTGAAGGGCTGTGGCTGCTCAAGGAGCACAGGCAGAGGAATGGACCCAGGGTAGAACCACCCTGGAGTTATATAAGGACCAATCACAAAAGGGAGTTTATTTCTTGGATCTGAGCTTCTTCCTGCGAAGATGGGTGGGAAAGCTAGTGAGTTCCTTCACTATTTGGGTGAGTTCCACTATTCTTTCTGTATGTGATTGTGGCCTGCTTTACTTGGTATTGCTAAGAACCTGTGAAAAGCAATTTCACTTTTTTTTTAAGTAGAACAATGGCAAATAAATTGCATGTGAGTTTATAGTGAAATACTACATTGTTGTTTTGGGTTGGTTTTTTTTTGCTGTTAAAAATGCTTCATTGGCTTGGACTAAAAGGACAACTAAGTGATGTGAGCACACAAATCAAAAGTGAAAAAAGCGAAAAATACTTGTAGTGTTAAAACTTGCAATAAATAAACATCTCTATCATAACTTCAGTATCTGACTGTATTGTCAGGATTTGTGCTATTGAGTCTTGCTGAAACTTGGGTTCAGCATATAAGCTGTTGAACCACAATAAAAAAGAGTTACTGGTGCTAGCGCTTAAGGAAATGTATTTGATAAATGCAAGAGTTTCATCTGGCTCATTGTGCCAGATGATATAGGAGGTATGAAGTAGAAAATCTCCTTGAATAGTAAAGTAAACAAACAAAGAAATTTTTTGAAAGTTAAAATCTATTCTTGAATTTCTCTGGTTAGAGATTTTTTAGCTAGCTAAAGATTTCTTTTAGTGTATGGTCTTAGAGTTTTCTTTTGCAATGAAAAAATACCTCTCTGAGTTTTAGTAACATAAATGCTTTGCTTCAGCAATACACAGAACTTTTGAAGTTAGGATTTTAAATTCCATGGAAAAATATTGAAATATTTCACTCTGGAAACTTGTGTATTAATTCTTTACCATTCAACCCACTTCTTAAATACATTAAAAATTGAAGAAGTTTGATGTCAATGCACTTGTGACTGTGGAAAGGCTTTTATTGTCAGGTTTTGCACTTTGTCTTTAGCAAATGGATCTGTGTTTATCACCACCCTCATTATTTCTGCTAAAGAAGCAAACCACCTGGACAACACTTACTCAGATTGATTTGTATGTATTTAAATTAACGGTAGTTAAGTCACTTGCAATCATCACCAACTCTTTCTATTCAGCTGAATTCTCTGAAGTCTTTAAGCTTTATGACTTGAAGTATTAAAACTGTATTGAGCACACTCAAGCAATTACACTGCGGTAAAGATGATCATGAAGCTAAGACTGTGTGCTGCTCAGATATGTGTGAAAAGTATTCATGGAAGCAAAGAGCATGGGCCAAGGCCAGGGTATCAAACATGCTACAAACATGGACAAATTCTGGGAGTGAATTCCTCTGAGTTTGATTCAAGATGAGGGTACTGACATAAAATTAATAAGTGAAGTAAGATGGTCTGGGAAGTACCACTGTCTATTTGGACCTAGCACCATAACTGAGAACATATAGAGTCAATAATATCAAGTAATGAGATGTTATTTGAAGATAAATCCTTTTGAAACTTTTCTCTTCTGAGTTTCTGATTTTTATCTTTCTGCCTCCTTTCTTAGTGCTATCTCTTCTTAGGAAATCATAACAAACATTATTTTCATTTGTAGGAGGAAGGTTTCTTCTGCTGCCTTGCTCTAGTAGTCATAATGCTTGCACAGACACTTCTGCACAGCAAGGAAACTACTCCAGTCTCTGCTTGCAAATTCACTGCAGGAAATTCACTTTTATCTCCAAGATAACTAAGAGAAAAACTTGTCTCTGGTGTGTCATACGTGCTCATATATACACATGATGGTTTTTTAATTACGGTGTGCTAATAGAGACAATAAACCAGAAACTGACATAAGCTGTATGACTGCTTCAAGGTGTGAGCCCACCTTTGTGAAATCTGAATATGGTTAGCTGACAAACTCTACTTCAGGTCCACCAAAATATATATATGAAACCTGAAGTTACAGTAGGCCATAATATCAGGAATTGATACTGAATGTAAATTCTTGTTGCTGCTATTTTCTCTTCAACGTTCATGATAAGATTTTTTACATGTATTATACATTGCTTTTGTACAGATGTAATCCATCAGCCATGCTAATACTGTTCATGGAGAAATGAAGCTCTCTTTCCTTTTAAAATATATTAGACTGCTCTGAGTAGATCAATGACTAAAATGATAAGTTTATAGTAGAATTACTCTGATTTCCCTTATTGCCATGTTAACTACTCCTTAGTCATTTTAACTTGAAGGACTGGAACAGGGTTAGAGCTCCAAGCAAGAATTGCCCTAACTTTATTCTGAGTGTAACTCTCCTTTGTTTTTCCTGTCTAATAAAGGCAATTGATCTGAAGATTGCAGTGTGCAGTCTGAGGCATGATCTTTTAGGAAGACTTTCAATTTTTACTTACAGAGAATATACTTGAACAAACGTGACAAATGACATAGGATCACCTTTGCTAAAATAGATTTTTTTTTCCAAATTTAATATGCAAACCATCCCAACACTCTATATCATTCTTAATAATAAATTCATTCTTCTGTTCTCATTGAAATATCAGAACTAAAGAGCAGAATGCTTCTTTTTTAATTATTTATTAAATATATAGGGTTACCTCAGTTAGAAGGTAGTAAGAAAGTATAACACTCACTGATTTAGCAATATTGTAGGATTAAATTCAGCTGTGGTATAGATCTAGCAGCAGCTACATGAAGTCAGTGGGATTCATTCCACAAACACACCATCTGAATTTGGCTCTGAGATAGTTTTGTTTAGGTGGGCAAAAGAAAATTCAAGTGACTCTACTACTGTATGAATTTCTCTTTTTCAATCTTTATCTTTATCTACTTTAAGCCTCCAAACACTGAAAAAATCAACTCTCTCCTCAAATTGTGTTTCCAGAATAGACAGGAATCATATGTTGATCTGCATTCATAGTTCAGACTATTTCCTAGACTGTCTGCTGCACTCTGTGACTAGATTTCACCATCAAAGGCTATTGTAGAAAACAGTCTTGTGTTTCAGAGACAAAGGTTTCTTTAAAAATGTTCTTTGACTTTAGTACAGGCAAGGCTTCATTTAACACACTGACTTTTATTCTCAGTTCTGCATATTGCTGATGATTTGACAGCTTAACAGCTGTTGCCAAAAATTTCCATAAATCTGTGGCTTTTGAAAAATGAAGGTGAAAATATTCTACTTACCACTTCAATTCCAGCAAAAACAGGGCCGTTAAAACCATTTTTGCTTCACAGGAAGTGAAGTTAATCACAGAAAGGGAATAAATAGATACTTTGTACCACCTGCCTCACAACTTTGAATGGTTTTATCAACTAAGATGTAAGGGTGATAATTTTACATTTTTCTTGCTAGAAAGAGGAAAGGTAAGAGAATAACTCAAAGCTATAAATTCCAGGTGTTGGAAAAAATCTTCCTTTGATCTTCAGGGGAGATAGCTGAACCCCTCACCAATGTTCCAGTGTTATTTCAATGTTTTCAATGTATTTTGCAGAGATCTTCTAGCCAGCTCAGATGGCATCATGTGTAGGAGGCTAAATTGCTAGCTATTGTGAATTCTTACTCTTTGTGCTCAGATATCTTCAATGACATAAGTTTAAAGCTTCTGTGTAAAGGCACCTAGCAATAAGGCATCAGAGTGAGCAGTGATAATTAATTTTTAGGCTGTATTTTCCTCTATAGCTCTGTTTTATATTTAATGAATGGAGATTAAGACTGAGTAGGAGTACTCTTTTGTTTTGGGAATTCAATCTATATCAGTATCTTCAGGAAAAACAAATATATATGATAGTTTTTTCATATATAAATGAATGTACGTGAAGCTATTTTTTTCTACTGTCTTCCTCTGGTCACTATTTCATGTTTAAAGCTGATGACTCTTCCCATAGCTACTGCCAAAATGTTCAAGAGTTCAAAATTAAGACAACTTTGTAAACACAAATGAGCAGAAATCCTAAGCCCCAAGGTAAGAGTAACTTACAGAGAAAGAACTGTTTTATAATCTCATGCCCATGACTACCATTTTTTTTTTATCTGTTTAATTACTTGACTTTAATCAAGCTTGTTCTTGTAGTGAGAACATAGCTCTATAAATTAATGAATAAAGCAGGACTGCTGGCTGGACTTCTTTTTCTTGGGTTATAACATCCTACTATGCATTCCCATAGGTAATTCACTTAAGATGCTAGGGCTTAGATGTAAATTCATGACTTATTTTTCCTTTATGAAAACATGCATTCTAGTGATTTCCTGTCCCATGTGAATTTACATTATAAGCTTCCTTCAGGGAAGATGGGATGTTGAATGATCTACAAGTTGTAGTGCATAAACTCTGAAAAAGTGAGGAAGGCATGTAAATAATTAAAGATACAGCTATGGAAAGAGCAGGATGACATTACTCAAAAATAATAGTTTGAAACATTAGGTTTTTAAAACCTTGAGGGAGAAGCCATCGCAGACTTAGCAAAAGTAGCAAGTAAGTATGAAAAAAAAACAAAACAACATACTCAAGTTCAGTTGCTAATACTTTAAAATACTTGAATTTACACTACTTCACTGAAATACAATTTAGAAGTTTCTGAAGACTCCACAGGAATCCAAATCAATATATATTGTCATAGAATAATTCTCCCACAGTTCAGGAGGAAACAGAGGCCTGTTACTCCAGGACTGTCACAAATCTGGGTGGCACCTGGTGGTATTAAGGGAGCAAATGGAAGTTGCTGAGTCACTTAACATCACTTATTATCAGTCCTGGTCAAGGTGGTTTCATATGATAGGAGACCTGCCAGTGTGACTCCCATCTACAAGTAGGATAAGAAGGAGGACTGGGGGAATTACAGGCCTGTCAATCTGACTTCAGCATTTGGGACGGTTATGGAGCAGATAATTTTGGGTGTAATTATATGGCATATTCAGGGCAACCTGGGAATCAGGCCTAGCCAACACAGGATCATGAAAGGTAGGTCCTGCTAGATCAACTTTATCTGCTTGTATAACCAGCTGACCCATCTGATGAATGAGGGAATGGCTGTGGATGTTATTATATACCTGGACCTTAGTAAAGCCTTTGGCTCTCTCTCCCACGGTATTGTCCCAGGGCCTGGCCTGGAGAATGGTGGTGAATGGAGTTAAATCCAGCTGGTGACTAGTTACAAGTGGTGTTCCCCAGGGTTCAGTTCTCGGGTCAGGGCTGTTTAATATCTTTATTGATGACCTGGATGAGAGGATTGAGTGCATCCTCAGTGAGTTTGGAATAAGTATGGGAGGAAGTGTGATATACCTGAGTACCCTTATGTAAGGAAGACCTTACAGAGAGATCTGAATAGGCTGAATCAACGGACTAGAGCCAGTTATCAGTTTTCACAAGACTGAGTGGTGAGTCCTGCACGTTGGCTTCAGCAGTGCTATGCAACACTACAAGCTTAGGGTGGAGTTGTTAGAAAGCTGTGTGGAGGAAAAGGATCTGGAGGGTGTTAGTCAATAGCTGGCTAACCGTGAGCAAGCAGTGTGACTAAGAAGGTTAACAGCATCCTGGCTTCTATCAGAAAGAGTGTAGTCAGAAGGACTAGGGAGATGCTTGTCCCCCTCTATTCAGCAGTGGTGAGGCCATTTCTTGTGTAGTGTCTTCAGTTGTGGGCTCCTCACTTTAAGGAAAAAAAATTAGGGCCCTGGAGCTTGTTCAGAGAAGGCATCAAAGTTGGTGAGGGGTCTGGAGTGGGAAGTCTGAAGAGGGAACAGGCTGGAGGAACCGGGATTTAGTCTGTAGAAAGGGCATCTCAGGGCAGGTTTTCAGGCTCTCTACAACCTCCTCAGTTAGTTGTAGCAAGGTGGGGTTGACCTTTACTCCTAGGTAGCTGGTGATAGGCCTCATGTTGTACCAGTAGAGGTTCAGGTTGAGTATTAAGAAATATTTCTTCTCTGAAACAGTAGTCAAGTATTGAACAGGCTGCCAGAGGAAGTAATGGAATCTCTGTCCTTGGAGGCTTTCAAGAAAAGGGTAGATTTTGCACTGTGGACATAGTTTAGTGGTATGGTGATGATGGGTTGACTACTGGACTAGATCCTAAAGGCTTTTTCTAATATTAATGATTCTATAAATAGACAAGGTCACTAATAACTTGTATGACTAGCAACCATTTACAGATGCAGATGTAGCACTTAAAAGCCTGTACATCCTGAGTATTGTAAACTTTTGATAAAGTGGTGCGGAAGTTAGCAAGCTATAACCCAACAAAACCCCTTAAGTGTCTGTGTCTTGTCCTTACTTTATTGCTGATTTCCATCAGTTGAAACATTAAGTGCTTGCCTGAAATATTACTCTAGTTATGTAAAGCTTTTTAGGAAACATCACTTCAGACAGATTTCTAACCTCTTAGCCCTAAAGGGATAGTTCTGCCCATTGTCAGGCATGTCAATTAATTTTACATTGGCAGTCATGATAATGTAGTTTGACATGCAGGAGAGCTCTTACAACAAGCTACGCTAGATAAACAAGATAGATGAGTTCAACTCATAGCAAAATTAATCAGAACACACAGTGCATCACAGTGTTTGTCTCATGAGTGGTGCTGCTCAATTTTCTCTTAACTACTGCCCAGAAAATCATAAGAAATAGCAAAAAAAAAATCACTCACTTTGCTTATTTGTAAACTGATTTTATTTTGTCAAGAAATTAACACAAATGTGTGCAGCAAACATGAGATGTAAATATAGCTTAATACTTTGCCTATAGTATGAACTTCCAAGAAAAAATATGTATTGCTGTTACTGAGGTAAGTGCTTTCAATTTGAGTTATCACATGAATCATGTCAACACACTGGGAGGTGCTCAGAGAAGAGCAACAAAAATATTAAGGGGCTGAAAAGAATGATTTATTAGAACAGTTCAGATAAGCTGATTGTGTCCAACTTGACTCAGTAATAAGAAAGGAGTGACAAGGAACAGATAATTGTCTGGAATTTCCTAAGATGCAAAAGCAAAGATAAAAGTACTTGCAATATAAGAATAAAGTAAGAGATTGAATTAAAATAGTAGTCCAGAGATCATATTTAAAAAAAATAAAAAATAAAAATACTTGACTTGAATGTTATGTCCTTGTTCCTAACTTCAAATTTTGAGTCTCTTTATTGAAAATTATTATTTTCAGGTTCTAAGGTGATGTAAGAATGAAAAATGAAAATAATTGTTGGGGCTTTATTTCCTTTCTGTTTCCTTGTTTTCTCATCCTTCTCATGTTTAAAAAAAAAAAATAATAATAATAATCTGAGCATCCATAAAGGTTTAATTTCCCTTACGATGTTGAGTAACTGTGAGAATAGGGAAATATTTTCTGTTCGTGAGCTCGTGGGGGAAAAAAATCTAAAATTCTTAAATTGTGTATTGTGATGAATATAAATGAGTCCAGTGTTTGAATTCATACTTGTAGGTCCTACATTTGTCATTAACGCTTCCCTACTTAACTGTGAATCTGTGCCATGGTTCCATGGTTTTTCATGGTCCAATAGGGGGTGTCATATTCTCTATTTTCATTTATACAGAATGGTGATTTAAAAAAAAAAAAAATAATAATAATAATAGATGAGAAGGGGGAAAATAAAAAGGATAGCAGATAGCTTGAGAATGTATGACAGCTTTTACACTTAAGCAAAACTCTATTTATTTCCTTTCTGGGCCAGTCTTTTGTAATCCTTAACCATGAAAAAGATCACTGCATAAGTATATTGAAGTAACTATTTTCATGTTGTGAAATAGAAACGAGGACTTGAGCACTGTTTTTTCTATCACTTTTCCTAAAGGCAGGAAAGGCAGTTTTGTAGTACGAGCAACCAGTCATTCAGCAGGCAGTGGATAACAATTGATACAGCACCTGATCAACACAAACAAGGAGCAGGAAACTAGAAAAAGAAGATACTGCAAACTAAACGCTAGAAGTTTCTGATGAAAATATCTTTCATTTCTATATCTTCAGATGTGTAATTTGCCCTTTAGTTTAGACCATCAGGAATGAGGTTGTGGTGTTGTTTTTTTTTTTTTTTTTTTTTAGTTTGTATGCACCACCTAACTCAGTGGAACAGGCCTTATATGGGCTATGGTCACCAATGTTGAGTAAATAAGTGCAGAAAACATGTTCTGTCTTCATTTATCTCAGCTGCAACAATGGCAGCCCCAGTTTCTACTTTTTTATTTCCTATGGTAATGAACATCAAGGCCCTCATCTATAGCAGGTTTGTGAACTGTTGGCTGCAGTCACTTATCTATCACAGTACAACTCTAGTCTTCGACTTGGCCTTGAATATAATAATTCTTTTTAAAAGTCCTTTTCTGTTATTCTGTTGAAGATGTAGTAATTTTTTTTAGCAGAACTGTATACTGATTAAAAAGCTGCACTGCATATTAGAACAAAACAGATCAGAGCTGAAGCTATCCATGATCTTTCTTAGACATCCTAAAGCATTAATGTAGACGTATGCACATACTGTATGGAAAAAAAACAATAATTGCAAAATGTGCACTGCTAATAAATCATTGAGTAAATATTATGGATTTGTGCTAAATTTGTGTTAGACAGCACTTGAGGGGGGAGTTGTGAGCAAAAAAAAAAAAATTAGAAACTAAATGATTGTCTTTGGAAAAGAAAATCTAACATCCATTATTTTCAGGAATAATTCAGAGGAATATCTGTAGCCATATTGCATAACTAAAGAGATATAAATGATTCCATTATACAAGAGCAGCAAGAAGAGGAAACTGACTCATGAACAGTGGTAGATGGGTCTAGAGAATAGAGACGGTGCTGTAGTTGTGGGATAGAGTGTTGAGAAGAGTTGGGAAGACTGAAAGATCAAAATTATCCAGAAAAAAAGAAGAAAAATAGATGTAAGTGAGAAAGCTGAAATGGGCTGGTTAATGCAGTTGGTGTGTCTGGAAGACAAAGCAGCTTAGCTGCTCTGCTGTGTTATTTATTTATTAGTCAATAAAATTTGAGTCTATCAATGTCAGTTACATACTATTCTTTCTGCTCCATGAATGACTTGCTTATTTTCTTGAATGGTAAGATAGAATGCTTCATTTGCATATTCAAAAAGGAAAGTAAATTACAAAGGCAAAATCTGCATTTTTGTTTATTAGTTGAGAAAATTTCAAACAATTGTTGTGGAAAATGCATAGCTTAAGTTTGTTCTTCCTAGTAGAATATGTTTGCTAGTACGGTTTTGTAGTCTGAATGCCAAAAAGAAATCCAGAAAACTTAAGTAAATATGTTTGAAATACAAATGCACCCTGGATTATTTTCTCACCAAGAATACCCACCTATCCATTTAAGAGTCCATTTTAAAATTCAGTTTCCTCTTATAGCTAATTAAAAAGTTCAAAGCTTTGGATAACTCATAGCCTGGCCATGTGTTAAGTGGTAGTGAGCTCTTAGCAGCTCTCAAGTATTCCATGTCCTTTTGAAAGTCCTTTCCACGTAAAGACAGAACTTCTTGTAAACTTGTGGTTTTCTGCCATCTTCTTCAGAGGAGATAGGAGCAAACTGATGAGAAAGGAAAAAATAAAAGTAAAGTGTTTCGTTAACACTTGCTTGGATATTCATTGTCCTTTCAAATTTCCATTCTTAGGAACAAACTTTCTAAACTTTTATTACAACTTAGAAAACAAACCCTGGAATTCAAAACTTTCCCTCCTGGTGTTACTTCTCTACCATTCTTTATTTCTCTTCCAAAATATCTTCTTTAGCAAATTTCTGCCAGATAGATCTCTGAGAATCAAACACTTCTTAAAAAGAAAGAAATTGCTGCAAGTTCTGACCCATTTTAAACGTGACAACATGCACTGTGAGAGAACAGCCTCCTAGCAGCTACATTTTGTCTCTGCACAAGGCATGTACCAACTTCTAAGGTGAAAGATTTGATGACATTTTCTGCTGCAAGGAACAGATCATAAATCAAATAAAATAATAGAAAAATTCTCCATTGATTCCATTGAATTTTCTACTTAGTTTATGAAATATGACATTTTACATTCATACCCATTGCCCAGCCCTCTATCTAAAGTTGATAGAAGGCATACAGATGAAGTATATAGTTCTTCAGTATGTATGTCATAACTAAAAAAAAAAAAATAAAATAATTCCTTCTCTTATCCAGGAGTGTACTTTCTGAAGCAGAGTTTGATCTTGTAAAAGAAGGAAATCCACCTTTGTCTTGTAAATTCAACAGAGCAGCAACACTGCTTCATGTTTGTCCTGTCAGCAATGTCAACTAGTGGAAATAAATCTTTATATGAAGGTAGAAATGACCCTCTGACTTAATTCCATTAAAAAGTAGGTTAAAAAAACCTTCCAATATAATATCTAAATGTCTAATAAATATGTATGAGTGATGTTCCTAGACTTCTCCACACAGTGTAGAGACATTTTCAGAAGTGAATTGTACTATAGAGGATGAAGATTACATCATTTCTTCCCAGACAAGGAGACTAGATTTCAAGCTAGTTCTTTTTTATTTTATGAGGGGTGGCACTGGGAGAGAGAAAGAATTCCATATAACTTCTTCCATCATCTTTGAAATTTCTTGACAAACGCAAGAGATGCCTGCATGACCTAGTGTAGGGAGTCTTCTTTAGCAGAAGGCTTGGACTTGATCATTTGTTGAGATCCTTTCTAACCCCTGCAATTCCATAGTTCTGTGAACAAAGTTACGTTATGCTATTCTTGAATATCCAAGAATGAATGGAATGTGATTTGTGCTTTTCAAATATCTTCTCTCTGGGCCTGGTGTACGTGTTGAAATAGGATGACTTCTAGTGTAGACTGTTTTTAGTACACGCTGAAGATAACTTATTTCCAGAATGATGCATCCAGAACAGAAAGAAATATTTTGTTTTCAGCCATTACAAATTATCTTCAAGAAAGCAAAATTGTGTCTACTATGCTTTGTAGGTCAAATCTTAAAAAAAAAATTAGGGACCTTTTTCTGAGCGGTTTTATTAGTGGTGTAAGAAATGTTTTCAAAAGAGAGATTTAATATAGCTTGAAAAATTGGAAAAATACTTTTTCTGTGCAAACTACACAACCAGAGAAAACAAGTACATTTACAATGTGGAAATGTCATAGGATGCTGTTCTGATTCCTATAGATTTATGGATAACAACCTTAATTCCTATTTAGACACCAAACAAGAATGTGCATGTTTTCAATAACACTAAATATCCACAAGGTAAGTAAATCAGAAATTACACTCAGATAAAAATCTCTTGACCAAGCATATATTTGCATAAAAATAAAAATAGCAACCAATATCATCCTGATTGAATCTGATTCACTTTGAAAATATGAGGCCACATCTGAATCCCTAGTTTTATAAGTCAGATATGATTCAGCTATATACTAATGCAAGTCTTTAGGCATACATATAAATATCTCTCTATTCAGTAGACTATAAACTTCCCTGCTTCTTATTTGCAAAGGAACTTAATTATATTTTAAATGTGTATTATTGGCTGATGACTAAAATGCTAAATCTTCGATGTTTGTGATAGAAAATCTAGTTCCCGTTCCTATTTACATAAAGAAAGCAATCTTGTGTAGAAATATTCCTTCTTAAAGCATACAGCTTGGGAAAGTTAAAGATTTTGAAATCAACATTTTTTGCAATTTTATAAACCATTTTGCTCTGCACAGATTTCAATAGGGCCTATGTTTACTTGTTCACTTGTACAGAACACCATTTATAAATGCTGGTGATTTTTGTAAGAACTGTTAGTAAAAATGTATATATTCTTTTCCTTTTAAACACACAGTATCTACTTCTGTAAGTGTTTCTGTGCAATCATCATTCATTTATTAGATTTTCTGCATTGACTATTTGCACTTTTTTTTTCCTGTACAAAATCGACAGAATCCAAAATGTACTGGTTGCTAAAATGTACTGGAGAGAAACAGCTGGGAAAGGAAGGAAAATCTGCATACATTCAGAAACAGAGTTACATTGCCACCAACAATGAAAACTTTATAGGGCTGTACTATATTAACTTCATCCATTTCAAGCTAGTAATTATTAGCTCAGCACAAAATGATCGCTTACTATTCAGAGAAGAAGGTAACATTTCTCCAGAAGGGACTTTGTTATTAGAGACTGTTTTTTTTAAATGCATAGTTTCCTTAATTCCTGTATAATGATCTTTCCTGACTTAGTTATTGTTGTTTTAAGTGACTAAAAGAAACACTCATGTTCATGTACTTTCAAATGAAAACATGAGTGTTCATGGCTTTCTATTACTGAAACTTTCTTTTATTCACCCTACACCCCAACTGCTTCCTTTTTTTCTTTTCTGTTTTTTTTTTCTTTTTTTTTTTTCTTTTTTCCCCATCTCTGGCTACTTTGATACTTTATACTTTCTTCTCATAGTGAAGTGTTGCAGTAGAAAAGCTCCTTTGGCAGCTACCAAGACATGTCACACTCACTGCAACCTTTTCAAAGGGAAATGCTCCAAGGAGATCTGAGTGCGTAAACAGTGCATTTTGTCCTGAAAATGGGGACATTGTAGAAGAAGAAATGACATGAAGGAATATGTATTTTTTTCTGATTACTTTTTGATACTTAAAGGTGCCTCTTTAAAATTGCTCTGCTGTGTGCACATATTGCTAAGACAAATTGTTACTTTTTTCAGTGTGCTATTTTATGAGCAAATGTGTTAGAGACATTGGTTATTGTTTTGAACTCAGTAATTTCCTTTGTGGCCTAAGCCAGAGCAGAGCAGCTATTTTGTGGGGCTTGCAGAGAAACAGCATAAATAAACCCTTGGCCCTGGGTGAGAGGCAAGGGAATCTGAACAGAACAGGCAAATATAGATTTTGGCATTCTTCAGTGGAAAACACCCATAACTGTAAGATAACAAATGATTGTTTTGTGAAAATCCTAAGCAGTAGAGCTCTGTCCCAAATTTTGGATGCTTCATGATACTTTTGCAGCTTGCACTCCTGGGATACAGAATTCAGATCAAATTTTCATAGGGAAGAATTTGGTTCAATTAGAGAATGGTTTATTTTGCAATTGTATCTCAAAACAGTTCTGAGCTCAATACGATCATTTCAGAAGCAGCCATCATAAGTGCTAGGGAAGTGAAAAGCTTGTTCTTCATTTCACAATAATGAAGAAAGGAATGTAGCCCCTATTTCTCTCCCCCAAATGGAATATATAATACCTTATTGTCCCTGGATATTGTGAAAACTAGAAAGGCTTTAAGGATTGGTTAGTAAATTTTTCTTCCCTAAAAACACCTGTCAGAATCTTCAGTTAAACTACTTGTAAGAAAATATTCAATATCTGCCATATGTTTTGAAATCTTCAATTTGGGACTAGACAACATCATAGTCTTTATCAATTTTAGTTAGTTTAGTGGTGTATATATAAATTTCTTGTTTTTCCCTCCCATTATCAATGACTACATCCATTCTAGTAGTTTTTTTCATGTTATCTCATTACCATACATGAGTATATCCAGACTTTGCTTCAGCTGTAGAGCAAAATCGAGGTCTTCTGACTTGAAAATGGGAAGTTTTGTTCTCTACTTAGGGGTTTTTCTGTTTTGTTTTGTTTTGTTTGTTTTTGTAACTGCTAAAGAATCATAGGGCCAAATTGAATAGATAGAACTTGAGGAAACCAAGTGTTCATATTGTATTCAAACAGCAGCAAGAGGTTTTTTTGTTTGTTTTTGTTTGGTTGGTTGGTTGTGGTTTTTTTTGTTTTGTTTTGTTTTGGTTTTTTTTTTTTTTTTTTTTTTTTGCATTGGGAGAGTTATAAATCATGTATTTCCTATTTCATTCTCCCTCTACATTAAGTTCACATACTTTTACAGTAGCTTTTTCCTATTATATCTAATAACTGTGTATTAAACTTTTGCCTTTGGCTGCCATCATTTTGACATTACACTGGCTTGTACAGGTGTCATGACATTAAAATCGGCATTCTTTTGATCGCATCTACTTATTCCTCCATCTTAGACTACAAAGTCATTTACTGTTGTTACAAAGTATTCCATGGACTAGCAGTGCTTATTTTGATTCTCTTTGCCAATTTCTACATTTGTAACTCCTTGAAATACAGGTATTCCACTGCAGCTCTTCCATCTTTGCCTCAGCACTAGGAGTTATCAGAGGTTATATTTTACACAGTATGTATAATTGCATATATGATAGTTTGGAGTTTCGGATTTTGAGCTCTATATGACTTTCTGAATTGGAAATGTTTCTTTCCATATGTAGATCAACTGGATTACCCTTAATTGCTTTTTGCAACCGACTCTGCTAATGCAACGTATCAAAGACATAAGTGTTGTGGTAGTAAGAAAGATTATAAACTGTCTTAACTGCTAGTTCATATCAGATTCACTACTTTCAGTAAAGATATGTTGATGTATGCTTTGCACTGAAATTAGAGCTCTGTTTTAAGACATATTTAGTGCATGTTTGCATTTTGAAGCAGTTAATTATAATCTAGTTGTCATATTTCTTTCATATATCAGAATGCTAACAAAATGCCATTATACATTCTATAGAAGTAAATTGATTAACTTCCTATTTAGATTGAAGAAATAAATATTTCACTGATTCTACTTATTCCATATCTCATGCATAGTTAAAGATGACTTAGATGTACCAGTGTATTCACTCTATATCGTTGAAGTTGTTTACATTCTTGAATGAGAAAAAGTGTGTCTTTTGCACATACAGTGTATTGTGGGGGAAAAAAAAAAAAAGATAAAGAATAAAAAACTGAAGGGGCAGAAGACATACTTCTAAGAACACTTATTCTCACTTGCTTTGTTAACAAGTTTATAGAACTCAGAGTTTTATTACTTTGGTAAAAAGACTGCATAGCACTCAGTAACACTGTTTCTATAAGTTTCTGTAAATAGTATAATTTCTATAACTTTCTAAAATATTAAGGGCCCATGTTTCTCTCACCTCTCGTCTCTTCAGTATACTTGAGGCTTATATCCACATCTTCTAAAATTTATTTTAAATTTCTAGTTTTAGATTAAAATGGGAGTTGATCTGAGCTACTTGCAATTTCTCATGTCGCCTCGTATCTGAGATGGAAAAGGCTATTGATTTTACTAAAAGGTGTATCAGATCTGGAAGTTTTGTACTGCTTTCAGAGGCAATTCAGTGTTTCTACATGAAAGAGAGATTCACACAGAAACAAAGATACCTAGGATATATCATAAACAAAAAGTACAATTTTACTTCTACATGCTTCTGCACAGATAGGCACATAACAAACAGCATAGTATTCATACTGCTCTTACTCCAGTTTTATGCAATTCTTCTGAAGAATATGCAGAGTTAGTGGACTACAGGAGAAATAATCACTGGCACACACACATACAGAAAATAGGAAAACCAAGCAAACGTAAGCTGTAAACTATTTTTTGCAAATGAAATGTAATATACAGTATTACATTGTAGCATTCAGCATTTCATAATGAGAATGCCTCAACACAAAGATGTTTTGTTTTTCCTTGTTTAGCAGAACTTTAAATTTAGAAATATTATCAAAGATATCTTACTTTTCAGACTGTTTTCTTGTTATTTTTTCTACTTTCACTTTGGCTGGGGAATACCAGAGATATGACTTTTCCAGTTACACAACTGTTCTGATCTCCTCTAAGAAAGAGAAAGAGTGGAGTAAAACAAATATTTTTTCATTCCTATTTTTTTCTTCTTTTGTAGGTCTTCTCATTCAAAATACAGTTCTCCATTCCCAATACACACTGTTCAAAACTGTTAGAATATAAACAAAAACATGAGAGAGGGGAGAAAATTTAAACTTTTTTCTCGCTTTTGTCTTTCTTTTTTTCTGCCTTATGCCTTTGAATTTACCCATTCTTTATAAACTCTATTTCCTCCAAATATGGTAAATGTCCTTTGAATCTATAATGTCTTCTTTTCTTTTTATCCTTTTCCTTTAACAGGACATGTCCCAGATTTTAAGAACCATTTGAGCAACTTATTTGTACTAAACTCAGTTGCAGTTTATTTAAAATGTTCTGTGAATTTTCTCAAAATCTAGTATCTTCAGAGTGGCTCATTCAACCTCAGGTTCTTAACCCTATATTGAAAACAGGCACATACTCTCTGCATTCTCTCAGCAATGAGTAATTTTTTTTCCTCCTTCACACTTTGACTTTTTGTTTTTCCCTGAAATTTAAGGCTGTATTAGACAGAATGTACTTTTCCCTTTTGCAGAGAAAGAACATTAATATCCCAGACCCCTTTCTTTTGTAGCATATTTGCCCCATATCTGTTGAACAGTGAATGCAGAAGCTGAGCACTGTTTGGAGAAATGCAAGGTGTTTTAAAGTTAGGAACTGTAATTCCCAAAATTAATAAGTAGCTTCTCAAGCCAACCACTACAAAACTAAATGATTGTATTGGAAAGATATGGTGAAATAGCTGAAAATTTTGGCAAAAAAATTAGAGTACCTAATAATAATAATAATAATAATAATAATAATAATAATAACAATTTAGATTGGAAGTGACTCCTATAGTTAATCCATTCCAAATTCCCATTCAAAGTAGAACCAACTCCAAAGTTACATTATATTGGCTCCTCTTTATCCTCTTGGTAATTTATCCAGAGACCACAGTCATGGTGACAGTTTTTTGTTGTTGTTTTTTAAATTCTCAAAATCTTTATTGTCATATTGGAGTTCAGGAGTTTTTGGCTAGAATGGTATAAAAATGATGACAGGGTGACAAGAAAGGTGAAAGAACAAATCTACTGAAGCAAAAGTCCTATATCATTATTTTTAGATGAAAAAAAAATCTAAATGATGTAAATGGCAAGATATATTCTTCTTCAAAGATACTTCAGCTGAGCTAGAAAAAAGTATATGAAATATAGATGGCCAGAAGAGTTATTACTGCTTAACAAGAAAGTAACTGGAACACAGAGCAATTGGATAATTTGGCCAATATCACATAAAGAATCTTTGGGACAGCCTGCTGTTCTAAATTAATCATTCTGATTGTTGAGTTGACTCTGTTTTAAAGAAAGTGATTTTATTGTAAATAATGGTGAGACTATATCTTTTTAATGACATCTTTTAAATTCATACTTGGGGAGAAAAACTGGAAATGATCGGAAGTTGAAGGAAAAAAATATCTACCTTGGAAGACAATTTTAAAAGTTTTCATTTCAACAGAATAGCGATGTAAAGAAACGGAACATTCAATAGATATTTTTTCCAATCGTGTAGTGCAGTTTTTCCTCTAACGTTGTTGCTGTCTGTTCATTGTAGAGTAGCTGGTATTCTCTTACCTCTTCTATTTCCTTTCTTCTTACACTTGCTTGTATGCGTTACAAGCATACAAGCAAAATGGGAACACTATGTAGTAAGAACAAAAGTCAGATTTGAATAGGTGATCCAGATGTCTTTCCTCTAGCATATTAAGTTATAAAATTAAATAATCAAGCAAATCATAAAATCAGAATTGGGATTGGATTTTATTTTGGGAATTTGACTCACAATCCTAGAATGCATGAGACTGAACTCCACTTCTTACTAATAAAGTCTTAGCCTGAAAACTCCTTTTTTTTTTTTTCCTGTAGTTTATGTAAGAGTCACCTACCATTTTTACCCCCTTCTAGTATATTACTTTTACTATCATTTCTTTGACTGTCCTAGGAGCTCACACCCATTCGATATTTAGCAAATGTCTTTTAAAGCTTCCAACACTTTTTTATAGTCAAATGTTTGCTACTCAATCACAGCTGAACTCAGGGGAGGAAGTTGTTAGATAATACTGAAATATGTACCAGTTTTGCATCTTCTAAGAATAGTGCCCTACAAAAGAATGTTCTGTTCTACAAATCAATTATTCATAAAAAAAAAAAAAACTGGAAAAAATTTTGCAATGAGAAAATAGTTGAACTATTTTACATAGTTAACCTATTTGGATCATGAAATTAGCTGCATGTTTTGTTAATCAACACTGTATGGTTGCTAAAAAGCATAAGGAATTGTTATTATTGCCAACAAAGAGTTCCACTCCTTTAGGTTTGTTCTGAATACTGTTGTTGACCTTAAGATGCATTCACCTGAATACAGTATGCACATGAATAAAACATGATTTCATTTTCTTTATATTGCTTAAAGCATTTCCCAGTGGCCAGGTAAACAAATGTATGTTTTGAAAAGCATATACAAGAAATGACCAAAAATAGTCCTTGCTTTCCTCATTTCTATTAACTTGGTTCTCTAAGCAGTTTTCATGTTTTAATTAATTAAAACTCATACATGGTGTACGAGATTAGATAGTGTTATTAGTTCTGCTTAATACCAAGGATCTGACACTCATGGAAAAGAAAGAACAAGGAAAATATTTTTTTCTAGTAACAAATACTGCGTCACAAGAAACTGAGTATTCCATTTCCTATCTGTTTTGACTTTATAATAAACAACCAAATCAATCTAGATCATTTTCTAAGTTCTATGTTTACAGTTTCTGAAGAAAGGAAAGAAATATAGAAGGGTTACATTCCTATCTTGTTGGAATCAAGGAAAGGGAGAGAAGGGAATGAAGGTGACTTGTGAGTAAGATCTGTGAAGAAAAAAAAGACCGTATGTACTTTTAGTGAAGGAGAGGAGGAAAAGAGTCAGTCAGCATCTTCCTCGTGTTTTGTAAATCCATCCTGGCTGAAGTAGACTGTGAGACAAAAGGGTTGGAATGGAGCTGTTTAGAGGAATTTATTGGTATTCCGTACTCTATCCAAAACAGGAAGATTCTAGAACAACAGAAGGAAAAGCTTATGAATCTTAGGAACCTAATATGTTTTTTTAATATTTCTGGCCCAAACTTAATGGCAACTCCCACATTTATTATTATCTCATTTCAATTTTTTTTTCTATAAAAAATTAACATAGATTCAGGAGAGACTAATCCTCTGTCTCAGGACCTTTTGTTGTTTAATTATAAGTGCAAGGGGGTCAAGATGAAAGCACGATCAAAATGCAAAACAGAAGCTGAATTACTTTGCCCATCTTTGACTCTCTGCTGCTGATGTTCTCATTTGATGCATTCAAAAGCCTTAGAAACTGAAATTTCACTGAATCATGCAATGATTTCTAAGCCATTTAAGTGTTTCTGAAAAGCTCTTCAAATTATCTGTTAAATACCCTTTGAAGGTTCTGATTGAAAAAGTGAATGTAACAATATTTCACAGCTGTAGAATTCTAGGAACGTACCATTTATCTGTCCGTTTCCCTGGAAATGTAATCTAGTACCTGAAAATATACACACGTTTTCTTTTCTCCTTGCATTTCAGCTGTTAGAGCAAATAGCTTTAAAAACTTATTTCTTTGTTCTGACTCCCCTAGAACTTTTTCATAGACTTCAGCAGTTTTGGTTCAGGAAATATGGGATTAAGACTTTCTTGGGTTCTCCTGTCCCCTAATTTCTATGCTTCCTCTCCTTTCCAACTCTGTCTGCAGCTAATCTATAATAAAGGTTAATTTTGTAAAGCCAGCTCCATAATATTTATACAATGAAGTCAAACATCGAATGAAACACACTTGTAAAAACAACAGTGGCCTTTTCCTTGTGCAGTGTAGGATGTGGTCAATCATTTGGCAATTCAGTTTTGGCACATCATGAACTATTTATTTGTTAAGTCCATTTCTCGAGACGACAAAAATTCTGGGAGGGTTTTTCCTTTTTTTTCCATTTTGTTCCTTTCTACTCCCTCCACTGGAAACTATTAAATTTACAGAGCCTGACGTTTCTTTCGCAATGAAACATGTGCTATTGTATTGATAAATATTTAATAGTGCTGGAGTTCAGTGGATATAGCCTCATATGTTTCTTTTAAGAGAGTGTTTTATTATCTGCTGAGTGCACTGTGGTCAATTGAGAAAGAAAAAAAACAAACCCCAAACAAAAACTTCCCACTAAATGACAACACAGGGTTGAGTTTCAATTTGGAGAGAGTGTGAAGATAACAAATAACCATATATTTTTCTGAGAGTTTCTAACTTGGCACTGCATATGTGATTCCCAGTGGAACAAGCAACAGAGGCATTGCTTAAAAGAATTTGAACTGAGAAAGAGAAGGGCTAGAAAAACTGAAATCCATTTTTTACTGAACCTGTTCCCCTTTTGTGATAGTTTTGTTTTGACACACTTAGACGATAACACTAGTTTACAAGTTCACGCAAAGCAATTTTAAGACTTTCTGGAACAAGATATTTGAGATATGATGTTATTTCTAAAGAAATGATATTAAATCATTTAAACCAATCAGCAAAATTGTTAATGGGCCTTTTATGTAATGTTGATCCACTAACTGACTTAACAGGCTTGACGTACTCAATTTTCCCTTACTTAATTGTATGTGTTCACTTAGAATTTCTGAGTAAAGAATAATTTTTATCTAGGAGGTTAAAGATTTCTTATCTAGCTATCTAGTCTTGAACTGAGCTCCAAGTCGTACATATGGTTGGAGAAATAAAAAGTCATTCATGTTTCTTAAGAAATTTCACAAAACCAGTGCCGTCTATACAGAGAACTGGGACAAAACTCTTCAAAAACTCATAATCCAGAAGTCTCCAACAAGTGTAATGAGTAAGACCAGATGATGATATCTTAAAGGCAATGCTGCCTTCTGACTTACGGTTAAGATTCAGTAGATATTAAGCTTACTCTATACATTAGTTCTAAAATAAGTATTTTAAGATTAATTAAAGAATCTCTGTGGATGTTACCTCAGTTTCAGCAGATTTGTTGGTTAAAAAAATCATGTACTGTTGTGCTTGAAACGTTCTTGGTTAAACTTACTGAAATAAAAATAGGAAGAGATTAAACAACCTGCTGCTCTGATGAGAGATGTTACAGATAAGAAATAAAGGACAAAAAAAAAAAAAAGTTAGAAAAGAATAATAAGAAAACAATGCTCAAAAGTCAAATGCCAGATTGAAAGAAAAAACAATCAGCTTATAATGAATCTTCTGAACTTTTGTTTCTTTGATCGTACAGGGTTTTGACTGTTGGACAATGAAAATAGCTTGAACTCAAGTTTCTGCAACCCAAAGAACATACATGTATTGCTAATTAGAAATCCCAAATATAAGTGTAGCAAGTCTGAGATTTTATTTAAACATCTTACCTAATTTGGGTGTTGAAAATTGCAGATTATTTTAAACATTGAGCTGAATAGAGGCTACAAACCAAGGTTTAGTAGAGTTAAATTGAACTCCTGCTAGGACCTACAAATACTGTCCAGAAAGTGACCTCTGATAAATACAGTGTTTTGTCCGTGTCCATGTTCATACATTTCCCAAATTTTTAATTCATTCTCCCAGCCAATTATCAGTTTTTTCTCCCAGCAGAATCCAAGTGCAAACTTGAACCTCACAACCTAATGAAGTAGCCATTTGTAATGATGAATTGTATCCTTTTATTCTTTTCTTGAGGAGATGGGAAAGTGATGGTTATCTAATATCTCTATATTTTAACTGTTATATGAAATAAGAAGCTCTGAAGTAATTTACCTGTTATATTCTTAGAATAACTGGATTATTTATTCAAATTTTATTGTAAAAATCTACTTCATCTTTATATTACTAGGAAACAAGAACTAGGATTTCTTTTACTTTGGTTCCAAGAATGTAAACAGGATCTCTTTGTGGCTATAGAAAACCATAATGAAAAAGCCTAACCATATTTGCATATTTGTTAAATGTCATCCTATAGCTCAGTTTGAATTGCAGAGGTGAAATGAGATAACAGTTTGCATTATATTTCTATACTGAAATTACTGAGTTAAAAATCTGCAGTTCAGAGGGTGGCTTAGATTTTTTTTTATTATTTTTATTTTTTTTTACATTTCTCTTATGTGAAAAGTGCTTTTATATAATTTCTACACAGAAGAAGTAATAATTTAGTGGAAACTAAAATGTGGGTTTCGGGTAAGAAAAGATTGGCATTTTTATTCCCCAGGTTGGTTTTATCACAGAAATTGTGATATTTCTCTTTCCATTCTAAAACATGTCCTTCAGTTACCTGACACAAAGAAGAATTTGCCTACAAGTAATAGATTTCATACTTTAATTTGCTACAGTTCCATTTTAGAATCTGATGAACTGATTTCATGTCTCCTGGTTCCCACTGACTATACTAAGGGAATGCTATATCTCACAGGAGGCAGTAAGTACCAACACCTCACAAGAGGTACATTAGTTTTGTGATTTTCACAGAGAGATTTACACAGTATCTTTGGCTTTAGTTTTAGCTGAATGTAAATGGTGCTATCTTTACCGCATTTCTGAACAGATTGAAACTGATATACTGTAAACTGTTCAAGGCAACTTTTCCCCCACAGGATTACTAAAAACTTTGAACCAGAAGTTTGGGTTTGTAAGCAACTGCACCGAACCTCTGAACCTTTGTAAATTGACCTGTTGCAATTAAGTACGTGTCCTTTCAAATAGTACCAAGAGTGAGAAAAAGAGAGTTTCATATATGTCTGTCCTACTAATCAGATAAAGTAGTTACTATTTCTCTTTGAGAAAGAAATTCCTCAGACTAAATTTTTTAAGAGTAGGATGTTGAAGCTCAGTGAATAAAAGATTAGTTTTAGTTCTTCATACATTATTTTTTAATTTATTTCTGATTTATACATTGTCTCTTTTTATTTTAGTTGTCATCATTTTCAGTCCTGATTGTAATTAAACATTTATCTTTAGTAGGTCCTTTTGGTAAGTGAAAAAGTGAGAAAGTCATCCACAATGATTGTGACTGAAAATCTCTGCATGAATTTTGACACTGATAACTACTAAATACTGTATTTCAAGTGCTAAGTTGCATGGACTTTTTCAATAGAAGCTTGAAATAAGAAAAAACAGTTGAAAATAGAAAGAAGATCAGGAAATGATATGAAGGAGATGGCAGTGCTGCAATTTCAACATGTTGTGCTTGCCATATGCATTGATACTGCGAGGATAATTCATCAAAATATGTCCGAGCATAGTATTTCACTCTTATCTGACATGACAGTGTGGGATACAATATTGGCAAGTGATTTCTTTTTCCGTTCTGTATCTTTCTTTACTCTGTAATTACCCAGAAACTTTGGTCTATGAATTTGTATTTTTGCTCTAGAGTATTTCTACAGTTCTTTTCTCAAACTAGCTTTCTCCAACCCTCACACAAACACTATAAGTGCAGCATACGGCTGCTGTGTTTTCCTGCCTCTCTCTTGGCCTACTGAATAAATCATCTTTTATTTTTGACATGGGTCTCATCTCTCCAGTGTCATAGTTGTTTTGCAAACTTGAGTTTGAAGCTACAATTCTTTTTAATAGATTTTGATCTTGGATGCAGCCTGGTTTGATTATCTTGGTCATTTTTTGTTCCTATTTTTACAGCTGTCATTTCCATAAACTAAAATGTTTAGATAAATTGAGACATAAAGCTCATAGAAAATCACAGAAAATAATACAATCCACCAAATCTTGTTCTTACTAGAACCATCCCTGGAATTTCCAAATGCTTAATTGTAAGGTATCAATTATCAAGTAATTTTGCCTTCTATCAAAATTGATTTGAGATCAGATGAGATGCAACTAATACTATACTTAAACTCGTATTGTAAGAAAGCAAGAACAGGATATTTTAAGTGCTTGCAGTTCCATCCCAAATGAGGTACTGTGTATGAAAATGGAAAAAAATTGTTAGGAGGATGAGGAGAGAGAAACAGCCATATGAAAAATTTGGCCTAATGCAAGTTACAATAGAGGAAATTTATGACTTTCACTTTTAATAGATAGCATCAGTCAGCTATGGACTTGAGCAATGGAGATTTCTTCTGTAGTTTTTATAACACTATTTTTCAAGTGAGAGAAAACATTAAAAAGTGTAGGTAGTGCAAAAGTTACTTAGTAAATGGGTCCACAGAAATACATTAATTTAGAATGTTGGATTTCTAATTTTTTCTAACTTACAAGAAAGTTAGAAACAGAACTGTTTTGTTTCATATGCAGAGTTTTCATAATACTCTGACAATTTTTCTCAAGACGGTTGTGCCTGAATTTGCTTAATCTTTGTTTAATTCACCAGCAGATGCAGTGCAAAGTAACAGTCATATCTGCTGACAATAAATAGTAATAAGTATTTTCTAGTCCAATGAGGATTTCCAAAATACTGTTGCTGTAAAGAAGCTCAGTAACAGGCCAGAAATAAAGTGATTATATTTCACAGGATGGAACCAGCTTATGGAGGTATATTATTCTCAAAGACTTTAAGTTTTGCTTTCACTGATTCTTGTATACAGGTTTCTTAACTTACAGATGAAGCATGGCTCTTTTCAGCGTAAGATACAGTTGATTCCTACATTTCTGTGAAGCTCTCTAGGGTGTACAGTAGAAGATTTTGCATTACTTTGATGATGATAATTTCTTCTAGCATTGAGAATTCCACAACTTCCCATCTAATCTGCCATTATGAGTCCTCATCTGGAGTACTGTGTCCAGAAATGGAGTCCCCAACACAAGAAAGATTTGGAGCTGTTGAAGCATGCCCAGGGATGATGGATGATCAGAGGTTTGAAGTACCTCTCCTATGGAGACAGATTGAGAAGAGCTTGGATTGCTCAACATAGAGAAGTTTCTGGTGAGATCTCACTGTGGATTTCCAGAACTTGAGAATAGGTTATATACAGGAGGGAGATTGAATTTTTACATGGCCTTATAGTGATAGTACAGGGGGGAATGGCTTCATTCTAAAAGAGGGGAAATTTAAGTTAGATGTTATGAATTTCTTACTCGGGGGGTGATGAGGATCAGGTTGCCCAGAGAACCTGTGGATGCCCCATCCCCAGAGGGATTCATGGCCAGGTTGGATGGAGTCCTGGGCAGCCTGATCTAGTAGGTACGTTCCTGCCCAGTACAGGAGGATTGGAGCCATATGAGCTTTAAAACCCTTCTATGAATCTGAGATTCTGTGAACTCTGCTTGTGCTTTGGAATTATGCACTCATAAAGCAAAGATCTTCAGATCTGGAGCTGCATGACTGCATGGTTGATACTGTCAAACCTATGTTTTTATAGAATTATTTTAATTTATAATTACTGTTATGTCAGGTAGTGGTTGAAGTCAGTTAAAAATTAGACCATTCCTTAAGGTAGCTGAGTTGATACAAAGTAGGACATGGTCTTGCTTGTGTCTTCTTGATCTTATTAGAAAGAGTGTGCGTAGGCAGGAAGAGATGAGAATGGAACTTGCCAGTGTTCTCTGGGGACTCACAAGTCTGGTCATTTAGAACTGATTTATTTAGTTATATTGCTCTCACATTCTACAATTCCAGTTCATCTTTGCTCCTTTCATATTCTTCTTGACCCCTTTGTGAAACACCCACGTTAGTCCAGATAGTTCTGTTTTAACAATTTATGTTAGCTTTCTTTAGCCATTTAAGAATTCTTTTCTTCTCTTTCTCTCTCTATTTGGTGATGTTTATTTTCCTAGACCATTTTCTCATACCCTTTCCCTTTTAGCTATTGATTTATGATTTCTTCAGAGACATAAATAATGATAGAAGAAATGAAGGGGTCACTTTAAAAAATATTTTACATTTCATTGAAGATCTCAAAGCACTGTTGTAACAAATGTTCTAAGCACTGAAGTTCCTTTATGCATCCAGGCAATATTATTATCTCCATCATACAGATATAGCAGAGGCAGAGCCAGGATTACACCACAAGACAGAGAAAACTTTTTGGCTATTAGCCGAGAATCCAGACATTTGTTTCAGAAGCTGGCCAGGAGAACATGTTTTTTGTATTTAAACTGTGGCAAAAACATTTTAGCAGAAACCAGACATTTTGCTTTGTATCTGAAGGAAAAAAAAAATAAATAGAAAAAGATAAAAAGATAGACATGGAAACATACCTCTGAACAGAGCAGTAGATAGTACCTTTTCATTGGCAGCCAAAGGAGGGATTGAGAGAAAATGCTTGGGCTATTTTGGTTGCTGTGCTTTTTGATATGTCTTCTTTGTCTTATGGAAGATGGAGTATTATCATTGCCGAAATTCAGCATATATGTTATATCTACAAATTGTGCATAGATGTGGAAATGCATTTTTGCAGATGTGGGTTTATCATCACTGCAATTGGGTTTAGCTCTTGGCTCACATTATCAGCAGATGTAGCATTCTTATTGTGTTATCACAACTGCTGATATTTCAGTTGTCATACTTTCTCTATGCATCTCTCACTTGTATGAACAATGAATTAATCCACTATCCCAAGGCGTAGGTTCTATATTAAACAAATTGACGGAAAATTAGATTATAGCTATGATTTATCCTTTAAGAACAATTAAGTTGTTTTTCCTGTTCGACATACAGTGATAGGGCAAGGTAGAGTGGCTTTAAACTAAAAGAAGAAAGATTTAGATTAGATATTAGGAAGAATTTTTTTACTCAGAAAGTTGTGAGGCACTGGCACAGGTTGCCCAGAGGAACTGCTTATCCCCCATCCCCAGAGGTCTTTAAGGCCAGGTTGGACAGGGCCATGGGCAGCCTGATCTGGTGGGTGGCAGCCTTCCCAGGACAGGGGGACTAAGCTAGATAATCTTCACGAACCCTTCAAACCCATTCAATGAACCTATGGTTCGGTCACTTCTGAGTCTTCCTGTTGACATCCTTCATCAGCTGTTCCTTTGCCCCTTGTGAACAAAAATATTTCTAGTAGAAATATGAAGGTGACAAGGAGAGATGGAAAAATTCTTCTGCTGAATCTAAGTCAAAGAGCTGGAAAAAAAGCTAACAGAAATGTGTGAAGAAAAAGGGCAATCCAGCATGAAGATAGATATGAAATACTGTAAACATGTTCAGCCCTCCAATTTCCTTACCTGAAAAATTCTTGTTCTTTGATACTAAATATTTGCATTTGATTTAGTGCAAGAATTCTATTCATTTTAAGTAAACACTAGTTGCCGAAAGACTCCCACTCTGTATGTTTTTCTTCTGGTTCAGAAATGCATTTTTTTTGGTCCGTAAGTTAGGCTCATGGAAGATCTTCAAGCTTCAAATTCAGATACTGTGCAAAAGAGCAGAAGTATTGAGCCAGGTCACCGACCTTTTCTCTAATATGATTCAGTACACTGCTGCTGCTGCTTATAGCGGGTGAAGAGTTGTAAAAGCTCCACTTTTATATATGATTTTTGAAGTGAAGTCGTATTCTGTAAAGAAAGGCGCAGCCATTAGAAATATAAACAATAACAGCTTCAAAAAATTACTGTATTCTGTTTTTGGAGGCTTCTAAGTCTTTTTCCTTCTAATCCTTACTCTAAGATAACAAAATTGTTTAGCCCTCAAAATCTCAGTTTTAGTTTTTAAAAATTGAAAATTTTACTTTTTCTTCTATTTTTGTTGTTTATGTTATTTCTCTATTGTTGATCAGCATTTGAATATCATTACTCTTACAATGCAAGCTTTTCTTTAAAACAGTTAAGTCTTCGGAATAGATGACTTTCAAAACAAAGCTTAGCATTTTACAGAATATCACATGAGAACACGTAGATAATGTGACAAAAAAATACATGAGAAACCTGAGACAGTTTGAGCATAAGACCCCATCCAGTTACCTAAGAAAAATGCAAGATTGATGAAACTTTGTTGTGGTTTAGTTGTACAGGACTTGTGCATGTTTACATTACACATATCAAATAAGTAATTTTTTTTATATCAACACATTACATAGTTCTGTAATTTCAAATGCTTGCTTTGTTTATATGAGTTTGTGAATCATTTTTAATTTTGTGTTTGGAAAGCTTTTCACAACAGGATCCCATTGCAGTCCAAGGACTGACCTATTTGTACTAACTACTTTTGGGCAGTTGAACCAGAATCACTGAGATGTAGCATTTTATTGCATTGCCATCTAGTGGCAATCACTGTGTGATCCAGCTTAACTCCAGCTTCCAAGGTCTTTTTTTGTGCTCTTGCCATCTGACTTCTTTGAAACCTATCATTGTTCCTTGCTAACAGAAGAAAACAACCCAGATAATTGAGTTAGAAATGTGGTCTGACTCATTCCAGCTGACTTCCTTTACGAAATTACATTTTGACTACATTTCTGTAGTGTGTGTAATGTTGGTTCCAGTAGATCCTTACAGTTTATAAGACAGATAAAAAATAATACAGAAAACAGGCACCAGTGGTGAAAACAAATTTTTGGTATTCAGTGTGTTTGGTTTCCTTCCTGCTTTGAAAAACTGACCCTGGGCAAAACATGTAAACTTTTTGCTTCCTTTGTAAATTTGATGTTAGCTTACTCATTAGTTTCGCAGACTTTTCTGAAGTTTAATTAATGAATTTCATCACATTTTAAACTGGAAATTAAAGAATCTAGAGAAATCTGAATTATTGCTGTCTTTTAGCATTGTAGCATTGATTGTTTTTTGGCATGCTGTATTTCTCATTGTGTTGATGGACTTGAATTGCACACCTCACTCAGATAGCATCCAAAATAAATGTTTCCAACATAGCTAGGAGGAACACAGAACATTCAAGTTTTCCAGCCATGATATTTTCCCTTTTGTGGTAAGGTCAGGACATTCATTTCTTAGTGTTCCTGGCTTCTGAGGGTTGTTTATGCTGTTAGTTCATCTTGCTTGCCTGTGAGAGATTTGTCTTCCCATGACTGTTGAATGTTTGAGAACAGTATTTTTCCACATTTCTTTCTGGGCCAAGGAAGCTCAAAACTAGATAGGGATAGATTTATCCCTTCTTCCAAACATTTCTTTATTTGGTTTTAGAGTAAGAAGACCAGCTGGAGCAATGGCTGTGTTAGGCATCATTAGTCTAAAGTTCATATTTGACAGAATGTCAGATTTTCTTTTGCTGACTCTTGGATTTGTATGCTCATGTCTCAAATCCTTGGAATGGAGGGACGACTGTCTCACAAACACAGAAAAGTGAATGAGTAACATCTCCCTGAGGAGTGGGAATATAATCATCACAGAGTTCAGAAATCTTGCTTTACAGGACAAGGATTTAGGAGAGATACCAAACTCCTCAATATGTTGCATGAAAGTGCAGAGGATTTGACACTGCATTGTGTCTGATTAACGGGGGGAGTAAGAGGACCACTCTCATTTAAGTGCACGAGTTACTATATGCCTGACCAAGAAGAAACCAGTATGGCAAATTTAGCATGTCTTTAACACAAGTACTTTCAATCCTTGAAAGACTAATTCCTTTAAAGAGCAGTCAACTCTGTATTTCAGGGATCTATTATGTTATTTTTTCAATTTTTTCTTTTCTGTGAAGCGCTCCTTCCAGCCCACTCTCACGAATTCAAGTTTTGTGATCACAAGGAACATATGAGCTGCAGGTGCTTAGATTTTGTGATTTCTCTAACATGCTGATAATCCCTGAAATTGAATCTTACCTTTTTTATCTGACTTCATGATGTCTTCAAAAATTTTCTATTTTCACATAACGATACTATTGAGAAAAAAAATATTCTAACTCTTGTTCTGATTCTGCTCTAAATCATAGGGCAAAATGAAGGGCAAATGAAGATTAGACCCAGAATTTCTTATAAACAGAAAGTTGAGTAGTTCAGAATTGACCACAGAAAATGGCTAAACATTTAGGTCTTTTGGCTATGTAAAGTACAACAGCTATTAGGTTTCTCTTGTTTTTAGTGGAAAGACATTTATGTAAAAAAATACACATAATCTTCCTAAGGTAAGAGCACTCATTCAGTCCTTAGGGACAAGATTTAAAGCCAACATTTGTCTCCGTGTTTCTCCACTGGCTCTGTTCCTTACTGGCAGTTTAGCTTCTTTTGAGTATAGCTTTGAGTGTGACTACGCAGTATTGTTGATTTGTACTGCATGAATTTCTGGCTAGAGGCTTTGGCTGGAATTCCAGAATTCCTGGAAGTCTTAGAGACTAGAAGCAATAGGATGTATCACCTGATATTTTATGATGCCAATTCCAAATTTGCACAAGCAGCTGGTTTTTAGGAATGTTAATGAGTGTAATGAACAATTGATGGAAATTGTCTCTTTTTCAACTAGAATAGAAAAATCAAAAAGTTGTAAATGAACTGACAACATCTCAAAATTTAAACCCAAAATTAAATACCTAAAGAATTGCCTAGTCTGTCTTGTTTTATTTACATTTTCTGTGGCTGGTTGAAAGTGAAAAATCCTTCTGAACATGCCATTGCATGTAAATTCTATCACTTTGATTTTCTGATCACAGCTTTCCATTACTCTCAGCCACACTGCAACCTTGAGGAATTATGGTCATTTAATCAGCACTGAGCGTTTCTATGCTCAGCCTTCAAACAGCAATACCAAAACTCCTATTCACAAGTGACAGATAAATTTACTTACTGTGCTGCCTTCTGTCTTTGGTAGTTTACAAATAAGCTAAAGTTCAGCCTTCTCAGCTAAGCAGAGTTTATCTGCCTGATGACCTTCTAAGTTCATGGGTTTGGTTTTTTTTTCAGTTAGTTTATAACAAAGGGTTCAATAACGTTATAAAGCTGATGATCCTGAGAGAATAACAAAGGCTCAGACTTCAAGATGAGGTATAGTTTCCAGAAAACATTTGCTTTTAGAAAGTTTAATGTAGACAAACTGTGATCGGCCTGCTGATATGCAGTACTTGAGAATCTTTTTTTCTCTGGCCAGTAGCAAAATGGGATGTTTCCAAGAAAAGTTTCTGTGATACCATGACTTTCACTGGTGGGGAACAGGTTAAAATGCAAATTTCAGCTCTTCCAAAATACAACCCCTTGAGATATTTTTCTTCTCTAAACATCTGTGTGGAGTTCTTCTATTACAGCATAGAAAGGGATATCTACACTTTCATGAAACACCAGAGTTTCAGGCTGGAATGGAGGGCTCTCCATATTATGCACATTGTAAACATGGTATTGGTCAATACAAGACGATCTACTTGCTAGATGTAAGATTTTCTTAGGTGTTTCTGCACTTATAGAATACTCTTCATCTTCCTTTACACAGTGGACTTTGTGTGTAGTTTGATTATCTCCACCTATGTCTTCCCTTTGAAAATATCACATGATCAACTGAGGCTCTCACACTAATAAACCCAGAGACTAATGACACTGACTGGATCTTAAATTCTTACAGGACTTGGACTCCCTATATGGACATTTATTAATTTGAATCTAATAAGTATCCCTTGTTTTATAGTCATTACATGATTCCAAATATCTCATAAAGAATAAATGTAGGCAATGTTAAAGAAGTTTGTGAGGCAGAAGGAAAGTGAGCTATCCACTTCTAGTAACCATACTGCAAATTCATCCTCTGCTGTTGTCTTGTACAGAAAAAAAATCATAAAATTGTTTTTTCAAACTAAGGCCTACTGTAGTCTGAAACATTGCTTTAGAAACTAAAGGATGTGATAACTGACCTTGAAGAGTATAAGATATTAATCATTGAGTTTTAGGAGCAATAGTGCATTTAGCAAATGGAAGTTCAGAAGAAATTCAGTGGAGTACAACAAGAACGTCAGCTTGAATGGTTCAGAAGAAACAATTTGTACAAGAAAATGTTTCATTATAAACTGTAGAAATGTAAAAGGGGAGTAAAAACATACTTCTAATGGGATTTCTGAGAGAAGTAAGAAATGTCTTATTTCTTAGTTTATGATTTTTACCACTCTGTGGTAATAAGAAGAGTATGTGAGCACAAAAAAAACCCAAAAAACAAACACAAACAAACAAAAACAACAAAGCAGGCATTAGTTGGAAAGAGGATATTTCATTTCCTTGCAACTTCTTTTAGTCTTAGAAATTTATGTTACTATGTTACATATCAAAACATACATTACATATCAGAAAAAAAAAAAAAAAAAAAAGCAGAATACTTTGGCATCTATTCCCCCATTGATACTTGGGGGTAGGCAGCATTTTACATGTCAATATCAATAAGAGCTAGATGCGTAACTCCTACATACATAAGATCTCAAGTGTCAAAAGAAAATCAGTAGATATCATGGAGATTGTGCATTCATACATCAACAATTATTTTCAGTTTATTAGGGTATATTAAAAATGCACAGGTAATGTATTTTGTACAGGCATGGGTAATGCTATAAAGAAAGCATGAATGTGATTACAATTAAGACACTTACCTGGACTTTAGACAAGTTGAGATCAGTTCTCACTGTCATAAAAAGGATTCAATCTCACTTCACATAATTTCTCAGTACCTCAGTCACATACCAATAGAAATAGTAACCTTTCCTTTCACTCTCATTTCATCCTCCTTGACATTTGAGACTGTCAGCTCTTTGGGGTTTAGATACAGTTTAACATGTTTAAAAGCCAATACATTTGCAGTCAAATGTAAAATAATCTAAATTAGGTACAACACATCTGCGCCATTTAAAATTGCTGAATGAATGTTAAGACTGTGTTTATTAGTGTGAACCAAGATATTCGGTCTGTATTTTGGAGTTTAATTTGTCTGTGGTGGCAGAACAAGGTGAAATGCTTTCAGATTCAAGGAGGGTAGATTTAGGTTAGATGTAAGGAAAAAGTCTTTTACAGTGAGAGTGGTGAGGCACTGGAACAGGTTACCTACTGTTGTGGTTGATGTCTCATCCCTGGAGACTTTTAAGGCAAGACTGGATCAGGCCCTGGGTAACCTGATCTAGCCATGGTGTTCACTCCCTGTTCATTGCAGGGGAGTTGGACTAGATGGCCTTTAAAGGTCCCATCCAACTCTAAGGATTCTATGATTCATCCATGTGGTGAATCTGAATATCCTTGTGTATACTTCTGATCGTAACACTCAATCGTTAAGACAATGCCTATTGTAGATTGAAAAAAATTAACTTGGTTTTGTTTCCTTCTTTTTTTTTTTTTTTTCCATTCAGCATGAAAATGGTATTCAGAGATGAAGTTTCCACTACTTCTCCTTGAAACCTTTTTAAAACTGAAAATATTAAAATAATCTGTTTCAGAGAAAGAACACATGCACAGATAGCACAGTAAACCAAGATTTGCATGACATATTTGGATAGAGTTCTGTGTAGCAAAGTTGATGAAACAATGTTTCTTCAACTGTGTGCATTGTCTTTCCAGGTGTTGGTTGTACAACGAGTAAAACTTAACCTTGAGGAACAGGACTATATTGTACATATATATAATACACTAGAAGTGAAACAACAAAGTGATAGTTCTAATATATGCTGCAGGGCAACATTCTGCAATAAAAATTTGCTTTTGGTCTGGAATTCCAGGGAAATCAAATAACATTATTACATGACCATGAAAATCTCATCATTTCTGTTGTTTTCCATACTATCCTTTGCACATATTTTATTAAAAGTAATTTAAGTTCATCCTGGAATAGCCAGAAGCCAGTTAGGCACTATAAAAGTATTGACAGTCCAGCAAAGTACTTTTATAATATAAGGCAGACTAGAATATATTGTTAATGTATTGTTGTGCTTTCATAGTATTTTCCTATTTCCTTCTATTTCTTCTTGCTTTCCTGGACGTTATATATCTTTATTTAAATGATAGTCTACTCATGCATGTAAGTATGGAGAACAAATGAAGACAGTCAAACTTATGGAGAATTAACTTTCAAGACAAGACATTAGAATGCAGATTACATTCTGTTGATTTTTTTTTTTTTTTGAATGGTTGTTCTAAATATAATTTAAGTTTTTCATCTGGAAAAATTATTTTGAAACTTTATAATTACAGAAAAATAAATAAAATGTATCAAATGAAAATAGATAAAATGTATCAAAGGAAATGAATTTCCTTTTAAGTCTACATTTAAGATTGCTGTTATTTTATTTTGTCATTGTGACAGCTTTCTATCAGATCTATTCTGATGAATTCTGCTTAAAATGTTGATATCCTAAATATGTGATGAAAAAAAGTATAGAGTTACTGAAGAGTAACAGGATGTACAGTACATATCAAGGAATTGCCTTTCAAGTGCTATCTTGCTTAGGTCAGTATTTAGCTTAAGTCCAGAGTGACTCATGTCTATCAGTTTTAATGCAACATGTAAGAGAAATCAGAACCGCAGTGTGATTTTTTCTCTGAAAATTTTCAGCTGCAAGTTGATGGATTCTTCAGATTTTCCTTTACCTGCCTTTGTATAATATATTAAATATGATAACAAACAAATAAATAAATAAATAGCTTTTCCATGTGTTCAACATAAAATAACTGTGTTCTGGGATTCTGACCTGCTGGAAAACAGAAATCTGAATTTCTCAATTTATTCTCATTGATTCCATATTATTAATGAACTCTTAACAAGTTACTGACTGCATAAGTGTTCAGAAATACAAAGTTAGCATTTGGTGTTCGCTTGAAATATGATCACTTGATTCAACATCAACAACCTAAGAGGCTGTTAGTCTCTATAGATTAAATACAATGTGGAGTATATAGGTCAACAGACAAAACTTTCATTGAAATCAATAACAGAAATAATTTACTCTGGTACAACATGGCAGTCTGCATTTGATTTGCTGATACATGATTACACTCAACTGTTATCTTCGTTTACATGTTTTGATTATTACTGTGAAATATTGATTACATATCAGATGTTTGAAGATGACTAATTACATACTAAAATCTAATGTTAAATTTCATTCATTGTTTATCTATAAAATATATTCTGTAGAGTTACACCCCTGTGCCATGACTGTTTGTTTTTTATTTCATTTGCTTATTTTTAAAATGTTACAGGCCTTTCCATTAGCTCTATCAAAGCTGACTCTAGAATAACAGCAACAAGAATGGATGAGAGGGGACACTTCATTTTCAGGGTTTGAATGCCAAAGGAAAAATCAAAAGCTTTTCTAAGAATGTGGACAATATTCTATTGTCTGTTTTCTATTCAATAGACTTTTAATACTATACAATCCAAGCCGTTTGTTTCCTGGATCTGAATGAAGTTTTGCCTCTGTCTATTACTACAGTAGCTAATCTATATATGTTTTGGTTCTAGAGTAGAAATTAAAACTCATTCAGATCCCTGAAATATATAAGCTAGAACACTTTGTTCATCAGAGACTTCTTCATAAAGGCTAGAGATATCCACTCTCAGAGGAATCACAGAGCAAAATATCTTCCCACTTCCCTGGGAGGGCTCTGGATATAGAACTGCTGTACAAAAGACAAGCACTGACACCAGCAGGCATGTATTCAATGGCAATAGCTGTGAGACACTAGTATACTCGAAATTCAGTGATAGAAATGTGACTTGTGGTTACCAATTAATTAAGGGATTAATGTATTATTCTACCCATTGTCTAGAGCCCAGTCAGGCCTGGATTAACAAATTGTCTGGTTTGAACTGTCTCTTTGAACTGTTCAGTCCTTTAGAAATTAAATGAGTTTGGGAAGTGGGTATTGTAAGGAACTTACATGTATTATTATTTAGGTTGTTTTAGGTATCTGAGTTTCTATTTTGACATGATGTTGTGTTTCAACACAGCAAGCTGCTAAGCACTACACAGCAGTTTGCTTATTCCCTCCTTGAAGTGGGATGTGGGAGAAAATCAGAAAAAAAGGTAAAACACATGGGTTGAGATAAGGACACATTAATAGGAAGAAAAGGGAGAGATAATAATGGTAAAATAACATGCAAAATAATTGATGCATTTACTCACCACCCACTGAATGGTGCTCACTCAGTCCATATGTAGTAGCAGCCACTACTACCACCTTCATCTCACCCCTCTTAGCCCACTCCCTTGGTTTCACTGATGTTTTTGATGTCATGTGTCATGGAATATCCCTTTGGCTTGTTTGAGTCAGCTGTCCTGGTTCTGTCCCCTCACACATTCTTGTATAATCCCAGCTCCTCACTGTCAGGGCAGTGTGTGAAGGTAAAACATCCTTGGCTCTGTACAAGCACTGCTCTACAACAGCCAAAACAACGTGTTATCAATATTATTCTCATCCTAAATCCAAAAGGCAACACAATACCAGCTACTAGGAAGAAAATTTACTCTATCCCAGGCAAAACCAGGAAATATTGCTACTTTTTAGAACTGAGTATATTTATTTATAAATAAGAGCAAATATATACAGAGATTTAATTTATGTGCACAAGATGCTTATGGATAGAGAATATAGGGTAGGGCATTTTTACTTCTAGTCAGTTAATATCCACTCCTTTTTCAAGCAGTATTCCACTGAAGTTATCAAGAGACTTGTGAGAGTTATAGATACTTGCGAGAGTATGAACCAACTGTGAGAAAGAGCAAAAAAAATATTGGAAAGTTATCTGGCCAAATTCAAAGCTGGAAACAAAGTTTGAACTATAACTGGTTCTTATTTTATACAAATTACTTCGCTAATCCCTATAAAAATACAAATCATTTGTACTGAAGTATCTAGAGTTTTGTTGGTCTTGCTAATGTGTTCTGTCTGGAGACTGTTAAATCATTCTGCGAGAACATTGTCCTGGGTAACTCTGTGAGCAATGTGAGATTAACAGGGCTTGTTGATCAAGATTGTCTGAAATGTGTCCAATAATCACAGAAAAGAGATTTAATTGAGGCTAACACTGGAGTACTGTATTAAATTTACCAGGGCTCCCATTATAATACCAGGTAAAACTTTTTTCTTGAGCACTACTTGGCATAAAATTTTTCAGGTCTGAGGAAAAGCAAAACCTTCAGAAGCTCAACTTTTTTTTAATGTATACAAAAAATAAGTCATGTTTTCACTGCTTCTACATTTTAAAATTATTATTGTTATTATTTTTAACAGAACTTCAGTTATTTAAAATAAATTCTTACAAGTACATAGGACTAACCAACTTAAGTTCTGGCGTGGTTGATGTCTTGCTCCAATTTATAGGAGGGAGATGAGGTTCTTTTAATATCTGTATATCTGGTGTGAGATTAAAAAACAATGGTTCAAACGTTGGTCCAACCTATTTATTATAAATCCTAATCAGGGAGACGGGGAAGAGAAGGAGGGCGATAGAAAAGATAGGAAAGAAGCAAGAATCACGTAAAGCGAGGATAGTCACCCCAGGATCCAGCACAGAATCACAGAACCACAGAATTGTAGGGGTTGGAAGGGACCTCTAGAGATCATCGAGACCAACCCCCCTGCCAAAGCAGGTTCCCTACACCACGTCGCACAGGTAGGCATCCAGGCGAGACTTGAGTATCTCCAGAGAAGGAGACTCCACAACCCCCCTGGGCAGCCTGTTCCAGTGCTCCGTCACCCTCACCGTGAAGAAGTTCTTACGCACATTCGTGCGAAACTTCCTATGCTGCAGCTTATGTCCGTTTCCCCTCGTCCTGTCTCCACGTACCACTGAAAAGAGACTGGCCTCACCACTATGGCCGCCACACCTCAGATACTTATAAACCTGGATCAGGTCGTGCAGTTGCACGACATTTCGAAGGTCTGAGGCAAAAGCAGCAGGGGAGGAGAGCAGCAGCGTGGCCGGCCTTGGGCAGCAAGCAGGTAGCAGGAAGAAGTCACAGAGCCAGTCTGGGAGGAAGCAGCAAGCAGGTAGCAGGACTCAGGTAGCAGGCCCAGAGGAGTCCGTCAGCATGCAGGAATTCTGTAGTGAGGAATCTGATGGTAGACACCTTTGTTCTTCTTCAGCATGCAGGTAGAGCGCAGAGCAAATCCAGGAGGGAGAGAGGCAGGTTGTGAGGCTTCTCGTGTCAGAAACTTCCTCTTCTTCATGAGGAATCTGTTGCCAGATTCCAAAAAACCTCTCCTCATGGTTGTAGGTCCCCTTTTTATCCTTCTTTTTCTGCCAGCATGGCATTCCTAGGTGCTTGGGTAAGTGTCATGTGCAGCACCTCCTGAAATGGCCATCTTCCTTGAGATAAGTCCACACAAAAGACCACTTCACAGCCATTAAGCTGCGGCTTATCTCTCTCTCGTGGCCCCTGGCCTTGTCCATCTGTGTCCCTCAGACAAAGGATTTCTCAACCCTTGCCCAGGACTTTCTCGGACTTGTCCATCTGTGTCCCCAGCAAGCTTTGAGACAAGCTTTTGATGTAAAAGAATAATCTCTTACAGTTGAGGATCAGATAAGAAATCAAATTTGAAGTGATGAAAGAAAGTCTGGTATTTCATTTCATAGTTATTCAAACTTCAGTGTACTTACTATCTGTTTATGATTGCATAACTTCACCAGCTTTTCTTAGTTGTCTCTTTTTTTCTGTGTGAGTGGAAACATTTGAGGAAGAACAATCATCTGACAGTCTAAAGATCACTACTTGATTCTATGTTTCAGGTGTATATAACAGAGTCTGTCACCTCTCCTTGCTCTCCACCTCAAATCGGTGGCTTTGTCTGGTCCTCTGTCCGGGTCTTCAGGAGGGAAGTAGCCTTGTCCACTCATGCTTCTGAAGCATGCAGTAGGGGGAAAACAATCTACAGTTGTCTAAGCAGTACTGCCTTTAAAATCCTTCAACTGCTTCTTGGGCTACATCACTACAGAAATGACTAATGATACAGTTCACAGAATCATAGAATCACAACGTTGGAAAGGACCTACAAGATCATGTAGTCCAACCATCCTCCCATTACCATTGCTACCACAAGCCACTAAACCATATCTCGTAGTTCCTCATCCACATGCCTCTTGAACACTGCCAGGGACAGCAACTCCACCACCTCCCTAGGCAGGCAATTCCAGTGCCTGACCACTCTCTGAGAGAAAAAGTTTTTCTTTATGTATAATCTAAACCTCCTCTGGCACATCTTGTGGCCATTTCCTCAGGTACCATTGTTGCCTGGAAGAAGAGGCCAAACCCCTCCTCATCACAACCTCCCTTCAGGAAGCTGTAGAGTGCAATAAGGTCTCTTCTGAGCCTCTTCTTCTCCAGACTAAACAATCCCAACTTCCTCAGCCGCTCCTCATAAGATTAGTGCTCCAAACCCCTCACCAGTTTAGTTGCCCTTCTCTAGACATGTTCCAGGGACTCTATTTCTTGTAGTAGAGTCCCAAAGCCAAGTTGGCTGTTGCAAAAGCACAAAGGGCAGTGTACTGCACTAACTGCAACAAGATGAAGTACAAACAACAAACCACAAATCATGCTCATGATTTGAAAGCAGGTGAATATTTTTCTTCTGGATTAGCAGACCGTTGTAAAGAAGGAGTGACACAGTGACAAGCTCCTCTATGCTCTAGACTCCAAGTACAAAATAGGGTAGACTGTTGCTCTGTAGTTTTGTTTTCTCTGTAGAAATACTTGCCTGCTTTCTGCATTTATGTGGAAATGGGAACATTTAGTGAATTCCCTGAAAAGAATTGTTGAGAGAAATTTTTCTGATATGGTATTTCTCTGACATCAGCAGAACTAGAAAATGATGTAAATATAATGAGTAAAATTATTCTGTGATGATTCATATCCCAAAAGTGAAGGTCTATGTACCAAAGAGAACTTTTGGGGGCTTATCCGCTGTATGAGAAGCTGGGAGCTTAATTCCCAGGCACTCTGATACTGCATCTGTTCTTGGATAAAGTACGTATCTGTTACCAAAATGGGAAGTGAGCCAGTAATCCTCACCACTTGCCACAGAAGGACGTCAGAACTCTGAGCAGTTCTAAATCTTCTCTAGTTTATCCTCACAGACAAATCAGCTATAGAAAATATAGGGAGGGATCTACTTTTATTCTGGTTGGAAATAGGAATCTCTTCCTGGTTTTGTGAACTCTTGTTCACAGCTCACTTGTCTGTATATATTTTATGCAACAGGTGAGGAACTTAAGTAATTAAAGGGAAGTATTTCTAACAGTACAGAATGCATTGTTATGATCTCCTTTGAAACATTTTGATTCTTTTTGTTTGTAATCACATTGCTACAATCAAATTTATTTTGGAATTACTAGGAAAATATTATAAAAACAGAGCAAAAGAACCTAGCTGAGGGTAAAGGATAGGAGATTTATGTTTATAACTAGAAGTGGGAGGAACCAGAGAAATATCAGTGATTTATGAAACCTATTCAAGTAGAAGAAGCAAAGCATATAAAATATCCCTGAAAAAATTTATGGGAGAAATCAGAAAAAATCCTGCCACTGAGATATATCTATGTAAGTCAACACATCAGAGAAGTGGATGCAAGAACACCAGTGATTTTTAAAATGCAATTTGGAAGAGATTAAAGGTTTGATCTTTCAGAAGTAGAACAAAAATACTTCAGTAATTCTGGTTATTTATTGAGAAAAAGGATATTAGAAAACAAATGAATTTAAGAAACTCTCATTACTTACTTAAGATATTCACAGAAAGTGAGAAAAAATCTCCATGGTATGTGACAATAAGCAGACAAAAAGTCAATTTTTTAGCTAAAACATAAATGTCTAAATAAATGTCTAAAACATTTCATCTGATGTGCAAATTAAACATTGATTTAAAAGGTAATGTTATCATTGTATTTTAGTAATGTGTATAATTCCTCATAACAAATATCTGGATTGTTTTTAAAATGTGCTTAAAGAGGAAACACAGAAATGAAATTAATGCAAGCCATTGCCTTCAAATATATATATATTTGATATTTCCAAATATATATTTCCAAAGCCAAAGGGCTATTCTGTGTCACAGTTAGAAGTAATCTCTATTGTCCTTGTGTTTTTGCATGAAAATCCTTAAGTAAAGACTCCCCTGGCTTTCATGGAAGTCTTTTATAAACACCTGTACAACCAAATTGACTATGTTTCTATTCCTCCCTTCTCCCCCAACCTTCCATTATTTTTCATTGAAATGACAGTACTGGATGTTAATAAAGGCAGAATTTGGGACTTTGTACTTCTAAAGATCTCATTTCTATGTATTAGATTTGAGAACCAGATCTAATGTATTTCCTTGTTGGCTTTGGAACAGAGGTATGAAAAGTGAGCTATTTACTTAAGTGCTAACAAATTACCATCTCATTCAAGACATAAACCTTGAATTTAGTATGTGCACCACAGCTACAGAATTCATCTCTTATGACCACACACTACTTTAGGGTAACATAACAAATCTTAAGCCCTTTTTGTAAAAACCTCATGAGACAAGCATTTGGTCAATTTGTTTACTGTGTGTTAATCAGTATTATTGGTTTAGTAATTAAAATATTAAACCTCTCTCATTCTTCCTTATTCATTAGTCAACTTTTGATTGAATCCCCATTACTTTGGAAACATGACAAACTGAAAATTTATAAGAAAGCAACTTACACTTTAGGTTTATAAAAATGATCACTTACCCTACTCAAATGTAAAATTTTAAATGTGTACAATTTATATACCTTAGGAAAAAAAAGTTAAAATTGAGTGAAATGTACCATGGTTTTCAATTGCTTTCAATTACCATTAAACCTTTCTGAGAGCAATTTGCATAATGTTTCATAAACATGTAGGCAGATTAACCTTTTTAGTTAATTTATTCATTAGCAGTAAAAATTCAAAGCACCTCTTATGAGAAAATAATGTCTTGCTGTTAAATTACATGGAAACAAAGCAATTGGGACATCATTGCCTAAGTTCTCCTTGTGTCAAAGCACAAAATACCACAGAGAAAAAAAGCTTCCCCTATTAGCAGTGTTGATTAAATCACCTGTTTTTTGAGAACAATTAGTAGTATTACAAGAAGATTAGGTGAAGTATTAATTAGAGATGCGTTAGAGAAGTCCTGCCTGGAGCAGATACTTCGGAGGGAAAAATGAAAAAGACCATGACTAGACAGAGAGCTGCTTGACCCTTCTCTGACTTAAATCTCTTGTAATCTCTTACATCCTGGCAGTGAAAAAGGTGGCAGATTAGCACAATTTTTTCTTTCATTTTTTAATCCCTTTGAATGTTTGTAACTGGCTGCTTGGGATAGAAGGGAGTGGCCCATGTTTCCTTCTCCCCCTCATGTGGTCGCTATCTTTTCTTTTAACCATGGCTGACTGAATCTTTAAATGTAACGTCATTGTCCATACATGTGAATGACATTTTTAAAAGTGGCTGAAGTTTGAACATTTCTGTAGCAAGCCAGGTTCTTAAAATGTTTTCTGTTAAAAGATTAAACTTTTTGTGACCTGAAATTGAACCATTTGCAGATTGACTTTAAGGAACTGGCAAATTTGGACAAGGTTATACATTTGATGACGCAAATAAGGATAGACCTCGGGGGACAGCTGCTTAGCTGATGAGGATAGTCAAAGCTTGAATGTTTAGTTTGACAGTTTATATTCACTAGCACCTATGCTTTTATTTCCTCATGAGTAAAATGGAGAGTTTCATCGCACATGTATGAACAGGCTAACTTCAGCCCCATGTGCTCCTTCATTTGTAATAATGCTATTTGTCGTCTTTAAAGTGTATCCAAAACAAAACTGCGTTTATGGTGAGTGGTCCTATTTTTTTTTTATTTTTTTTTTTACTTTTCTACATGATGTGAATATTTATTTTTAGACATCCATCTTAATTTAGCAATCATAACTCTGTTAATGCAACAATTGTTTCAAATTTTAAATTTCTGCACTACCCGGTTGATATTTTGCAGCTTTGTATGAGTTTATATCTGGAAGAGATATACTAATCAATATTTCAAAGTTAAGAAATTTTCATACGTCCTTATGGCAGCTCAATCAGGATACACAGGCAGCATGAGAATCTAGGAATCACTAAGTGTATAAAAAAGTATTAAATTACTTAATAGAAGTTATTATTCATAACACTTGCATTGCTTTCATGTGCTGTTAATGGAATGTAGTGGACAACTAATGAAATTGAAGCACAGAAGTTGCAGTAACCTCAGACCAGTTGCTGGAAAGAACTCAAAAAGATAAATAGATTCTATACAGAAATTTAATACAGATTAAATTTTTGAGGAGAATTGTTTAGTCTTTAAAAAGCTTATCCATGAGAAAAAAAAAAAAAAGGAGAAAAGAGAATGTATTTATAAACTGTGGCCTCTGAATGTCTGGGGAAATAAATTTTCTTTTTTCTTAGAGTTGTCTCATGTGAGCTTAATACTTATTTGTTGATTTGTTGCTTCTGTTTCTGTTGTTTCTGGGTCTTTGTTTTGTTGTTGTTTTTTTTTTTTTTTAAACATTCACTACTAGCCAATAAAATAGGCTTTTAAATTAAAAAAAAAAAAATTGTAGATAAAAGCAAAAGAATCCTGGAAAGTTTTCATATTTATGATCAGATTTATATCTTACTGTAAAAAACTCCTGTCATAATTATTGAAGAGTAGATTCAAATAATAGATGAGACACATCTTAAAACTTCTTTAGCATTTATACTTTCTACCTCAACTCAGTTTTGTGTGCATCTAAGCCATGTTGTGAACTCCCACTAATCATCAACCCAAAGAAGGGGAGACATTTTTCAAGTCTTTCTTGACTGGAATATGTATTCTGTCACAGATCTTTGCAAATGCCTGTATTGAGTTTTAGGCATAGCGATGAGGCTGCCTTTTCTGGTTGAAGTATGATGTGCAATTGCTGTTCTTAGTAACTGGGGATTGCTGAGCAGCCTGAAGTGCAATCTAGGTTACAGAAATAGAAGTTCTCATATCAATAATGTCTGGATAGCAGGTGGCTCCAAAAGGTTGCGTAATCTCCTTTCTTTGAGATTTTAAAGACACTGCTAAATAAAGCCCCAAGTCATTGTTTTTTTTTTTTATCTCATATTTGGACTAGAGACACCCAGAGACATATTTCATGATTTTGTGGCACTTCCAAAAAGCAGAAAAAATTTCTAAGGAGCAAAAATAAATCAAGCACTTGTTACTCTGATGTTTACTATGTTAAAAAATAGTGTTTTGTAGCTGAGAATTTGCTGTATCAGATAGTGTTCTTATGCTCTTTGTAACTTCTGTATTTTCAGTGGAAATAAATGAGAGGCATTACTTTCGGAGCAAGCTATGTTGGAAGTCACCAAGAAAACAGGAATTAACATATTTTGGGAACAGCCATCAGACGTGCTCTGTAACTTAAAATTAGCTACCAATGAGTTTAAATATAAAAATAGCCATACAAAAAAAAAAAAAAAAAAAAAGAATCTATGCTTACCATTCTGCAGAAATGCTAAAGTTTACAAAGAAAACCCCAAACAACAAAATCCTTATATACACCACCAAAGGTTGTCAGATACCCTCTCTAGATGAAATGGATATTTCCCTGAATGTTTTCACCAGTTAATAGATCTGTGTTCAATCTTTATCAGATACATAATTCCTGATAAAGAAATAGCTGAAGCAATCACCTCAAACATGATAATAAATTTCAGTGATATGAACCCTGAATGTTTAATGCAGGAATGGTTTTGTATAGAGTCTACATCAGAAATGTATTTCTTTGATGTTCAAGTGAATTTGAAAGATCACAAAATGTTGAGGTCAGCATCAAAACGAGGTCCTGATCTTCCATGACAGGATCCGACTATGACTTTTGTATAATTTTCCCTGTAAAGGAGCAATTCATATTAAAACTGTGACATTTTGTTTTGTACTGGGAAAGGAACTGAGGTCAAATAGAAAAAAAAAAATAAATTAACTATCGTTAGTGAAAGGGTTAAATACAGTGTCAAATGGCAGAAGAAATGCTTAAATGTTGGAGGAAAACTATTCTAATTTTCAAAAGCCTGGTCTAAACTGTTGTATATCCACCTTGACAGGAAAAGCTTCTCTTAATGTTTCCTCTTAGAGTAGCTTCCGTTATTCTCCATCCTTTAAGCATAAATCGTAGGTAATAAGACATGTTTCTGGGGTCATAAGCCCATTTCCCTCTTAAAACAAGTGTAGTATAAAGTGTTTAAGTCTAGTGCAAACTAGTAGCTATTAAATCCAATGTCAGTTTGTAAACATTGCAATGCTTCTGCTTATTCCCAGCTCCAAATGCAGAATCTCCTCCTGTTCCCTAAGAAAAAAAAAACAAGTTTGAATGTTTATTTGCGCAGAAGTATCTTTTTTTTTTTTTTTTTTTTTTTTTGCCAATGATCTTTTTGAAGAGGAACCTTAAGAACCATGAGTGGGAGTACAGGAAAAGAGATAATTTTACTATCATAATGAAATGACCTAGTCATTTTCTAAAACAACTTTATCTTGTCATAACACATTAACTTCCTAAATTTCATTAAATATGATTTTTTTTTGTTAAGACAAGATTATTGTATCTTATGTGCCACAGAAAAGTTTACAATTCAGGGGCCTGTGAACTCACAGGGCATTCAAACAACTAAGTTTCAGTAACTTTACTGCCTGAATAAACCCAAAGCTTGACAGAAACCTCAGTCTTATGCTTCAAAGTGGTTTGACTCCTTTGTTACTCTGGTTTGGCATTGTACCTATTGGAATGCTCCATGAGATATAAATAGATATTCATTATTAAATATGCATAAGGGTAAGTAATTAAAGCTGTCCTCTATATCTTTGATGAGCATTTCTGTCATTGGACCACACAGCAATTATTAATCATATTGTCCTATGGGGTCATCTTCATCAAGAAATACTGAGAAAGTCTGGCTTTTCTTGTATGCTCATGGTACAGCATGCTCCCAGCTTGTGACAGTAAAACTCAAGCAAGCCCCTGAGTTTTGTAACTGTAAGTTGAATTGAGTACCAGTATTTATCTACCCCAGGGGAGAGTTGGTACGAACATCTGTCTTTATGCTGTGAATACAGACCTGGTGAGGAGACACTTATTTTTATTTTTGTGGCATGGTAGAATCCTTTGCTTAAATGGGGATTTTCATGAAGTTAACCAGTTATTTATAACTAGTTTTAGGTGCCTAATTCTCATCAATTTAATGTAGACATACTGCTGTTCTGCAATAAAGAAGATTACTGGATAAAATGAATTCCTTCCTCTCCATGACTGAATAATAGCCATATATTATATTCTTGATTGTTTAGACTTTTGAAAACTATATAAATATGAAAACTTTAGATTTCCTGAATTTCAGAATTATTCCCTTTGACATAATTATGCCCTTTGAAAACATATTCTACTACATGTTGTAAAAACCTTTACTTATCTTTTAAACTTCTTATTTTTTTCTCATTTGTACTTCAAAACATAAGCACATAGTGTCTAAAGAGCTGCTGGTTATAGTTGCTTATTAACAGCATACAGATATAGACTAGTGACAGGCCTGTTGCACAGGAGGGAGACTGCATACTTCAACCAAAACAGCTTTATGGTTGTACCCAATTTTCTTCCCTTCCTGTCTCCCTTCTCCTCTTCACTTGCCTGTTCTTTCTTTTCTTGCTTCTTATCTCTCTGCTTCCCTTCATCACACCTCCCTGGCTTTTGATCCCCTGTAAAACTTTGAATAATCCAGATAGGTAGACCTCAGGTTTTCAGTGTAAGACTTGAGGGAAAAAAAGGAAAAGCATGAATAGCATTCTACCTTAAGGACTTCAAAGCAGTTAAGGATTCTGTGAATGCAGCAATAAAAAGCTTAAAAAGTTAAGGGTTCAAACAAACAGATTCAATTTTCTGTCTGGACAGATTTTTGACAGGTCTGTTTGTTTATACGAATTTTGTGATTAGTTATATATTTAGAGGGTGCATTGTAGTCATAGGCACATATTTTATTATGTGGTGTTCACTCTTCATTGATTACAGTCACTGCTTCATCTCTGTGGTAATTCTAGGTTTATTAACAAATGCTATAAGATAGTGTGTGTGTGCATATATCTCTCCATGTGTGAATTTTATTCCTACTTTGTTACAGTACTAAGTAAGCTTACCTCTAAAAATTTCTAAAGTGATGTAACATTCCACTTCTTACAATAACAGCATATTTCAAGAGGAGCACTTAATTATTCAAAAGTTTTATTTGGTTTTGTACTCTCTTTATCTGTCGTGTAGCTATTTTGTGCTTCTTCCACTTTTGTGAATTTAGACTGTGTTTAAGTTTGTATAAACATAGAATAAAGAAATACCAAAAATAGCCATTAGCTTAGAGTGCTGCATCAATTTAAAACGTGGTGTAGGTATCACCATAAATGAAATAAATGGAATTCAGCACTAGGTGAATCAGAAGAGGCTGAATATAACAAGTCACTGGATTCTAAGAATCAAAACAGCTCAAGAATTCAGGATAATAACACAAAATTTAGACAGCTGAGTTCACTGAGGGAAATAAGAAGAGGCTAATGTTTTATTTTTCCATTTCTTAGTGAGCATTTACATTAGCATTAATAAGCCAACTTGAGCACTTGATTTTTAAGTTAATCTCTCAGAAAGAAAAAAATCACGTTTTCTGTAATGGGAGTAAAATAGGAATAAGTGAAAAAAAGGTAATAAGGATTTGTTTCTAAATGATGAAAATGTAATGCTGAGGGTAATAAAAATTTCTTCAGTTATATAGAAGAATTCTTCAGTTATGTTTAGCACTGGAACATTTATAACCATAAATTCAGTTATTAAAGATTGCAAGGCCAAAATCTTTCTTGAAATATTAAAACAGTTAAAAGAACAGTGTAAGATAAACAATAAATTATTGTAGTACCTACTAGACGTATTAAAGATTCATATTCTAGTGTTGAAGTCAGAGACTCAAAGACAGATGAACAAGGATATAAAAAAGGAAATTTTCCTTGTGTCATGTAAATGTGATTTCTCATATTTAGCCCTCAGAAACACAGCTTACATAAACCACTCATACTGGCTTTCATTTATGATTGTGGCTTTTTTTTGTCACCTTAAAAAAATTACCCAAATATCCATTCTTTTTCTACATAAATATGGACACTCATTTCTTGAGTTGAGTCTCGTGGATACTTTTAAAAAAGCAGAGCGACACCAAATTCAAGGCATGACTCTGATCTGCAGGTTTCTGATTTTTATCTTCTGATGTCAAAGTAGTAGTCTGAGAACTTGCAAAGCATTGTGAACATAGCAGAGTGTGGTCTGAATTCCTGGCTTAACATCAACATGTAACCAAAAAAATGTACCAAAATTGCTTTCAACCACAAAAATCCTAAACTAAGCTCAACAGAAGCAAGGCTGGTGACATCCTTATGGCACTACTGAAGATTAAGAGCAGATTGTGTGACATTTATAATGAGGAGCATTTTGAGAGTCACTCTGCCAGAAGTGGGAAGAATACTTACAAAGTATTATATCTTAGAAATCAAACTATGTCCCAGCTCTTTAAGATCTGAACATCACTCACACAAGTTGGATCACAAAAACTGACAAAATTCATACAAACTTTGGCACTTCTTTGGAGTTACAGATATCTTTGCGTGAAAGGCTTTGATTATTCAGGTAGGAACAAAGTTGGTTTAAAGCATGAATATGACTGTTTCAGGTGGAATTCCTGTATCAAGGACAAAGGTTTAGCAATATTACCTAAATGATAATACAATAATATAATAATATAATGATATACCAGATTGGTTCTGTATCCTTTGTAAGTTTATTTTAAAGTCATTTCTGCCAGTGCACTGCTAACATGTCTCAGTGCTGCCTGATATACATGTACTGAAATCCCTGAAATCCACTGAAATTTTTGAAGTATATTCTAAAGGAACCTAAAACTATGTGCCTGAAGTTAATACTTCACTTTGAGTGAATACTTCTTATATTTTAATCTCTCTCATTTTAGTCAGTGTTTTAGTTTGGGGTAAAGCTAGTACAATGTGACTCAGTATTCCTATGAACCATACAGCATTTACAAAATGTAAAAACTTGGTGCCATCCAAAAAAAAAACAGTGATTGCCTTCTCCTTGGGTAATTCTTACTTCTTCCCATCTGACAGCAAGAGATTTTGTGGTACATTCTTTGTCCCCAAAAAGGATCTGTGAGATCAAAAGGCTAAAAACTAATTTTGTAATTCAATTAATTCTGTAATTTTATCTCCTTTGGTAAGTTTAGTTTCTGGTCATCTCAAATTTGTGAACTGTGAGGGAAAAGGCTTGTACTGACCATTTCCATGGCTATGGAGATTTACGTAAACTTCAAGCAACTGTATAACCATGGACTAAATTATGTTAATTTTCACTGACCTCATGCTATAGTCATGTGTGTGACTTATCTGCAGCAGGTCAACATAAGATCTTTGAAGTATATTGTAAAGGAACCTAAAACTATGTGCCTGAAGTTAATACTTCACTTTGAGTGAATACTTCTTATATTTTAATCTCTCTCATTTTAGTCAGTGTTTTAGTTTGGGGTAAAGCTAGTACAATGTGACTCAGTATTCCTATGAACCATACAGCAGTTTGTAAATACTGTAACCTGATCGTGACATTTCACCTTTCACATTAGAGAAATACAGATCTATTTTCCTCACATCAGCGGACTTGTCAAAATTGTCTGAGGACTCACCTTTCAGCATAAAAATCATCCAGAGATACAGTTGGAAATAACTATAGAACATTAGTGGAAATACTCACGTCTCAGTAAATAATTAACCAAGAATGGCATTTTATGATACACTGAGACAAAATGTAAGAATTGTTTTCTTGCTCTCAATGACAGTCACCGAGAGCATATTTTATTGTATTGTCTATTTTTTAAATTCTCTTTGTGGGGCAAGAAGGTGACATACCTTGTATTGAAATCCACTTTTTGCATTTATGAATTATCTCACTGGCTATATGCAAAACTAGGTGGCTAAGGGGAGTTTTTGGTGTCCCAGTAATCCAGCATTTTGATTCTCACATCATGGTAAGTCTTGGATTTCTGCTACTTGCCCTGTCCTGTAGGCTGTGATATCTGCAGAAATTAAACACATTTTAGCACAGCCTAGATTGTTATTTCAACATGCACTAAGCATACCATCTCAGGTCACATTAAAATATGGTCTTTGTATAATGGATGACATTTTTTTTTAAACCGATGCTCTGATAGTACTATTTCTAAAGTGAAACAGGAGTTTGTATTAAATGTACCATTTTCTTCCATGACATTTCACATTCAGTACTCATAAAAACTGTTTGTTAGGTAATCTTGTAACTTGTAACATAATTTTTGCAAGTTTGGAATTCAATTAATTTTAGTCTCATTGAAGGCTTATTTAATTCTGTTGATTACAAACAAGCAGAGCCATATTAAAGCTATTTAGAATTTAATTTCTTATTTTTAACCTTACAAATCACACAAATGAAGTATATCTGGGTTAATTCTGGTAGGCTAATAATGTTTGGACTCTAATGCCTGAATTAATTACATAGCGAAATTTGCCCCTCTTCTCTCACCTTCACTTAAGCTTGAAGATTTATGCCAATAACAATGATATATCTAATTTCAGAAGCTAGACATTTCCTATTTCACTGTTCTCAATAGAAAAGGAGTGCATAATTGAAAGCCCTTCACATCAGGTCTTTGCAGAAGGCAGAGGATTTTTCAGGAAGTTGTAGATTCATGAATCCAAGGGACAATGTACTTTGAAGTAGAGCAGGCATTTTCCAGAGGATATTCGGTTGGCTGAATGCCTATTATCAAGGAATTATATAAGGTACATATTCAGAAAGTTCCTAAAGGGAAAAGCAAAATCTGTTATGTTAAGCTGCCTGAGTGGATTTTGAGTCAGGGTAACATTTCAATATTTATAAAATAAAAGTTTAGAAATTTGTGGTTATTTTTCCCCAATAGTTTGGCTAAAAGTTTGGATGAGTTAATACTATATCAGCAACTTTAATTTTTGTGTTAGTTGGTAGAAAAGAAGAAAAGCCCATTTTAGAGGGAGGAATGAAAAAACAATAGGGGTAAAAAAAAAAGATGGGTCTGTAAACAGGAAAATGTTTTGAGGGCACATGTTCCTAACATTCTTTAATTTGGATGACATTGGAGAAATATGCCCGATTAAAAAAGAAAGAAGAAAATGAAAAATATAACAGCCTTCCTTTTGTCTAAATAAAGAAAAATCTATGAATTTTTATACAATGACTGATACAACGGAAGCTGTTACTCAAATCACAGACCAGCTTGATGAGGCCACAGAAAGACTTGATCTATGTGTACTGGGGAATTTTCCAGGACTTAAAATGCAAAAGCAAAATGCGTATTTATTTTATTGTGTGGCCATATGTTTCTGTGAATGAAAAAGACCAGAGAAAGTTTTTGAAAGCCAAAGAGATAACAGGAAAAATGTTGGAAAGGAATCTTAGAGGGAAAATTAAAATAAAACTTTTGGAACAGATGGAAACTGAGAGAAACCAATATGTTCCTTAATATATATCTTTAAACATTTTCACTGGAAAATTCCCAACCACTTCTATTAGATTCCAGAATTTTTAAAATTTCAAAGCTATTGGTTATGCTGGATTTCAGACTCCATCTGGCAGCGGAATAGTTTGTTAGGAGTGGAAATCTAGTGAGAAACAGAAGTAACTTGAAGTAGAAAGTTCAGGCCTATTTTATGGGGAAAAAAAAAGTGTTTCAATTGAAAAAATTTTAGTAAATAATAAAGAGCATGTCAAGATGCTTGAACATACTTTCCACTAAATTGTATATTAGTTATTGTTTCTGTCAGTAAGCATTCTGGAATCAATGGGAGAAGCTTAAAACTCATTTCTAGATGATCCAACAGACAAGAAATCTTGGAACAAGTCTACAGTTTTCAAGAGGTACACAAATCATTGTGTCTATTCTTTTAATGAACTCATCAATAACCAAGGGATTAGAGAGAATAATTAAGTGTTAGGCTACTGCAGATGTATAAGTAACACAAACATGTAAATAACTAAGTAAAAGTTATGTAACATTAAGTTCAACAGAGAATAGAAAAATCCACGTTTGACAGTTTATAGATTCAGTGAGCTGTAGGGATGGTTGTAGACATCTGCAATGCACATAGCTTTGGAATCATGTATCCTCAAGTCTCTTTAAAATTATTAGGAAAAAATATATGCTTCTTAGGGATGGCATATTCACCTTTTCATACAGGAATAAATCACATCAATAAGGAATTTAATCACACTGTGCAAACACTTGTCTCCACTATGGAAACTGTGGTTGAAGAGGATTAGAAAATGTGTGGGTATTCAGATCTGCGTGGATCAGCCCCAGTCTGACAGTAGCAGGGGTTTTATTTGTAGCAATGGACAAATCTATCCCCAATTCTTCAAGGTGATTATAAGTAAAACTCTTTTTTAATGTACTAGACAGTATTAGGAGGTTTGCATGAGACAGAAATAAATATGCAAATGAAAAGATGAATGAAACAAGAGGCTATATCTTCTAGGGACAAGGAAGGGAAGGTATTTCCAGATCTTTCTTTAAACTGTTTCACTGAACAGCTATAAGTTTGTACTGTTTAAAAATTTCTTTACAGTTCCAATTTACACGCTTGTGACTTCCAAAACACACACCTTATTAAAATACCTATGGATGAGAAAAATAATCTAAAAAAAAAAAAAAAAAAGGCTATGGGTGTCATGGTTTTATGATTTTTGGCCATTGGTATTCCACATCATAATATCATGTAGCGCACTGGGAGTTAAAGAGTTAATGCTCCAGGTCTGGGCACCTGTCCTGACAGAGAAAAAGAACTACATTCCCCAGAAGACTGTTCTGTTATCATTCCTTCTCAGGAGGGAACACATATAAGGCTTCAGTAGTTCACCGGACGTCTCTCTTTTCGTTTATCAGGCTCTCTCTCACTGCTGCTCGTCCCGACTGCATGGCATTAGTGTAAGGCCTTCAGCTCTTTCGGACACTTTTTCTCCCATTATTTTTGATTTATTAGCTTCAATTCTAATTATATTGTATTATAGTGTATTATTTTGCATTCTGATACCATATTTAGTAAATTAGTTTGTTTCTCCTCTGATTGTTGCTGCTGTTTTTAATTATTCAGGGCCCCCTGTTTCCCCTTTCTGGAGGCGTGGATCTGCGGATCCCTCCACCCCATTAAGTCACAGAACTGGGTCGAACCAGCCCGTAAACCGTTGACAATGGGAAGTAGATTTCTACAAGATTTTCTTGACTTATGTTTCAGTCCTACTGAACTAACTCCTACCCTGGGATCTTGGAAAAAATTCTGTCCATGAATGGTCAGCTTAGAGAGCCTAGGCATATTTATTACTTCAAGCCTGATTCAAATTATCTTTAGTAAGAACAGGAAGGGACCAGAAAAGAATTGTTTCATTTCTTCCTTTGAATAAGATTTCTCATTTATTCTGATGATTCTTATTAGAATTTGAGCACTAAACATGAGAATTTTAGGGATGGCTTGGCATTATGGCTCCTCATAACTCCAGCACTCAGCTCTTGATACTGTTGGGGAAGGCAACAATGTTTCTCTCTTTATAAAACTGTATAGGTTTTCTTTATAAACTGTAAGGTCTCTGAGGCAAATGAAATGTTTTGACTAGTGTAACAACAACAGTAAACAAATACTAATCATCTAGATACAGGACAGCTAATAGTAAATGGAACCATGTTGGCTTTGTTAACTAATATGAGATCTTTTTTTCAAACATAATTATTAAGTGTATAAATATAAATATAAATATTTTTATATATATTGTATAAATATATAATACAATACTATTCTTTTCAAAGTTATTCATCTGGAGGGAAGTTTATCAAAGTCTGGAAGCATTGAGAGAGGATGGGACCTGTGAAGAGTGTCCAGTTCCATTCTTCTGCTCAAAGTAGGCTGCTCAGAGCTGTGTCCAGATGGATTTTGAAGATGTCTAAGTATAGAAATTCCACAGCCTCTGTAAATAACTCAGTACCCAGTTTGATCACACTCTTTTTCCCCTATGTTTATACAGAAGTTTTGTTATGGTTTAAACCTTTTGCTCCTTGTCCTGTCACTGAACACCACTCAGAAGAGCCTGGCTCCATCCTTCCATCTTCTCATCAGATATTTACACACATTATTAATGTCCCCTCTAAGACTTCTATTTGCATGTTTAAACTTAGTAGAAATTATTTTATCTGAAACTTTCTTCCTGGCAGAATAAATATATATACATATATACACATTATATATGTATATATATATATATATATAAAGATCAGTTTCATTGCTCTGCAATGAAAATATTGCTCATCATTATTCTTTCTTTTAAATATATTAACTAGATTAAAATATAAAAAAAAATATGTCTTAGAAAATTTTGATTTGAAGTATAGTTTTTCAACATTCAGGTCTCTTTAAACAAGAGTTTTGTGAAATCCTCATGAATTTTACAAATTTTTTTCCATCAGTTCAAATACGATTTTCAGACACATGGGGGTTACTGAAGTTTTTCCTGTAAAATATATCAAACAATGATTTGATTGATCTGAACCTTCACTTTCTATTTGATCAATTCTTTCATCAATATTATCAGTTTTATCTAATTTTGGAAGTGAACTAAAAGAGAGAGCTGAATTTCTTGTATGTGATTTTGTAGGCATTTTCTAGAGGTCACTCTCATTCTGTAGCCTGCCGTTTCCTTCTCCTTTTCTAGAGGTTTTTTTTTTTAGAATTTTTATTTTAAAATCTTAAAATTTTAGTTTAGTTTAGAATTTTTTTAGAAGTTATGAAGTGCAAAAATATCAAAGTTAACTCCAATCTTTAACGTGCTTCTTTAGCTGTAGCTGGAGATGCAGTTGCAGCAGCTACAGAGAGATGCAGTTTTTAGCTTTAGTTCTGTTTCTATTTTTGAGCAAGCAATGCACCCAGTGGAAGTATAATAATTGAAAACTATACTATTTACTTTTTGAATACTATATCATATTTGCAAATGGTTGAATAAATCTGTTAAAATGCATTTATCATATTTTAAGTCAAATAATTTTAGTATTTGAAATCTAAAATTTGAATATCTGCATTCTGATATTAATTTATTGTTTGTTAGTTATAATTCAAGCTGCAATGAATGGTTCTGATTGCTTATATAAATAACATTATTAATTCTAGCTTATGTATAAGTTAATAAACAGTGCAGTATGCATTCTCATGAAAAACAGAGTTTATCTTAGAAAAGAGTTTTAAGAATTTTGATTGCCTAGGGTCTCAAATTAATTTTGATTTAATGACTTTTCAGATAAAAAAAAAATCTTAATCTAAACTATAATTTTTGGCACTATTTTTTCAGGATCAATCTACATGGCATTTTAAGATGCAGCCATTTCTGATATGGGAAAATGTGGGTCTTCATCAATACCCACAAGGAATACACAACAACTTAGATCAGGAAGCAAAAACAAATAAAACTGCAAATTAAATTTTCATGTGAATGTAGCTTAGAAGAAGAAACATCACTAGATATCTGGAAAAAGAAAAGAGTCTGCAGAGTACTGCAAAGCAATTTTTTTGCCTGCTCTCACTCCAAATAGGAGGGATGTTTTTTCAAATTCTACTGGGGTTCAGGGCTGGACTTCATCAAGTATACTTTGTAAAGCATACCCTATTTGGATGAGAAACATCAATCTTTCAAGTGGTCAATGTGATTTAAACTCAGAAATGTCCAGTGCTGCTCTGCTCTGAAAATAAGACTGCACATTGAGAACTGATTAACAAAATTCAAGATTTTCATTTATACAATCTAAACTTAGCAACCATTCTGCCTGGCTGTATATGCAAATCATTGTACATGTGTTTGTTTGTTTTCAGAGGACACTGATAACATTTGCTTTCAATCCCTTTTAAATGCAACTAGTCAGTTCCTTGTCAATCCTGATTTTCTTTGTTACTATTACATTCCATAACCTAGCACTTCCAGCATGTTATGACAGCATGTCTGCTGTCTGCTGGGCTCTTTGCACTAGAAAATCATTTGTGTAATCTTGAAGAAATACATTTAGAGAACAGGAATTAAGTTTCTTATAGAAAATGGATGTACAGTAATTTAACATCTTCCTGCATATTATTATTATTTTGTCTAGAGCAGTCATCATCAGTTCCAAAGTTCAGATCAGAGCTGAATTACACCACTATCAGCCTCCCACATGAGTACTCAAGGGTGTTAAATAGGCCAGCCTAGCATGAAGACCATATATGAGTTCTGCATATTAATAGTCCTAAATAATGACAATAAGAGAAAATTAAAAGCTTAAGTGCATATATATTGAACATTTTCAATATCAGGAGTTCTACACAAATACATTTAGAACACTTTTTTAGAAATTGCATGACCTGTACTTTGCTAAGTATTTAATTATCAGACAAATTGAATTACTAACTTCGCCCTTTAAAAGATAAATCAGTAGATGCATCCCTTTTAAAACTTGATTTTTCAACAAAAATGTACTACTGAAATGTGTTGTACTAAAAATATGAAGGAATCAAGCTAATTTGTTCTGTGCTGTCTCGCAAATAGAGAAAATATGGCATTTTTAATGATTGCTATGGTCAAGAATACAGTAATTTCCGTTAAGGTGAAAATAGTTATCATGAAGGTTTTTGTTCTATATTTCACAAAGGTAGGAAAAGGAAGAGTCAATGTCTAAAAACAAACAAACAAATAAAAAAAAAAACCTTCATTTTTCTAACCACAGCAGCTGGTATCAATCACACTGCTTTCTTGTATAATTATGTTCCAGGCATGAAAATCTTCATGGAAAAACCCCTTACTCCTTCACTCCCTCCATCACTGAAAGCAACAACAATAAGTTGTGAGATAACAGTTTGTTTTTTTTAAAAAGTATTTCTGAGAAAATATTTTCCAATAGAAAAAAAAAAGATACTATAAAGTACTATTCAGCTAGCTCTAGCTCTTAATTCAGAAGTGCTTTCATAGGATAGAATAGAATGGCTTGTATTTTGTGGGAATGCCTGTTCTTCAGTCATTTAAACGTTCTGGTTGTGGATTGAGTGAAGTTATCTGATTTAGCCTTAAATTGGTCCTAAATTAGCTACTTTTCATTAATATAAAAACAACCCAGAAATAAAAATGTGGAGTTGCAGCAGGGCTGTCAGCAGTCTAGACTACAAGGTCTGGAGCCTTGGCCTGAACACAAGGGCCCCAGGTCAAGGAGCAAACCACATAATTTTTAAATAAAGTTTGACAGCTTGGCTCAGCAATACTCTTTATTTTAATACTGAAATGTTTATGTAACCCTTGCTGTTAATTGCTTTTGGGTTTTTATTTGGAATTTTATTCCAGGATGTCATGGGTTTGCGTGGAATTGTGGGGTTGCACAAAATCATACTTGCTTTATAAAACATCAAAGATCTTTGAAGGTCCTATTCAGAACCTATTCAGGTTCCTATTCAGAACCATCTTTTCTTACTGAGAAAGAGAGTTAGTGTGAAACATTACAGAGAAAGATTTAGTAGCCACACCAAGTTCTAGACATTGTTCCTCCATTTGTTCCTTTCTATATGCATAAAAATGACATTTTAATCACTGTACATATGGACCTCAGGTTTCAAAATGGTCATCTTTTATACACGTTTATCACAAAGATCTCAAATCTACATGCAAATATATGTATTCAAGCAAATGTATTGCAAATATTATTCTATATTTTATATTTATATATATTAAAAAAAACCCAAAGCAGTGTTTACTAGGAGACCTAAACTACTTGACCCTTGAGCTGCTTCACTGGAACTGGTCAAAGTGCCAATGTCCATACACATAACATAGACCCATAACATAGGAATGAGTTGTGTCCAAACTTCTGTGTCAGATCCACTGTGAAGGACCTAAACCAATATTTTGGATGAATTTAGTCCTTTTTCAAGTTTTTTGTTTGTTTGTTTGTTTTGTTTTTTCCAAATTAAGTTAACCAGCATTTCTGTTTTAAAGAAAAAAGTTATCAATCTTTAATAAAAGAGAATTGCTAGTTGCAGGTTTTACTTTGTGACTGCCAAAATCCAAATCCAAAACCAACTGTGTGATTTATGAAGAAAGCCTTGCTTTTTGGTTCTTTTTCAAGTCAGCGCTTATGACTTGAACAAGAATTGCTAAGCAGTCAAATATTAGAAATTATTTACTTTAACTCTTTTCATAATGCAGTTATTCTAAAATCCTAGAAAGCTAAACATCTCTAAACCTAATTGGGGAAAAAAACAAAACAACAAAATAAAACAAAACAAAAAAAGATATTCATTTAGTTTATGTTAAATTTAGTTGACTCTTATGCTAGAAATACTATCCAGTTATGGGCAGCCTAGAATGACTATTGTTTTAATAGGAGACATAAAGGCCAGACACAAAATACTTAGCTGCCATTTTCTTAAGAAGAGAACACATTTGCCCTGATTTATTAATGTATAATCCTCTTTTACATGGCCAGAAGTGAAGCCATTAACATAACAGATCAGTCTTCAAGTTAATAAATGCTGTCTTTAATGTACTTCTCTCTAGTGTGCATCTAAGCGTGCAATTAAAGGACACAGATACAAACTTGATTTTGAAATAGTCCCTTCCTGACCCTAAAAATGACCTCATGATCAATTGATGGGAGAAGTCACAGTGAAGTCATTTTTAAAGAGGCTATCTAAAAGCTGTGTCACAGCAACCCCAAGTGAGCTGTCAGTATTTTTTGAGAATGTTGTTCTATGCTCTTCATCATACTATCATTACAAATATTTTATTATATTTTAAGATATCATGTTACTGACTGAACATCCCAATCATTCTTCGGCTTTACATGTTTTTAATGTTCTATTATGCCAAAGACTGCTATTTTACATTTTACCATCTATTGATAAAAATTAAGTTCCTACAAATACTCTGGGAATCATGTTATTAGGAATCTGAAATGCTTGTGGAAGGTGCCATTACTCAAACAGTCCTCATTGTCAAAAGATATACATTTTCAAGGGTATTGTTCATTGCATCATAGCTTCATAGTCACATTTCAGCCTATATTCAGTTTAGAAATATTGATCTGTTAATTTCACTGGAGTTATACTGATTTATATTAAACAAAAATTTGGTCCTATCCTTGACTCAGATATAGAATTCCTTCTGGACAAATGACTGAATCTTTTTTTGCCTCAGCTTTCTATCTGGAAAATGGAAATCGCAATATTTTTGAAATGTCTTCTATCAAAGACCTCTACGATCATACATTCCAGCTATCCACCTATCATCAATATTTCTCACTAAACCATGTCCCTCAGTATAACATCTAAACATTTCTTGAACACCTCCAGGGGCGGTGACTCCACTGTCCCTGTTCAGCCTGTTCCAGCACGTGACCACTCTCTTGGAGAAGTAGTATTTTCTAACATCCAACCTGAATCTCCCTTGGTGCAATTTGAGGCCATTTCCTCTAGTCCTATTACTAGTTACCTGGGAGAAGTGATTGACACCCACCTCACCACAACCTCCCTTCAAGTAGCTAAAAGATCCCCCCTCAGCCTCCTCCAGACTAAACAATCCCAGCTCCCTCAGCCAATCCTTATAAGGCTTGTGCTCCAGACCCCTCACTAGTCAATAGCAGACTTGACATCTGTTGAGTTTGGAGCAAAATTATCCTGTTTTCTCATTACCAGTCCTCTCTGGATTTTCGTTCTTCAGATCACTGTAAGTGTAGACACGGGACTAGGTGGAAGAATGGCCTTGGGCATCGCAGAGTTGGTTTTAGGATAGTTTGTCTCCTATTTTCACCCCCTTGGATTGCTTCTTTCTCTATTTGCATTCTGAAATTCAGTCATTAGGCAAATTTTTAACTGCATTCAGAAATTGCCTCAATTGAGAGACAACAGTCAGTATTTCTGTGAATATATAAAACATCAAATATTTTCTACATACAAGTAACACTTTCAGTAAATATGATCTGGAAGTATGAGAAGCTAGTATTTTAATGCTCTCTTTCCCAAACTATTTTCAAAATACAGAATCTTCCTCTGTTTTCTTATTTATTTATAGCAGAATCGTCAAGTACATTAAGTTAGTAGGGACCTTTAGATAAACTAATCCAATAATATGTTGGAAGGACAGAAACCTGTAATATCATGAACACATAGTGAATAAATAATTAAAAAACAAAGATGTGCACTGTGTGTGATAAAGAAAAATGTGATTATTAAATGTATGAAACCAAGAATAGTTGACTGTGATGAACCCATTCTGATGAGGATGCAGATTGCAAATGGTGAGTGTATGTGTTAATGAGTGTTAATTTACATATCAGCCAGACTTAATGACTTATATTTTGTAAAAGATACCCCCAGTCTGTGATACATCATTACAATTTTGTCTTTTATCTATTTTCGCTATTTATAGCATGAATTTTTTATACTGCAGGAAAGGTTTTAATTTGCATCCAAGTTTCCAAGCCAAGTGTATAGTAAATAGTCTCAACATAATTCTGTTCATGTCAACATTCCCTTAGCTAACACTGAAGTGCACCACTAGAGTCAAGTTTGTCAGTTATTTTAATAGCAGACAGCAAAACTACATAATAACAATAAGTCATGAAAAATTTCAAGGATATGATCTAAGGGCTTACACTGAAAAAAAACCCCAAAGTTTGTAAGTTGGAAAAGTAGAAAATTTAAAAAAAAAAAAAAAAGGAATTTGTAAAAACTTATCTAATAAAAAGTAAGAAATGCTTTGTGGTTTAGGCCTGCAGCAAAAAGGAAAATAGAAGACCTTTTAACCTGATTATAGAGTCACTTTAGACTGCAGAGTTAAAACATTTCAAGAACATGAAAAGTCTTTCTTCTTGTATCTTGGATTTTTCAAGCTGGAATTAACTGCTGGAACAAAACTTGTAACTCAGATTAATGTTTTTGCTTGTTTGTTTTGCTTTTCTGACAGCTGAAAAAGTAGTACAAATTCTTGAAATGATGTAGATGTCAATTAGAGGAACGGTTTCTTTTAAATGAGCAAAATTAATGCTTCTCAGAATACCAACACATAAAACACTACGCTCTGAAAAATTATTCTTCTTATCCTTCTGTAGGATGCAATATAGATATATAATGCAAACTAGCTCTAGTATTATATTGAAATCTGTGTTCATGAATGAGTTCATGAGTTCATGAGTACAATATTAAGATGTGAATATATCTAAATTTATTAAAGGCTGACAAAACACTGATGTTTTATTCTAAGTCAGTATATCAAAGTACATAACAATGTTAGGATTGAAGTGAAAAACTAGATCTCTGAAAAGGTTTTCTTTCATAATGAATTAGTTCAGATGTGAAATATCCCAAGGGTAGATTTCTAAAGTCTGTCCATTGATAAAGAAGTCTATTGAGATTTGGTTGAGGAATAAAACAAAACAAAACAAAACAAAACAAAACAAAAAAAAAAAAGCAAGCGTGTAATATTTTTTACATGAGAAACTAGGCCAACATGTCGAATTCAGGACTATCTGGAGACGAAACATAAATGAAGAAGGCCAATGCAAACATAATTATAACAATTGGCTTAGAAATAATGACAGGATTTATGAAGAATAGCATGAGTAGGGTGGGCCAGGAAGAACTCAAACTCCCATTTCACATTCTGCTAAACTGTGGGAATTACGGAGAATATTTCCTCACATGGATTCTCATTTCAACCAGCCAGAAAGATGAATTCATGTAAATCTCAAGACTAATGACCCATAGGTGTTTGAAATTGCACACTTTTTCTGATATTGGAAAATCAAACAAACAAGAAGATCCAAACAAGCAAACACACACACACACACAAAAAAACCCAACAACATCAAGATTAACATATTTTTCAAAGCAAAGTGTTCACCTGCATTGTAAGAATCAAGATTTTCACCACCAGAATTAGAATGGCAGTAGCGTAAACATAAAAGGAAGCCGTGAGCAGTGGCACTGATATCAAAAGGGAGGAAATATCAAATAATAAGAACAATCTATCAAAGTTTTCCTCTTCTTCCTACATTATGGAGCAAGATATCACAGTGATGAGAAACACAGAAATACTTGGAATAGTAGATTTCGTAATACAACGTGTGTCTGTTGAAACTGCAAGATAAAATACTCCAAGCTGCATATAAAAACAAACTCTGCTGATATTTCTCTTGGACAGAATGTTGAATGAGGACTATAATAAAATACATTAGAAAAACATAAACATTTAAAATTATACATTTGAAAGTCTCTGGAGATGGCTTAGTGATGTTCCTATTCTGGCATTCTACAGCACAGAAAATCTGCAACTAAGCATAACGTTCCCTGGATTGAAATTAATTCTCAACATTTTGAACCTTCAAAATCTAAAATGTTCTTTAAAAACAGTGGAGACTCATTTCCTCTTGTCATTTCTAAAAACAGAGTAAATGAGGCTCTGGAGTTGCCCATAGACCAAGTAGCTGTTTTTGCGCATGATACAAACTTCATGTCCTGAGGGCTTGTCCTGCTTTGAGCTGGGGCAGAGTTTGGTTTTTTTTCTGTGTGGTATGATTCTATATTTTGGCTTCAGGAGAAAAAATACAATGTTGATAATGCATTGATGTTTTAATTATTCCTGAGCAGTGACATTTCCTGAGCAGTGAAATGTCCTGAGTCAAGGACATTTCAGTTTCTCAGCTTCTCTTACTGTTCTGCCAGAGATGAGGCTGGGGGTACAAGGAACTGGGAGCGGACAGAACCAGGACAACTGACCTAAAACGGTCAAAGGGATATTCCATACCATATGATATAATGCAGAAAAACTATAAAATTTAGAGGAGTTGCCTGGGAGAGCAGGAGTTGACTGGGATGGCAGCTGCTTAGGGAATTAGCTGGGCAGTAAGAAACCAGGTGAGGTTCAACAAAAGCAAGTGTAGGGTCTTACACCTAGGGAGGAATAATTGCATGCACCAATACAGGCTGGGGGATGAGCTGCTGGAGAGGAGCTCTGCAGAGAGGGACCTGGGCGTCCTGGTGGATGACAGGTTGGCCGTGAGCCAGCAGTGTGCCCTTGTGGCCAAAAAGGCCAATGGCATTCTGGGGTGCATTAAGAAGAGCGTGTCCAGCAGGTCGAGGGAGGTGATCCTCCCCCTCTACTCTGCCCTGGTAAGGCCTCATCTGGAGTACTGTGTCCAGTTCTGGGCTCCCCAGTACAAAAAAGACAGGGATCTCTTGGAAAGATGGTGAAGGGCCTGGAGCATCTCCCCTGTGAAGAAAGGCTAAGTGAGCTGGGTCTGTTTAGCCTTGAGAAAAGAAGACTGAGAGGGGACCTGATCCAGGTTTATAAATATCTGAGGTGTGGCGGCCATAGCGGTGAGGCCAGTCTCTTTTCAGTGGTACATGGAGACAGGATGAGGGGAAACGGACATAAGCTGCAGCATAGGAAGTTTTGCACGAATGTGCGTAAGAACTTCTATACGGTAAGGGTGACGGAGCACTGGAACAGGCTGCCCAGGGAGGTTGTGGAGTCTTCTCTGGAGATATTCAAGTCTTGCCTGGACGCCTACCTGTGCGACGTGGTGTAGGGAACGTGCTTTGGCAGGGGGGTTGGTCTCGGTGATCTCTAGAGGTCCCTTCCAACCCCTACAATTCTGTGATTCTGTGATTCTGTGAATTGCTGGGCATTTGCCAGTGGGTAGTGAGCAATTGCTTGTGCATCACATATGTGACATACACCTACATGTAGTATGTATGTACACACACACGTGTAGTATATTATTTTTGCAGTATCTTTACTGCCACTTCTGGAGAAATGAAATGCAATTTTAATTATTTTATTTGGTGATCTCTGCTTTCCTGGCCACGTAATATTCTTCAGTCAAGAGAAAAAAAAAAAGTGAAAATAAATTCATTTATTATGGATTTATATCTAATCCTCAAAGAGTAAAATAAAAACTTGGAAAGGTGACCCAGTATCTCAGAAAGGCACAGGCATCATTGGAGAACTAATGTAATAAATAATCTATTTTATTTTGAAACATTGCAGTTTCATTAAAATCTAATGATTCTTGGTTTCTGATTTCTTAATTCTTGACTTTATATTATTTTAAGGAAATAGAAACAACTTTGCTGATCATTAATTTGCAAAACATATGAACTTATAAAGAACATGAAAACATGCATCAGACAATCAAATTCAGAAACATCTGTGCAAAATAATACATGTTTAGGAGAAACAATAAAAACAGTGTAAGGATACTGTGATAACACTACTGGTCTGACTTCCCAGATTCTGGTAATGAGAAATAGGAAGAAAGATATACTTCAGAGAAAACTTTTGAAACAAATAACTATGAAACTAACTTTTGGTGAAGAACTCAGTTAGAAAACAGAGATCAAAATTAGAGAGTATTATTATAGAATCATAGAATAATAGTATCACCAATGTTGGAAAAGACCTCCAAGATTATTCAGTCCACCTATCACCAATATCTCTCACTAAACTGTCCCTTAGTACAACATCTAAATGTTAGGAGAGGATAGATTATTTTATTTAGTAAACTGTAATCTATTGCTGGCTGAAATATATGCTGAGCATTGGCCTGTTATTGATGTAAAAGCTCTATTCATTCACAAAAGCCAAAAGGCAAGACTTTCCTTACAGCTTCTAATGTATCCTCAGTTGGGACTGCTTCATGTGAAGGGAATTCAATCTCCATGCTGCAGTTAATCCTTGACCTTCTATCCAAGTCTGCCAAGGAAGGTGACACCTAATGTCAATTAGAGTGATGTGTGTTGTGACTTGGACACAGCTCTGCTGGGACCGGGATTGCAATCAGCAACAAATTACAGAGAAGGCTTTGAACAGATTAGATCAGATAGCTGTGAAATTTTAGCCATTAAACATGCCTTAGCCAAATTTAAACTAGTGACTGATAAGATAATGGCCTCATATCACTGCTTTGGTTGTTCTACTTATGATTCACTGATCCATCCAAGATCTGATAGGATCATATGTCTTAAAAGACATGCACTGGGGTACCTGATTTTTTTTTTATTCTATCGATACGTTTTTTTCATGCCATTGAAGCCAATGCACTTTGTTTAAAAATGAAACTAAACTAATGGAGAATCAAAACCAAAATGAAAACAGTGTAATTATAACAAGCTATGTATTTTAAACATACTGTATGTTATTCATGCGCTCACATGCTATTTTATTTTGAAATTACTTTTCTGCTATAACTTAATACAATATGTACTGTTAAAATTGAAGGGCAGGATACAATTTTAAATATAACTAAACATACAAGATCTTTTTTTACAAGAAAAAAACTCACTTTATTTTAAGGAATAAGAAATATAAGAAGCCACATGAGAAAGACTTACCCACTGAGCCTTAAAACAACACTGTGGAGGGCAGAAAACCTGAAAAATCATTTGAGAGGGTAAGAAATATAGTAGATTATTATATATGAATAAGCCAAAAGGAGCAGTTCCAGAAATAACTTCTGCTTACCTGTAGGAAAGACTGGATTAAGCACAAAAGTAAATAGGTTCTCATTCCCTCACTGAAGGTCATACTTATCAATAAAGATATACGTATGAAAAATAAAAATGTATATGCACATAAATCTGAAATATAAATATATATTTTTTTTACCAAAATAAGGACCCGAACCCATATCTAATAACAGCCCAACTGCTCTTTTTAATGTACAGAAATATTTAAACGGTGCTTTACTAATTAATATCATTAACTTTTAGCTTGAAAATATGAACAAGAAGACAGAGAAGTTTCATAAGGATTGTCACTGCTCACAAGGGCTTTCGTTCTGCCTATAATAAGGGCAGCAGAGACGTACCTGTCAGGCTGTGACTGATGTTATACACCTTTTCACTCCAATACTCAACCTTCACCTTGCACAAGCAAGAGCAAGGAAACTCACACAGTTTCAGCTCTTTAACTCTGAAAAGAAAGCACTTTGTGGGTGGCATTGTCGCTGACCTGGTTACTTAGCTGAACACACCCAGAAAAATCTACTAAGTGCTTTCCTAAACATAGAATAACACGAGTATTTCAGGACCGATCATGCCATAAATATTTGTGGGAACTAAACATTCTTTTCTTTAATGAGCAGTGAAAGTGAATGAATGAATAATCTTTTGAATGGTCTTCTACTTTCAACTTCAGTTCAGAAGATGTTTACTTTAAACAAAATATTAGAATGCCTTTTAATATGAAGTTTATTTTATGTCACTTAAAATCTTCTGAAATTGGTAGAATTATTCTCCATTTATGTAGGAATAAGCAACTTTAATTCAAATCCAGATCTCAGATTCCTGTTGGGTCTGGATTACTTTTACTTACTTGTTGTTTTCTTACTGTATGTGTATCTACTAACTGACTTTATCTTCTCTAATTATATCTTTAAATTTATTTTCGAAATTATAAAATCTAGTAAAAACTGTAGAAAAAAACATATAATTACTGGATATTCAGCATAAAAGATCTCATTTTTGTCTGAAGAAGAAATTAAATTATTCCTCATCTAAAATGAGCTGAAGACTGCTTGAGGATTTTTTTTTTTAATAAAGGAAAGAAGAAAGCAAGTACAATATCTTTTAGAGTATGTTTTCGGAGAGCTAGAGTAGGTTGAATAACATTCTCGATTTTGTATATTTTTCCACAGGAGTAATAAGGTAACTGTAACTGTAAGTTTATCCATTTCTGAAATAGCTGTAGGAGATATGCAGTGCGAGTGTTATTATCATCCTGCAGTCCTGGCCTAAAAACACAACAGAAATGAAAACATATATATCAGATATGTTGACACGTATAAATACATAAGAAGGGCACCCTCTGGGATCTTTGATATTCTCAGATTATTTATAGTGACTATGGGGAGCTGAAGGATCACAAGGCATTGCCTACTCCGCAAGGAAAAATTGTATGAAATCCTTCCTATTGAGAATTTCATGGATCAAACAAAGGCTTTTTTTGGGGGGGGAGGAGGGGTGGGGAGGGGAGGGAGAACATAAAATACATCAAACATTATTTATTAGAAAGGAGGTTGAAAGACTTAAGTCAATGAGTAATCCGTCTCTCCTTTGCTTTTAGAAGTTGAATGAGTCATTGTTACAAAAACATTGCCACGGCATCATGGAATGAGTTTCGTTTATGCATTGGTTAATTAATTCACATTTATTCTGTGCAACTGTCTGAAAAAGGATACTCAAGTTTATACTACGTTCTGCTTTGAAGCACATGAAACAGATATCACGTCTGAGAGATGCAGTTTTAATGATACAGTACATTAGAATTCATTATTCTTTTAGAGATCTGTGTGCTCTCATGCATATAGAGAAGCGCATACATGGATGTAGTAAATACTCTTGAATGAAAAATGAGTTACTTTGTTGTCAGTGCAAAAAGGAAAACAACCCTTATCACTGTGCTTTGAACGGCCAACAGAATGCTGACTAACTACCTCTTCTGTAGACGTAAATAAACTGTATGTCAATTACAAAAACTGGCAGTGTTTCTCTGCACCTGCTGTATCTCAACTCCACAGTGGGATTTGACAGAGTAAAGTCACTGCCAAATAAAGCACATGAAAATACTGCAAGAACTGTAGTGATGCTAAAAAGGCAAAGAACTACTGATCTACACCAAATAACTGTCCTGCAAGATCTTTCATAGCAAGTATAGCTGGAGGTATGCAAACACCATTTTGTCATTGCAAATGCTGTGGAATTATCTTTATGTTTAGAACAAATAGAATGAATCTTGATTTCAATTTGGTAGCCTAGTTGACGATTGTAAATAGTTAATAATACTTTCTGAAATTGTCATAATTTCTTTAAATCAGATCTTTCTTTCAACGAAACATAAAAGCAAATCATTAAACCAAAAATACTTAAGAAAATGTGTGGCTAATCAGATCTAGCCAGATGTGATTGTTTTGTTTATTTTGTATATTTAGACAACAGTAGGTAAGTTATACACAATAAGTGAATGCATTTCTTGTGCTGACTACATATGCAATATTCTTCCACTACTACTTCTACTTTTCTGAAAGTAGAATAACAAGCATTTCAGGACGGATCATGCCATAAATATTTGTGGGAACTGAACATTCCATTCTATAACGAGTAGTGAAGCTGAAGCTGAGTGAATGAAAGTCTCCTACTTTCTACTACAGTTCAGGAGATGCTTACTTTAAACAAAATATTAGGATGCTTTTTAATATGATGTTTATTTTTTTGTTACTTAAATTCCACTGAAATCTGTATAATTATTCTCAATTTATATAGGGATAAAAAGCTTTAGATCCAAATCTTTTGAATGCTTCTGTTCTGTCAGAATAGTTTTTCTTCACAGGGCAATTGCTGCTATTTCACAATGGGTTATTCTTTGCTGAGACAGCTTAACTAACTGAAAACGTGTCTAACTTTGTTGTTCATGCCATGATAAAAGTCTCTGTATCTGTTGATACCATAATAATCTTTAAGCATAATTTAGCCTCATGAAACCTTGCATAGGGATAAAAGAGTGGCCACCAATATCAATAAAAGTCAGCCAGCAATAACAGTTCTGGGGCATACAGAAAGTCAAAGGTACAGTAAGGATGGTATCTGTGACACATGCATATAATGCATATGTACCCCTGTAAAACAGTTTGCAGTAGAGATGTGTGGGCTCCTTCTCATCTTCCCTCATGCTCGGTGAGATACATTGCATTAGCTTTACAGCTGGCTCAGAGCTTTTCTTCATCCTCAGAACAGCAATCTGAGAGGCAAGTTATCTTCTTCGGAATCAAAATCTTTCTCAGCATTTTCACAAAGCTCAGGTGGGGACAACAGAAAGAAGGAAGATTTTAAAGAAGTGTATTTCAACACGCTCATACCAACTAGTATTTACTCATATCGCTATATATATTGTTGCAGCTGATAACAATTGGAAAGATCTCAGATTCCCTGTCTTCCCAGTTGCTAAACCTATAATGGAGGATAAGATCTGCTATGTGAGCAGCAAAAATACAGACTGCACAACCAGGCCCAACTGTTTTCATTTGGGATGGGAATATAAGGTAAACATCTGATTATTTCTCAATGTCTATTCAGATTTGTTACATTTAGCTAGTTTCAAATTTTTTTGCATTGCCTGGCATTGTTTATGAAGAATAGAGAAGAAAGAATAATCTCAGAAATGATTAGGTAGCCATAACTTTAATGAATATTCCTGTCCATCAATTTTCTTAGCCTTAGAACAAAGAAAAATCTATGTATATTTTTAATGTACATCATTTATTTTACAGTCATAATTACAGATCTCCAAGTTGCAGATCAACAAGTGATGATGAGATTTTATGACCAAGATTATGTAAATTTGGATTGCTATGCTACAGCATTAATTAAAAGTAGTAAATGTTAACTAATTTCACAAAGAGTCCCACTTTTGCTACAGATGTGCAGGATATCTGTGTCTGCTGTTATGAATGAGATGCAACCCTAGATGCAAGGGTGGGGATTGAACATACCGGCCTGGAAGGATATTTCTTTCTCCTAGGAGTTTTTGACCTCTTTTCTGCAATGGCAATATAGTACTTCTCAACAAGGTTAACTATAATGGTGCAATCTAAAAGTGTCCCATCAACTGGCTTCAGCTGATATCTTTTAAGTCAGCTCCTGCTAATAATTAAACATGTTTAAACTTAATCTAATTGATTAAATGTATGTTTGAGAGGATTGAAGAAAAACAAGGTAGAAATGAAGACTAATTTCAGAAAGTATGCATCAATTCAAAATGGCTTGTTATTTATTCAAAATGAAAATTGTTAAACTGTTGCACATATTTCTACTGAATAGAAAGCAAGTCTAAAGATATCTTTGAAGTTCGGTTAATAAATTATCTCCAGACTCCAAAAGAATAGCTGACCGGTTCTATATTCAATTTGAATTTGAGGCAATAAGAAAACTGTAGCCATCTGAATATTTCTGTGGCTTGTGGTGCATTTGAATGTGTGTATTTTGCTAATGTAAAATTCTCATAGTTCTGGAGATTCACTTGGACTGAGGAAAGTTCATATCATTGTCAGACAATAGCCTGGCATGAGACCTACTTGGTCAAATATAAATAAACAAACACCTCAGAGAAAGCTGAGAATTGTACTATCCTCTTTGTCCTAGCCATTGCCATAGGAGGCTTTTTTTTTTTTTTTTTTTTTTTTGTATAATTGTGGCAGGAAATACAATAGCTAAGGAAAATCTATGTTTTTTATTTATATTAATGAGTATCACACACTTAACTGAAAACAGCATACACTAAATGCTTGTACTGTGCGTCAAATGTGCCTCAACTGATATTAATAGCTGCGCTGGGAATTATATGGCACTATACACATGAGTGTTGCCATGGGTTTTTGAATTCTTCTGTGGTAATTTATTTTCTTCTGAAGAGCACAGTAACTGTCCATCTTGATATAGGGAAGAACATTTGCTTACCTTTCAAATGTATTTTTACATTTTTTTCCTCTCACTCAAACTAATCTTTCTGGATAAAATTAGAAATTATATCATACTGGATGTGAGTGAGGGACTGTAAGTTATGATTCACAAGGTTAATCTTCTGCATACAAAAGCTTCTGAGTATAGTTGATCTGTGGATCATACCAGGCACCATGACGTATTTCACATAACAGGCAAGGCAACAATAAATTGCTTTATAAAAATGATCTGCACTCATATTGGATAAGAAAATCATTGCACGCTTTCTCAGGAAAAAAAAAAAAAGCAATATGCATGGTACTACATAATATGAAAGTGAATTTTTGAAATGAAAGAATCACCAGGAAGATTCAATTTTGTGATGTCTTTGATGGCAGCTGTAAAAATTTTTTAAGAAAGTACTTCTTTACATAAAGCAAAGTTCTGTCAAGTGTTAAGTTTTAGAGTAATCCTGCTTTTGTATACACCACCATGAAATAACTGCAAATCAGAATTTCTAATAGGTAGTTTCAGGAGCAGTTGAATTTAAGGAATGTATCTTTTATTATGTTATTGATAACTTCCAATAACACAATTTGCCTCAACTTTTCAGCCATGAATAGGCAGTGTTTCTTCTACAATATGGTTGCTTACTTTTGCTAAAGGCGTGTTTCTTTGTGAGATATAGGTAAGATATGAAATTTTTAGTGAAGGGCAGAGAGGCACAATAAAATGAGGTAGGTTTTCTGTATGAAATGTTAAAAATAACTTCAAAACTCTCTAGCAAGCCTTGTAACTCTTTGGCAATATATCTGTACTGCCTGCATTGCTAGAATGACTTAGAAAGAGTTACCAAACGTAGAGTCCACCATTATTTATCATGCTTGGACTTCAGTGTTACCACTGCAAATCTAATGCCAGAGTCATGCTACTGCTTCCCTATAGCTTATACATTCAAGCACAGGTCATTTCCTGCTTTGGAGAAGATGTCATTGTGAGGAAATTTACTGGTTCTGGCTGGTGTAGGGTTAATTTTCTTCAGAGTATTTTGTATGGTACTATGTTTTGGAATTCTGATGAAAATAGTGCTGATTACGCATCCGTGTTAATTGTAGTGCTTACAATAAAGCAAGGACTCTTCAGCCTCTCATGCTGCCCTATCAGCAAGAAGGCTGGGTGTTCACAAGAAGTTGGGAAGGGACACAGCCAAGACAGCTGATCCTAACGGGCCAAATGGATTTTCCATATTGTATGGTATTATGCTCAGTAATAAAAGCTAGGGTAAAGAGGCAGGAAGGGAATGACACCTGGAGTTATGGCATTTATCTTCCCAAGTAAATTTTACTGCTTTCCTAGAAATGGCTAAATATCTGCCTGATGATGGAAAGTAGTGAATAGATTCCATGCTTTTCTTTCCTTGTGTACACAGCTTTTTCTTTGCCTTCTAAACTGCATTCATCTCTACCCATAGTTTTCTCATTTCTATATTTCCAGCTCCTTTCCCCAATCCACTGACAAGAAGTGAGTGAATGGTTGGTTGCATAGTGATTAACTGCTTGTAGGAGTTAAATCACAATAGGAAATCTTCAGCATTTATGAGTCCGTTCTCACCTTGGTGACTATATATTTTAATTCTAGAAGTAGATATCTGGATTTTTTTTTATTTTTTTATTTTTTTATTTATTTTTTTTTTATTTTTTTTTTTTTGTACTTCTAGGAATATATTCATTGAGCAGCCCAGGTCTTTCTCTATTCTTCCACTAATACAGTCTGTTGTAGTTTATGTGCCCTAGTACCTATTCTGACTAAAAATGGCCATATGCTTTATGTCTGAGATACTCTACTCACAAATAAGTTCTTTAAATTTCCATGTCAAAGAATATAGCATGTTCTTCCTCAGTTCTGTTTATCAAATAGTTAGCATTCCAGTTATTATTAATTAAGTGAATTAACAGTACTCCTGATAAATAACTTCAGAACACAAGCTATACTGTGTCAAATCTCTAAATATGGTGAAATGTTAAATAGTTTATAGAATAATGACTCACAAAGGAGTTAAGTATCCTAGTTGTAAATTTTTCCTCATGAAAAATGTTAACATTCTGTTATTTTTAACTTCACAAGGGTGTATAATTTTGCTAATGGATTTAAAACCATTTGGTCTTGTTTCCTCATGTTTGCTTCAAACAGCACACAAACCACTACGCAGGAGGTAAAGCATAGAGATTCATCTCCTTCACTTCAGGGCCCTTAAGGAGGCAATCTGTTATTTCTTTTCCCTTGAAAAGCTGCATTTAGTGATGAGTGAAAAGACTAAGTGAAGAGACATGAGAGACTGAGGCTGTGCAGTGTGACCTTCCCTGGAGCAGAGCTGATTTGAGAACCATTGAGATAGGTGCAGTTTCCATACAAACAGTATAGAAATACAAAGATCTTACATTTATTTATTTATTTTAATTTTCATCATAATTTTCTTTTAATCTCTATTTACTTGCTTGGTTCTTCAAACTTAAATACTTCTAGAAAGTTAATTATAAATATGATTTTCACTCTCACAGTGCTTTGCAGCTGCTTAATAGAGTCTTGTTTCTGGGAAATATAAAATGTGTATTACTTTTTTTGGTCAATTTTCTCCCGTTTTGGAGTCTTCTTTTCAAAGCAGGTGCATGAGCTCTGTAATGGTTCATATTGAAAGCCTGATTCAAAACAGTAATAAAAGTTGATAACTTTGCAGTCCTCAGTTCCATATTTTGCGTTGTTTCTGTCATAATCAGGTTAAGGTTTTGTCAAAAGATGATAGCATAGTGGACAAGTCTAATGGACAGTCTAGTATTTTGATCTAACTCTAGATTTAAAAAGGAAAAAAAAGCTAAAAAATATTATTAATAATAATAGTAATGTATAAAATCCAGTCCAGAACAGACAGATTAGTATAGTATTTTGATTTAACACTAGAGTTAAAATAAAAAGGAAAAAAAAAATCTATAATAATAATAATAATAATAAAATCCAGTCCAGAGGAGACAGATTAGTCATTAGCAGGAAAGGGGGATACATTTTTTTAAATCTTTTCTTAGACTGACTTGACGAGAAATTATCCCAGTTACCCATACCAGAGATGGATTTTTAATATTCTTCAGGAGACAATCTCTTTTTTCTCTTTCTTGAGATTTGTTTCAATATTCATAAGAGAAATGTGAACCTATATCATTCATGATATTCTTGTTGATATTCTAGAAAAAATTGTTTTTTCTGTTTTTAGAAAATATTTTTCATGATGAAAACATGAATTCTTGCAAAAATGTACATTATAAGTCAGTATTCACTGCTCTCTGAGACATTCCCTATGTGTCTTCTACTATTAAGAATGGTCTGTTAAACTTCTCCTGCTCCACTGAAGGCTACAAGCCCCTATATGGCCTGCATGACTGAGACCATACACACCATAATTGGACTGCAGCATAGGAGACTAATGTCCCCTTCTCTATCTTGATAAAGCACTACAATCTGTTGAATAATGAATAGTGGTGATTCATTACTTTTATATCACTTGCACCATTCAAAACAAGTTTTTAAGTGATTTTCTTTAGTGATATTCTCACCTTTGGGCTTCTATTTTCTATTGAATTTGAAATGTAATGTTTGCATTGTTTCAGAATGCAGCTTCTATGTCTCCAGTGAGTAAATACTGAAGCCAAGTAGTGACACTTGAAATGCTTTTGTGTGTATACATCCACAGAAAACAAACAAGACCATATGACTTCTCCAAACAACCTCAATTCAATAGAATATGTATAGGCGCTGTTTGAAAAAAAGTCAAGGTAATAAAACATATTGTTTTTAGCTATCAGAACATCTGAAAATAAATGACTAAGAAGAAATGTTATCTTTTCATAAATAAGCGTGGAAGGTGCTAAAAGAGAATATTATTTGAATGTATTTCATTAAATGAATGTTCATTAAGTACAGTAAAAACAATTTATGTTTTTGTAATTTCTGATTTTAGAATCATTTTCATACTAAAAAAGTGAATATTTTTAATGCCAAAATACCCTAACATTTTAAACAAAGACGAAAAGAAGCTCAGAGGTGTATTCATTTGCATATATCAAATCACTTCTGAAAGTTCAGAGCACAGAATTCATGTGAATTTCATTTTAAAATGTTTGTCTAAAGGAATATTCTATTTTGATTATGTGAGATCATTATAATTATATTAATCAGAGGGATATACAGTAAAACATCACCTGATTCCAGTTAACAGTCTGATTATTTGAAAGAATTTAAATAAAATTGCAGAAAACATATTTGATAGTAATAAGATATTTGCAAGACTGGTATCAGATTCGTATTTTATTAATATAGCACAAAGCAAGTAAGTCTTGCTCTGCCCCCACTGCTAGAGAATTTTTTTCTGAGAGGAGAAAAAAAACAACTCTAGCAGCTTCTGAAGTTACTTGTGGATAGTGCCAAAACAAACTAATTTTGCTTAATCAAAGATTGTGAGCAGTAGCCGGAGTTAACATTCCTGGTTTGTCCCAAATTCTATTTTGACATAGCAGATCTATGAAATGCATCCTTCCATGATCTTAGTAGTTTAGCTGAATATTTTACCTTCTCTTGATGGACAGGGAAATTATTTGGGTCAGTTTTCATTATTACTCTCATCTAACTTCCATCAGCTCTTCAGACCATATGTATTAATTAAAGTAATAGTCAGTATTATTTACTACATTTTTTAACAAATGCATAGATTAGACATTTTTCAAAGGAGCTCTCAAAGGACTGGGCAGCAGATTGTTCACAAATCATTTCTAACTCTTTGATGGCTGACATTACTAACTTGAGGCTGTTGCATGGTCTATTTAAGCTGATAGATGACTGTAATTCTGTTCATTCTAAATGATGTGGACATCACAAAGGTACTCTGACATCCTTAAGAAAGGTCAGGAGTTTAACAAATCGTAGTGTTATACTATTTTGTCACTAGTAGAAGTGGCAGGGCTTGGTTTTATCAAGACAGAGAAGGGGACATCATTAGTTTCCTATGCTGCAGTCTAATTATGGTGTGTATGGTTTCAGTCATGTGCTAGCAACAGTGCATTTGGTATAATTACTTCATCCATGTTTGGCCTCTCACCTGAGGGAGAGCTAATGAGTTTAACCGTTTAACCATTCACCTGCGGGAGGCTAATGAATGTTTGGTTGCAGTGTTTTCTCTTACAGTCAGTATTTTTTTTCTAGAAAAATAAAGTGTCCTTTGAGAAAGAGTTCTACTAAGCAATGTTAGGAAATGAAGAAGTGATTCATACTGGCCATGAATATATTTATGTTAAAAACTTCCTGGCCATGTTCTGAATGGTTTTCTATTAGGAAAATGTATAAAGTGCATACAATAGACCTTGACTCACATGAGCATTTGCAAGTCTTCTGAGTGTAGCATCCATGTTCATTGCAGAGTATCAAATTAGATGAGGTCCCTTAAAACTCTAAAGATTCTATAATTTTAATTTGTATCTGTGTATTGTTTCTTATACTCTGTTGCTGTTGTAGGCAAAACTTATCCCATCTTTTTACTTCAAGTGTTTAAAAACAAAAAAAATCATAACGAGTACACAAAACTAAAATTGAAAGCCTTGGAAGTAATATTTGATCATGCAATCTTGTCTTCTGGGAGCCTTTTGGGAGATTAAATTTCTGTTTCAAAAGTTCACCATCAGTAAGTAAGAAATTTTAAAGCTCACTCCTACTTCAGAAAAGTGACTTGGAAATGCTCTGCAGCCAACAAACATCACTCAGGAATTTAGAGTCAGTATGCATACCCTCCTTGGAAAATTAAAGTCTAAATTTTAGCACGTGTTTTCGGAGGTAGAATCCATGGATTTTAATGACTGGTTTTCTGCTCATTAGCCATCCCCTAGGACAGGAAATTGTGGCCTTGTTATGACAATTACTGTTACGAAGGCTCCTAGCTTTGCTACATTAACAACCATGGCAATGTATTTCATTCAGAGGTACTTGCCAGCAGTGGACAGGGGATGTTAACATTTGTCTCCCAGGAGTTTAATTAATATCTGTTTTGATTTTCAGGTAAGGAAATCCTTTAACTGTTGGTAGCATATTTTACAACTGTCCACAAATATAACTCCATCTAATTTAGCACTCGCTATGAATAAACAAACAAATAGTGTGGCTGAAAATCAGAAAGGATCAAGGCCTTAAATATTTTTACTTCAGATCTCTGCTTTGAAACCAAATTGGTAGGAAAGAGAAGGCTAAAATCATTCAGCAGTGTTTAGTAGGAAATAAGTTTCAGGTCTCTGCATTCAAAATTAACAACTGCCTAGACCTCTGTTACAAAAGCTGCAAGTGGTACTCTTCATATGTGGGCAGGAAATATCAGCTGAGTTCCAAAAGAGGCTTTGACTAAACTTCCGTTTCAAATTCAAATACAGTTGTAGAGAAAATCTTTCTAAAACCTGTCAGGATAGAATACAAAAACTCTGCCATTTCCCCTTATGTTCATGAATGAGAAGTCTGCAGTTTTCTTAAATAAAAGTATTCTGTCTGACTTTAGCTATCTAAAGTTTAGCTATCTAGTCTAAGAAAATAAGTTATGATTTTCTGTACTAGGTACCACTGAAATATATGAATACAAAATTAATTCATCTAGTTTAAAAACAAGAATTAAGATGAACTACTCTTCTGTGATTTTTTTTTCCTTTTGTTCTGAGCACCTGTTTTGGGTATCTATGGTTCTGGCACAGATAATAAATCAAACTTGTAAACAGCCAAAGTTAAACAGAAGGAATACAAGGTCCTTATCTTTTAAATGGTATTTAATTTCAACTTCCTCACTCTGAAAAATCTCTTTTATTTTAGTTGTGTTGTTATAGAAATGTAAATACTGTTTCCAATGAAATTATAGACACGTTATGAAAAATAATAAGGGAAGACTGAGGAAATACATACTCTCATTATAAAAATTATAGCTTCACTATCTGTCTTCTAGAGGGAGTTACATAAGCAGGTATGTTTAGTTAATCTAGTCTAAGACCCTTATCTTCTTTGCATCACAGCCTCAAGCAAAATGAAAAAGATAATAATCCAGAACAAGTGCTGGTTTAACTCTGTAATAAGCTGTGTGTAATTTAAATCCTTGTTTCCTTCAGTAATTATATCAGTAATGACAAAAATCAGATCCTGGACTGAAATACATGTTACCAAGTTGGTAATCTGCCATCCTGCACATTCCCCCATAAAAAATGAAATTGTGAGTCAACTGTTCAGAAACAGAAGATATCATCCCAGAATAACTGTCTGGAGATAGACCAACTATTATCTCACTAGAAGTTAATGCAACTATATATAAAATTAAAAGCCAGAAACAACAACAGACGGAAGGAATGCAGTCAGCAGCAAAAAAAGCATTGGTGTTTAACTGCAGTTTTGATTCTGTGCCTTTCCCAAGGGTCCTCTTCCATCTTACACTACATCAACCATTTGGCTCACAGACTGTTCTGTACACAATAAAGATAAGCTGCACGTGTTGCCCTATCTAGCACGTGATGAGTCACACTGCCTGGCTGTTTGCTCAGATTTGACAAAGATCTTCATATCTCTCTCATGCTGTTTCTCATTTTCCTGTCCATTTTGATGCCTTCATAACTCTTTATTCTGTTTAATTGCAGCCAGAACCTATCCTGATTATAGACAGATGAGAAGTTAATTGAGTAATTTTTTTAATGATGATAAAAGCAAGAGTAGCATTACTATATAGTCCTTGCAAATTTGAGTCATATTAAATAAGAGGGAAAACAGTAGTTGTCATTCCATTGTTCTTCAAGAAGATGTAGATTTTCTGGATAAAGATTTTATTAGATCAACTGATAAATGAAGGAAAGTGTGATCTGCATCCCTGCAGATCCTACATTCCTCAAAGAGCAACAGAACAAGAAAATATATACATTAATGTTTTCCAAAAATGCAGTGGTTGTATGTGAAGGGATGGAGGTTGTTAGTTTCTTGCTTTGCTAGAAAATCTGAAGAAAGATACTTTCAAATGTATACAGGCAGAGATATAAGTGCAATGGGTCTTTTGCTTTTATTTTATTATATTTTATTTTTGAAACGTGATAACTTAGTCTTAAACAAAATTCTTTTTAGATTTTTGGAGAGATTTGAAAGAAATGGTTTATAACATAATTTTTATGTTTACTTCTTCTCAAAATAAAAGGATTCAGAGCAAGATCTGTATGAAACTTTGGCTAATTAAAAAGAATATCCAGGGTGTGTACTGTGAATTATATGTGAAAGCAAATCAGCTTACAAAATTTCTCCCTCTTTTGAATCTAGAAGTTATAAGAACAGCTTATGAATTTTTTTTGTTGATAATTATCTCTTGCCCTGATTTACTTCTCACTAACTCTTTATTTGTTATGACGCTTCTCATCTAATTTATTCATAATTAGTCTTCTTAGATGGAAGAAGAAGAAAGAGGATTCTGATTTCACTAAGAGATAAGCAAAAATATGTGTTCACTTATAATCCAAGAGAAAACACAGTCAAGTGAGGCATGCAATTAATTACTGTTTGTCAGATGCATTCAGAGAGAATGACTGTCATTTTGTCCTGAAACTCCAGAAAAACAAACAGTAGGTATTGGTAACCAAGACAGAAAGATACAAAAGAGTAACAGGTAGAAGTTTGTTGTGCTCGGGAAAAGGTCAGACTGATAAATGTGCTATAAAGGATAAAATACAATTTATTTAAGGCTGAACAGATTAGAAAAAAATAATGATCATATAGGAATGATGGTATATGAAAGATACCTTGGTAGAACAGGACTCAATCCAAAATCTGAATCTGTTCCACAAATGAGGAAGGCTGAAATCCTGGTGCTGCCATCAGACAGGTTTTGGCTCTTTGGTATTATACCTGTTCACTGATTTATCTTATGGAGAAATAATGGTTATGAGCAAGTGTAGATGGGAGCAAAGACATTCTTAGAGTTAAACATGAGATTTACAAATCTCTCTTTTAAAGTTAAGTGTATCTATTAAGACTGTAGATTCCAAACAAGAAAAAAAATTGATTCTGAAAATTTTGTGTTAGACATTCAATAAAATATTGGCGTCTCTGCAAAAAATGGGTAAGTAATTAGAAGACTGGCACATGCTTTCACTGGCTTTTGCAAAATTCAAACTGTGAATACGCTACAGTCATAACGCAGAAACTGGGTCATACATGTATCTAAATTACTAGGAATATTAGACTGCTGTACTCTACCATCCGACATAGCTAATTAAAAAGCCATTAGCAGAAAAATACTTTTTCATTTACATGAGAAGGAGTGCTGTCAAACTTCTTTCTACTCCTCCTACAAATCAACAACAAATTAAAACCATACATGACTTATAAAAGAAAATTTCTCATAATAGTCTGTATCTAGTATTAGCAAAGCACTTGTCAAGTCATTCTCTTTTTTGGAGGGGAAGAGGGAGGGGATTGTTATCAATATGCATTGTGCTCTGATGTGTGGTTCTTTACATTTGGCATAGATCTGATCTTGTTAATGATGAATTTTCCTGGCAGAAGACTACTCGTTTAGATCAGATCTTGGAAATAAGCTCTTCTGGACTAAGGATTTCATGGAATTGTGCTGGTATATGCACACTGACCCCAGGTTGAAAGAGTGATTTATTTCAAATTTTGGGCAGAATATGCTAATTTCTGTTGCTTTCAGAGCAGCAGGGTCATGAGAATGGAGTATTTTAATTATTTTTATTTTGTTATAAAGGATTTCAACAAGCGTAAGAATACTTTTGCCAGAGCTAAAATTGAGAGAGGAAAATTGCAAGCACAAATTTTATATAATGCCCAACAGAATCAAATATATTCAATCCTGGAGGTTTTTACTCCAGTTTATTGCAAATCTAAACATTCTTAACTTTGCGTAGCACAGTAATTCACAGTGAAAAGAACTGCAAAGATTCAAAACATAGTCTTTTTCTTAAGTCATCCCAAAACCACAAACAGGAGTGGCAAGAGTAACTGCTTTACCAGTTCAGACCTCTGGAAAAAAATATATCAGTAAATAGAAATGTATGCTAGGAAAGATGAAACCTGATGGTTTTGGTAGAAGATGCGAATGTGAGATTGATCAGTGCCAAGATAAGAGGAATTTTATCAGCTGCCTTGAATTCAGCATGAAGTTTTCCTGTTATTTCACCTTTGCTTGCAGAGATGCTTAAGAAGAAATTTAAAAATCTCACGTTAACGTGAGCAGCAAGCTGAACCAAATGTAATAAATAAATGAATCAACTAATTAAGTAACTTTTTTATATTTGCTTTTTAATAAGATCAAACTTTCAATATTTATAAAAATACTTGACAGTCTGAACCACTGGTGGCTATAATGCTTCTTAACTGTGTGCACCTATAATGTAATAGATATTTCACAAGTGGGTGATACAAATCAAGAAGAGAACAAGTTATTCATATCAAAGTTACTATTAAGCTTGACACTCTTAGCTTTTGTGGCCATTACTTAAAAAAAGAAAGAGAAAGGGAAAGGGAAAGGGAATGGGAAAGGGAAAGGGAAAGGACAACATTAAGACTTACTTTCACACAGTGGCTACATGTCTTCTGAAGAACCAACCAGCCGTATCTTCAGCGTATGCAATGGCATAGATGTGTGAATGCATAACTCTATAGCATGGTTAAGCTGCAGTTTAAAAGACACAAACAAATAAAGATCAACTGTGGAAGCTTATTATATTTTGCAGCACATTGGAGGTCTTGCTGACAATCCTCAAACTTATGGACATACCCAAGTAGGATTCTAAAAATGTTGTATCAAATAAATAAACATGCCATCCAGCCACCTTACGGAGGTATAGGGAATAAAGTTAGTAACTTCATCACTGTATCTCATGCTATTCTGGTTCTAGAAAAGAAATATTTGCAGATTAAAAAAAAAAAAAAAAAGTAAATAAATTAAATAATGATTAAACATGATATTTTATGTTTGGAAATGAAAACTGGTTTGTCTAATATTTGTTCTGAGGTATTTGCCTTCCATATAGAGAATCTTTTCTTTAATGTGCAGGATTTTGCCTAGACATAGGCTTTTTACTTTCCAGAATGGTCCTTTAACTTCTGACTAATCAAAAGCAATAAACAATGTTCTGGATATCTTGACATAATACTTCTATCAGGGCATTTAATACCATCCTATTGGGATGCACTGGGGGCTGATCCTGCTGTGAGACTGAGGCAGCATACCACTGACAATGGGAAAGCTGTGACCAACAACTTCTACCTAATTGAGGTCAACTCACATCCTTGGTACTTTTAGAAAAAGTAATTCCAATGTAATGAGGCATATGAGCTGAATTAATCAAAGGGATAAGAGCAAGTTAATTTCATCTTAAAATGTAATTATAATTACAGAATTTTTATACTGACAATTAAGGACACTAAGTGTTACATGTATATGTGGAAGATGGCATTTCTTGTTTGTGCTTATATTCTAAAAAAATATTTCCATGGAAATACTTGAGGATTCATCATGCTAATTTTAGACTAATTTCTCACTGAGTTTACTTGCTTGAATGGATTTATGATAAGTATCTGCCTAAGAGCTATTCTTTCTCTCTCTCTCTCTTTCTCTCTTTCTCTTTCTCTCTCTCTCTCTCTCTCTCACACACACACACACACACACACAGAAAAAGTTCCTCTTCTCTGGGTAACTGAGAATGAAGGTTAGGGAAACTGAGGAAACTGAAATATGACATTTATGCATACTAGAATGTCTGAGACATAATCATCAATACTACAATATTGAAAGTGCATTCTTAGTAACATAAGTGAGGTAAGCAAATTCTTGGCCACAGAATAATTGTAGTGTTGCCTGTTATTTAGAGCTTAATAAGCATCAAATGATTTTCTTTTCATTTTTGCATCCTACAATAAGATACATTTTGCCTTTTTTCTTCTTTAAGAAAGTGCTTAAACTAGAGATTTGTGAAAGTTCAAAAGGAATAAAAAACAGCCAAATATGAAATTGTTTAACTTTCTGAAGTTTTCTTTCATCTTTTTCTTTTTCCTCTTTTTCTTCCCTTTCTCCTCTCCTCTCCTCTCCTCTCCTCTCCTCTCCTCTCCTCTCCTCTCCTCTCCTCTCCTCTCCTCTCCTCTCCTCTCCTCTCCTCTCCTCTCCTCTCCTCTCCTCTCCTCTCCTCTCCTCTCCTCTTTTCCTTTCTTCAAGCTGTGCTAATGATAATTAAATTCATTCCTGAGAACTTATGGTCCATAAGATTGTTATTTTCATTCATGTGTTCCACGAAGGCCTTTTCTATGTCTGATACTATTAAACATCTTTATCAATAGAGTAAGTCAAAAATAAAAATTGTATTGTTAGATTAAGTCACTGGAATCCTAAAAGCAATAAAATGATCAATCAGTTTAAAAAATAAAAGAAAAAAATTAATGGGAATTATTGGAAAGGAATTGCTTTGATGAAGAAATAATAAAAATTTTTAATCAGAGATAATGCAGTAAAAATGGAATACATTAATGGGAAAATATGGCTAGCCATTAGCAAAAAGTAAATGGGAGCCAGAGAAGACATGCAAAATACATCAGTGCAATGGTGCCTCTATAAAATTAAATAATTCAAACATAATTATCATTCTGGAATGTGTAGTGCGTCAGTCATCTACCACATGTAATTATCTTTCTCTGGTCAGTCCAAATGAGGTCCTCGGATACAATAGTGTTCCCAACATTGAGCTCTTAATTAAAGCTAAGATATAGGAAAATTCAAAAAAAAAAAAAAAAAAAAAAAAAAAAAAAAAGTTTAGAAGACAGTGTTGCAGGATGATTTATACAGCGTACATGGCATATGAATAGCAGACTATGTAGTAGTGTAACACAGATTAAATGTAATAAAAAAAGTACTGTAGAAATAATCGATCCTGACTCAGTTAAAAGGAGTGGTGTATATCTGACATAGAATCTTTCCATTTTTATATTCGTATTATACCAATGCTAAGCTGTTTTATTATTACTATACAACATCTAATCCTGTGCATCTAATTGAGCTTTATGACTATCAAGACAAGTATTTTGAATATTGTTCTTGGGGAATAATTTTTTGCAGAAAGAGATTCTATTTATTTCTTTCCGTGTGAGGAAAAAGAAAATAAATAAAAAAATATTGATTAAGCAATATTGGAATAGAGAATAAGAAGCTTTATGGGACAAAGAATTCTCTGGGAAAAAAAAAAAAAAAAAAAAAAAAAAAAAGACTGAGATATATGGATACTCCTGAACAACACACAGATCTTCTTTCCTCAAACGTTACCTTAAAATGTTCCAAAAGGAAAGATTATTTTTTCTGTTCCTGTCTGGTTATTTTCTATTCCATATCTCTGATCTACAGAGAATGACTTGTAGGAATTTGCAGCACAGTGCATTTTGTAAAAATGTGGACTCCACATGTTTACAAGGATGAATTTACTTCCTTGACTCTTCCACATCAAAGCTCTCTGGTATTCTTCCAGCTACCTGTCCTCCTTCATACATAATGTCACTTTTGATACTTTGTAGAAGCAGCTGAAAAAAAAATAGCTGCTGCTGAAGTCTGAAGTAATCTTAATGTTTCATTCACCATTACTACCAGCAGAATTTAAGGAATTGCTTTTCCAGAGATAATTTTTTGTTTTCCCTGATCCTGCACGATTGACACAGTGGAAAAATATACTCAAAGAGTATTCACATTTTGCTTCTCCACTTTATGTAACTCTTTTCCAAATTCTGGTGATCATACCTGTTTTGGTTGTTGAGCTGGCAGCCTGGTGGAATTCCTCCTGGTGTGCACCCCCATCCACGGCAGACATATTGGAATTAGGTTGTCTTTACGAGCCCTTCCAACCCAAGCCATTCTGTGATTCTATGACTATGATTCCTCACTGCTGTGCTCTGGGTTTCCCAGTGAGTTTTATGATGTGCTACGAAGTGACTTAATAGAACTTCTCAGTCATTTCTAAAACTCCTGGCAGTGTGTAAATGAGTTTCCTTACTCTAGTGATCCTAGTGATGCTAATGCATTAATATCACATATGAAATATTTGAGAAATGTGAAAAACTTGTAGAATAACCCTTCAAATCCTTCAGTATGTATAGTATAAATAACTGTGACATGGGGACAACATTCATCTGCATCATGATTAGAAGAGACTAATAGTCTTGTCATTTCTTTTTTTGATGTGTGTGTGTCACTTATTTATTTGAAGCATGACTTGGACAATTTCTTTAACCCATCTGCAGTTTCCTTCTACTCATTTTTACCAGTAATCAATTCTATGATAAAAATGGTGTTTATTTACTCTGACTATTCTAGAATTTTGGTTTATCATAGTTAATTTTAAAAGGAAGGATGTTTATAGTATTTTCATTAAAAATTCTGAATGTATCCAAAGCTAGGAACCACTGGAATTTGATTTACATTAATTTATAATTTTATTATAATTTTATATAATTTTATTATTATGAAACCGTAACAAACATCATCTATAACATACTGAACAATTACAATCCATCTTTTACAGTACTCCTTGTGTTAAGGCATCTCTTTTTGTTTTTATATATGTAAATATGCAAACTAAAGCTATATAACTGTATACATATAAATAAATATGTAAACATTTAAATAGATATGGGGATGCTACAAAAATAATGCCTCCTGTTTTATTATGTTGGCCCACAATATTTGAGTTGACTGTTTGTGACATGGAAGCAGAGATTGAACATTTCCATCAATATTCCATTATATTTTCTTGCCATGCAACAGATAGCAGCAGACAGGTAGTCTGATAAAATTCCAAGGAATGGAGTATGGAAGTGCATATGAAGCAAAGACGAGGAATTTAATTCCTCTATGTGGAAAAATATTGCACACATTGACATTCATTAACACTTGCTAAATGTTTATGGAAACAAAGTAGTGGATGTGAGTACAGTGAGGTGGTGGGTGGTGCATTTCAGCAGTGTCAAGCTCTTCCGTTGTAGTTCCCTCCAGATGAAGCTCTTGACTGCAACCTACAAGTTTAAAATAAACTTCCAAATATCTTGAGATCTCAGCATTGCAGAAGTTATTCATGCACACCATTTTCAGGATTATGAGGTGAAGGGGCCAGTGGACAATATCCAGACACAACTATTTTATGTATTTTTTGATTTGTTCTCATTTTAAGAATCCATTAAACATAAGTGATCCAAGGCAGAGACAGTGCTCTGAAAACTAATTTGAACAAGTTCAGAAGGATTGCTATTTTTTCTACATTTTGTGAATCTCACTGTCATAAGTGCAATGCCAGATGAACATATCTGCATTGCTTCTAAACCTGAACTGTTCTGCTTAAGATCACTTTTATGAGATATTAGACAGTAGTACAGCTAAAATATGCATCTAATATGAAGGAGAGGCTAATTTAAAAGTATATATTTGTTTAATAACTTACTGAATAGATATTGCTTCAAATGATAGGATATCAGCACTCCATATAAAATGAGATTACACACACACAAAATAAGAAAAAAAAATTGTAAGTAGGGAAAAAAAAACAGGTAAATTGAGATTAAGTTTAAGAAGATGATTAAGGACATGAAACATCTCCCTTATGAGAAAAGACTGTTCAGCCTGGAAAAGAGAAGTCTGGGAAAAGATCTTATCGATGCCTATGAATACCCAAAAGACAGGATTCAAATGGATGGGGCCAAACTCTTTCCAGCAATGCCCAGTGACAGAACAAGAGACAATGAGCACAAATTGGAACATAAAAAATGCCATCTGAACATGAGAAAGCCTTCTTTGCTTTGACAGTGACTGGAACTGGCAGCCTAGAGAGGTTATGCAGTCTCCTTTTCCGGAGATATTCAAACTGTGTTTCAGTGCTTTCCCATGCATCTTACTGTAGGGAATATCTGCTTTAGCAGGGAGGTTGGACTATGTGATCTCCCAAAGTCCCTAAGATTCTATGATTCAGTAGGATTATAAAAAATATGAAATTTAGGCCTCTAATTGCCCTGAAATCAGTATTAAAATTCTCAATGCCTTCTACAGGAGCAGATTATTTGCAGTGCTATTCACATTTCTATATCTCACTAATAAGAATTTTTATATATCTAAAATTAAAGAAATAGAATATTCTGGTGATTATTCAGTTACTCCAGGATTTCCTCAGATTTCATTTGCAAAGTATATTAGTACATCTATCCAATAAAATGTTAGCTGCATCCAACCTGTTTTCCTGGTATTCAATAATGGTGTGGTTGAAAAGGTGACCAAATAGATATCTAAACCTTGTTTTTACCAAATTTTTGCTAAACTCATAAAATGTGTTTTTAATACAAATATTTCTAGGTTTAAAGTCATATTAAAAATCCTTTAGATGTAAATATTGTTAAATCACCTAGTAATATCTTAGGTCAGAGAGTCAGGAAATGTTTACAACTCCATCATTAACAAAACTAAAGTGAAAAGTGCAAAAAATATTTAAAACAAATTATAAAGAAATGGGAAAATTCAGTAATGAAACAATATAGAAGAAGCCATGTAGAACTATACATCTTTTGCTGCTCCACCTGAAGCATAGACAACTGTCTAAAAGATGCTTAATGACATAGCTGGCAGGCCAATGTTAATAATAATCATACCTTGTAAAATGATATTATTCAAAATGAGTTAATTAGATACAGCCCTTGAAATTTTTAGCTTTCAACATGCAGAACAACAATCAGAGAGTTAATAGAGCGAAATATGATAAGGTGTTGGTTGGATATAGTGCCAGGGGCCAAAGAAATACAACCAGAAAAATCAGAATGCTTTCAGGGAGGAAAAAGAATGAATCAAGTGACACTTTCTGTTTCCAGAAAGTGTTTGAGAGCTGGTATAAAAATGTATTGCACATTCTATCCAAGATATGTCTGTAATATACTCCCATTATATCAAGTTAATTAATCTCATATGAGAATAATTTATCTTACAAGAGGCAGAAATGAATTAGCAGGAGGACAAACTGGTGTACCTTCAGCTTATGCCTGTAGAATATGGGTCACAAAACCAATCATATCCTAGGCAGAGAAATTGCAGTCATAAATAATAGTACAGTCAATGCACCTCACACAGGAAACATGAAAGTCTCAGAGAATGTCAATAAACTAATTGAGTTTGAACAAAAACATGGTGAAATTTCAACAGAAAACTGCATACAGAATTGGATAGAATCTAATAATACAGTTTTAATGGTAATATGAATATGATTAACTGCAGTGTAACAAATATTAAGCAAAAAGTATAAACTCATTTTCTAAAACTTTCCACTGATTGGGAGAAACAAACAAGGAGAAATTGATTTAAAAAAGTAAAATGATTCAAGTCAAGATAGAAGAGAATTATTTCATCAGACTAGACTGACACTGCACCTATTCCACTATCCTCACCCTAACGAATACATAGAAGAATTTGTTTTTTTTTCATCTAATCTAATTTTGATCTGCAGAGGATGCCTCACTGCAAAGTTCAAAACCACACAGAAAGCTGGGATTGTGCAAGCCAATGATAAAGTGCACAGACAAAATAGTAAGACAAAACATGCAGTTTGGTTAGTCTCCTGCGGAGTAATCAAATTCCTCTGTGGAAGTAGACAGGGCTGCCTGCTCTATAGTAGTGTCTTACAATATGTCTGCAAAGAATCTGATGCTGCTTCTGCTGCTGTCTGGTAACAAGGGATTTTAAAGTCTGTTCTATAGTTCCTTATTATGGTACAAGAATATATCTCTTCCTGACAGGGTAATTGATATGATCCCTAGTAACTCTGTCCCTAGAACCTTAGTAATTTAGTCTCACTCTTGCAAGTAGTTAAGTCCAGTAGAAAAATATTTTTAATAGTTCCCCAGAGTTTTTTTTTCCAAAATGAGATGGTACACTAAATAAACATTTGACTTTTCTATTCTTGTAAATCCATTCCACCTATATAAAAAATAGAGAAATTTTTTACTTGAATGCGGTATATAGAAATTTGGAAAAAAAAAAACCTGAATATAAAATTGTGCTCAAAAGGTTTATTTGATCTCAGTGCTATTAATAGAAAAATCTATTATGTAATCAGACCAACTTAGCTCTTCATTCTCACAGACTGTTTTAATTAATCAAAATGAATATCCATAAATTATTGAAATTTTCAACTGGAAACATTTCTAATGATTTTATTAGATATCAAATGATGATCAGTACTGAACAAAAGAACTTTCAATTACTGAACAAGCGTACTTGTTAGTACGCTACAGTTATAAGGCCAACTGCTACTGCAGTTTCCTAAATAACCCAATCTTTTCATAATCTTCGCCATTTCTTAAGTTAGTACTTGTAGCAGTCACCCAAAAGAATGCTTCAAGAGCTAAAACATACAGAACCCATCTCAGGCTGCACCTGCTCCTAATGACTTTTTTTGTTTAAATTAAAAAAAGGAATTTGATAACACTGGATCCAGATCCTGGTATATTTCATTTAATAAGCATGATTATTTGCAAAATATTTCTTTTTAAAAACCAGTTATTGCTAATTATAATTTAGGAAGCAGAGGCAGTTGCTTTTAAGTTTAAAGTAATAAAGCACTTGGAAGTCTGCTAATTTTTAGTAGCTAATCATTGTGAACTACGTGTTGATCTATCAATGCGTTATTCCAGAGGCTATTCCTTAAACCATAGCAAAGAGTTACGGTATAACAAAAAAACTAAACATCCTTGGAGAAATTTGAGTCATAAAACAGCTTAGATTCAGCTAGCCCAGTTTCAGCCAAGTCAAATATTGGCTGTGATGCTAGACTGCAACAAAACAAAGCAGTTTCTTGATGCAAAAGTCACTAAGTACTTACAAGTAATGTCAGATTTCTTCCTGAATCTTCTAACGAAGTGCACTGTGACCCTAGAAAAAAAGGACTAAAGAGCTGTGCTTTTTCAAATTTGCTCTGTAACACAGAGGCCAAAATAAGTTTCAGCTGGGGAACATGCCAGCAAGAAGCCTATTCATAGATTCAGATTCTTGAGAATCATGTTAGACCAAAATCTTCAGGAAAAGCTCTACAAGATCCTATATTTCAAGGAGAGAAATTCAGTAAAATTTATTACCATTCATCCGTTTTTTTTCTAATTTTTATTTTTTTCATTTTGAAAATTTTATGCAGTGCTTAGATTTTATATTACATTTTTGGCACAATATTTATCAGTTATATTGCAGCTCTGGTGACTTAATTTCCCATTTTAACACCTGGACTTCTAAGAATCTTTTTTGCTTGAATTTAATCCTTGATCTACACTTTTATTACCCATTGTTTTCAGATTGCTCATTTGAAAACATATTTTGATTTATTTGTTTTATCACTCTCTTGGCTGCTAAGTCCAGTTTTGTTTCCAAACAAAAATGGACTTTGACTATATACATTGTTATAGACAATATCTTCAAAGGACTAAAGCATTTTACTCTACAATACCATCCTACAGACTAGATATAGCTGTAAATATTACAGGGTTAACTTAGACATAGTAAATGATATAAATCCTTCAGTGTGATGTCAAATAATGCAACAGACAACAATCAAAACATATCAATACATTATAATGCATTTTCATAGTGAAATCATTTATTTTTCTAACGGGAACAATTTCATTTCAGAAGACTGCCAAGAATATGTAGAAAGATATAAGTGGCGTATAACCATTCAAGGCAAAGGTATTTCATTATTCACCCTCTTCACCTAACCTACTGTATGTGAGTGCAAGATTTGTCTGTAATCATTTAACATTGCTCTAAGCCTTGGAAATTGTGTGTAGTGACTTTGAACAGAGATACCCTCTAGTGGTTACATTTTCTATATAAAATGGATATCATTTTCTCCTCAGAATGGAGTATTTGCTTAAGAGCTGAAGAGATTAAAAGAGAATTTTTTCTTTTCCTTTTCCACTCTATCAGTAAAGGGAAATAACCTTGGGTTTTTCTGATCTCTGACAAGTTAATTGCATTCCTTCTTTTATCACTTCAAGTACAATGCTGGGAGCCTTCCTGGTTTCTTGGCCCTAATCTGGCTAGATATGACAGAATCGAGTCTACTGAAATAGATGTACAGTCACCTGTTGGCTTGTTTTCACTGAAAATATTTTTGTCTTCCTTTCCTTCACGTCAATACAAAGTGGATTGGATATAAATTATTGCAGAAATATTTCTACAGTTGAAGCAAGGGACTCCCATCCAGGGCACTAGAATTCATTCCCAGGTCTGTCATTGAATTTAACTTGTGACTAGACATTTTAACATTGCATACTTCAGTTTGAAATAGTTGTAATAACGTATGCTTCACTCAAAGTAATTTACTCAGTTTTAATTATGTATTTTTAAAAATCAGCTAGTTGTGAATAGAAAAAAAGTCCACACCACTACCTGTAGTTCCTAATCAGAGATGAAACTCAGTGAATAAATGTAGTCAGGCATCTTTTTCAAGACATGTATATTGCTGGGACTGTCAGACTCCAAGCTATTTCTGCTGTGTCCATAGACAACTTGGTCCTTATATCTATATATATAGATATATATAGATATATATAGATATATAAATGTAGATATATTTATATATATAATATATATATTTATTATATATATAAATATATTTATATATATAAAATATATATAAAATTATTTCAGCATCCAGCAGTACCTAAGGAAAAAAAAATTAGCAGCAATTATGCATCATCAACTATAATATTAAAAGTATCAGACTACAACAAATATCTACAGCTCATGAAGTGACCAACACTCTTCAGCACCCAATGCTCTGCAGCATTACAGAGTAGTTTGATGCAAATATTCTTTCAGTTATTTCATAATGCTGTAAGTCTGATACACATATTTATTGAAAGAAGTCTATATTAACAGCCCGTTACCTTTGGCATTTTTTCTGTGAAAATAACGGGAAAACTCATAATTTACACCTATGGTCATTTACAAATATCATCAAGCAGAGATCAGTTGGTTGGCTATCCATAATGTTTGATAGGAAGAAATAAAAATATGGAGGAATGAAAGCAGGATTTATTTTATGATTGGAAAAGAAAACAAAATTAACAGCTAGGCATCTTTGTATGGGACAAACAATAATAATAATATGACAACTCCACATCTTTTCTGGATAAGTAACACAAAGCAGTTCATATATTAGGTATAGATTAGAAAATTTAAAAACAAAAACAACAAAACTATTATTCTTTTTAAGTTTCAGTAACTATTTCAGAGACAGTTATTTCTGAATGTTCATCTTGGTCATTCTATTAATATTTACATATGTTAATTTCAGCAGTAATTTTATGCAAGCTACATTCACTTTGTGTGCCTGTACATTGTAAAATATTGTTGACAGCAAACTATGTATTGTGGTTTGGTAAAGTTACCTACCAAACTGAGACCTGAGGAATTAAAATAATTAATACTGATACAATGTTTAGTGATTCTTTCCTATGCGCTATCATGAGTTTAAAAAAAAAAAAAAAAAAAAAAAAAAAAAGGAAGGGGAAGCAGAAGGGGAAGAAGAATGGAAGGCTCATCCTTCCATTAGGTTTAGGTTTTGTATTAGGATTTTGTTTGAGAGAGAAAGCCGAGAGCTCTACTTGGAGCAGGGTATGAAAGAGGGACCTAAATGACATTTCCCTTTGCAGCTTACTTCTTCCTTAGACAGCTCCAATATAACTGAAGCTCTAGGCTTTTCAATGCACTCAACTCCAAGTCTAATTCTAACACCAACTCTACCTTAGAGCTAAAAGAACAGAATTTAGGTTAGTAGTTCTTAGGCATCAGACCATGAAGGGCATTATGGAGAAGAAAGTACCAGCCCTCTCATCCATTTATATACTGAGGTCCATTATGAGTCACATGAAAGAGACAGATATCAATGTCTATTCTTTAGAAAAATATGGAAAGGAAGGTCTTATGAAAACATAAATTCATGGATTAGCATTAATTATCCCTCACTCCTTGAAGTTTTATGAGCTTTAGTGTTTCTCTGCTTTGTACTTGTGAGAGGATAGCTTGAATGGGGAGAAATGATTACACTGTGACTTGGTGACAGACATCTACTGCAAGGGAGACCAAGGTCCATCAGCCAGGATTTGAGATGCTGCTGCAGGTGCTTAACATCTGGGTGCTTGATTAAGTAGTCTGCAGGTGGATAAATTTGTTATAGAAAGACAGGTATCCAGGGATACCTTGTGAATTCACTCCCTGATAAGACCAGGTCATTTAATTAAACTCTTGTAACTACTACTGGCACCACTGACATTGAAAATCATGTCTGAAATTCAGAAGTATGACTTAAGAGATGAAATATTCCAATTTTCATCATGTACTCCCAAGTTTTCAGTCATTATCAACTTAGTTAATATATTAAGACCTTAACTGACAATTATTCTGAGATACATTTCATCTCTTCTTTTCCTTCCTTCCTTCCTTCCTTCCTTCCTTCCTTCCTTCCTTCCTTCCTTCCTTCCTTCCTTCCTTCCTTCCTTTTTGCTTTTATAATTCATCATAATTATTCCATATCTTTGAAAAAATTATTCCTTGTAGAACATTAATATGTTCTTACATTAGACTTTAAACATTATTCATTTAACAGTTGTGATATTATAACTCTGACTGGGTAGTTTAGTTTTGTTATTGCAGAAGAAACATGCTCATTTTATTACTGAACCATGACTAGAAAATAAAGCTTTATAAAATATAATTAATTGAGCACTTTAAAGGTCACTATTAATAAAAATCAACATGTAGATTATTAAGCCCATAGAGAAAATCATTAATGACGCTTTCAGATATCCATAAAACCAATATTCTAAAATGGAAGTATAATGAATTTTATCTGAAAGTTACAGTAGATTCCTCATCCTCTGTTACAGAGAAAAAACCTTCATAACCTAATGTGTCTATCTTAGTATTTATTTTAGTTATGAAGTTATGAGATGTTAGAGAAAAGTAGCATCATAAATTTTAGTCGTATTTCTCATCAAGTATCCTTCAGTGTTTATCAAAATAACTCATTTTCCACAGTTATTATGAAGATTTTTTTATTCCCAGAAAGAATTATGAATTTTGGAGAACTTTTCAGTTTCTTTCCATTTCTCTTTTTTCCCTCTTATCATCATGAAAGTATTACTAGAGGACATTAATATGGTAATAGTGCAAGAAATGGGAGAAAAATATCATTAGTACCCAACTTGTCTATTAAGAATGAATCCAGAATTCATAATTATTCACAATCAAAATCTTTGTTAAAATTAATTTCCTCATTTTCACAGTGTCTTGAAAATCTCATTTTTAACAAATCACCTTTTCTTTCACCTTTTCTTTTACTCTCTAGTGAAAAGAAGCTGTTGAATGTATACGGTTGATTTCATGTATTGTTGATTCAGGGTAAGAATCTCTTACATTTAATCTATGAGTTGTCCCAGAAGTCAAAATATAAGGAGTTAAGGTATAGTAAAGGTGTAGTAAAGATTTCCAAAGAAATACAATCCTGAAATATGCTGGCCCTGATTCTTATTTACATAAAGACCTCTTTCACATTCTGACAGCAGAAAGGAACCTTTAAGTGTATTTAAATGTAATTTATGCTCACTCTAAGACTTCTTATGCTGCCAGTACTGTATAAATGAAAATCAGATACATTATGTTGGATTTTATTTTTCTTTCATTCAACTGTTACACTGTATACGTGAAAAAAAAAAAAATCTTAATATCTTTGCAACTTCCACACTGTTCTTTCCAAAAATATTAATCAATGCCAACAGCAAAAATCTAGGGTTTAAAAGACAAATAATTTTTAGAGTTAAAATAGGTGAAAAAATATCTTTAAAATGTAGTAAATTATTTGAAATGCAATATGTTAAGAACACCTTTGATTTTTCTTTTTGTAGTCTGAGAAGCTGTGATAGAGCATGCTAAATATCAGGGAGAATGGTTTGGGAAGGGAAGGGAAGGGAAGGGAAGGGAAGGGAAGGGAAGGGAAGGGAAGGGAAGGGAAGGGAAGGGAAGGGAAGGGAAGGGAAGGGAAGGGAAGGGAAGGGAAGGGAAGGGAAGGAAGGGAAGGGAAGGGATTGGCTAAATTATGTCTGGCAGAAAACCAAGCTCATGACTAGTCTTAACAGTAGTTATGGATGTTTCACAAAGAAAAAATGAAGCACTTGGAATGGGTTATGTTAAATATCATTTATAGGACAAGAGTTTATTTCTTTAGAAGAAAATGCATTATGAAGGCAAATTGTTAAGCCCTTTTTTCAGATTTGCTCTGACAAGACACAATTTTTGAACAGAAAAGTCAAACTGTGGTACTGTGGTTGCTGTCAAACTATAGTGTCTCTGGTCCTTATAGTTAACTGCAAGTAAATTATGAGACTTCTGTTTGACTACAGCTCAGTTCCTGCATAGGCTGCATGCAGCCTGAGTTCAAGGATTTCTACTTTTTGTTTTGACATTCTTTTCTTCAGAATTTCCCTGCAGTTCTGGTGTTCACCTTTCCCAAATTCAAATTTAGTTTTCCTTACTTTTATAACAAGATTAGAATGGATTCCAGGCATTACTTTAGTGACGTTAGTGTAGTTTGCTTGAAGTTTTAGTTTTATCTTTTTTTTTTTTTTTTCCTTAATTTAAATCAAGTTGATTCCAAACCACAGTGAGCTGGAATTCATTTAACATGTGATGCAGTTGTTGTAAATGACTGAATAGCCAAAAGTTCACAATCTGTATCCACAATTTTCCCTGTGGCTGACAGAACTGATGAAGATCCAGGGCTGAGTGGCTGGGGAGCCCAGATTCCCATAATACTTCAACATGATTTACAGTTTCTGAAACTTAGTGAAATGTTTTAGATAAGCTTCTACTGTTCTTAATATATTTCTTCCTAGAAGCAAGATGTCCTTATTGACTTCCTTATACTTTATATTTAGTTATTTTGGAAATCATTCAGAAAACTATTTGTCTAATATTAAATAATACATAAGTAAGGTATGTGTACATAAGAATTTTGACTGATGAGTGGAAAAAAGATTTTTACCATTGATCAGGTCAAAAATTGTCCCTATGTTACCAGACTTTTTTTCAGGGCACTTCAAAAAGGTTTTCCAAATTATAGTATATTATTACCATTTTTGCATGCATAAAACTGATTCACATATAAGGTGAAGACTTCTGTCTTTATCACTTGAAAACCTCACAGACTCAGTCATTGACACAATACTGTTCTAAGCATATATGAGACACACACACTAGTAGATTTAGCCAGACTAAGGGGCATGGAGAAACAGTGAGACTACTGATTAATATGATGATTGGTTTTCACTGGTAATGGCAGCCTGAGCTTTAAAGATTCTTTAACATCTTGTGGTACAAAATAGTTTTTCAAGCAAGCTATAAATGGGAGCATGCTGATGTTTTTTGAAAACACACTGAGAGATTACTTTCAATGAGAGCTGTTCCTAAAGTAATATCTCCTATTTAATTATGTGGATCCATGGTGTTAGAGACAGAAGCTGTTGGTATGGCAATAGAGGCTGAACCTTTCCAACAATATTCCATTACATTTTGTTGTTGTGTGACAGATGGAAGCACAGGGGCAGACTGACAAAATGGTGCATGACATGGAAGTGCATATGAAGAAAAGGTGTGTCACTGAATTCCTCCATGCAGACAAAATGGCACCAATGAATGTAAATTCATCGATGCTTTCTGAATATTTATGGATCCAAGCAGAGGATGTGAGCACAGTGAGGCAGTGGGTGGTGCATTTCAGCAGTGGCAACAGCAAACAATGCGTCACTTCTGCTGGTGCAGATTTTTCTGAGCGTGGTATTCAGGCTCTTATTCATTGCTGGCAAAAATGCATATCTAATAAAGGAAGGGACTACACTGAAAAATAGTTTTTGTAGTTCAGAATTTGCTCTATCAAATAGTGTTATTGTTCTCTTTGTAGCTGTTGCATTTTCCATGGAAATAAATAGGAGGCATTAATTTTTGAGAGTAAATATGTAAATATGAATTGCAAGCTAAGAGAAAGGATGAAAACACCTAACTAAAATATGAAGAGTGGATACTGAGGGTGGATCCAATGTTACCCACATGGATAGTCACAAATCCAGAGATTATCTGTTTTGCAGATTGCATCCATACTTTGAATCCATCAGTCAACACTGCAGAACAGTCCTTTGACCTTCACACAGGGAAACACCAGCAGACCTCTCAGAGCAATGTTTAAATGATGAAGGATGTCTTCTATTTAAGCGACACAATAGAAGTCACATCTAATAGATAGTGTCCTGTGGAAAGCTGGAAATATCAGCTGTGAGAATCAGAGTACGCATACTTTCAAATATGGACACATCAGTCCATTTATTGTACAATATTAATTATCATCAAAAATTTTCTTATTCAATATTAAAAAATAAATCTTAAAGAAATACTACACTGTATTTACTGCTTAATTACAGGACAGCAAGCATTAGCTGTATTAAAAAACAAACCAACAAACAAAAATCACTATAACATTAAACCAAAAAAAAAAAATCTTCAAAATCCAAAAGTAATTAGTATAACAGCTTTATCTTTCCAGGAGGAAGTTAATTTTCTGAGCAGGATAGGTGAATTAAGCCTAAGCCATACTACAATTTTGTCAGGCTACCTTGCTTACTGTCTATTTGTTCTGAATGTCACGACATTGTACCAAGAAATAATATTCCTTGAAATTCTGTACAGGATACAATAGAGTAACATTCTTCCTTGTCATTAGAGGACAATGGAGACAGTATAAAAATACTTACAAACTCAAATTTTTACATATAAAGTAAAATAACAAAGATTTATCTTTGTTATCTTGAGAACTAAACTCAAGATCTGAAGGCCCTTACTGCTTTGACAATTGCATCTGTTTGACTCTTCAAATCAAACTTGCATAGGTAGCAGAGAGGGCCAGGGAATGGATGGATGGGGGGAGGCACACAGGATGAAGTTTTTAATCTTCTGTATCACTGTACCTAACTGATGAAATTGACAGATTTTGAATCCTCTCAGCATTCCTGTGGAGAGGTAAACACTCATTACTTCCTACTTCAAATGCATCATTTTACTAGGGTAAAGATCTCTTGTGATATTGAACAGAACCAGAAATAAAGTCCCAATGTTTATATATTTTCTACAAGGCTTGTTTCCCCTTGTAAAAAGCACATCTCATTTTCACTGATGTATGTCACCACAGACTTTCATAAACATCTTTCTTTTACTGTAGTCCAGGTGTAGGTGTTCACCTGAGTAAATATATCTAACACAATTAATTGAAGTAAATCCTTAAATGTTGAACAGCTGCAGCTTTTTTGGGAAAAAATAAAATACATTAGGGACACAGATCTATTGTCACCCCTCCACACAGTCACATTTTCACCTGCATACATAAATACAGACACTCATCATGTATGACTCCGTAGCTATTCTCAACGGCATTCATTCCACTTTAAAACACCTGTCAAAACAATCATTTAATTAGGTTAAGCTGTCCGGCTTTGTGAAAATCTTTTACTCTTATGTACTTACTGCAAAATTGATTGACCAATGTCTGAGGGGGGAAAGGTTTTTGCACTTGTGAAACTGAAATTAAAGCCACCATTGCCAAACAGGAAGGAAGGGAGGGAGAGAGGGAGGAAGGAAGAGAGGGAGGGAGGAAGGAAGAGAGGGAAGGAAATGAGAGTGGTGTCAGGCTATGACTGCAACCTGATAATTTCTAAAGAATACAAGATCTGTAGCTTATTTCAGCAGAAGCTAAAGCATTCACATTCCCACAACACTTATTCTATCCTGATCTGTCTGATTTTCATTAGGATTCTGAGGTTCTTAAATATAGTTGGAGAAAAGGTTCCATATATTACAACAGTTAATATTGATACTCTCAATATAGTACTATGTTGATGATCTATTTAGTTTGTGGATCAAGCTTATTAAAAAACAATGTAATCTCTGAAACACTCACAATCTAATTAAAACACAATTATGTAAGAGATGATCAAATAAAGTTTACCTGACAATTAATATGTAGGTATTTGATTTTAGTTCAGTACTAAATGGTTACTTGTATTCATAGACAAGTAAGATTTTGCTCAATTTGTTTATTTTTATAGTAACTGTGAGGTAAGACACTTAATTTATCAGACTGATAGCATCTCCACTATGAAAGGAAAAGAAATACAAAGACTGTAAAAAATAATTCAATTTCTGATAGTTACCCATACACTGTTATTGGTTTTGCTTTGTTTTCTTGAAAACATCCTATTTTAACTGTAATTTTGGCTTGACTGCTCACAGCAGGGTGGACCACTTGTGATAAGATGAATTAGCTAGATTTTATCAATAAAAATTTGAAGCATACAGTGATCTCAAACATTTCAGTATGGCTGTGAAATAAGGTATTTTCTGATCAAAAGTCTCCTAATTCTCCGGATACACTTATACTTTCACTAAGACCGTTCATTTTCCTTCTTTAGTAAAACCCAGCCTCAATCTTTTTAAAAATTAAAATGCTTGGGTTTGGGTTTTTTTCTCTGCTAACTTTTCCTCCAAGCTTCCTTCTCTTTTGCTTTTATTTCATATTGCTCTTATGTGTAAATTTGTATGAAATAAGTGAGATATGCTTATATTTTCCAGGCTTGTATTACATTTGCATGTGTGCCTTTATTAAAATTTTTCCGACTCTAAGGCACTATAGCTGCACAGAAGTTGTGGTTTATCAACTGTGCCCTCTGGAATGTGCAATCATTTGTAACTTTGCAGCTTCTGTGCAATCACATATATAGCAGTTCCTTCCCCGATAACCAGAAAATGACGCACAAACTTTTTTTAATTCTACACAAGATAATACTTAGGTGATACCAATTTTCTGAATTCAAGTGGAGTTTTATTTCAACAAGGATGATCTCGGTGCTGTTAGACATTTACTTATTTGTTGTAGAATTGCTGAACCTTTTCTGCTTTGCAGCATATTATCTGTAGACAGTTATGCGAGGATTTCTCAGTTGGTGTTATTTTGCTTGCTTTTAAGATGATTAAATTTTTGCAGTTTGATACTATATCTAATGACAAATTGCTAAGGAAATTTTCACACCGCCCCCAGCTATTAGGCTTATAATACTTCAACTTACTTTTGTGTCATGCTGGTAATCATGCACCCACAGGGCGAGTTGGTCTAGTGAGCTGATTTGTTACATACCCCATGTGAATATTTCTGTTACTTTCACAGAGCAACATATCCTCAATTTTGACTTTGGTTCCTTTGAGTCTTTTTAAAGTTTTTAATATGCTGTTCACCTTTAGAACAGAAGAGATTTCCTGCAGGATTCCTTACAGCACAACAGAAACACTGTTTCTCTTTTTGACCTGATCTGCCTGCACAAAGTACATTGAACATGCTGACCGTACAGATGTCCTTCCATCGGCAAGGCTTCCTGTTTCATTAGTTTCCAATCACATGTGCAGCCTGAGATTTTCAGTCCAAGTTACTTAAATCCAAGGCTCACAAATTACCAGCCTAGATTCTCTAGGGAGAGGTTTTAGACCCTCATTTTCAGGTCATATTTCTGTCTTTTTACTATTGGTCATCAGGAAAAAAAAATAAAAAAATACAAACATCTAAACATCTACTTCCTTGCTATTCCGTTGCTGCAGCCTGGTGTCAAAGCAAGCAACTGACTTCTTATATTGTCTTACATGAGAAGTTTAATAAACTAATTTGCTTTCAGACAGAGATTGGATTTTGGCTTGATTTCCCTTAGAAACTGAACATTGTGCCGAAAATAAACAAGACATGGATTAGTTAGGAAGTTTAATATATTCTATTCTCAGCAGCTCAACTCGTCACACACAGAGAGATTGACCAAGAACCCATGTCCAAGGGGCATTTTCTGTTCTGGATTCTGATGCATTACTTACCTAACAGTCCATGACTATAAGATAGCAATTAGATTTAATATAGCTGAATTTATGAGAGCAAGCAATCCAGTCTGTGCCTGAGCTCCAGTCAGAAACTCAATTTCCTTTTATTCCCTCTTCACTTGCCCAAACGATCAGCCCAGTGGTGCATAACCTTATGCACTTTAGAAAAATTCTGTGCTGGGTGGTACAAGGACTCAATATCTTATTCATACTATTTTTGTATATCCTGACAGTTGTTGCAATACTACTGCTAAAGTTTTTATTTTGTACTGGCTCATGATGTGATTGCTAATGCTTATTCTTCATCAAAAATGTAATGGATGTGAACAGTAATTGCAGAGAGTTAAAAGGGGTTAATTGGGCACACAATTTTCTCTGCAGGTTGTCTGCTTTGCTGTAAAATCCAGTGACACTGTAAAAAAGCATCGTCCCAGTGGAAATATGAAGCCTCCGTAGAATGCACAAAGCATGCTGACATAATTTTGACAGGAAGAGAACTATGCTAAGCTGCTACTATTGCTACATGAAATTTTTTTAATAAGTATCCACAGAGCACTTAATTCATTTTTTCACTTATTACACTAGTGAAAGACAGGAAGAAAAATGTTTGCTTTTAGAACAGATGACATGTTCTACAACTCAGTGAATACAATGCAAAAAGGGATTGGGCGTGGCTGAGTTACTGTAACAAAAAGATGAGGAAAGGAAGTGAAATATTTTCTATGAATTTTTATGATTATTTGTAGATTATCTTTACCACATTTCATTAATTCCATTTTCACTTTATTGTTTGTAGGAGATCAATAATCATTGTCATAAAATCAAAAAGCACTAAACAAACAGCAAAATAAATCCATGTATGAGTACATTTACACCTGGAGATACTGCTATCTGAAAGGGTAACCTGGATATTGAGCCTGTAAGTGCTCTGTATCTCAATAACCCTCCAAGTACAGTGACTGATAGCAGAGGAAAATTGACACCTCCTCCTAGTGTGAAAATCCTTGTGCTACAAAAGCGGCTGACATTAATGGGATTTTCTAAGGCACTCCTGTGAGAAAAAGAACTCTGTAATGACAGGGAATTATCAGATTCTGGCCCTTATTGTATAGTAAAATAGAATTCTACTTTCTATGTCTCTCAGGAAAAAAAAAAAAAAGTTATGACACTTAAAAGCTGAAGTGACTTTAAAGCATAATTTCCATTGTTTTAGTTGTACAAGCGGCATGTTTATTTTTTTAAGTTTATAAACAATGCAGTACATATGGAAAAGTGAGACCTATTCCTGTAAGCATATGCATCACTTTATAATTAGTAGCTGAGCCCTGCTTGTTAACGTATCCATTCTCCCCACTGCTGTCATTTAACCTGACAGGCAGCTAAGCACTTCACAGCCCTTTGTTCATCCCCCTTAAGTGTGATAAGGAAGAGAAATAGAAACAAAATATATATAACTTACAGGCTAAACCTGCTGTCTCCTCGCTCACCTACCACCTAGTGCCTAGCTAATCCCCCAGAGAAACAGTCAACCCAAAATCAGCTTTCTATAGCTCTATAACTTTACAGATTATGTCACCTGCTAGGAATTAATGTCCTACCTAATTCTGGCCACCTGTCCTGGCTCTGCCCCACCCCATGCTGCTGTAACATAAAGTCAGTGGCTCTTCCCCTTTTAGGGTTTGGCTTGACTTTGAGTGTTTTTGTGTTAGCAATTAGTGAAAGCGTAGGTGTGCTATCAGTACGTCCTTAATGTATACTAGAATCCTCTTGCAAGCCTGATGAAGAAGGTACAGATAGTATGTGTATTATCTATACCTACAACCCAACTTAAGTTAATGGGTATTGGGGTGGTCTTGGGTATGCATATAGACTGGGAGAAGAAATCACTGAGAGTAGTCCTGCAGAGAAACACTTGGTTCCAGTGAATGAGAAGCTGGATGTGAGCTGGTGGTATGTGGTTGCAACCCAGAAAGCTGACAGTATCCTGGGCTGTATCAACAGAGGAATGACAGCGGGGAGGAAGGAATTGTCTCCTTCTATTCTGCTCCTGTAAGGCTCTATCTGGATTACTGTGCCCAGGCCTTGTGCCTACAGCAAAGGAAGGATTTGGAGCTGTTGGAGTATCCTAGTGACACAAGCGGTCAGAGAGGTGGAGTGTCATTATTTCTTTAGAAATAAAGACAGAGGGAGTGGGGCTTGTTAAGCCTGGAGAAGAGCATGCTCTGTGGAGACCTCATTGTGGCCTTCCAGTACTTTGAGGGAGCTTGCAATCAAGAGGTAGATCAACTTTTTACATGGACTGATAGTGATAGGATAGAGAGGAATGATTTTGAAGTAAAAGAGGGTATATTTATGTTAGGTGGAAATCTTTTATTTAGAAGGTGGTGAGATGCTGGCACAAGCTGTCTAGAGAGGCTGTGAGTGCCCCATCCCTGGAGGTGTTCAAGTCCAGGTTGGATGGGGCCCATGGGCAGTCTGATGTAGTGGTTGACAACCTTGCCCATGGCAGGGGGGTTGTAACTAGATGATCCTTAATGTATATTCCAACTCATGTCATTTTATGATGCATGAAGGAAACAGGATTGCACCCCTTACACATATTAATAAGTTCTGTAATATTGTCTTTGCTAATCAATTCCAAATCAGCGTAATAACCCTCTGCAAACTTGAGAGGGACAAAAAAGAATATGAGGAATGTCTGAATGTGGCTACTCTTAGTGAAGACCTTTCCATTAAGATATTTTTTTGGTGGAACTGTGGGCAAACTGAGAGAATCATTTTTTCTATAGCGATAAAGAAAAAATTTGCCTCATGCAGTTCCTTTTTGCTCAGGTGTTAAAGGTACAGAGAAAGGATAATTCTTACTGAGATCTGCAGTAAAATGGATCTCCTCAGGCAACTTTAGGACAAATTTTTTGAATGTTTGTATACGTGTAACAATGGGAAAAATTGTAACAAAATCATTATTCAGTACAACAGTCACAGTAAAGATGGGCTAGCCATTGAGATATTCAGCCTCAACATCAGGGAAAATTTCTTTATTGGGGGCACAATCAAACACTGGAACAGGACTCCTAAAGAGCTGATTGATGCCCTGGGCCTGTCAGCATTCAAGAAACTTTTGGGAATAACTTGCTTTAACTTTAGGTTAACCCTGAATTCAGGCTGATGAACTAGAATGTCTTTGAAGGACCATTCCTACTGAACAGTCTATAATCTACATTTGGGAGACTAAATATTGAATATTGAGATTGTTTTTAATTTTGAGATACCAGGTACACATTTAGAGGAAATTTTGAGTTTGAAGTAAGTAGAGACATGCTGCAACAAATCTCACTCTTTTTGTGGATAGTACTAAGATAAGCAGTTATTATTTCCTCAATGTCTCTGCTTCATCTATAGCTTAGCATGTATTTTTAAACACTGAATTCCTGCTAGATTTACATAGTCCTTTCTGAGATATATATTAGCAATGCTGACTTGTTTACACAGTTAGGGTACATAGTGAAACTTGTCTTATGTCCTACCCTGGAGAAGTGAAATATGTGCTGCTTTGCAGGCAGGGTTTTTCTGTAAAGGTCAGCTAAAATTGTAAAAGAAACCTTGGGAATTGTTTAAAGCTGGACATGGTATTACTTGTGAAACTTTCTCTACTTTTCATGAAAGTCAGAGTTTTGGTGAGGTGAATGTTCAGCCACAGCAAAACATACTCTCTTGAGTGGTTGGTTATTCTGTCTCCAGAATGGCATGAGCCAGTAAGTCCTTACTGATATAGGATGGGAAAAAAACCTATTAGGCTCAAGCACATGCTTATTGTCAGGTTTTAAAAATTAGAGAGAGTCTGACTAAAATTAAAAGTCCTACCATTAGCATAGAAGGAGTGTAAGAGAAAAAAATGGCATTTCATTGAGTTATTCTGTGTGTAATATGCAGAACAATTGAGTAACAACAGCAAAAGGTTGCCACCTCCTGCTGCTCCTGGACTTTTGAAAACAGAGTGTATCAGGTCGGAATGCATTTGTGCACATCCTTCTGTAATATGGGAATCCTAATAATACTAATGGAACATCAATAATATTTTGCACCTGGACTTTAATGTGAAATTCTTACTTTATATTTGTGCGAGTCTTACTTCCATGCTCCAGTGGAACTTCAAAGCTCTTCAGAGACTAGGATAACAACACAATGTGACATTTAAGCAAACTCAGTACTACACTTGCTTATACAGTGAGTGGCAAGACACTAGCCTTTATGCTTTTTGTATGTTCTGAGTCACTTCTGTCTGCCTTTGAAACTGATGTCCATAAAATGAAAGATTAATGAGATCATCGCTAGCCATCTCTCATACAAATAATATTCAGCCTCTTGTCATTCTCCCTCTATAGCTATGACATTTAGCCTACTTCATACAATGTTGCCTGATATTACATATCTTGCAGTGTCACTTCCTCCAGCCTTCCTATCTTAAAACTTATACATTTGCATAAAACTAAACAAGATTCAGAATCAGCAGGTATTTATGAAAATTCATGGCCCTGCATAAAATGTTCAGCCCCAAAATGCTCGGGGAGGAAAAATTCATTGTGCTGATGCCTGGCTTTTATCCTTCAAATAGTTAATTTCTTCTTGTCTGGTAGCCTATTATAATGTATTAAGTAAAATTTAATAAATCAGAACATATCAATAAAATAATTGCCTTAAGGAGACCAGGTTTATAGTTATTTATTATTTCCTACGTTTTTCATTCCTTCTTCTTTTGTTCTGAAAAAGGATCCAAAGTATAATTTCTATGTTTTGCATAAGAGGACATTTTGCAGAAGAAAGGAAGAGGAGAAAAGAGCATGAATAGGAGGGAATGAGATAAGGAAGGGAGAGAGAGAGAGGGAAGAAGCAAAGAAGGAAGAAAGATGATAGAGAAAATGGAAAAAGGAAAAGGAAGGAAGGAAGGGAGCATTATCTAACACACTTGCCTCTGCAGGCCAAGGATGGGAAACTAGAGGGTCCAAAGTATCCTGCAAACTCATCATTTATGTTAAAGAAGTTGAATCCAGATGTTTATTATGGTTATGAAGGAAACTACAAATCTGAAGCTCATAATTCATCTAGCTCCTTTTTCCTTAATTAACTATTTAATTGAAAAACATCTGGTAAGCTGCCATGTGCAATTATCTCATTACTCAAATTTTCATTTGAAGTTTCTTGTCATTATGGTATCCAAAAGACCATTTTTTTCATGAGAAAGGAAATTAATCCATATCCCATTGTTCCTCATTGCATAAAACTCTGAATCCTGTGCTTTTTTTCCCCCTCCTCTAGGAATTTCTGTCGTGCAAGACAGAGCATGCATTAAAGCAGAGATATTTTAATGGACCATTGGATTCCTTACCAGAGGTTTCAATGAGAAAAGTATTTTTGCTTTGGTCACTGGTAAGCACAAAATGTACTAAGGGGCACAGATGTTTTTATATCTAAGTTACTATGTGCCTCTACAAAATCCAAGGCAGAGAAGTTTACACTGGGAAGCTAGAAAGTGTCTAGTTTAGAAGATTCAATATTTAGAGCTTTTTGCCTTGGTTAAAGGATAGCAAAAAGTTCAGTGCCAGCTTCAATTCAAATCGCAAAAATGACTTACAGTCCCAACAAGCAGTTGTTCTATGGTAACTTCCACTTCTGTTTTGAGGGAGTGCTCTTTGTCTTTCTTCCTCTTCCTTTGAAAACAGAATAAATAAAAAAGGGCAGGCAGTAATCAAGGAACAGTTATCTTCATAAAACAGTGAAGCCATGTGTTTATTTATCAACATCTGTATGACCCTCATCATTGGTATAATCACACTGAGCCATCATAACCGTTAAACTGAATCAAGGAAATAGTATATTTAATGTAATAGATATAGAGATAGTAGACAAAACTCGCCGAAAATATTTAGAGAGAAATAGTAATCAGAAGCATCTTGAATCTACAACAGATAAAGCAAATGTAAGGAAAGAACTGTAGAGGGAAAATAAGTTACAAATTTGGAAGTCAGGAGACTGAATTTTAGAGTAGAGAAAAAGTAATGACAAAGCTTTGAATGGGACAGTCTTAACATTAGAGACTCATCTTTCTCTTTAATCTCAGCTTCTATTATGAAATTCACTCAAATGGCTCTTGGAAACTACAAAGCTGATTGCTGGTTTGGTTTGGGGAAAATCTTGCTCACTGAGTTCATACTTGGAACACAGGAAAATCATTTCGTATCTAGCATAAAATAATATTTTTTACTAGCATTGGATGTTTCTGTGGTCTATAGCCACAATGGAATTTTCTCCACACAGTGGAATCAGGAACACATGACAAAACCAGAGTTAAGAATAAGGCTTAGGAAGAAAACAAGGTAAATATCCCTGACCGTACCCCTGTATCATCGGAAAGGAGATGACCTGAGGCAACCAAGCAAGATGAGCAGGTGGAAAGGGAAACAACTTGTAATTAGAGTACAAATGAGTTGACTTAGTCTCTTTTAAATAGTTTGTGTGACCTCTAGTGGCCTTTGCTGCCTTCTGTGTCTCTGCATCTTTAATTTGCAGAAACCAGCGGGACCTGTGGAAATGTTAAATACTGTTTGGTTTCTGTTTCAAAAGTGATAGGGGGGTGAAGGTTGGCTTTGACTATCATTCTTCCTTTAAAAAAAGGCTAAAAATATTTTTAATTAAAATAAATATAGCAACTTCCCTTTTTTCTGGGTAACTGATCCCAGAACAGAGTCACAGAATGGTTTATGTTGGAAGGGGTGTCAGGACGTGATCTTGTCCAACTTCAGACCACAGTCAGCAAGAGCAGGTTGCACAGGTCTATATCCAAGTAGGTTTTGAGTACCTCAAAGGATGCAGAATCCATAGCCTCTCTGGACAATCTCTTCCATTACTGAATCACTGGAAAAATAAATCTTTTGTTTTGTTAATATCTAAAAGTAATTTATTGCATTTCAATTTATAGTTAGTGTATAAATTCTTGTTCTCCAGCTGAATAAATCAAACAAGACCTAAGGTGAAAGATATTTTAGAACACGAAGGAATTATAAAATACATGATAGAGGCAAATTAAACGATTATAAAACTTACGTATTCCACATATTTTTGTAAGGTGTATTTTCCTCCTTTCTTTCTCTTGTTCCAGCAATTTCTGTGGCCTCTAAGCCTCCACACAGTCCTCACTCTGTGTTTGTTTGTTTGTTTGGCTATGGATTTGCTTCTTGTTGCTCTCAGGAGACTCCTTTTCTCTGCTTCTGCTGGTTGCTCCCAGCTTGCCCCTTTTCTCAGACTCTGTTGACCTCTCACACTTTATGGCATCTCTCATTGCCATGGGCACTATTACTCTTGGAAAAGTACAATCATCACACTCTCTCTCCCAAAGGAAACCATAATTTAGCATCAAGGAAAAGCAATCTTCTTCCCTGTTGTTATACATGTTCTTTTAATAGAATATATATATATATATGTATATACACATATATAAAATAATGCAGGAGAAAAACAAATAAACATGATATCTTCCACCACTACTGTACATGCTAATTATTTGGTATTGTTTCTAAACAATACTGCTAGCTTTTTAGTATGTTGGCAAGCTTAAGGTGGGATTTTTTCCAAGATCTCCAGTAAAAAAAAGAATGTATTATTCCAAATCAGAATGATTTCTTTTATAGAGTGGTTCATTATGCTGCAAGTAGCAGATGGTAGGACTACTTGCCAAATAAAGTATACATAGCTGATGCAAACAAGGTATGTTCTTCATTGCTCTTCATAGAATAATTACACGTTTAATCATTCTATCAAAAAAATATAGATGTTAATAGAATTAGCTTTTTAGCTCTTTTACTTTTCCTGTTATTATCTTGTCCTGATTTCACAGGCTATTCAGTCAAAGACAATAATAAAGATCATTACATACTATCACATGAATACATTATTATTTTGGAATTTATGTTACATTAAAAGTTTGAGTGACCTGGCTAAAGCAATAGGAAATCTGTATGAAAAGCATAAAATATTACTATTATTTGTACTTTTTAACTGCTACAAACCAAAGAGTCTGCCCCTGCTAACAAAAAAATGAAAGATTTAATTCCGCAATGTACATCACTGTGTCACTAATCTTGACTGACTAAAAAGAAAATATGAAAGGGAGAGTAGGATCAGACAGAAAAGCTGAAAAGCTTAGATAAATTTAGGCTTTCTTATATGTGTGAGCAGGATAATTTTCTTTACCCAACAAGGTTTTAGCAGTCACGTAATACATAAAATGTAAAAACAACATTCATTACAATCATTAATATATTTTTCAAATCACCAGCTATTGAGTTAGCCTGGGCATTTTTCAGTCACTAAGAGTGTTAGCTTTGACCCTTTTGGCCTTTTGATTAATAATTTTGCAGTGTGATTGAAATCTGATATTCAGATGTTTGAGAAGACATAGCTGGTACTGAGCAGATGGCATACATTGTGTATGGGTAGAAGCTGGTATTGTTAGTTATGTTTGCACTGTGTTGCAATTAAATAAACAGTTAAAATATATATATATATATATATATAAATTTCTGGTTTTGTTTCCTAAAGAATGAGCTGATTCCTCACTTGTCTGTGAGAGATAAGCTGTCATGTATTTTTAAGATACAGTTATCTCTGCTCAGCAATAAAGACTGTTTATAAATTATATCTGCCATAAGGTAAGCAAAGATAATAGAACTGATTTGCGCAAAGCATATGGACCCTTGGATTCAATTTATTTCCCTTTTTTGTTTATTTCTTGTATTTGCCTAAGACTTCTATCTATTGAGAGCTTAATCAAAAAGTGATTCTTAAAGATATCTTTTTAAATTGTGCACTGCCCCGGTTATTAATAGTGTGGTGCAGACATCTACTAAACTGTCCCCCAATATAATTTTAACAAAGAAAAAGCGAGCACAGATCTAGCCAATTATTGACTTAATTCTACCTCGTGAAACTTTAGCATCTTCATTTAATAGGAATCTACTATTAATGAAGATATGCAGTGCAAAAGCAGCTTTCAATATCTCTTACATAATGGAGGAACATTTTTAATTTATAAGCCTTAAGATTGCATTTTTTTATTATGCCTTTTTTCTTAAGTAGCGTTATTGTTGAAGGGAGAAGAATAAAGCTGAATTATTATAGTAGAAAATAAATCTATGAAATATCTTACTAAGTCTAGTCTCTTCCTAACTTCTATGAGAATTGGTAACATCCAAACCTGTGATTCCAATATCTTCACCAAGATGTTTTCAGCCCTGAATAACCTAAAATCTCTCTCAGGAAGGAGTCTGACTTCTATGTTTCCATCTGCTATTAAGAGGCACTGTTCTCACTGAGCTCCCAATATTCAGATGAGGCATAAAACTTATGACTGGGATACATACAATTGTTTAAAATGTCATGACGCTTAGGTGTAAAAAATTGTAATGCAAATTTCTCTTGATATTAGATGCATGTTTTAAATACTGTTAAACTGATTCCATCAGAAATACAACTTAATATTATACAACGGAAAAGGAGGATATCAGAACAATCACTATAATTTCAGTTAACTTGAATAGTGTCAACAATCAAAGCAGTGATTTGTAAGCACTTGGGAAGAACATAATAGATATTGGCCAACTTTGACCATCAGGCACAAATTTTGACAAGGCAATCTAATTTCTGTCTATTCTGTTGTAACAGTCGATACAGATGGAGAAGCAGTAGAAGTCATAAAATCTGTTAGCTGTGAAGCTTTTATCTCAAATGATGTTTTCCTCAGTAAATTAGGGAAATAACGTAGAACAACTACTGTAAGGACAATACAAAAGTGATTCCAGAGTAGCATTATCAACAACTCATATTGTGCAAAGGGGCGTGAAGATGGGAGCTGTCATGAATTTAGTGGTGTTTCATATTTGTATAAATGGCACACAGACAACTTGAGGATAGTTCAAAAGTTCTGAACATCTGAGTTCAGAAGCTTTTTACAGTAAATCGAATTTTTTCAAACTGAACATGAAATTGAGGTTTTAGAATAAACAGGTAAAATGGATTTTAATAAGTAGTCAACCAACACAATATTAAACTGGAAGAACTACATGAACTCAGAAAAGAAATTTATGAAATATGAAATATGAAATTTAGTAATAAAACTAATCACTTAAAAATATGCTTAACAGAAATGAACACAAGTTGTTTAAAAGCTGCTGTTAAGGAGTGAAACAGGACCAACATGCTTGATACTCACACCAGAAGACAACATATACATATAAAAATAAAACAATAATAGATATAATTTATGTAGAATGTATAGTTACTGAAAATGGAACTTTGGGTCCCACAGACCTACCCAAGGTCTTTTAAACAATACTTACCACATGAATCAAGTACATCTGTTGTATGAGCTGAGCAGTAGTCAAAAGTGTAATGCTGTGAAAAGGAAGATGCTAAACTACAACAGCAGTAAATTTAATATAATTCTGATTTTCGTAGCACTGATGGTTTCTCAAGAATTTACAGAGCTTTGTTGTGATTTCACACTGAAAAGTGGAATGCTTTGACAGAGACATCAGAAAGAAAAATGAAATAAAAGATCTTAGAAGCATGAACTACAAGAAATGATTACAGGATTTAGCCTTGCTTAGTCAAGAAATAAATGACAGAGGTTAGAAAAAGTAATAGTTTTTATAATCTAAAAGTCTCTGCACGGACAAATAATGAATGCTCGTTTGTTCTCCATGTTCAGGATTAGCAGGATAAGGAAGAATGGATTTAAGTTTCAGTGAAGTCATAGACAAGGGATCAGGAAAATTTGAATAAAATATATAGACGTGATTCCCTGAGAAGTGTTATTTGTCAATGAATATAATTTATTGAACAGACATCTATCTGGAATGTATATGAAGTATAAGAGAAAAGGATTAAAGGGCTTATAAAATTCTCCCTGCACATATTTTCTATGATTCAGTAATTATATCTATATATTTGAAGTTCTGTTTCAGAATTTTAATCTAAGCACTTAATCTCAATAGCTGTACAGTAGTTCAGTTGTGACACTAATTATAACATTTCTGACAAAGCATTTTTGTTTGTTTTCTCATTGGAAGACATTCCTTCAATGCTTGTTAGCAATTGCTACAGTATTCCTCAAAGGTTAGTTTGGGCAACATTCATCCCAGGCCATTATCATTCCAAAGTGCTGATTAATGTCATGTCTGGTCTCAGTTAAGAGCTGGTAATGAATGGCAGGGTATTTTTTTTTTTTTTTTTTTCCATCTGTAACCTAGAATTAAGTATACTTTCTAGTTTACTAGCTGATACCAAATGAGATATTTTGTTTGTCAAGACACTTTACATTGAAATGTACACATTTAGTTATTACATGAGGAAAAGACACATTTCTGGTAAAAGGGCTCAAGAGTTAACAGGCAATTCAGGAACAGATTAATTTGCATTTCCAAAGAATTAAGTCTATAATTTTATACTAAGCATGTCAAAACAATTTCCTAGATGATTACAGATGGACAAGCATTTGATAAGAGAACATGGAACACTTTATCCTGGAAGCCATGCTAAGGCATGTGGAAGCTAAGGAGGAGAGACAAGACACCCAGCTTGGCATCACAAGGGGCAAGTCGTGTCTAATCAACCTAGTGGCCTTCTGTGGTAGTGTAACTGCATCAGCAGACAAGGGAAGAGCCACTGATGTCATGTATCTGAATTTCAGTAAGGTATTTGACATGGTCCTCCACAACATCCTTCTCTCAAAATCAGAAAGATATGGATTTGATGGGTGGACTTCTCGATGGACAAAGAACTGGTTATGGTATCCATAGAAGTTCAACTTCAAAGATTGCTCATGAAACTTTTGTTGTGGAGGGAGAATTCTGATCAGGAACTCATCCATTCCAGTAAGCTGCAATATATTTTGAGGAAGAATTCCTCAATGTGATCGCTTAAAGATTCTACAGAACTAGAGTTAATAAAAACTAACAACAGGGAAAAGAAGTATGAAGACAAACAGACAGGGACTTCTAATACTTCTTATTACTTGACATTCCATGTCTTTCACATACAAACTATGTGAAAACTAAGCAGGAGGGAGATGACAGAGGTACCAAAAGAAGTTGCTAGAAAGACTTTTTCTTTGAGAAGAGCAAAACAGTTAAAATAGCTAACAGTTAGATGCGGTAGCATGGGTGAGAAACAGTTAAATTACTGGAGGTGTATTTGTATGCCAGATATAAAATTCTGTTTGCTGAAGTTTAAAAAAAATTTAAAGAACAAAATGGCAGAAAATAATTTCATAAAAACGGGGCACTGCTTTCATTTCTCCAGTGATCAAATGAAGCAACTTGAAGTTGTTTTCAAAACAGATTTTTAATACAGCAAAAAACAAACTCCCAGACTCACTAGTTGTCCTCCATATATCCTTTCTCTTTTATTCTTGAATGTGACTTTTTTTTTCAGGTCATATCTTTTTAAGCTTTGAGAATGGTATTTTTAACTACTGGAAAAATGCATTCTAGTCACACTTTTGTGACGTTACATTCCATCTACGTACACATATTAGCCATTTTAGGTCATTTGTCAATTTATCTGACAAGAGTTCTTCATAGTTTATTTTCTAAAGCTTTGCTCAGTCTCAACTTCACAGAATCACAGAATTGCAGTGATTGGAAGGGATCTCAGGAGATCCCTAGTCCTCTAGGACTCCTCCTCCTGCTAAAGCAGCTTCCCTACAATAGGTCGCACAGGTAAGTGTCCAGGTGGGTCTTGAGTATATCTCCACAGAAAGAGACTCCACAACGTCTCTGGGCAACCTGTTCCAGTGCTCTGTCATCCTTACTGTGAAGAAGTTCCTTTGGATATTGGTGCAGAACTTCCTATGCTCAAGTTTATGGCCATTTCCCCTCGTTCTGTCCCCAAAGACTGCTGAAAAGAAGTTGGCCATGTCTCTTTTACTCCCACACTTAAGATAATTATAAACATTAATCAATATGCTTGTATGGAACTTCCTATGTTCATGTTTTAGGCCATTACTCCTTGTCATATTGCTACGCACCACTGAGAAGAGCCTGGTCTCATTCATTTGCCTCCCACATCCCTTTAGATATTTATAAATATTAATCAGATCCCCTCTCAGTCTTCTTTTTCTCAGGCTGAATAGACCTTTGTTACTCAGCCTTCTCTCATATGGGAGATGCTCCAGGCCCTTTATCATCTTTGTGGCCCTCCACTGGACTCCTTCCAGGAGATCCCTGACTTTTTGGAACTGGGGAGCCTAGAACTGGACACAGTAGTCTAAATTTTGCCTCTATGGGGCAAAGTAGAGGGAGAGGATCACCTCTCTCAACCTGCTCTCCATGCTCTTTTTAACGCACCCCAGGGTACCTTTGGCCTTCTTGGTTACAAGGGCACGCTGCTGGCTCATGGCCAACTTGTTGTCCACCAGAACACACAGATCCTTCTCCACAGAGCTCCTCTCCAGCAGATGATCCCCTAACCTGTACTGATGAATGCAGTTTTTCCTCCCCAGGTGCAAGACTCTGTACTTGCTCTTGTTAAATCTCATTGTGTTCCTCTGTGCCGAACTCTCCAGTCTAGGTCTTGTTGAATGGCAGCACAGCCTTCAAGTGTGTCAGCCACTCGTCCCAGCTTTGTATCATCAGCAAAGTTGCTGAGGGTGGACTCTATGCCTTCATTCTGGTCATTGATGAAGATGCTGAACAAGACTGGACCCAGAACCAACCCCTGGGGAACCCCATTAGCGTGTAGGAAAGTTTGCTTTTTAAAAAGAGAAGAAATCGTGCTAATGAACACATTCTAGATTTAAGTAATGGCTATACCATTTTAAGAATCCTACCAAGGAAACCTATTTTAGCAATTAAAATATGAAATGTGTCTACACAACAGGTATGTACTAAAACATTCAATTTAAAGATGATACAACTATTTTAATACTAACTGATTCACTGAATTTTTCACTTAGAGGGCAATATGTCAATACACTGCTTAATTACACAATTATTTTTAATATTGGTATAGTTACAGCTTCAAAATCTGTATAGAAAAAATAACAAAAACAACAAAAAAACAGAACATGTGAATAAGAAATTAGGGAAGTCTTATGAGACATGTAATTTCGTTAGGGTAGCTAACCATCATACCAAGAAGTAAAGTGTCTTCTGAAGTGGAATTGGCAGGTTATAAAGATTTCTGAGAAACAGATTTTCCCTATCTAACTTAAGACTACTGTATCACTACAGGCTCACTTACTTACTTTGGCATGGGTTCCCACAGAATATTTTCTTTAAAACTTTATTTAGATGTATTCTAATTGTAGAGCAATAGTAGTAGAAAACAAACTGAAAATAAAATTATAAAATCCAAATACATTATCAAAATTTTAATTATGTTTTTAAATATTTTAGATCATTTTATAGGTATACCTACAGCTTAGATAACACTTGTGATACCTGAATAGATTTTTTTTGTTCATATTCAAGGTAGAAGTCACTAAAGTAGGTTAGAGAGAATGTACAGGGACTCTTACAAAATCTTTAATATGCATGCTATCTGTTTTATCCCATTGGCCAGTAATATGGTATTTTCATTGCTAACAACAAAGCATAGAATGTGTGAGACCTCAGGACTACAGCTTGTAAAGCTTATTTTGTCTGATCTTGCCTTGATCTGCTTGGCATTTTACTTTGACTTCTTTAATTGTAACAATATTTTTCTCTCACGACTGGGTGACCATGCCTAATCAGACTTAATACTGCTTTTCTTCTTACAATGTAACTATAATTTTACATATATAACTGGAATAAGTAGTTATTCTGTATGGAATGAGATATTAGTGATTCTAAATAATGGAGAAATGAAAGGAGAAGATAATAGTTTAGTTGAAAGGGACCTTCCATGATCAAATCTATCTCTCTGACCTCTTCAAGGCTACCCAAAATGTCAGAGTGTATTAATGAGAGAATTGTCCAAAAGTCTGTTGAACACTTATAGTCATGAGGCCACCTCTCTAAGGAGCTTTTTCCAGTGTTTGACCACCCTCACAGTGCAGAAATTTTTCCTAGTGTCCAATCTGACCCTCCCATGGTGCAACTTTGGGACATTCCTGCAGGTCCTGACATCATCTCCCAGGAGCAGAGCCCAGCACCTCCCTCTGTGCTTCTCTACCTCAGGAAGTTGAAGAAAGCAATGAGGTTGCCTCTCAGCCCCCCCTCTTCTTCAGATCTGTCAGACCAGGAGTACTCAGCCTCTCCTCATAGGACATGCCTTCTATCCCACTTACAGTTCAGACATACATACGTATGTGGTGAAATATTACAGAAGAACAGGATGCAGTACAGAGGAATAAAGGGTGAATAAGCACTGGAACAGGTTGCCTGGAGAGGCTGTGGCGTCTCTTTCCTTGAAGATATTCAAAAGCCATCTGGACACAATTCTGGGTAACGTGCTCTGGGGTACCCTACTTGAGAAGGTCGTTGGAGTAGACAATCTCTAGAGGTTCGTTCCAACCCCAGTCGTTCTGTGATTCTGTGAATCTGTGAAAGGCATACATGGTAAGAGATGGTTCACAGGTTGGCACTGAAGAGGCTGTTGCTATAAATAATTAATCAATGATCAGTTAAAGAAATGCAAATGTGGACAACATTGTTTTCAGAAATATCGAAAAGGACATGAAAGTAGTAAATTTGGACATAACATAGACTTACAGAGTCATAAAGAAAAAAACGTTACAAAATATTATTAGTAAGCATACTGAAGTGACTCCAGCAGATCCTAATGTAAAGAAGAAAAATAAGCAATGTTAATACCATAGTCCTCTCTTTGAAGGATTTGAGATCCAAGTGATTTGCCATATAATATCCCAGCACACAGAAGGGTCTTGTAGAAAGATGTGCCTAACGCCAGAAGAATGGATAGTACCTTAGGAAGTGTCTGCAACAATTCTAGTTCTATTATTATTGAGGGTGTTCTGGTTTGGCTTGGTTGGTCTGGGGCTTTTGGGTTTTATTTTTGGAAGGGTGAGATTGTATAATGGTATCCTTTTATTTTTTGTTCCTTATTTTCTCTTTCTCTCTCCTTTTTTTTTAATTAACTTGTTACAGTTAGATATTTACTAACTCTTTACTTAGATAGTAAGCATTTCAATTATACTAATAATGATCTCCTTCTTCACATGTAATTGTTGCTTCCATTCTGTGCACAATCATTTTAAGCAGAAGTTACAATATTGTAATTATATAATTCCACTGCAGCGTGGAACCTTTACTGAGATCCTATGGAGTACATATATCAGGTTAAAGAAGTCTCTTTGCTAAAATGGTAAACTAGAATATGTAAAGGAAGACTTTGGCATGAACTCTGATTTCTTTACAAATTCCAAAAGCTTTGGCTTTTGTCTGTTTTATTTATGATCCTAATTTTGTGTTTTTGGTTTTTTTTTTTAAGAATGTAATGCATGCAGTTCATGAACAGAAACTGAAGGATACAGAGCTAGACTCATAAACCAGGTTTAAGTCCCATCTATGCTGTTCACATTGCCCAAAGGGCTTGTAAACATACTACAGGTTGCTTAGTAGTGATCCTTACGCTGATATGCATGTGTCAAATTGAAGGCTGGAGACACACAAGGCAAGCAGTATAACACTGAGCAGAGGTGTCAGACACTCTTACATCCATCATGCTGTTGTAACCCTCCCCTTTCTTGACACCTGCCTTACTGCTCCACATTCACTGTGCACATTAGGCTGCCTGCAAACTGCTCTGGGTTCACCATCAGAAGACTGAAATGATCAGATATTTTTTCTCTCCCCTCTTGCACAGCCGCACTGAGAAGAACTTGTAAACGGAAAAATATGAGATACACTCCCTATGATCTGCTCCAGCTGGGGCAGTCAAGCAAGAAAAATGAAAGGAAAAAACCTGCAAGCAAATCCAAGAGAGCATTACCTGTCAGAGCTGGGAGCAGCCATTAAACAAAAGGACTGGAATTTATCATGACTAATAGACCTTTCTAAAGTGGAATGTTGCTGAAACTCAAGTTTTAAACAATTACTGAAAACACCTTGTGAACAAAGTTGTGAGGGTCATAATGTTCATTAGAAAACACAAATATTTTAGAGCAAGCAATAAATTCGAACACCAGGATATCCATGTTATCCAGGTTTATACTACTCTGTACTCAACAGGGTAATGCTGCTAGTGTCTTACTCATAACTTTTATATTTTCTACAGTTATTTCAATCTCATTCTTCAGCAAAACCCAAATGAGTGTCTGTCACTTTTTACAATCAATGCAGTAGAAGTGCTTATCTGACAGTCCATTTCTCTACAATTTGAAATTAAGATCAGCCTTTGAAACTGAAAAATCATGTCTCTTGATAAAATTATGTTGAACTACTGGGGCTTCTTCGACAATTTATCGTGCATAACAAGGCAGAGAAATGTCTGTTTTGATCTTTTTGTTTGTTGTTTTGAAAAACATGCAGACACTGGTATTAGCGGGCGGAAAAAAAAGGAGTAATTCTAATTTAGGAAATACAAGGTTGGAAAATGTAAGTATCCAATATTTTATCTTCTCAATCTAGACATAAAATAATCATTAGTCTATTACTTCAGACCTTTAAAAAATCAGCTAATCTAATTAAATCCCACTGGTTGAAAATGTTTCTCAGATACAGATCTTTTGTATATTTACCAAACTGAATCTAAATCCCCCAGATTTGAACCAATTTTTTTTTGTTTGGATCTATATTTATTCAAAACACATTTTGTAAAAATACAGTTTCTGTCTTCCAAATTCTATTTTCTCTTTTTTTTTTTTTTTTTCTCACAAATATTGCATTACCTCTGATGCTCAGAGTAGGCCATTACAGAAAATATAAGAATTAGAAAGAAATTTTTTACTCACATATAATTTCATTTACAGGCAGGGATGAACTCTAGCTGGAAAATAATTAAGTTCTAGGAAGACCAGCATTTTGTATACTTTTCTATTTCTGAATATGAGAAATTTAGAAATACATATGGAATACTGTGTGTAAAAAAATAAAGTCTCATAATGAAAAAATATTTGATATTGCAAAGATGTGTTTTAAAGTGGAGAGTACCAGATTCACATGTCTTCATGAAACACCCTTGCTTAGAAGATCAGAGCGAGGTATAGGACTTCGAGGGTTTGCTTTGTAGGCTACCATGTGGTTCGGTGTACAGTCATTGACTCTGGTCCAGTAGATCCTGCTCTCAGTCATAGAATTTGATGTGTCATAGTTTAATATAATTACAGTCAGGATACCTAATGTGCATAGGAATAACTAAAGCAATCAGAATTTCATTTCAACAGCCTAGTGCAAGGAGAATATCAGGGAACAAAGAAAGAGGTGGAAAGGCTGTACTGGCCTGTGATAATCCTTGCATAATTGCTCAAATAGAGAACCTCCAAAATTGTACACTGGAAGAAGATTTCATAGAAAATACATGCTAATTTCTAAATCTTCCTGGAATAGTATACTAGCTGTGTGGTTCATCTCAGAAAGATATTTTTTCAACAGTTAGATAAATGAATTAAGGATAATAGGTGACTACAAGAGGTGGGTAATGGGGAACACTGACCATATATATTGCTAGATCCAAATACATCTCCACAGGCATGTATTTGGGCATCCCTTATTTTGGACTTCCCACAATAATTCAGTTTAATAAAAGTTCTATGTGATGCAGAAAATGAAGAATGAGTTGAAAGACAGTTCATGTGAGAAGGAAAAAATGTTAAGTTCAGGGAAAAATAGGTTACAGAGAAAGAAAATACATAGAAATATTCAACACCAATACTAACAATGTAGAGACATCTGAATCATTCTCTGCTTGTTCATATGTAGTTTTAGTTATACATTATCTTTTCCTACATTCTCCTCTGTCTGCAGTTCAACAGCCACATATTCCTGCTATAAACTGATTTGTCAGCTGTGCTTTGTGTACTGGAAAGTATATTTCAGCAAGTGCAAAGTATCCCTTACAGAAGCTGTGTTTCTTCTTTGTATTATTTAAGTTTTAGTGCACATACTACCAAAGCCCATACGTTATTGTTGAAAAGATGCTCTCACCAACACTGACAATACAGTTCTATAAACAAAACAAAAACAACAACAGCAAAAAAAGAATTCATGATATTCTACATCTTTTTTTTTTTCCTTTTCCTTTTTCTTCTTTTTTAAGTCTTAAATACAAACAGTTTTAAATGTTGTTATCTTGTGAGTCAGCAAGCAGTGATCTATCCTCTACGCCGATCATGCTAGAAAAAATTTGACATGGTATAGTAAAAACGACATTAGGACAAGGAAGTTGTAGGGTTGGTACTTCTGTGTATTTTATAGTCTGAATCCAGAATTTATAGGGAATGATACTTAAAAGACTGCAAAAAAAAAAGTAAAACTCAGCCCCTTCCCTGCTTTGATAGGCCCTCTGTTACTGGCCTCCAAGAGGATGAAGTGAAGGTACTTTCATGGGGTACTGTACAAAACAAAGATCCTGCATAATATTGAAGATCTGTAATTTCCTGCATCCTCTCATGAAATATTCCAGCTCCACTCTGCCATCTTCTTGAGTCAGCAAGGAAAAATGACAAGACTCCAGTTATTTCCTTCCTTTTCAGGACATTTAGTTTTCTGAAAGACATCTAAGTGAACCAGCTGACTTAACTCAGAAGCCAGTCTGTTGTATCTGATTGAGGAAGAAGAAATATTGGTCCCATTCTCTTTGTGCAATTACTGGTAATAGTCTGTACTAACTGAAACTACAATAGCCATAAATCCTAGATTACTCAGATTTCAGAGCAAAACTTCCTAGCTGTAACAAAATACTGAAAAATAATGAATTTAACCTAAAATTTATAGTAAAACTCTTGAAAATTTTTACCTTAACTTCTTACATTTTAATTCTTCTGCTGGAAAGACTGTTGCTATAACATTAACAGAAATATATTTTACTTGCTCTAATGACTCTATTCCATTTTTCCACTTGTTCTTAATTTTGACCTGTACAGAAGAATGCCAAAACCAAAGCAGAATTATAGTTAACTATAAATTTGCCATGAAAGCAGGTATCACATAAAGACAGTAGACCATTCCTCAAAATTTTCACAGATGACAAAGTATTTCAGTGCATGGGGAGATCTCCAAACAAACATCACGACCAATTAGATCTGAGAAAACCATGAACCTGATATTACTCCCTGTAATCAGGCAAAAAAGAAATGATTGTCTTCAAGATACACAATGAAAATGTAAGTGAAAATCTGTATAGACTTATTGTTTGTGAATAACAAATAAAATGCATGCTTAGTAGGGGTATTTAATAAGAAACGCTTTAATACCTTTAAGATTTTTTTTTTAATGTACTCAGTTACATATTATTAGAATTACGATAATTTGGAATATCTCCCCTTTCTCCATGTATTTACTTTTTAAAGTCATACATGCTTTTCAGCAGCTAAGAGTAGTGGCTAGTATTGGTGAGAAATCATTTTTTGAAAAACAATACATTTAATGTGCATGGTTTTGGTTTTTTTTGTTGGGTTTTTTTTTTTTTTTTGGAGTCCTTACCGACAAAGAAACACTAACTCTCTGCTTGAAGAAACTACATTTGCATTAAAATGTACTACAGTATTTGACTTCACACCAACTCTCGAATTTTCTTAACATGTTTCTTTAATCAGGAAAATTCTTAACATTTGCATTGTAAGTCAGAGAACAATGAATTACACATTGGTTTCTGAACTGTGAATGCACAAACCAGTTTGTGAAGACATACAAGATTAGCCTTACAAGACTGTCATTTGAATCATGTGACTTTAAGGCCAACGCAAAGCTTTAAATTCAGGTGAGTGGGTTAGAAATTTGGAAGGCCTTATGACTAGAAATATAAAGCTATTCCAGTTTGTTAGTCATTTTTTCAAATACTACTGAAATTTTGAGAAAGCATTGTGAATTTCCTGTAAATAGGAATTTTATTTCATTTCTTTTGAATCTATTCATTTAAAGGGGCTGTAGGCATTTCTGAGAATTTACTTGTTTTGGAACATTGTATATGTATTAGAAGAGGATCTGATCTGAAAAGTTCGAAAAATGCAGAGGAAATATAAAATTATGTGAAAGGGCATGTGAGTCTTTCCTCATGTCCAAAAAAATGTCAATAAAGAGGAATATTACTGTTTTCTGTACATCATTATTATTATATGTCATCTTTAGAGAAAATAATGTTTTTTCTTTATCAGCAATTTGTTTTAAAGTATAAAAATTACGACATTTCATTCTTTATTTTTCAAATACCTATCACAAAAAAAAATGTATTTATCTGTGTGATTACCTGCTCAAAATTTATGAGTTAAAATAATTATTTCAGCTGAGGAATTCAACATTTTCATTGTATATTTCTGGCAATTGTGCTTTTCAAGAATAGTCATGTTCCCTTTAGGACTTGGACTATTATTCACCACAGGAACATCTTGCTTTTGTGCAGAGAATGTTAAAGCTGTAAATACACCAGTTCGAATTGGATTTTCCATGACAGTTTATACATCTTCAAGTTATTCCACAATTAGAAAAACAGTATAGTGTAATCAGCACAACTTTTGTTCTTCTGTCTGCTTTCTACATTTGAATAGACCCAGTGCACAGGGTCAAGACTGTTCTTACTCTACACAAGATGCCCCTAAGTGTATCTATAATATAAACTTTTAATGAAAACTTTCAATGCAAATTCATGCATGCATTTTTGCAGTTACATATGTTATCTATGTATGGAGTTCTAAGCAGAAAGTATGCATACTAGTATGTAAAAAATCTTCTTGCCATGCTCAGTGACCTTTTTGTGAATTTTAAAAGCTTATATATTCTGTATCTTTGGAATGAACACTGTTGCTCTGTTTTATATTATTATTTTACCTTAGTTTCTGTGAAGTATTTGCATTTCATTGCACCACTACCTTTTCGTAACAGATACCAAGTTTATAAAGCTTAGGCCTACTGTTTTACTTGGTTATTTCATATGAGGACACCACTCAGTGTAGCATTATATGGTGTATCATACTGGCTGTTTTTAATAATCTTTCTGATATATGTTTTGTTCCTATAAATATTTGGATTATAATTGAAATCATGGGAGCTAGGATTCCACTATAAGTATTCTAGCTTGTTTTAAGATTGTTAAATTGTCACCACATTTCATTTGAGTCTTCATTGACAGTGGAATTTCAAGTGGAACAAAAATATTTATTTCATACTTTTTTGACTAAACACATCCTTTCCTTATGGCGCCATTCCTTGTCTTATATAGAAGTATTCATTTTAATGAAATATTGAAGAATATTGAGTGAAAATTATTGAAAAATACTCTTCCTTGTAGGTACTTTGAGAGCTCCTTGAGGCTAAATCCTTGGGAAAACCTTGGAACTAAAGCACAGATAACTGAGCTCACAAGTAAATATATATAATTATAGTTCTCTACTAAGAGAAATAACTGTGGGCTACTAAAATATTAACTGATGAGGCAGTCAGTGGTCTTTTTTTGCCTTTTTTTTTTTTTTCTTTTTGAAGAAGGGAATACAAAATATCTTTTTTTTTTTTTTTTTTGCTTTTTTTTTTTTTTAACAGAATATCTAAATGGCCACCAGTGCTCATATATTTCTGTTACTTCTATTCTCCACCTACCCATGGTAAGAAAAGGTAACTTAGGTACCAGTCTAGCTCAGAGGAAATACCAAGTTCAGGAAGTGTAGTGAGTGATGGAGGAAGTGGTGTACATGTAGACGTATCATACAGCAGCTATTGGTAATTTTCCATGTCTTTCAGGGTTGAGACAGAGAATGAGATAATTCACAGAGGAATTTTTACATTCGTCAATGTTACATTCCTAAACTCTAAAGCGACACAGCTTGTAATGTTCAATATTTCAGGTTCTGGCTAAGTCAGAATTTAGTTACTGTATATGTAACTATTCTTTCCCATGTACCTAAAGCATAACTTTATACACGCTGCATATATTGCCAAATATTAGGTAGAAGGTATACAACAATTTATTAAGGCTTATGTCTGAAAAACTCTGAAAATTCAAGAAAAATTTTGAAGGGAGAATTGGAAAGAAAATCACATTTCATTTCAAGGAAAGAATAAATAGGTAAAATACAGATTTAAGACTGCCAACAATGAATGTCAAGTGCGTTTATCGAATGACTATGCATATAATGGGTCCTAGCTTCCACATGTAGTTATTTGTTGTAGATGTGTATAGTTGCTTAACTGTCCCCATTATTTGGAAATATTGAATTACAATCTGATCTTTACACCAATTTCTTATATGCATATCAAAATGAGATAACCCTACAACCATTAAATCTGAGGAAGGAAGTAACAAATGATTTAACTTTTTAACAGACAGAAGATAAAAATATTCATCCTTCAGCATCTGAAAAGCATGGGCATACAGTAAAACATTTGAAAAAATATTGCAGGAATGAAAGAATAGAATTTTTGTTTTTCTATTTCCCCTCTCAGATGCTCACATTCTTAATCAACTTGTTCATATAAATACAGCAGGATTGATGTTATTGTTTTTTAAATAACTTTTTACTGAATATGTCAACAAGATAATATATAGTGTATAGCGAGGTTTTGAAGTTAACAATGCGTGCAACATGGCATATTGCAGAAAACAGATAATGCAGACTTCAAATCATCTAATTTTCTATGTTAAAGACAGAAAGTATACCATACACAGAACAGAATCATGTATGCATGTCTCAGTTAAAATCAGTTTTTTGAAACATCATCTTCAGATATCTGGGACCAAGTGATCATAGCAATTTATTTAGTGGCTTGTTTCTGAGAGGATCAGCAGTCAGTTGTCTTTGGGCACAAGTCCTAATAGCGCCCGTATAATAAAAGCTTGACAGATCACTTTTGGACTAGTTCTGCAGAAGAAATACTAGCCAGTGTTCTTTTAAAGAGCAAGGCATACTATGCTTTACTTAAGTTTAATGCCAAATAGTTTGATACTGCCTGTATTATTATTTGAGATAGAGAGTGCCTACTTCAGTAGACTTCAGGGGAGGAGTGATCATCAGCTTCCTAGGATTATCTCTGTGGAAGAGAGCACCAGGCATTATTTAATGAGGCTTAAAGCCAGTAATGCCTGGATTTGGCACTCATTTCTTTTTTTTTTCTTTTTTTTTTCTTTTTTTTTTTTGTCATTTGTTTGTTTGTTTTCCCACTGAGTAAAACAATTATTCTCATGCTCTAAAGAAAAAAAATAATAATATCTCCATGTTATAATTTATGGTGAAGAAATACTATAGATGGAAATTAACCACTTCACTGTCAAAATCTGAGGCAATTTTCCTTTCAATATCATCAATAAAGTGCCTTATGTAGACCCTTAACTTCTTAACAATATAATATGCATAAAGTTATTTTCCTTGTAAAATTAAAATCAATACTTTTCTTAGAGGAAGAAATTTTCTCTCTTAAAAAGAGAAAATGATTGAGAGAAAAGATATAGTTGAACTACTCTAGTAGAAAATAGCATAAGCTATTTAATTTTCTTTTTAACATCACATTCATTGTATTTCTTTATTGGCTTACAGAAGAAATTGCTAATATTTGAAGTCAATAGTAAACCAATGTCTATATGTTCTTATGAAGAAATTCAATAATAGTTTCCAGTAAAAACTTTTTAATGAAAAGTCCATGCATTCTTCAGATGTGGGTTTTTTTTGTTTGTTTGTTTTTTGTTTTTTGGAGGTTTTTTTTTTTGCTAACAAACTACATGCAAGGGACATTTGTTTTAATGACAGAATCTATGAAAACAAGGACCTGCTTGTAAATCAATCTTCAAAAGGAACTGTAGCACTGAACAAAGTTGTGTTGAGATACCAGTTCAACATAATTTCACTTAAACTTTTTTTTATTCCACTCATCAATCTTATCTGTACACTTAGGTCAGTTATTAGCAGTTAACAATGGACGATGGGTGAAATGTTGTCTGTAACCATTGATTTGTCCCCACATTCAATGAACACTTGCAAATAAGGATCAAGAATTCATCACTTTTGAGTTTCTAATGAGTTGTATGTGCACACATTTGGGACTTCTGCTGTATAGTTCCCTTAACTAGCATCTGTAGTCAGACATTTCTACTAAGTGAAGATGGCCCCATTTTCACAAGTCTAAGGAAAAAGGTTACTGATATTAAACTTTGTATCTCCAAAAGATCATTGTCCACTTTTACCTCTGTTTTTTTGTTTTGTTTTTTTTTTTCCCCAAATCTAATGAAAACTCCTCAATATTCTTATCCAGATGAAAAAAAATGAAGTCTGTCTGTGTGGCTAACACAGAATCCCCAACTCTGCTGTAGGCTGAAATACATGAATTGTTCTGCAGCTGGAAAGCAATTACAGTAAGAAGAAACACTCTTCAAATTTTATATATGTCTTTTTAGATTATTAAGACTACAGTTGTGAATTTGCTTAAGTAGTTCTCCCATAGCTATCCTTGAATTTCATTGTAAGTAGATTTCTGATTTTTTTCGGAAGTGTACTTAATGAGAAGAATCTTTGTCTGTATCACTTATCATTATATATTTTCTTCTTCAAACAGAAAAGAAGCTTAAACTACACTATCTTTAATATTACTTTGATTTTTTATCTAGGTAAGCCAGTTATACTCTGCACGCATATATATACATTTCATCATCTGGGATCAAACCACACATTTTATGATTGTCTTCCATTTCTATCTTATTAGAACAGTAACCACATTTGTTGTCTTCATTTTGGGCTTGTGATCTTTCACTTAGAGGAAAGCTGAATTCCCTGAATAAGAAATTTGCTACAAGTAAGGTGCCTAGCTCACCCTAAAACTATGGTATCCTGAGGCCTACAACAGAAAAAGGAGGATAAAGATTCCTCTAGCATCAGTCATCAAAGTATGAAAGGCTAGCATGTGCATACATTCAAAAGATGCCTTTTGAAATAAAATTTACAGCTTGTTATTTCAGTGAAATTATATGCTAAACCCACACCCAATAGGAATCCCAGTCTACTTACTCTGAAACTCTTACGTGTCCATCATGCAATGGAAGCGTGCAGAAGTACAACTATTTGCTGCTTGTCTTTTGGGTTTTAGCAGCTAAAACATATTAAACAATCCAAATGTATCAACCTTCTCATCATTATCTTGAGCAAATAGGTCATAGAGAAAAAACTTTGCATAGACATTTCTATCTAGAATTACACCATTTGAAATCATATGGCAATCATATGGCAAAAAAAATTTCTCTTTTGCTCCCTACTCCATCAAAGAAAAAAAAAAAATTCTTTCTTGTCCTTGCTGTGAATTTTTGCTTGTCCCCAAGCTCAGGGGAAAGTAAGTTACATTAAAAAAAAGAAAAAGAAAAGGAAAAAGGAAAAAGGAAAAAAGGAAAGGGGAAAGAAAGGGAAGGGAAGGGAAGGGGAAGGGAAGGGAAGGGAAGGGAAGGGAAGGGAAGGGAAGGGAAGGGAAGGGAAGGGAAGGGAAGGGAAGGGAAGGAAGGAAGGGAAGGAAGGAAGGGAAGGGAAGGGAAGGGAAGGGAAGAATTAAATTCTACCACTGGGTTGGCAAAAAATCCAGAGTTCTTGGAAGTCATAGAGTCAGTGGAGTCAGTTGGAGCTGTTGAAACATAGTCTAATTTTGAGAGCGGCATCATTTTCATACAAGCTTGATGCTTCACATAAGGCATCACTCAGAAGTGACTCCAGGCAAAGAATTTGAGGGAACTAAGGAACAAATTCCAAGCCCACCTGCTGATTTTCAAATTCAGATCATTGTGGAAAATTTTTAAAAGCTTAAGATAAAAGAAGGATAATTTGGAGAAACAGTGTACTTGTGCTCTCAAAATTTCTCAATTAATATCAATTTCTGTTCAGCTGAATGGAAAAAAAAACAACCCTGAATTTATTCATGATTTTCCCTGCTGTACATATTTCAGTTCACAATAGGCCCAGAGATCTTCAGTAATAAATTTTTTAAAAATTAAAAAGATCTTTCGCAATTATTTTTCTTTTGTTGATTGTTTTTATCTTTTTCTTACTTTGAGTTACTGACTGTAACTCAAACTGCTAAATCACAGAGAGCTTGAACCATAAAAGTCAGTGGCAACTTTTCCATTGACATTATGTTTTGCAACATGTTTTCAGCAATTTCCACTTTTAGACTGTAAATTCTACATGAATATCACAGAGTTGGGAGCTCTTAGAATTTGCCTTGTTCAGATTTTACCTGAACATGCTGTGTCAACAAATACTGCTCTATTAACAAGAGGTGTAATCTAATGACAACTATCTCTTACATACTGATAACCCTCATCTTGCACTGAGAAAGGTTAAAGAATTCATGAAAGGCAGGAACCATTTCTAACATAAAAATGCATGGCATTGGAGGACATTTTCAGAATAGCTTTTGCAAATAGAAATCAAGGTCACTTCAAGTTTGACACTGAGTTCTGTCTACCTTTCCAAGTATATTGGGGAAACCTAATCAAATAAAAAGTAGCCTTTTTGGTAGCAGTCAGAACTCCAGCTTTGAATTGGAGGTAGGAAATACATAACTGACAAAGGGAACAGAAATATTTCAAATTGTTTGAAAAGCAACAGCAACTGCTGGATTTGAGCCAAATGGGTTTTACCCATTTTATCTGAATTGCTTTTGGCTGTTCCTAGTAACCCTGCTTTAATATGCACTTATTTTCCTGTATTACAGGACACCTAGGAACTTACATCCCTCAGACAGCTTCGACAGCAAAGTGGTTAATGTTTGAAGAATGAATCAATATTTCCTTTGCCATGACACTGGGTTCTTATTGTACAACCCTGTACAGTACTTAGCAATATTTTTTTAAGATTTAAAAAGCAAAGAGTTACAAAACCATTTGCAATTGACTTGAAATAGAAAAGATAGCACTTTTTAAATCCCATTATATAGTACACCGTATAAATTACAGAGTATTCAAATGCATAAATGCATCTGTGTAACATTTATCAAATGTAATTTTTTCATTGTTGTGAGGGTTACTTTCTCCAGAGTTTTTCTCTTTATCCTTGACACCCCCATCTCCCCTCACTATCACGTATGACAGTGCTCCAGGTCTGAGACATTGCTATTGCAGTATCGTATGTTGTTGGGGATGTGGCAGTCTGTGTAGTTAATGCCCCCATTTGGGGTATAAATGGGCTGCAGTCTGAAATCTCCTTTAAGGAGCTGATCATTATTTAAGGACACAATCTGGAAGCTGGTTTCCGTCATTTCCAGGATGGAGTTGTCCTTCTTGGTTCCTGCCTCACAGTAGTCATCTTTCCGACGGCCTCGATTGTATTTCCACTTCTGGGAGGTGTAACGCCCCTTTTTGTGCATGTGCCAGCAAAAAATGCTGAGCAGGACCACGAGCACAAATATCACTGCACCCCCAATTAAACCTGCAAGCAGAAATGGGGAGCCCAGGTTCTGAGAAGTTGTCTGCTCATGGCTGGAGGGAATGTTGCCGCCACTGTTCAAAAAGGAAGCCTTTGTTGTGGCTTCTGAACAGACAGTGTCTTCTCCAGTTCGGTAATTATTATAAGCATCCAGAGGAACCAAGCAAATCCGATAGGTGGATTTGGGCTCCAGATTTATCAAGCTTAAGTGTTGTTTCTCACCACTAACTATTTGTTCCTGAACAATTCCTCCTACCAGACTATGGCCCATTTTAACCCATGTGAGTTTATATGCCATCACAGTAAAAAGAGATATCCAGTTAACCTGGATGCAAGTATCATTCACAAAATGGATAGAGAGTTGAATTCGCTCAGATATAGGAGGTGTTACCCTTTCTCTGTCTTCCCTGTCAGGCACAGTAGGGAGTGTGACTATGATAGGAGTCAGAGGACTGTACTTAGTACTTGGGGGAGGAACTGATGAAAAGGGAACTAATGTAGTCGGCTTGGCTGTAGCTGGGACTGGGGTGATGATAAATGACATACCCGGGGTAGTGGTGGGGCATGACAGCATATTCATATTAAGCTCTCTGACTGCCATACCTCGGACCTGCTCTGGTCCCTGGCACATAAAACCCCGTACATTGATGGAAGAGGGAATAAACTTGAGCCATTCAGTGACCCACTTTATACTGCAGTCACACAACCAGGGATTATTCCTTACAGTGAGTTGCCTCAGGTTGTGGAGATCATCAAATACACCCTTTACCAACATACGAAGCTGATTGTTGGAAATATCAAGACGTTCCAGTTTGTGAAGATTTGAGAAGGCTGTAAGTGGTATATGAGTTATCTGGTTGTCTTGCAAGTAGAGCCTTAGCAGATGTGTACCTGGAAGATCAGAAGGAGGATGGGTCAGTGAATTACGCACTATAGAGAATTCCTTGAGTTTAGAGAGGTGACCAAAGGTGCCTTCAGCTATGCCTTTATTAGTAAGCAGATTGCCATCCAGAATCAGACGTTCCAAACTTGTAAGATTCTGGAAGGCCAAGTCTGAAATGACAGCAATTCGGTTTTCATCTACTCGAAGTTCTTGTAAGTCCACTGGAAGGCCTACTGGTACACTGCTTAAGTGATTCTTGGACAAGAACAGAAGCTTGAGGCTGATGGCTTCCCGGAACGCCCCATCTTCAACTCCAACAGTGGAGATGGAGTTGTCATCGAGGTGCAGTTCTTCCAGCTTCAAGAGCTGAGCAAGAGCAGCCCGAGAAATTGTCTGAATGTTGTTTTCCTGCAAGTGGAGAACCCTGACATTTTTGGGCAGGTTCATTGGGAATTCATCCAATTGGTTGCCATAAAGATAGACTGTGTGCACAGACTGGACATTGTGCAATTCTGCAGGAAATCCAGCATTATTTATTTGGTTATTATGGAGGTAGAGGACGGTTACACCCTCTGGTATCCCAAGAGGCACTGAGGTCAAGCTTCGCTCATTACAGTAGACAAAATTTCGGTCACAGCGGCACACTTTTGGACAAGCCAAAGTTTTGGAGACCTGCATGTAGAGCCCCAGGGAAAAGATAAGCCATGATTTCATGAGAACAGCCCAGTCTGAGGGCCACATTCTAGTCCAGGAACCCATTTCCAATTTAAAGAAATAAAGTATCAAAGTGTTAAAGAGCTAATAACAATAATAAAGGACAAGTAGCAAAATCTCAGATCATTAAAACTGGCTTCAGTTTATGTCCAGTGTTCAAGCAGAGATAAAGTCCTTCAGGCTAAGTATAAAATAATCATTTTACAGTTGGCGCACCTCCTACTTTTGATAAGAAAGCCACAGTCCTATTAGCCAGGGTTACAAATTTTGTTGCTTTCCTCCATGTGTGCCGAAAGAAAAAATAGCTGTGTCCTTGCAGTTGAGCAACCAGTTAATTTAAAGCTACCGAAAGCTGTCTGTGTACAAGTTGCTTGGAGTGATATTATTTCCTTTCATTGAAGTCTGTTGATATTATGCTCAGCTTTCTGAAGTCAGCAAAGTCCTCATAACAGCTATCAGCTGGATCTGGCCTGCCTGTTAAATAAAAGAAGAAAAAAAATGAATACCATGAAATGTTTAATAGGGAAGATCAAGCACTTTGAAAGACTATTCTAAGGCTGTGCTCTTTACAGCCTTCTGTTAAAAAAAAAAAAAAAGGTACTAATATTAAACATTAGCTTACTATTACTATTAAATGGTCTTGAAATAGTTTGATGCAAAGTCACTGCAATGATTGAAAGACTTTCAGTGACTTCAGTGAAGGTTAGAACTATCACTTCTGCTTGCATAGTGTATCTCCAGTCTTTGTCTTCTCACAGAATTTAAAATGCTAAAATGTATAGATTTTTCTTTTTTTGTCTTAACTCTTTTTTTATTTTACAGAACTCCAATGAGCCCTATTCATTGATATTTGACAGACTAGACTCTAGACCATACTACTTAAACACACTCTGCATTTTTTCATTTCCTATCAGAATCTGAAACGTTCTGCTTCCATTTCCATAATGCCCTTACGTATTTTCTCATTCAGCTTTAATGTACACTGCCAGATTATTGCACCTCACTACAGTTAATTAGCTATGTATGAGGGGAGTCTTCTGAAAAATATGGTAATCTACAAGTAGAAGATACTCTGCTGTAAGGCATATATTTGTTAAAGCTATCATCTTGATATTGTTACCTATGTAAAATGCGCTGTCAACAGACTTCAGAATTAGCATTCCACTAAATGAAACTGGCTCACATCTGCTCAGTTATTGTTTTAGGATATCAGCTCAGAAAACAACAGTTTTCCTAAAGAACACCTTTTTTGAAACCATAAAAGTTAGATACTTCCTTTAATTCTACTACATAGTAGTTGGTGAATGGCTTAATAAATTAAAAAAAAAAGTGTTAGTTCTCGTGTAGATGTTTATATTTTCAGCTTTTAAGAATACTTATACTGTAGATCTTCGCAGATATTATTTGTCATTCATATCTCTTACTAAAAATTTCAACAATTTAAAGCATGAAAAGGAAGATACTGCATTACGTGCTATAGTAAAACATTCCTTGTCTTACTATATATATAAATATATATAACTATGTATAAAATTATGAAATATAAGAAATTTATTTTATAACCCAAAATAGAGGATATAAATAAGCGTTGTAGATCTCAGTGTCTTCTATTGCAATTACCTGAACAAAATAATTTCCCAGATTTTTTGATCAAACTCAAAGTTCATTCACTGTGATTTAAGTTGAACAGAAATAATCTTTAAAATTTATTTTTCCTTTATTTAAACAGACTAAGCATCATCTATTGTTTTTTCAGTAGTGCAAGAAATGTAATTTAGGAATACACGAAAGCTTTGTTTCTGTTACAGTTGTACAGTTTATAACATATCTCAAATACTACATGAGACTGTAAGTGCAGAAAATCTCTTTAGGAGTCAAAATCTTATAGCCCTGCAATCTTGCATTGGTAGATTACTGTACTTATTTGGAATATCATTAGATATCAGATTTATGTCTGGTACAGATGGAGATAAAAACTGAGGCGCTGAAAAGTCCTCTACTTCACCATTATGTCTATGTCTAGTAAATGTACCATAATGCATGGTGTCCTTTTCTTGAAATGGTAAGATTATCTACACCACTATTCAAAGATTTATCTCTCATAGGCATATTTTGGTGAATCACAGAATCACAGAATTGTAGGGGTTGGAAGGGACCTCCAGAGATCAAGTCCAAGCCCCCTGCCAAAGCAGGTACCCTACTGAAGAGTGTTTTCTTTTTTTTTTTAGTGAAGAGTGTTTTCTTTTTAATCACATAAGAACTTGTGATTCTGAAGCAGGATTACATCCTAATGTGATCCTAGGTGTGACAGTTTATCTGTCTCTAATATGTCCTGTCTCCCATTTGCTCATACTGCTCTGATCTGTCCTGACATTGTCTTTCCAAAATAAGAAAGAATGTGCAGAAGAGCCTCCTCTGAGATGCGTGGGATTGCACAGAATAATAATGGTTCTCACTCCCTTTCTGTCATCAGAGACTATTTGCACCTCCCACAAGAATCAATACATTATATTTAGTTTTGTTTTGATCACAAATATGATTGTTGAATAGGCTTTTCTGACACTAGCTATGATAGGAAGCCGAGTTGAGGGCATGCAGCCACAGTCAGCTGCAGCTCCTGATACGCTGGGGATCTCCTGAGGTGAGAATATTGTATTAATATGTGCCTATACATTCACCTTACTCTAGGACTCTGCCTAAAGTGCCTCTCTGCTTGGTAAATGTGGCTTCTAAATAAAATATTTCAGTAAAAATTTTAGTAAATTGGGTCAAATCATGCAGTGCTTTCCATCATATATTAAAAGAATTTTGACTGGATGGTCACTTAACAACAGCAGCACTTTGGAAGGTGACACTCTGGAATTCCCCTCCTTTTTATGGTTACAGTGATTTTGCACTCAGAAATCTTTTAAAATTCTGCTTCCCTTACACTACTGTTGCTGGTTGACTACACTACTGGTGTTGGGATTTGGACTAGATGACCTTTAAAGGTCCCTTCCAACTCTATGGACTCTATAATTCTATGATCTGTGTGACACTCAGCTGAACATGACCAGCAGTGTGTCCAGATAGGCCAAGAAGGCCAATGGCATCCTAACATGTATCAGAAATAGTGTAGCAAGCAGGACCAGCAGGACCAGGGAGGTGATCATCCCCCTATACTCACCTGCACCTCAAGTAGTGCATTCAGTTTTGGGTCCCTCACCACAAGAAATACATGGATTTATGAACGATATTGGTGGTAGGTGAATGTTTGGACTACATGAACTTAGTGGTCTTTTCCAACCTCAGTGATTCTATAATTCTGTGAAAGAGTCCTTTTATTAATGCCAGTATCCCAAATTCCAACTAGCATACTGGTAACTAGTATGCTGAGACAATGAAACTCACAGTACAGAAAATATGCAGTCACTCAGGCAGCTACTGTTGATTGTATTAAGCAAGAGCACAAGGACAAATCTAATAAGATATATGACTTCAGAGTTGACTGTGGTGTAACAGAGGGAAGCAGTAAGGAAGAAAATATACAAGTGAATGTGTTTAAATAAATTATTTTGGAAAGGCTTTACCTCAGTATTCTTCCACAACTATTTAATAATAATTCATAGAGGTTGTAACAGTTGCAAGAGCAGAATATTTCAGCTGATCTCAAGCAAATTGAGTTATGTCCCTGCATTAGAATTTTCCATTCCAATGATGTAAAAAAATATCAGATTTGAGCAACATTCTTGATTTGAAAATGAAATTCCTGGAAGGAAAAACATCTAAGGCAAATTCCAGAAGGCTGGAAAAGTTGTCTTTGGCTAATCATCAACACTGAGAGCAGGTAAAATAATTTTGCTTTCTCCCGATCTCTGTAATGTTGGCTTTCTGAAGCAAAATCTGTATTTTCAGTATTCTTAGAAGATCTTAACTGAGTCTGTCCATAAATGAACTGGTTATTTGCAGAGGCAGAGTTAGGGAAGTAGATTAAATTAAAGTCAGAAACTGTAAATTGTTAATAGCTTGTTTAATGTGAAGACAGCAAATTCTAAAAATCAAGCTGGGAAGAGAGGATAAGGGTAAAAGAATAAATTGCGGTTAACATTTTATTTTTTTAAATCAACAAGCAGTAATAACACATCTGCTCGTCATCATCTTGATTTTTTTTTTTTTTCCCATTTCTTTATTGTGTACACTCAATGTCTATTATTTCCCACTGCATCCTCCGTGGAGCACAAGACACATCTTCAAAGTTTCTAGGACATTTTCTGTCTTAATGCAACCAGGATATTAAATCCTGTTAGGATTTAAGGAAGGAAATACAGAAGTTGAGTGAGGCATACTGAAATAGATTAGAGCGTACGTACTCATTTTACCACTTTTAGGTGGCCATGCCTGAAAATTTGGTTAATGGCCTGAGTACCTGACTTCAATGAAAATGTTCCTTTTTACATCTTAGAAGTTTTTGAGGAATGCTTTTATCTCATTGTCTTCTCAAACCGGCTTTATTTTAATTTTCTTTTGGCATAATTAATATCTACCTTTAAGTGTTGGATAAAAATTTCAAATTTGATTTTTTCAAGACTGAAACTGAACTTCTGTTTTCACATATTTTGATTAAAGTTATTAAAAAGGCTGAAACATCTGGCTGGAAGTTGTAACGGTGAAGGTTTTTTAAGTCTCACCTTCACTGCTGAGGAGCATCCACACAATTTCAAGCTTCAGTCATCCTGCTTTGCATAGGCCATGCAATTTAGCTTCAATAAATATTTGTGTTTCAATAATTAAAATATATTACTGAAAATGCTACCAAGTTACAAACTTGTAATACGTAGGAATAAAACCTAACATCTCACTAGCAGGTATTTTATAGATCTCTTTCCTATCTTGCTCACCAGCACTACTTCAATGGCTGGGTCTACAGTGTCCAAAAAATCTTCCAAATGGCCAAAGGGCAACCTTCATCACTTTTCATGCTGCAGACCTCCAAGCATGCAGTCTCAGATGCAGTAGTCAAATCTCTGTGGCTGCCTCAGAATCTTCTGAGGTTCAGGGACGAGTAAACAAGCACAGGAATCAAGGAGGAAGAATAGCTTGTGGAATATAATCTGCATATATATACTTACTGTCCTGCGTTACAAACGCAGGAATTTTGCTGTGTTCCTGAAACAAAGTAGTCTGCATGTTGTACAGAAAGGCTATTAATTTTTTAGAAGGAGTAAAAAATAACAATGTTAACTACTCCATCCTTCAAGGAATTCTAAAAATAATTAAAAGCAGTTCCTGGGGACCTGGATATATATATTTTTTAATAATCTAACCACATAGGATCGTTTTTCCTAGCAGCTTATCCATTTATCTGAACCTGAATGCTATAAATTTAAAAAAAAAAAAAAAAAAAAAAGAAGCCAAACTTGACTATCAAAAATTAACATAAATCAGGACAAAGTAAAACCAAAACCAGATAGTCTATCCTTTTCACTACTACCAGACTGTTAATACTATTCAACACAAAACAATTTGGCATAAATTTTCTTTGCTTTTCCACAGACCAATATCAAAATTAAGTCATTATCTTACTCTGCATAATTACCTTACACAATAAGTTCAAGGCTATTATGTCTGGAATCAAATGACACCCAGAAAACAAATATAATTCCATTTCTCTGGAACCCGGCACTTAAGAAAGATGTTCTGTATTTCTATCACTTGATAATAAAGATAACTGCATAATAATACCTGATAAATCTCTTTTTTTTCCTATATAAGTAGAGTTCACATCTATACATGAATGAACAGTATACTTTTTTACTGAGTAGGAGCCAGAAGTGCAGGTTTACTGTGTATGATTCTCTATGAGTTACTTGGTTTTGAAAATCCTTAATATCAACCTATAATCTTTGCATCACAGGCACAGAGAAAATGGCATTATTTCTTGAGAAACTAAATTGCTTTTATGAGAAACCTTTTTTCATGCTTGCTGCTGTGGCTGCTTCATATTTAGAAGTGTGCATAATGTAAGAAGAAGAGGTAAGGAGGAAGAAAAAGAGGTGAAGGTCAAGACAAGAAATCCTCCCTGGTGCTCTCTTCTCCTTAAGTTAATACTGATATCAGGATGGTGTCAGTAGCCAGTACTGGAAAGAAAAAAGTGTCTCTGCACAGAGTTAAAAACACAGTGAAGTCCATATGGACAGATTTTGGCAGAGGAAGTCATTATTACCTTTGCAGTATTGTCATAAGAATGATTCAGCAAACATACTCAATGAGCTCTTCCCTTGTATTCTTCTCTACCTTGATCAGGGCATTTCTGTTTTTGCTTCCCATTTTGCTTTTACAGCATCTTTCAGAATCTCAGATCAAGCAGTCTTCTGGAGGCAAGTAAAGTGAACTTGGATCTGACTAAGCAGAGACAGGAGAAAGTTTAGAAAGTGGATCATATTGCAGCAATGGCAGTAAAGACCTTTCTCTCTCTCTCACTCCTCTAAGTCTCTCTTTCCAGCAATATTTCTGCAAATTATTAAGCAGATGTATTTTCCAGAAGGATGCAGGCTTCAAGAAGTTATTATTTGAAAGGCATGACATTATGAGCAACAAAAGCTTTGCATTTAGAAATGTGAGTCAAATAATGATTCTCGCCAGTCAACAGGAATCTGACAGACCCCAATTCCTGTTTTCCAGGAAGAAAAGCTAAGCCAGTAGAATACTCTATCTCTGTTCATTCATTCATTCATTCATTTAAAATATATATATATATATATAATTATATATATAAAACTTTTTTCCCACCTACTTTATCCATTCCCACCTCCAAGTAATACAACTTCACTAACAGAAATCTGACTAGATTGTTAGATTGACAGTCTCTCTGCTGCATGACTGATATTCATTTGATCTCTATAGAATTCTGGGAAAATTATTATTTATGTGATCTATTAGTGTGCATTGTTCCAAGTAAGAATTTTATTTCCTTTATAGTTCAGGCTTGTTCTTTGCCTGAAAGTACTACAGAGTGCAGTTGTTGCACAGAAATGAGGAGGTCAAAATACAGAGCAAGCTACTGGACCACCTGGAGTGGTCACTATATATCTGGAAGGAAAACTGAAGTAGCTTCAAGAACAATAATCTAATGGTTTCAAGTCAAGGCTGCCCTTCATCCCATCAGACACTTTGCTTTGCCAAATATCTGACGCAATTTAATGGACTTGTCCATAAGTGGATACTGAGGTGCGTAAGTTCAGACACAGAGATTGCTGCCTGCCTAGACTAATGTATTTTTGTTCCTGCGTTTAATTCACTAGTTATTTATTTGTGAGAGAAGAACATTATTCACAAAATTTGATGTTGTGTAACTTCATCAAGACTGTATCGCCTCTGACAATTAATTAAATAACAGCTACTACAGACTCCGAGCCCTGAAACATCCATATTTCCATTCAGAAAGAAAAAATTCATCTCTGCTCGTGTGAACAGATGCCCTATAGATCAGTGCAATCTTTTTCATAGTGAATGAAATCAGAGTATACTACTATATTTGGAAATAATAATAAAAAATTCAGAAATTAAATGCTATAGAACATCTAATAGCAAATATCAAAGAGAGTACACTTCCTATTGCAAGAGGACATTGTGATGCTATCCACTCAAATTTATCTTTCAGTTTGTTGTACCACCTAGTCTAATCTGAATGTCTGTCTGTATGGATTAATCTTACACAGACTTTTGCTATTAAATGTTTCAGCTTCTGGCAGAACCAGAAGGGGAGTTCTAGAAATGGAAAACTGCCTCTTGAGTTCTGAATTCTAATGTAAGAATAATCAAAAACAGTTATTTCAGCCAGTTGTAAATACCAGAGGAAAAGTTAATGAAGACTCAAATGGATTATCAAAACAAAAATCTTTGCCATCACAGGCATGTAGGACTTCATCATAGAACATAAGGGAGAAAGAAATATGCAGAACTCCAGCTTTTTAACTACTATAAGATTTTGAGTTTTTTAGGACATGAAGGTTGCCTAAAAGTCACTGATAACCTAAACATATGCTTAGGAGGAAATATCTGTGCATTCATTATAAAATAGCTGCTTGTTGAAAATTTAATACCGATGATAACTATTATGATACTTCAACTCTAGTGGGCAAAGAGGAACATATGATTACCTCCAGGTCTCACATTAAATGAAATTTTGCACCTATTAGCAAAGCGCTATTGATGTCTTTATTAACCTTCCCCCCAAGGTCTAGTCTAATTTTTCACCAGTCTAATGCTGCTCTGTTCAAAACTTGACAAATCTGTTAAAAAGTTAGAACAACTGATTTACTATGATGGAGAATTAATTCCTTAGTCTTCATCTCCAAAGACCTGATCTCATATCTTTGGTGAAATAGTTTTGATGAATCTCATCTAGTACTTCATAAACTCAGCAATGTATTATGTGATGATATAAAGCTGGATTGAGAAAGTTGAAAATGGCAGATGAAAAGAATCTTACATGAAGAACTATCTGGAACATTTCAACAAAATGCATTTTCATTAAAATATATGATTTCACTGAAACCCAGCATGTTTCATGGAGATTTGTCAGTTTTGATTACATTTTCAATAAGAAATGCGTCTGAGGTCCAGTGCTTTCTGATCACTTGTGACCAGAGTGAGAGAGGGGGAAAAAAAGTGAGGAAGAGTAAACATTTGACCTTTATACAAAAAGGTAAGCTTTGACAAAAATTCATTTCAAGAAAGCATTCATAAAGTACATTTAAAACCATGAAAGCTGCGGAATTATCTGCCTCTAGACAGCTTTACTTGGCATGGTCAAGGGAAAAGAAAGAAACTGCTTGTTTGCTTTCTTGATCCTTTTCCAGAGGACTTACAGCTTCCTGTGAGAAAAACATTTTTTTTAACGTATGTTAAAAAAATAACAACAGCAAAACCTCTAATAATACAAAACTAATTTTAAGTAATTCCTCTTTTGTAACACAAACATTCCGTACTGTGTTTAGCATAATGCATTTTGTAGTAAGAAAAAATGAAGGCAACCTGCTGTTTCTTTGCAAGCAAATTGGTCTCTACCTATAAATTATTCTACACTGTGAAGCAAGAAGTTTGCTTTTATCTAAAGGTATGTGGTCAGCCTGGCAAAACGTTTTTGGATAATTTGAAAAAGCTGCTTTTAGTGACCTAAGTTTTAAACATTGCTTCTGTGGATATAACACGTTGACACATTTTACATGCATTGCATGGTGCTACATCAGTGATGAGATTGTGTGTGGTGTTACATTACCTTGTGGGTACTATTCACTTAATCTTAGGAAAATGAGCATGGGCTGCCATATCTTATGATCTGCCCCTAACCCCCTATGTTCCCTAATATAAATAAAGATGAAAGTGTTGTATGTACATCCTTCCAACAAAATCAGGAGATTTCTCCTTCCATTTCCCATTGCTTTGCATGCTACTTGCATTCACAGTACTAAGAAGTACTCCATAAACACTGCTAAGGAGCTATTAAAAATAATAAAGTTGCTTGCATGCTAATTGCCTCTGAATACTGAAGAGAACCTGTCATGCGTATGGTGTAGCCATTTAACCACTGAATGTACCCCTGAACAAAAGACTGTCCCCAGTTAGAGAGCAGATCTTGCTCACAGGACACAGCCCATGTAATACGCAAACAGCAGCTTATTAAACAAAATTTTAAACCATTGCCATCAGATAGCTAGTTAATAGGAAAAGGAAAAAAATATTAAAACAATGAATAAAGAACATACAGTTAAGCCTCTGAAATAGCTATTCAGCTAAATAGCTGAAATATCCATCAACTATACATTGTCTTAGCATAGACAGTGCCTGACAAGGGACTGGGGATCTGGGATTGTTATCTTCTTTCAGCAACCCAATTTTCTGCATGCTAAAGTGAAGCAAGAACAATATTCTCACTATTCCAAGAATGTCTCTAGAGCACTTCCTATAAGAAACACACTGTGCTTTTACATATAATCAGAATTAAAAATAAATATAAAAATTCAGCAATACAAATCAGTATAGTTATACCAGTAGCTATTTTCTAGCAGTATAAAAGTACCCAGCATGCAGTGGCATCTTCTTAAAATCCACTGTTTACCTAGGCACTGGTAAAAGTAATGATTTACATTAGAGTACAGAGAGAAAGAAAGACAGAAGCATTAGAACAAAAGAGTTTATCAAGGAATCAGTCCACTTAAAAATTATCTTTTTCTTTTTTGGGGGGGGGTCATTAGTTTTTTTTTCTTTCTTTCATTCAGATTTCTGTTAGTACTGTATGACGCTCCCTGTTTTCAGTGAGAGGGCCCTATTTTCCATTTCAGTATTGCTGGCTGAGCATATATTCTAAGGTAAACATATGAGACATAGAAGGACAAAGAAAATATAATAGGTGGTTGAATAAAATAATTCAGTGCATTGAGGCTGTTATTACAAATCTTGATTCTAACAGAGAGCAGATATTTTTTGGCACTTTTTTCTGGTTTGGTTCTCCTTTAGTGAAAGCATATAACACTACATTTCTGAGGCAGTCATTAAGTTTTCCCATTTAACATGAAAGTTAGTTGAGAAAGAGAGGCTGAAATGAACTGTACAGAATGAAACACAGGGCAGCTTGAGTTTTATGTAAAAATATAAATAAGTGTAAGCTCAAAACAGTAAATAGACATTTCTCACTCAATGATTCCGAGTCTTTGAATTAAAACCAGGAGATCATGAGATCATTAAGGGATAACAAAATAACAAATAAAGGCAATGTCAGGCAGCAAGAGCATTGCTCCTGCAGGATGAAGAACAAATTACATGTTTAAACACTGGTTGCAGCAGTTTACATCATCCAAGGAACTATTAGCTGCCCTTAATTTCTAACAGCAGTTCAGTTCCTTTGGAAGAAAAGGCAGAAATGATGTTTACATCTGCAGATGTGAATAAAGTCATTTCTCAATCTTCCTCCTGCTATACTCCTTGAAGGAGCAGAGATGCACAAAGACAAAGCAGAGCTGTGTAGACATCTTATTTCCAGAATCTGGAAACGTGCTCTTCCAGCTGGTTATTTTCTGTCTCACCATGATGATTGCAGAACAAAATATTCAGTGTGAATAGTTTTACACACTATACATCATCACAAGTCCTCTAACCATGCAGAGAGGAAACAGGATAAAGACCAGTAAGCAACTAATTTTCTCCAGAATGTACTGAATAATCAGAAAGATCTGCCATTTATATGTGGTTTTGAAGTAGCAGCTCATCGTAGAATAAACCCTGCTATGCTGTGCTAATTTTTCTGTCATTCTATTTTCCTAATAGATGCTCTACGAACTTTCAAAGCATGTTTTTTTCATGTTTTTAAACATGAAAAGTTCTCCTGGTGTTATGTTACTTAGGAAGTTTAAAGCTTGCATGTTGAAGGAATCCTGAGAAAGTTAGAAGAAAGCACTGAAAGCCATTCAGCTTTGTTTTTCCACTTCTCCCCTTTGCCTTTGAGGTCTGTATGCAGTTGGACCAGTGAGATAAAAGCTTTCAACAGACCTTGAAAATGACACCTACCAGCAGAAGAGCACATAGAAGAGTCCTCTCCCATTAATGCTCTTCAGTGGGTGATCTTTAGCTTTGTGCAGCCAACAAAGAGACTTATGCACTACTTAAACTCTCTTAATAGCTTTTAAGTGGGTCCAAAGAGGTACAGAAGCCTAGAGCTGGCCTTCAGCCCAAAAGCAAATTCCGTATGACAGGTGCCAAAGCACTTCAGGCAAACAGACTCCTTATCAATGTCTCCTTGTGCTACTACTGTTCAGCATAGTCATTATTGCAAGTTATCACAGAAATATCATTATCAGTATTTTGAGCTTACACAAAACTAGACATGTCAAACAAGTCCAGGAAGGGACTCAAGGAAGAGCCAGAAGGACAAAGTGGGGGGAAAAAAAAGAAAAAAAGAAAAAAACTAAAAAAAAAAAGGAGATATACTTTTAAGCTATTCTATATGCAGCAAAATATGCATGTTCAAAATACAATTATTGTTGTATTCAGTCTGCAGAACACTCTATCTATTCAGGTCACTGCATGAATCAAATAAGAAGACACTTATATTTGCTGTGTAGATCTCTAGGTACTTTCAATGGACCTCATATGAAGATATGCTAAGAGATTTGGGAGTTTGCTGATTATTTTTCTTGGACAAAAGCTGAGATAGGAATCTTCTTATACGTGGGAAATTTAGGATCCTTACCTATTTCTACACCAAAATTTTATATACTGGAGGCATAGTTTTGCCAATTTTGCCTTGTTTTGATAATGAGGAATACATTTATTGAAGCCCACTGATGAAGGGTATAAAACCAGCAAAAGTTCTAAATCCAGTACCTGGTATTCTCAGCACTTTTACTTCTGACATTCTGTTATGACTTCCACACAAACCTTTTGCATAAGGAGCTATTAAATAAGGGAAGTGAAAAGCAAATCAGCTGTGATGGCCAAGGAATAATCCTACCGTTCAGACACATAACAGCAGACATCAGGTTCTCATTTCTTTTCATACTGAATATATACTTGCAGAAGGATAACTATGAAGCAGATGAGGAATCAAAACAAAATAAAACAAAATAAGCATAATAAACAAAATAAAGCATAATAATAATAATAATAACAATAATATAAACTAGAGTCTTATAAGCAGTCTGGAATAAGGATTCAGAGAACTGGAGTGGCCACAGATACTGCTTTGATTACTCAAATCTCTCTATTCCACCTCTATCTTTGGGAAACTTCATCTGTGTGTTGTTATGCAGGAGGTACAGCCTAACTGTTGTGCACACATACACATCCTACTTCAGATTAGATTTGACAGAAATTTATCAGGCACCCCACTCCAGACTTACCTAGACCTCTCTGACCCATTATAGTAAATAGCTATCTTTAATTCAAATAGTGGTGCAAAAGTAATGAAAGACAAAAACATGAAAGTTACAACTATTCCAGCGGATAACTGACTTGCTGATTCTTAAGAGTCAGCCCAGAGCAGTGAAGTTTGTTTACTATATAACATTATTTTAGAAATCCTTTCCCTGCTAGCTCAATCAAAATGAACTGCATTTCCTAATACCTTATATCCTGAGAGATAGTGCCACTATCCAAAGAGAGGCTTAAACTAACTCACCCTGGCAGCAATTATCTTCAAGGCTTTTGAGCCTCTTGGGAGATACTGCCCTTCTCTGTTCCAGTGAAGCAGAAAACTATCTTGTATCCAAAGGAAAAAAAAGTGTTTCCACATTCACTGCAAATATTTTAAGCATTATCTTCCTCCCCCCAAAAAGAATGTATTTTACTCAAATCTTCTGTGTAAAGTTTATAAAAAAAGGGGAAGACTTGCCAAAGCAATGGTGTTCATTATTTTTACTAACCACCAAATAATTTCGAAGCACAGATAAGGACTGACTAATCATTCAGTGTTTAAATACATTTATTGTGACTGTTCTGGTCACTTTCTGAATTCACTTCCCACAAATTACTGAGCTACACTGTGATGAAATCATTTTAAGATGACTTGCATAGGCACCTTTTGCAAATTATCTGAAAATTCATAGGCACCAGTGTTCAGCTGAGAAGCATCTAACTCACACTGCCCAACAGCAAGCAATGAATTAGGAAAATTCCTGTATGAAAATAATGTTTTCAATGCCAAGAGTCACTGCAATTCATTGAAATTAGTAAGATATCCATTTAAAACAGAGAAACCAAAGTACTTCCTTATACAACACATGGCAAACTTAAATTAGGCCTGTAATAACAGACCTATGTGGCAGGTTGAAATATGAATTCATTAATTTCATGGACATCATGTTTTTAACCAGGTTCTCTTAAAGAGAGTGGGTGAGAATGTATTTTCTAACATGCTGCACTCTGTTGTTCTGTTCACTGCTGATAGTGTGCTAAGTATGGCAAAAAGCGGCTCCAACAATTTCTTGTCAATTCTAGAGACAAAGTATTGAGCTGGCTAGACCGCTAGTTTGTCTCAGTTATGAATTTCTTGTTACAGTTAGGAATTCCTTGTTTTAGTGAGTCACACTTTATAGTCAGAACTAGAAGGTGAGAGGAAAGGTAAAAGGAAAATGGTGTTTTTTACTGCCTTTGTGGTAAAGAAGTAGGATCTAATGCTTGCTCATAAAGTTTGAGGATGATACCGAGCTGATAGGTTCAACTGACAACATAGAAAGAAGAGATGCCATTCAGAGTGACCTCGACATGCTCAGAAAGTAAGCACATGAGAACTTACCAAGGTTCAACAGGGCCAAGTATAAGGTGCTGCACTTGGGTTGGGGCAATCCCAGGTCTCCCTCAGACTGGGAGAAGAACTCCTTGAGAAAAGCCTTGCAGAGAAAGATTTGTGGATACCGGTGGACAAAAAGATAGACATGAGTCAGCAGTATGCACTTGCAGCCCAGAAGGCCAACAGCATCCTGGATTGAATCAGGAGGGATGACCAATAGGGAGAGGCAGAGGACTATCACCCTGTTCTCATGAGGCCCAATCTTGAGTAATGCATTGAGGTCAGGAATCCCCAGAACAAGAAATATGCAGAGCTGTTGGAGCAGGTCCGGAGAAGGGTCACAGAGATGATCAGAGAGCTAGAGTACCTCTCCTCTGAAGACAAGCAGATAGAGCTGAGCTTGTTTAGCTTGGAGAAGAGAAGGCTCCAGGGAAATCTCACTGATGCCTGCCAGTACTTGAAAGGAGCTTACAATCAGGAGGGAGACCAACTTTTAATATGGACAAATAGTGATAACACATGGAAAAATGGCTTTAAACTAAAGGAGGGGAGATTTAAGTTAGATGTTAGGAAGAAATGCTTTGCTCAGAGAGTAATGAGGCACAGGCTGCCCAGAGAAGTAGTGAATGCTCCATCCCCAGAGGTGTTCAAGGTCAGCCTAGATGGGACTCTGGGCAGCCTGATCTAGTGCCTGATTTAATGGCTGGCACATCTGCATACAGCAGAGGGTTTGGAACTAGCTGATCTTTAAGGCGTCTTCCAAGACAAGACATTCTATGATTCTATGATGTATATTGAAATGAAATTCTATGAAATGTAACATACATAGACCTGCCCATTTACACTTGCAGAGTATTCAAGTCAGAAATGAAATAGTAGTAATATTTTGTAATTTATTTGTTATCTTAAAAGTCATCAGTGCAGATCAGATTCTGCATTTTGAACTTCTGGATAGCTGCTAATAAGCACAAGTAAAATATTAAATCAAAAATTATCAAACAATATCATCTATTAGCATTTGTTGTTTACTCCTAAGCATTCCAAATGCAACAAAAATAAAAAGGAAGAGTTCAGTTTCTTTTCTGCTTCTGAAGCTATGAGTTTTCAAAGTGAGGACAAAAATGAAATGGTAAAATACTGATGCATAAATACGCTGTTAGTGTTACAATAAGTTCTAGTTCCCTAAACAGCAATGTCCTGCTTTAGCTTTAGAAGACAGGGAAATTTGTATAGTGAAGTACTGACCACAGAGGGAACTGAAACATATAATCATGTTTTGGATTCTTCTCTTTGAACCTTTTCTGTAGAGAATAACCCAAGCCACAGTGTCTGTATATAGAATTGCACTGCCTTGAAGACCAGAACGGTTTGAATATAGAGTTTCAACCTGAACACATTTGTAATTTTTATTTCTCTAGGCTTTACAGAAACATCATCTTAAAAGAAGAAATCCTTCTATTTGTATTCTTTGAATGACATAGATGGGATCTTTCTTCTCCATTTCCTTCCCAAACTTTGGTGAAAAAGGTCATTGGACCCATTTCACCAGCTGCTATAAAAAGTCTTTTTTTTTTTTTTTTTTTTTTTGGACTGCTGGGAAGGCAGAGGCTTTTGTAAGAAAGGTTTGCTCACTAGCTCACTTCACCTCTTTTGAGGTACAGTGTCTTAAAAGAGCTTCATCTTTCACTAGCCTATGGAATCCATAATTTTGATGGTGTTTCATTATGAAGAAAGTTTAGCAAAACTGTTAGCTCTTTCTGAATTTAATACTTCTATGAAGAACAACACTAAACAAAACAATGCCAAAACAGAACAAATACAGTGATTTAAATAAACAAAAGCAGAGGAAATTCAAACCTTTGCTTCTTCTGATTCTTTCAATTTCACTCCAACTGCTAATGATTCTGTAGCACCCTCCCTCACAAATCCCTTTTTCTTTCTGGTGGATGAGCCTTCCACTAATCTCTGCCATTTTTAGCCTAATAATAACAATCATGATTTTTGAAGTCTATTCTTTATAGACACTTTTATTTTTCTGTTTGAATACACTGCACTAAATAAAATAAATTCTTGATTCTCTCTTGACAGCTATGGTACTGGCCTTCAGTAAATGCTTGCCAACACCAAACAAGCTAATTTTCTCCTTCCTTAAAAAACGCAGTTACAAACTTGTAATCACAAGTGAGAATTTCCTTTCTCTGTTGTATTTGCAGTCTCTCTCACGGAGTCAGCTTAACTTTTGCTTCAGCTGCTGCAGGACACAGTGATTGTAATCTTACAGTGTTAACATGGCCATGAAGGTTCTATTGCTAGAGGATAATTGCATCCTATAAGCTGGTAGGCACAGTCATACTTGTCGTTTTATACACCATTATTCACCTTCTGATTGCTCTTTCTAATCCAGACTTAATCAGTAGTGTCCAGCCATCAGGTCTTAAAATAGATGATCAGTGCAATGGAAAATGAAGTAGTAACTTAAAGCTATTCCTTAGAGGAAGTAGTCTGAAATGCTGTGAATAGGAAGCAGTTTTGTGTAAGTCAGTCATACTTCTGCCTGATACCAACACCAAAGCCTGATTGATCACTGAGCCAGGAGCAACAGAGTAGATCTCTACAAGGTGCACTTGGAGAGATAAGTGTTAAATACTGATAGAAAATTTAAAAAAAAAACAACTATGCTGTTCAGGATTCCTTTAGATACTATTTTTTCTGTAACAAGCTCTTTGGGTGACAATCACCTCAATGGCATAAGAAGATGAAGACAGCACTAAAAGTACATCCTGCTAATGTACAGCAAGTAGTATACTATCATACCTAGAGGAGCTCTAAATGTGTTATTTAATTGATGAACTTTTTTTTTTCTTTTTTTTTTTTTTTTCTGAGAAATACTATGGTGGCCTGGATGAACAGCCTTTAGCATTTACACTTGCAAGCACTATTCACATCCCTCTAATCACAAAGTGAATCTTAAGGAGGGAAAGCTCAAGTTCTTTTGAACTCACAAGATTCCAGTAGATGTCCCCATAAAAGAAACACTAAGTAACCTAAGGTTCACAATAAAATCAGGGCAGGAAAATTTGCAACTTGTAACCTATGATCAGGCATATAACCAGAGAATCTGTTTCTTAAACTCAGTGTGAGTTATATTTATTCAAGCATTACTTTATCAAGTAAATAGGACTGATTAATCCAATTATCCCACTTGGCCTCCACTTAATTTAAGATAACTCCATCTTTCCTAAGCACAACAGAATGTAAAAGGAAGACAAGCGCCTAAAAAAGAAACAACATTCTCTATCAGGCTGTGTGGATAGGCTGTCCCAGATATCTCACTACAAAGGAGATAAAAATGAACAAGGTAAAGTGTCTTGTGTGGCTTCTGTTCAATTAGGAAAGAACCAGCTTTATGGCAGTACCACAAGATTTATTGAGCCATTGTCTGGATAGAAAGAACGACAATTTTATTTTTAATTCTCTGATACTTAAAAACAACAACAACAACAACAAAACAACAACAACAACAAAAACCTTGTCCATTTTTGGATTTGTCCTAATAGGGAATCAAATGGTGAGACCTCATGACCTTTGTGAAGATATTTATCAATAATATAAGATACAGTAAACTATAGTCACCTCAGTTCTCAGTTGCAAATATAAGGTTGAGACTAGAGAGCTCTGCTCTGGAGCTACAGTCCTGACCATGTTGCTGCCCAGATGTTTATCAGCAGTCAGTGGGCTAATTCCCTCATTAGTTTGTGTGGATGGGAACATAGAATTGGGACTGACCTCCTTAGCAGCCATGGTAGAATCACAGAATCACCAAGGTTGGAGAAGACATCCATGTCCAACTGTAACCAGGAGCTGATGTATAGTTTGTTCTTCCTCATGTGAATTTTTGCATGGCCCTTTCCCTTTTCTCCTGTGAGTTCAGACTTTGGGCTTTAGCTGCTTTTGGTCCCAGGGATAACCAAAAATCCCATAAGAAATCTCAGCATGACAAGCATTATTGAACTCCATCTGGAATTCAAACAACATTTTCTTCAGTTCAGGTTGAGAATCATGGCTGCGCATCTTGGGTTCAGCTGTGGACTGCATAAAGTGCTGTGGCAGAATACAGGAACTACCAAAAACCTTTAGCTTCTTTACAGAAAAGTGTTCTGGCAGAGATAATACCAAAAGCTGCTGGATTTTTCTAAGAAATTCAGGATAAAACACAGTATATGTGATGTAAGGCTAAAGGCTTTAGACTTACACAAGTGTGTACACTAGCTGTACTGGAAGCTTCTTTTAGGAGGCTTTCCCACACCCTTATAGAAGTCAAGAATGAAGACAAATCGAAGTATATCTTAAAGCTTGCTTGGCCACTTTGATTGATATTTTGACTTTTTAAAAAGGCAGTGCTAGATCTCCTTTGGAGTTGAATTAAGTCACTGAAGGGTTGAAAAGAGAGACAGAAACACCAGTAAAATTAAAAGTTACAAGTTCCCGTCCCTTCATCTGCATTTAATCAATGAAACCACATGTTCTTTCTGCTTAGACATCCAGCTTTGAAGACAGAGCCCTTAACAGCCTCAGGTTTAACTGTTGCAGCTTTGTTATTCTGGTTTATTTTCCTTTCAGTCTTTACTACCAACCTCAGACAGAGTCATTCAATGCAAGTACAGGGAAGAAGACTGGTGTCACAATAGGAAATTTAATTTAATGAAAGCACTTGCAGGAATTATTTTGTTTATTGAAAGTATGTAAACTGACAGTATGAATTACAAGATTACAAGGAAACAAGTACATAGCTTCCTCTGATGCTGCATTTAAGGTAGTTTGGAAACTGTTGTGCGGTTTGACAGAGCAGTGCAAACATGCTGCTTGAAGCCACAGCAACTATTCAAATCCATCTTTGTTTTAAGTATCAACTGTTAAACTAATCATGCTGGTTCTACCTTGTTCTCTCTGACAGCGGTTGACAGAAGTCCTTTCAAATGCTGAAAAGTTGCAAGACTGCCTTTTCTGAACTACAGAATGAATCTGTCTTGGTGGTATTTGAATGTCACAATGAAGCCAAAGATAGAAAGGGAAGTTCCATGTACTCTGTCAGCTATGCTCAGCAGAAAGTGAATATAAACCTGGAATACGGAGACCTAGAATATGAATTAAAGTATCTAGATTTTGTGGCATACAGGTTTTAATGTAGCCGAAAATGAGAAATGTGAAAAAACTCATGGCAGTTGTTTTACATCACCAGCAAAAAACATACCTTGTGTTGATAATGGCAGGTTATTTAATGGAAGAAGATTACCCCAGTCTCTTGATACAACAGTATCGTGGACAGATTTGCGCAAGAGATACAACCTTTCTGTCTTTCATCAGTTCTTGAACTTCCATGGACATAACATTGAATGAACCATCTTAATCCCCAATTTGAGACCCAAAAAATTTACAGTAGTTTACTGAAAAGTATCACCTCTTACTCAGTTTCTGGATTGTTTTTGATTAAAATACCACAATTTTCTAAAAAATTTAAACTGTTTGAAATTACACAATGAAATGTTCTCTGAATTACAGTAATTACTGAAAATGTCCTTAATGGACATTAGCACCTGGTCACATTAATTATATGAAAACCTTATGTTTTAATGTTCAAGGCTCACAATTCGTAAGATCAATTTTTTGTAAAGATTCACAGAAAAATATGTAAGATAGATTCAACACAAATTACAATTCACTTTACAAAGCCTTCTAAAGCCTCATGCATGGAAATGCTTCAAAACACAAGGAAAAAAAGAATGTAAATGCATCTCTCCAGTTTTCAGGAATTTCTGCTTCCAAGGCCAAATTCTCTGTTGATGAAAACAAGCGATTTTATTGTGCTTGTCTAGCATAGAACACAGTGTACAATGTTTTGACATTTCAAACCAAAGTCTGACTAAGGGCTTACATGGACATTTTAAGGGAAAGGAAATTGAACTACATAATTTTTAGCACCTTACAAAGGTTTTTTTCATGCTGAGTTTGAAAGTAATCTAAGATTTGTGAAGAAATAGTTATTTCTTGAAAATGATGCCCCAATCCTGTAATGAAATTGAAGAGCATGAGCATTCTTCCTTTCTTAAAAAGCAAACAAACAAAACCCAAAACCACTCTTCTGACCTTCATTCTAATATTGTATGTTAGTATGTTAGAACCACATCTAGTCCTTTCTCAAAAAAAAACTGGTATTTGTGTTTTTAGTATAACAGTATAAAACAGACCTTACTGTATTACTTTGGTATTTTGATGGTATTTTAATTTTAATAATCATGATACATAATAATTTACTTTTTACTTTATATTCAGGAGGGAGTTGAATTTATTTGTGCTAGGATGCAAGACAATGCGCTTTACTTCAAGAGAAGACAAATGACACTTCACAGAAGGTGCTTTATAATAGAAGTAGAGTTTTGAGAAACTAGTAGAAAATCATAGTCACGGATTCCTTTCCCATGTATGAAACTCCATGGCTGTGGTTCTACTCTAATGCCTTTGAAGCTAATGGAAAATTTCCCATTAGTTTCAGTTGGCTCTTTGTTTTATTTTCAGAAGTATTTTTTAAAGTTTCCCATTTCTAAGTTCCCATAATTTAACCTTGGGTGTGATCTTGAAAGAATTTTTATGCACATAAGTAGGCAGAAATACTGAAGTTAGTGAGCCTAGAGACCTGGACCCAACATCACCACTTAGAGTGATATATACAGCCATATTCTGCTAACTGCACAGACTGCCAATCACAACACTTGATTTCTTCATTCCACTTTACAATTCAGGATACACATCTCTGCAGCTTATGCAGTTATATTGTTAACAATGGCAGCTCAATAAAAACAATTAATACTTTATAAAATGACAAAGAGATAAAATTGCAACAGAATACTTTAAATATATTGAGAAAAAAAATACTAACTTCATCTACTTTCTTCAGACTCTTTTGAATGACTTCAAATGTAATAAGCTTAATCTGTGGGAAAAAAAACCTTCAGAAACTTTGATTTCCATGAAGGCAGTTGATTCTGACATGTAATTATTGCTGTATCAAGGGTTTTTTTTAATCTCTGAATAATAAACAAATATTCAAGTGTCTAATTCAGTTTTCAAAGTCTCATCTGATGATGCAGTATACCATCATGCACTGTGCAAAATCTAACAGCTACAGTTTGATTATTTTGAAGCAAAAATAAAAACATGGCTGCATGTTACAGCAGCTCTGCTAATGTTCCTAGGCCAACATTTTAACTCATTCCAGCAACTATTCTTTTTCACTTTTATCCCCACATCTTTCTGATCTCTTAAGATCAGTATCATTTTATTTGTCATCAGCCAAATTTTCTAAAGTGTTCTTCTTAAGCAATAGATCACTGTAACAGTGAAGTGCTGAGGAAGAACCCAAACTGAATATTTTTTGTTCTGCAAAAAGCACCCCCTCTTCCTTCAATCTCTATTTTATTCCCTTTCCCTTTTCTCTGAGTTTATTCTATGTTCTTTCTCTCCTGTCTTCCCAGTTCCTCAGGTAGAGCACAGTCCTGTGCAGGAGATTTCTGTGGGTTACAGTGATAGTGAACTGGTTTCTGACTGCTGCTCTCTTCCTTCTGTGACTCTAATTATACAAATGGTACCTGGATTTTTGAAAGGACTGTATTTGGCTAGAAACTGAATACTTCTTTGATTCTTAATAGTTCAAAACAGAATTTCTAAGGGTCTTTATTCTTAAATGATGTAACTGTATGTAATTGAATGGAAAAAAATAATTCAAGTAATTCTAAATAAGTAATTGAATGTTCAGTAGACAAAAGTTCCCCTTAGATTTTTGAACTGAACTTTTTTTTCCTTTAGCGTGCTGACATTTTTCTGAAATGGTACCAATGAAAAGAGCATAGAAAAGAAATACATTCTTGTTACAGGTTGTATAGGAACTATTGAATCACGGCCTGAACCTCTGATTGCTAACCTGAGGCAAGCAATGAGCCAGCTATGAGAGCACAGGTGAAGGCAATTCACCTGGTCACCTGTGTAACCAGAAGGGGGTGGAGCCTGGCTCCACCTCTCCTAGACCCCATCTAAGGGCTGACTGCCATTGAGGAAGGATCTTTCTCTGGAGGTTGCTTCTCTGAGAGTTTTTTTTCTGTGAACCCAGGACTTGGGTAAGCTTTTCCATTCATTTCTGATTATCCCTTTCCAACGTGATAATGTTTCTAGCTATATGCTCTCTAAAGATCAGCCTAACTACTCTACATACTTTTCAGTTAAACACAGGTCTTGGTCTTCTGTAGTAAATAAATGAATTTAAGAGTGTCTAGGTTCTGCTCATAGGAGATAATAAGAACATTTAGCACTTAGAGTAAACGTACAGAGATTTTCATCTCCTAAGTACAGTAGAAACATTAAGTGATGAACCTCCACTCTAATAGAAAAACACAAAATGATTAATTAAGAAAATAATAAACATTCTTAAAAAATGTAAAAATCCAGCCAGGCCTGTTCTTTAAGCTCAGTTGTACTTGATTTCTATTGTAACTATAATATCCAGCAGATACCCCTCTACTTAGAGTCAAATGTACTAAGAATCTCCTGACCTACTGATTTTGAGTACTTGTTTAAAATACACCTTTTAAATTAAATGTTGGGTTGGGGATGCTAGACAAACCAAAGAAAGAGTACTGGATACCTGGGAAGTAGGCAGTGCATAACATACTTTGTGTTATAGTAAGTGAACAAAGGCATTATGAGTGGCAATTAAAAATAATTTTATCACAAAAGACTGCAGAAGTGAAGTTCAGGAATCAGGAATGAAATAGTCACCAAGGACTCAAAAACACGTATCCTGTAGTTAAAAGTAAAATGCCTGCAAGCAGAATTCTTCACACAACTATGATTGGGACTAATGTTGTAATACATAAAACTGAAAAAATGAGATGTACATAAATAAGACCTCTAACCAGTACAGAAGAATTCTAGATATAATCAACATATGAATTTGTGATAAGAGTACTACATTACATGGTATATTATTACCTCCAGAGGTTTGAAGTCATGAAATAAACCGTTTGATTTTCATGTATTCAGTTTCTGGATTTTAATGCGAGAGACAAAAAGATATTTCTCCTTGACAAATAGTTTAGGGGTAGGGACTTTTTTTGATCCAGTTGGATGCCAGCGAACAATTACAAAGAGAAGAAGTGAATGGATCTTATTCTTTTTTCCCTGGCAACATTCTCCTTTGTTTCTTGCACCAGCATAATCTCTCACGAATGTACTCGGTATGGATAAAAAACATGTTTTGAGTTATACTTGTTGTCAGCATAAAGTTCAAAAGTAAATGTTTTCCCACTCCCAGCAGTTTTTGGAGTTAAATATTTGCATTATTTGTCATCTTATATGGTATCAGCAGTGCTTCACTTCTAGGTACCATGGGAGTTCCTTTAATAAATCCACTGCTTTTACAGATATTGCTTTTACTATTCCATGTTACTCCTGCTGACCAAATTGTTCTGTTTGTCTTCCAGTATTTTCTTGCCTGAAGCATATGATAGTAGGCAGAAAAAATGATATGAACTAATTATTGAATGATTGCAAAGCTCCTTCCAATTTTTTTTCTACCAATACTAAAGATACTGGTGCAGAATCAGTATTTTCCTCACATATTGGTCAAACAAAACAGACAGTGCTGCCACAAAGGACTTGCAAACCCCAGGTTCTCAGATGATCTCCGCTCTGTGATAATGCCTTCTCTGTTGCTCTAAGGTAGCTCTGGTACTTGGAAAATTTAGAGGCACTTCAGATTGCTCTAAGCTCTTCTGGCTAGTAGCAGCCTCCACACAGTTATTTGCCATCTGAGAACAATTGTAAGCAGATGCCAAGCAGCTGCCTCTAGTAAACAGTTGGCTCTGGCCCATCTGACCCCTAGGAAAACTAATTTTTTGTGGCCAGGCTAGTGACAGAATTATCAACTAGGAACAAGCATTACTCTTATTCTACTACTCTGTTCTACAAGAGCAAAGTTGGATTGTGAGAAAAATTCTGAGCGTTTATCTGAAGGGTAAACAATATATACATTAAAAATTATTGAAGTACTTAGTATTTTCGATACAAAGAATCATTTAATGGCTTCTACGCTGTCATCTAAAATTTAATCTTTATGACAATGCAAACTTTCCCCACATTAGCAATGGACAAGTAGCTTTCTTCTTCCCCACATTTTTTTCCATTAGAAAAGGTGATGAAGCTGGTACTTAGGCTCTGATTCTCCCTGGAGGGACAAATCCCTATTGAACAGTTTCTTTCAAGTCCGTGAAGCTTGCTGAGGGAGACTTACTCTAGCCTCTTGGTTATGCAGGAGTTCCTATCTCACTTGCTTCATTGACAGTAACAGCAGAATAAAGGCAAGGCCATGTATAAGAAATGGGGTTTTATGGAGAAAGCCCAAGTGTGTCCTCAGTTTCTTTTATGGGCTACAAAGCACACCTAATTCCTCTTGGACTAAAAGGGTAAAAAGGCTGTACGCATATCTTTGAAGACTCTGGCCTCTAACTGTTGTGGCTACCCTGAAAAGGGCTCTCTTCTGACTAATATCAGACACCTGCTGTACATATCAGAGATGAAAGTTTCTGAAAGAAGAGCTAACAATAATCCTTCATAAAGGAATTGCCAGCATACATTTAAAATTTGAAAGCAGTTCCCATTGTAATAATGAGTCAAAAGCCAGATTAGAATAATGGGTGTGGAAAATAAAATTTTCTAATTTTATTTAAGAAAACGTTAGCGGTAACTAATACTACGACTATATTCCTAAAACAACTGTTTATATATCTTAATGAAATCCTTTGATTTCAGTTATATACTCCCAGCAATATTAACTTTTGGATGTTTTCTAAATGCCAAATTATTATTCCAATCAGTTAGATATTGCAGTTATATAAAGAAACAAGATTTTTATCTAAGAATGTAAAAAATAATGAAATACCAGTATGGCAGTCAAGCCCTGAGTGCTATCAGGAAGTTCATCAGATCAAGAGCTGTTAACATGGTATGCATCACAGCAACACTTGATTTATATATCTTTTTACATTTAAAAGCATAATTTAAGCATTAATAAGTCACCAAAAAATCTGTAATATTACAGACAAATGAAGTGAAAAATAAAGAAATATATTTTGAAGATTCTGTGTAGCCACAGGTGACTTGATTTCTAGTAGGATTTTTTTATAATCTTTACTAGACTAGTATTTATTTTCCAGCAGTGCATATTTTCTGTTGAGAAAACCTGAATCAAAAACATGGAACAGCTTTGTACTGCACTGATCATTAGAAATAAAAATTTAAAAATTGTTCAGACATGGGTGATATTCTCATTGTTTATATAAACCACAGTCTTCTTTTTCCTGATGTGGGATAGGCCTGAGGATTGACCCTGTCTCACACTTTCCTCATAGAGTGCAGATAATCAGCTACTGTACTTCCTCTTGGCCATGTTTCCACTGCCCACCTCTGGGACCAGGCAAAAAAAAAAGGTGGATCTGCAAGCATTCAGATTTGGATTTGGGCTTCTCACTGGGTATGATTTTTGACAATGAGGTGCTGTAGCCATGTTCACATGGTCAGATCTGAGTGTCATGGCTGGCACTGACAGATAAAGTAATTCTAACCAAATAATAAATATGAAAACACTATTTATTTTATTAAAGCTGAAATTAAATGTCTTGAAAAATATCAAGAATTCTATTTGTAACGACCATTAAAGAAGACAAAATATATTTAAATGAAAATCTTTAACATAGTTCTCCTCGTCACAAATTATTTAGAGAACCAATAGAAAATAATCAGGAGTTATTAGTAGGACAGTGTAGATTTGCCTGAAAGTGGTAGGGGTCAAATGCAATTAGCCCTAGCTTCTACATTAAAGTCAGACAGATCAATATTAGTTTCTGCATGATCTATTCTAGATTCAGCCTGGAAATACTAGCCAGAAAAAAAACAGTCTGTAGATGTGGTATTAATGTCATTATAAGGAATTGTTTCGTTGAACAACTTGTAATAGGCTACAATAACCCTCAAACTTTGGCATATTATTTCAAATCCATCTCAGCTGGATCCAAACATTATTGCCAGCTGATGGCAGATCTGTATAAAATAAGTAAGCATATTCCAGCACAGTTAGTTATGTGTGGGCAGGTGTGACAGTAAAAATCACAGTTCTCATTTGCAGGAACTAGCCTCTCACGAGGCCAAAAAAAAGCCAGTAAGCACAGAGATAAAATTAACCACTTATTCACAGAAAGCTCTCTCTAGGGCTACATTGAGGGATAGATATACATAATACATATGTGTGAAAGGAGGATAGAAATATTCATTGCTCATACTTCTTCTGTATTTCCTCTACGACTTCCACTGTTCAAGGTTTTCAGTCTGGTAAATGAGCAAAACATTAGTTAATCACTGAAAAAAGGGTAAAACCAAGCATTTTTCACCTTCTAAAATGACAAGATGGGTAAATATAAAGCAACGTATAAGTATCTTAGTATGATTTCTATTCTGTATTAAAAAAGAAAGCCATTTAAATGTATTTATTCTTATCCTTCTTAATATAGTGTCAAACAAAAATTAATCACATTCCTTCCCCTTCAAAAAATAAACAAAAAATAACCCTAATGGAAAAATTACAGTGTGCTGCACACAGATTTACCTATGATCTCCATTAACTTTAACGGGAGCCCTGAGTCTAAATCCCGAAGCCCTACAGCAAACATATAGTCTTTCTAATTTAGGAAAGAACTGAATAAATGTGGGAATGAGATCTAACAAACATGAAAAAAATCAGTAGAAATCGAATAGTAACTGCTGTTGCAATAAGAGACAGCAGAAACACTGCAGAAATGTTTAGCTTTCAAAATAATGGGGTTCTTGGATTCCAGCAGAGTTCTCAAAAGTTAAAAGAACTGGTATGAAAAAGAGTGACAGAAGTCTGAGTAGCTTAGGAAATCAAGTAGCCTATCATCACCTCCACGAATAGTAGCATAACAAGATGGTACAGGATAGATAACTTTTATTAATATAAATTAAAAAAATAAAATTTTAAATATTCTTTAAAATATTATTTTGTGGTGATGAATCAAGTGATACTTTCTGTTTGTATCCTGTATTTTGTTATTGGATAATTGGCCTAGAATGAAATTTTTCTGTTTTTGTTTCAGCAAAGGGAACACGGTAGAAGATATGTACAAAAAACTTATAATTTTACATGCAAATGTCAAAATAATATTGCAAACAAGATGAACTCCAGTTGTATCTTACTCTACATTTAATATAATTTTGCTGCCTATCTAGTGGGTGGCAGCTCTGTATACAACACTGTGGTTTTATCTGTTAGTCTGGGACACTGTCTTTGTTATTTTTATAGCCACTTGAGTCTACTGATTCTTGATTCATGAGGAAATACACCTAACTATATATATGACTGAATGTAAAGAAGACAGCTGGAATAGATAGAGTAAGTCAAGGCTTCTTGTGTTGTAAGAGAACCAAACTGTTTGGAGTGTCAATTCAAAACTTAAACTTCTGAACACTATAAACTGAAGCAGAAGTAAAAAGCAAAGTGTAGTTAGCAACCAGAATTTTGACTATATCTGAGTTTCCTAGTGTAGAATCACAACTCTAATCATAATTCAGAGAACAGTCTTTTGAGTTAAATTAATGCTTACTTTTAATTCTTCCTGTTCAACTCCTTAAAAAATGGGACTTTTTCTAGAGTGCATGGTAAATTAAAACTTTTGTTCATTTTATTTTTCCCCTGCTTATTTACCCTGCTCTCCATCACAGCTTTGCCTTGAGTACAAAATACTTTTTTCACACCATATAGTGGAAATGTCCAGCCACACTAAGTGAGTCTGATTAAACTTATTTTCTTGTCTGTCTTTCAAATGGTTATTGCATTTAATAACCGTATTTAATTTGCATTTAATTTCTGCAGCACCCTATATAGCATCAAAATAACATTTATTTGTCTGAAATATAGTAGAACTCCAAGCATGATGTGTGCAAGAAACACAGTATATGAATGCATGTACATGGATGCATACATGTGTGTATTTTCCTGAGAAGGTTTTTTTTCCTTTCTCTTAAATCTGTTGCAAACTTACCCAGAGGAATGTTACTGAGGGGGTTAAAGACATAATATTAATGCTATACCACACTGATGTCAGCAATTTATAACGGGATGGTGGGTTCCACTGCCAGAAGCTGTAGCACAGGAAGGAGTGTTATTATAACAGCATGATTCTCTATGAAAGCCTGTCATCTTCTGTTCTTGAACCTTTGCTAATGTACTACTACGATGTGCCCAGATAGAAAATGAATGTTTTTCAGCAGTAATGTGGTGGCTATTAATACAGTTACTACTATACAATAAATGGCTGCTACTGCTTGCCGTCTTTTTTAAATTCACAGAGACATTGGAATCTCTTGAGACATCATTGTTTCTAAAGGGCCACATACTTTATTCCTTATTCAGATGAAGCTTTTAATAACTTAGCTCAGTAGGAACTTTCCTTTTAAGAATTTTAAGCTCTTGAGACCAACTGTGTACAAATACCACACTGTGTCAGACCACATTCAGTGTGATTGACACGGCATAATGCAATACATGAGTTTGAATTTTTATGCATTGCTGTTCTCATGCTTGCATAGTCTTCTAACAGCCGGGACAATACCAGCATCCAGCGCATGCTCAGCAGCATAAAAACAGAAAAAGTGAATATTGTCACTAGCCTACCTTTACATCTGACTGACTACCTTGACAACTCACAGTAGATAAACAAAAGTTTTAACACTTGTTTAACTATTCCCAGAAATTTCTTTATTCAGCTACCACTTTCATAAATCAATTATCAGTGTATTTATGATTTCCTTACTTCTCTTTCAGACCTAAAGGGAAACTTTCAGTCTTATAAAGAAATTCTGTGCAAAGCATTTGATAATCTCAGATACTTTTGATTAGAATGGTGAATTCTTGAAACATCACCAAGGACTATGCAGCTAATTCTCCAAGGACAGTTTTACCTGGTTGTTTGTAGCTTATATACTAAGCAAATCATCAACAATGTTTATTCTTGGAAAGATAATTTCACCAATGCTGTTAATCAAGACAGAAATCTGAGTCACAAAGATTAGCAGATGCTCCTTGATCATGCCAGTCACCAGAGGCAGCTAGGTCACCAATGCAAACATGGCAGTCTGAGGCACCAGGTCACTCAGAGCATCACCTCAGCAAGCAGGGAGAGCAAGAAAATTTTGTGAAATCAGTAGAATTTATACAGAAAATACATACAGATAAATATTTGCATCTCTGCATTTGAATTTCCTATATGTAAAAGTTAAATACTTCTTGAAAGTTAAAAAAAAAAAAGAAAAAGAAAAAAAAGCTGTTAATGTCTTTTATATCAATACTGATGGTGTTATACATTACTGTTTACAATTGAAGTAATGCTACAGTAGCTATAAAACTGGTTACTTACTTACTCAAGTATAATTTGCACTCAGAAAGTTTACCACCTACTTTTCATGCAATTTGTTGCCTCCATTCACCCTGAACTATTTACCTGTCAAAAACACATTAAGCAAAACTTGAAAATTCACTGGAAAATGCAGAATTGAAGTTTTATTTTCCTTATAAAAGGAGGGTGGGAGGGGGTAAGCAACCAAAGACAAACATCCTAGAAACTGTCTCACTGTTGGAAACTGCTGGAAATAAAAACTGAAGAGACTTTAGATGATGTTGAACAAAATCTCAGCAGAGGAAACAACTAATAACAGAAACAGGTAGCCTACTCATCCAAGCACAAAACTGCAATTTGTATGAGCACTTGCTGTAGGACTAGAGGAGACATCCTGGGTCAGTGAATCCAATTCCCTGCTATCGTAAGTAATCATGTCATATAATCCCATTCATTTCATTTGAGCTCCATCTTAAAACCCTTTTTATGAATTTGCAGAATAAATGCATTCATAGCTAGTTTATATTCATTTGTTCTTGTGTAACCTTGTCCTTTAGCAAAAATAGCTCATCCTCCTCCCTCCCCCTCATTTATTTATAGAAAGCAATCACACATATTCTCAGCTATTATTTTGCTTGTCTAAGTCCAGCTCTTTCAGTACCCTCATGTATAATATGTTCTTCATTCCCCTAATTGACAATCAAGTCCGTTTCTGTACCTGCTCCAGTTAAAACAGCTTTATTTTTTAAGACTTACTACATTGTTCCTTCTATTAGCCAGCAAGGTTTCATTAAATACTAAAAAAACTTCATACATTCTAAGATGTTTTGTTTCACTCATTCTCTCTCTTCCTCTCCTTTCCTTTCTCTCTCTTTTTCTATTAGCTATGGCCAGGTCAAACAAGTTTTCTGCCATTGACTCATGAAAATTCTACAAAGAAAAGTATGTAGCATAGGTAATGCTTATGTGCAAGTGCATGTATGTATTTATCTGTGTGCATATACTGCAAGATTCTAACTAAAAAATTGTTTCATATTGACAATAGGTGTCATAGACAAAAGGAGGGAGAAAGGGGGCAAGCCAGACCAGTCAAAAGCAGTTCACTTCAGAAAATCATAGGGACTGAAACACTAGAGAAATCCCAACCTCTAATCGTTCACATATTTATACAGAAGTTTATTAGTTTCTATGCAGCTCCTGAGTAATTAACAATTATCTTACTCACTCACTCACAGGGCCACATATCCTCATATCCATAAAATATTTTATGACTTATAACTAAGAATGTCTCATTACCCATACAAATATCTAATTATTAGCCCTGATTATAAATATTTGTCTTTCTGGATGTAGCACCGAGTTCAGTAGGATACCACTTAGCTGTAGAGAATGTAATCACTTTATTAAATATTTGTCTATTTTTATGGTATTCTCTGTGTAGGCTTTTATTTTGATATAATGAAAAGAGCATTTTCAAATATTCATTTTATTTTCTCTACCTTTGTATTTCCATATTATGTTTAGAAGAAACCTTCTGGGATTGGTCAGTACTCCTAAACAAAAAGGATCAAAAGTTAAATGACTTGAACAAGTAGGCCTAATGAGTCATTGGCAGAGCCAGATGGATTAAGACATAGGAGTGGATGGAATTGTTTGAAGTCAGTACAAAGTTGTTCCCACTGCTTTCTGCAGAGACAGAATTCCACTGCAGTTTCTATAATACACTTCTTCCTTCTCTAATCACTAAAGAACAATTTTACTAAATGGCTCTTCAGTTACTAACATTTTAAAGGCTGCTTTGTTAGTAGTGTTAGTAATAGTTTTTATCCTCAAAGGTACTTGATTTCCCATGATTTCATAGCAATGGTCATCATTCAATATTTCAGTAATGTAAGTTTTTAGGTAAATAGCATGATTTAAAGTTCAGTGACACTACAATCCTCTTCAAAATACTCTAGCATAGTATTAAAAATACAGAGAATGAAAATAAGAGTGTAATATCAAAACTGAATCAAGTAAACTCTAAATAAAATGTGTATAAAAAGATAGATCTAATTTTAGGTTATTTTCACCAGAGAGCATGAGGGTAATATACGCTACTTACATACCCGATCTAGAAATGCTTTAACAAAATATGCTTATTTGTAAGGGGCTTATACTAATAAACAATGATAACATACATTGTCCCAAATTCTTGTATACTGGGAAACAAAGTCAGTGAAAAAAGTTACTGCATTTTTACTCAGTCTAGAAAAACTCAAATTATCTGACAGATTTAAATCTTTTTTCTCAGAAGCAACTAAGCCATTTGGATATTTGTTTAAAATAACTTCTTTTTATTCTTGTTTGTTCTTACTTTACTAAAAACAAACAAACAAACAAACAAAAACTTACCATAAAGATTCGCAAGCACCAAATCTCTTTTAATGTTTTTGCAACAATACCTAAAAATCAGTGGAAGCCTATTTGGGACATCTTCAATATTTTCTTGATAAACACAATAATTTTCTGGTGACAGCAACTCTCCAGAATCTTGCTCAGAATGCTTGGGAAGTATTTGAAATAGATGCTTTGATTTAATACTTATACTTTAGACCAAAGCAGATAGGTACATTTTCTAGTGCTGTTTCATCAGTGACATACAATCTGGATAGATACAATTGCTGCGATAATGTTATTGGCTATTAATAATCTTAAAGATTCTCAGTTTGAAAGCACTGCGTAGATGTAGATGGCTTCATAAAGGTCATTACTTTTATAGATATAAAATTAAAAAGAATGTAAACTCCATACATAAGACTTTGTACTGCTGTCTGTTTACCTTTTAAAAACCAGGAAGGAATTTGACAGAAGGAGTACCTGGAGGAAACATAACACTACGTAAATAACACTCTAGTGCAAGCTAAGCTTATGGCAGTATAAATATTGATGTTATTAATGTTACCTAAACCACGCAAGTATAAAATGTACTTCCCTATCTTGTGTGCAAAACATGGCAGTTTATATCAGAAAGGCATTATTTCTACAGCAGTAAGTCTTATTTTAAAATGATTTACTGCATTTAAGTCTTTGAGGCAGGAAGAGGAAATTGAGGAGGTGCAAAGTGGGAACAAGAGGAACAGAGAAAGGGAGGAGAAGTGGATATGCTCAGCATTCAGTAACATCATCTCCCAAAGATTTCTACAGTACATGATTTAAACTGTTGGCCACAATTTATGTATTTGCTTTGTATGAATGTAGTTTCCTGAAGCGAATGGAAATTTGGATATTTGTAAGAGTTTAGCTAATTGGGCCTATGGATCTAGGATGTACACTTAAGAGATTTTATGAACAGTTGCCAGGCCAAAAACTCTATTGGTGGTCAATAGACTCCTGCTACAATTTCAGTGTCATGTGTTCCCATTGTCTTCCTAATTACTCACCCACAGCTCCAATTGAAGACAATGATATTGCAATCTCTACATTTTTTGCTAGTGTGGAGATATGAATCCGACAGCAAGAATCCTGATTGTTCCTTTTGTTATGCTAAGTGATCAAATCCAGTTAATTAACTTATTTTAAGTAACAGGAAACTTTCCTTATGTCATCTGTACCAGCCCCAAGACTGCAGGCATATTTTCAACACTAATCCATCAGCACTTTGTCAACGTTAATCATATTTGTGTCTAGAAATGAGGCTTCCAAAATTTTGTGGAGACCATATAACATATTTTGCTCTTAGAAACCTTGTCCTGATATTTTGCTTATTTGAAACAATAGCTAAAAGAATAAACATGACTTTCCAGCTAGTGAGGCATGTATTTTAAAGAATATTCAGCATATCTAACAGATTTTTACATGATAGTCTGAGCTGAATGACTTTAGAATTCTATTAGCCTGTGAAGAGTTCAGGACTGATTCACACAAAATATAAGATGGGGCACATGGTTTTACAAATTTTCTTTAAATTCAAGGTGATTTTTATGTTTGGGTTTTACTTGTTTGTTTTGCTTTGTTTTTCACCTGACACAAACTAACATGCAGCACTGAGTCTGAATTACACATAGAAATGGTAGATGTTAGTTTATTCCAGGTATCTGTATAGAGCTTTTTGTTTGGCTTTACAGTGTTACACCGCTCAGTGCACATCTTCCATCAGTGTAGTGAGCAGGAGAAAAGAGCAGGTGTCTTGTAGGTCTTCAGAGTTAAAACTAGCTCTCATATTGTGAGTTAAGTATTCATATGTGGTCTGTGGATGGATGCTTGTTTGCATGAGAGAGGAAACAGAGCTCATAATCACATTAAAAGTTAGTATGAACGAAGTCCTAATTATACATAAGGAATATGGAAAGGACACTCAGAAAAAGTAATTCTGCTCCTTAGATGTTAGTGGAAATCACTTTTATTGATTTTGCTGAAGGCCAAAGCATCACCTAGGTCTCTGTCTTTAGCAACTTTAGTCAGGTATATTCAACAGAGACTCTCATATATCTCTTTTTGTGGGCTGATATATATATATTTAAATAGTATTACCCATGCTTTCTGCTGTATGTAATAATGGCTGGTAATAAATTTTTGGCTTTGACTACAATCAGAATGTTACTTAGGGAAGCAAGCAATTCTGCATCACTTTTGATATGCTGTTTCACCAAGCCAAAATATTTTTTTACTTTTTCCCAAAATTTTCAACCAAATCTGAACAAAATGCTAAAGATAAAATTCATGACTGTTAAATCCAAGTAGAATGCCTTCATCAGTAATATCTGACATTCTCTTTAAAGTTCACTACTCTGGAGAGCTAATCTAGAAATCAGATAAACTAGTTAACTATTAATTCTTTTATTCAAATCCCAAACTAACCTTACATCTAGAAAATTAAATTCAAGAAATTTGTATCACTACAGTACAGATCAATTGAGGAGTAGACCTGCATGTTCGGATTACAAAGCATATATTCTAGCGTTGACAGATACACTAAATATCTAATCAGTAAGTGGACATCATACTTTCAGCCCATAGAGTCACGCTCGCTATTACATCACAGCAGTTTCTCTCCAGGAACAAGTTTGGACAGGGAAATTAAGATATATAAGAAAAACTGCTTAAGTGAGGTTGTGAAACTACACCAATAAGCATTATTTACTTGCAAAATGAATTAGGGAAGTTTCAGTACAGAGATTATGTTGTATAATTCAAGCAAAGCAAGACACGCCAAAAGCAATCCTTTGGAAAACAAAACAAAACAAAACAACAATTCTTCCCATGTCTTTAGAAGGAAACTCTATTTTGCCGCTATTTCATTTAATAATTCATATAAATATTTACCAAGAAAGATTCTTACTGAATACCAGGGAAGCTGCTGCTCATTCTTATGACTTCTGTGACTTGTTGCTGCTGTTTTTCTAGGCTATACAGGTAATACTGCTACAATTAGACACAAATTTTTATTTTTAGAAAGGGATTTTATTTCAAATTGTCTCAGATTTATATTTTAAATCATATTAAATTTGAAATTAAACATCTCACAAAAAAAACTCTGACAATGTAGTGGGTGATACTTCTTGTTTCCTCAATTGAAGATAGCTACAAGCTATATCAGTTTAAATACATGTGGAGACCCTGAAAATAACTTATTATGTTCAAAACCTACTGACTGGAATTTAAAGCATTCAGAATTTCACAGAACTTGGTCTCAGCTGTGAAAATGGTCTTTTTTTTTTTTTTTTTTTTTTTTAAGCTGCAAATGGAAGGAGACAGGGTAATACAGGGCATAAAATGGCAGCTTGCATTTCATAGGAGTAACACTCCAGTCACAACTGGAATCGGAGGGACAGGTAGAAGAAAAATGCTTTCTTCTTCATTTCCCTATTAATTATCATTATTTATGAAAATCGAAAATCTAACACACCATTTGTTTTGGACTAAATGTTCTCATTTTGTTTCTGCTGTCAAAAATGGGGATCTTGCATTTGCTTTCTGAACTCTACTATGAGTGTGGAGCGGTATACCAACAGCCTCATTGTAGTAATCCATTTGATTTAGCAATTCACTGATATTTATACATCACCATCCACTAATTCACTTCAAACTTTTCTGCATGTATTTAGTTCTGCAAATGCACTGCCATTTCTGATATCTTAAATATGCTTTATTGTGAGACAGTCAATTGGTCTTCTGTAAGGACACTCATATTTCTGCTTATCCCATGTATGAAGATTTGGAACAACAAATACGTCTCTTCATTTCAGGTCATGTAAAAAAAAATACAGATTTCATAAGAATAAATCGTGATTTATACTCAAAGTCTGTACTGGAAGTGTGACCATTCATGCACTACTTTTTTATTTTTCAAGTCTTACAATTCAATTTCCCTTATTGGACATATTGCTTCATGAGAAGACCCAAATAGTGCAGAAATGTCAGATGGATCCTTCTTCATTTCAGTTCAGCAATATAAATGAGATATGCAAATATTCAGGTCATTTGATTTTATTTCCAGCTTTGCATAAGGGAAAGAAATAAGGATCTTCATGTGATTATTAGCAACTATACAGCATGCATATATACCAAAGAGTGTCATTCTACTGAAAATTGCCTGAAAACCAAGCAGTATATTGCACTGATTAATTCAACTTGTATAATTACCTGGGAGCATGTTGCTCTCTCAGATAAGAGATGTTAAAATACGTAGAATTGAAGGTCCATGAAAGTACAGCCCTTTAATCTTGGTGGGAGGACTTAGTCTTCAATATATCTAGGCTTTTAAGTGTTGGATGTTAAGATCATAGAAAAGAGAGAAAGGTGAGACAGACTATATACTACATATATGCCAGATCTATTGGGAGTCACTTTTGCAGCATACTATTTGCATGGGGAATATGCAGCATAATTAATGTCATTTTACTAATCACTTATCTAGATTTTTCATGTGTACAAAGTCAGTGGAATTATAAATACAATCTGTATATTCATAAATAAGTGTGGGTACAAACTACTCTCCTAAATTTTATGCTCAGAAGGGAATTTCAAAGCTTCTTAATTCTGACTGACCAGGTCTCATGTTACAAATATTAATAACTCTCTACATGAAATAAAGTAATTTGATATAAACATTGCAGAATTGTTTTGTAAGGATATCTTTCAGTAAAACTTTATAGGTTGGTGTTAGGCTACTATACTGATGAACAGAATGTAAGATTAAACAGAATAGAGCAGAACATAGCCCACTGTCACTTAGATTGGTTTATACCTAGATGCAAAACATCATACTAGTCTCTACAAAGAAAATATGATTAACAGAATGGATACACTTACTCTTACACACTAACTGCCTCAGAGGTACCACTGAAATTTGTACTGGGAAAAGCCCAGTAAATCTTGGGTTATAACACATCACTAGTTACTAGCTAGTGCAGGTTTATACACTTTGCTTCCCATTTCTGTTTGGTGATAGCAGCATAAAATCTCACTATACATTCTAAATGTTAACCTGCAAAGCAGCAGACCTCAATTATGTCCAGTAATATTAAAGCAATTTCCTTACACAATTCTTATCTTCCTTAGACAATACCATCATCAAAATATGCAAAACTATCAGCTGAATAGAACTGAAAAAGTGGCAAATTGATAGAAGACACTTGTCATTTTTTCTCCCCATTCCTGCAGTATAGAGTTCCTGTAGCAAGAGAAATTATTAAATTCACTAAAACTGAATAGTTAAAATTTAATGCAAGTGCCAGAAGTCTAGAGCTGCATTGATAAAAACCACTATGCTTGCAGTCCTTTGGCACAATGAGATGAAGGTTAGTCTGGTAAATTTTTTAGAGTTATATTCCATGCCCATACTGGTTCACGTATATGAAAATCAAGCCTCATTAGATAAAGCAATGGTGGCAAGCTTCAAATGTGTCACGGAAAATATTTCAGACGCAAAGGGTGTAGCAATTGCTATAAGACAGATATAAGAAAAATGAACTGAAGTATAAATAGATGCTTCAGTAAATTATATAACCACATCTACATATGAATTTGAAACTTCAAACTATGCCGTAAATAACTACAGCAGTGCTGTAAACATGACCGTAGACCATCTAGAGCTCAAACATCTCATCAGTCATGTTAAATCAAGGAACAAAAAAAATGTATATTTACTTCATGTGAGAAATTTGAAGAGCAGGGCTCTGTATTGATTCAGAGGCAACTGGGGCCCAAACAGTGCAGTACCAGATACCAAACCACAATCTTTCCCCTCCCTGCTAAGGAAAGAAGTTTGTTCTACAGTTCTGGCTCTAGCAAGTATCTTAATAGAGAAGTTTTCATGTTGTGGATATTCAGCTACTATGGACCATTCCAGATCTAATTTATACAAGCACTATATATCTAATATCAAGCAGCTGCCTGTGCAACAGAATCCCTTGATTCAATCCTGCTATTTACTCTTCCTTCTGTCTTTTATTTAAGATATCACTTTTTACATCAAGAAAATAGTACAGAGTTAGTTTCTGTCTATATGCTTCTTACTAGGACATACACAGTGTGACTTACGCTCAGCTTTGCTTTGTAAGAACAGAGGAAGAGGAGGACATGGAAGTGAAAGAATGGCTCATCCCCCTCACATAATAAATCTTTTCACTACTGACAGGGAATGGAAAAATGAGTCTCGGTTAATAGCGATGTGTTACCCAAGTCCACAACCTTTCATTTCATATAGATCACTGTAAGCTGTGTCTAGATTTCAAATAGAAACAGAAAGGTTTTGTATTCAGTAGGAGAAACCCTGTGTCATATTGTCTCCTCTTAAACTCTAAAAGAATTGCATTTTTTTGTTATTTGTCCTGGTCTGTTAGGAAAGATACATCAGTAGACATAATATTGTTCTTGAGAACAAGAGAGAAATGTTGACAAGTAAGAAATAATTCAGTGTGTTTTAATTTTCACTTGTACTTCATTTCCTTGAAATGTCTAGTAAGAGACTCGAAAATCTGACAAAAAAATGAGTTTTATCCAACTCCTTAAAACCAATTTATTTAAAAAGCTTGAGTGAGTTTTAGTGCTGGTGAAAATGGAATAGTGACGTGTTTCACTCGCTGGTGAAGCATCACACACACCAGTCCTTGGGGCAGTCCTGTCAATGCAGTTCAGTCCCACACCTGTCCTTGGGTATTCACACAGCTGATTTACGTAGTTATTATTCCCATGTGGGCAGCTATCCACAAGAAGCTTGACTAAGACCATCCAACTTGCATTTTATCACTCGCAGGAAGCTTCATCTGAGTGAATAGCCAGCATTAACCCACATAGTGCTATCTCTCCACTGAGGTTTTTCTTTTCTTTTACAGTTGCTATAACTGCATTCTAATCAGGTTCTTTGCTAGACTTTCTGTAAAATTACAAGGATGCAAGTTAGTAGAGTTACATACTGACCCAAATATTATTCCTACCTGAACACTTGCGGAGAATGCTGAAATCATTAAAAGACTGTACACCTCTAACAAAGCAAGGACACATATTAAAACCCTCCCCCATAAAGGACACATCTCCTTCACCTTAAATGCCTGGATTTAGTACTGCTACTGACTGTGGGCATTTGCAGTGCCTGAAGGAAGAGAAATACCAGCCTTTCCATATGTACACATGCAGATAGCTTCTGTGACTTCTGTCCTTTCAGTCCCCAGCATGCAACACTGTTTATCCCCTCACCGTTTTTAAAATTCATTGTTGAATTCTGCCTCACATTCAGCTGCAAGGACATGCTACAAGCTCAGACCACAATGCGGAGTTTGATCAATGCCTGACCTATCCAATGATTTAATCAACAGGACAGCATGAATGTACTAATGAGGCAAGAGCAACATCACAACTCTGTGTGTTGCAGTGTACTATGATCATTTCCTTCAGTATGTTTCTTTTAAACGAGAATAATGAAGACCCACTTCAATGTCATTTGTCCCAGTTTTACCCAAATTAAGTCTTTTATTACATAATGGAACTCCAGGCTCTTTCAGATGAAAGGTCTAAAGGCAAAAAAAATCTAAACAACATTAAAGCTGACAGGGCCTATGTTACATATTTTAAAAAACAAATAATCATTATTCCACTTTTATTCCATATTCCAGATTTATCTCTGTAAAACAGACTTTGTCTTCATTCCTAAGAGGAAAATTTGAGATAAGTTACTCACTAGTTATTTTTTCCATCCTGTCTTTACTCCATATCCCATATTTTTCCTTAATGTGCAGAGAACCTTAGGTCACAAAAAAATAAGGACATGGAACAATATTAAGAGGGAATACAAGCTCACCTGGTCCAATTCACCAAAGCAGCCAGAATTTTATTGTAGAACTAAAACACAATGAGATAGCACTAATTCTCCCTAATAATTCACATGTGCTTTTTCCACAACAGAAATAACTGAGAGAACATCACAGATCTTTCTCTTCCAGCTCCTCCTTGATTGTACGTTGCCCTACTTCTCCTCTCCAATAAATAAGATATTAGGTGGTTAAAACTGTGATCACTGAGAAATTCCAATTTCCTGTTGCACTGAAAGTTGAATTTTTATATCTGTGCCTCTTTCAGCCTGGACAATTTTGATTATTCACTGTCATCCTGTTTTTCACCTTTATTTTGTAGTCACTTTCCCTTTCCTGCTTTTATCCCACCTCTGCAGAATACTGTATATTTAAATAAAAATAAAATCTCCCATCTGAATTATTGTTTATTTTAGTTTTCATAGTACTTTCAGGATACTTTGTGTCTTCAATGTACCTGATGTAGCAGATACAATAGAATGAGCTCTAGCTTTAAGTAAGTTCTTCTCAGCTGAATAACAAATTCAAAATTCGGATTCAGCCTATGCTGCCACATGTATTTAAAAAACAAAGACAGACAAAGACAGAAGAGAAGTGTGCTGCTACCAGAATATAAATATATGACAGTGGCAGTACCCCAGAGGGTAAGAGGGAGTGTAAATGTCATAGCAAGGCTACTGATTTTTATATTGTTGTCTGTCTTTCTTCTAGTACGCAAGAGGTAGTCTTTTAGCATAACACTGAAGGAGGTAAACGACAGTCTTTTCACCAAGCAAGGTTATCATTCAGCACAAGACAATACACAGGGCTATAAAACACCTCTTCCCAAGATCCCCAAACATAAATTCAGAAGAACTAGTTAATTTTTTGAACAAATACTGGTGCTATCTGAAATCTAAAGGAGTTTATTCTCCCTGTGCTTAAAGAAGATCATCTTTCCACAGCCAGATGACTAGACTGTAGAATGTCTTCTCTCGATCAGTGCATGTATAACCAGACAACTATTCAGTAGTTTGTAAAATATGATTGCATATGAGATATTGATGGCCTAAGGGAAGTTCTGAATATCAGAGGTTCATAATTAAAATACCTATGCATTTGATCCAAGAGAGTTTTCATCAGTGTCACAGAGATGAGTGGTTATGAATTTCAGAGTCATCTCTGCCCATACCGACTGATTTATGCACTTTTGAATTTGGACAAATGAAGGGCAAGGAATTAAAGCCAAACCCTTCTACCTAGACAGCTCCGTATCCTTAGCAGGGGGGGGGATCTGAAATTTACGATATCCCCTCCCAGTGTTCAAGATCAAGCCCTTGAACTGGTAACTCATAACCTATTTATGCTTATGCCATCCATCCGCTTTCAGTCATTTTTGTCCTCTTATCTGTAAATCCACAGTTGCAACGTAGGATGTGTGGATCTGCTGATAAGAAATTTTTGCAGGAAAGGGAATCTGGGCAGAAAAACAGTTCTGTTGCCAGAGCTCCTGGCAGCAACTCTAACATCTCATTAATTCCAGATTTATAAAGATCCACTGTGCTGATCTGAGGATAGAGCTGAATGTTTGAATACTGTGATAATAGACTAACTAGCTGAAATCTGTATTTAGTACTAAATATTAAGTTAAATGGATACTGATAAGATTATGATTGTAGGACAGAACATTGTTAACATTGTTAACATCTTGATAACAGTGAGAATTCCATAGCTCCTGAACTGGGAGTTTTTATTTTTAACTTTTTTATTTAATATTAAATCACTGAATTTTAATGGAATTATACATAACTAAAAACAAAAGCACTGGAGTGGAGACAGATTCACCACTATGTAAAAATTCAATTGCATCATTCTTTTTAAAACTATATCAAACAGAGTACCAGTTGTGGAAATAGTACTCTATTAATTATGAAAGAGAAGAGCTAGGGGACAAAGACAAACAAACCAGGAAAGATCATACAGTTTCCATATCAATATTCTATAGTATCACTAACTGTACTGCCATCTACTTAAAAATAATAAAAAGGAAGATGCTAACTAAGCATTAGAAGGAAATTATTTTGCTAAATGATCCTTTACTATTCAAATGCTTTTAGAAAGCTTTTTTATTATTATTTTTTATTTATTTATTTTTTTTTACACCTTGTGTGAATGCCTGTACACGCAAATTTATCACATTACCACGTGCATAAAAAAGGAGATTTTGATAGGGCACTAGGTAGATAGAGCAAATAAAATAACCCTTCTGCCAGATGCTCTAACACAGAGGCTCAGGTGTCTCGGGACAGTGATAAGCAACTTGGCTCTGTCGGTGGCATCCAAAACATACACAAAAAAAAGAGAGAGAACCCACTGTGCTTCCTTGTTGCCTGAGTATTGTTAAAACTGTAATGGTAGGTGCTGCTGGGTAAAGGCTTTTGCACTGCAAAAGAATAAGGCTCTGAAACTAATTTTGTCAAAGAGTGAAAGTAATTCCTCAAATAAAAAAAAACTTACATTGGCAAGATGCATTTTACAATTTACTGCAGAAATGCTGCAAAAAGATGCTCTTCACTGAGCAGCGTGGCACAAAGCCAAAACGAGCTGTTTCAAAAAATCACTGTTGGGCATATACAAATTTGATACACAGGATTTAGCAATACAGTTGGGAATGACTCTGTGTGGATGTGTTCATGTTCTGTTAAATTTTAACAGTCTCTAACTGTATACTCATCTTCAGCATGAGGAAATTCGTTTGTAGACAGCTAAATTTGCTTTATATACAGGGAATTATATCAGTATGAATAATAATGATTTTAATTTTTTCTTTTCCATATTTCCATATGAGTTAGAAATTAATTTTCTATGGGCAGTTCAAAGGATAAAAAGTCTCACATGAAATCTTTGAAAACATTTAAAGCAAGGATGTAAATTTTATGAGTATGAGTTACTGGCTAGCCTTTTCCACCTCCAGATCTTCTGGTTCCATAAATAATGTGGGGACTTATAATAGTGGATCAGTACAATAGGACACAATATAATCTAGATATTTAGAATATGAAAATAGATTCCTTCTGTCCCTTCTACCACCCAATCCACATTCATATCAATTCAAGTGTTTAGAGGACAAAGCTTCAAATTTTTTTTAGATACATACAGGTATCTAAACTGTTATGAAATAAACAGTAAATTTTCAAATAATACAGCTTAAGAGAGAATGTTTAGCCTAGGAGTGCTTGCAACTAACACCAAAGCTAAGTGGTTAACAATAGGAATAAGGTTAACCTAGATCAGTCAGTAACGTAACCTGTGAAACAAGACAAACAAGATGGCTAAATGGAGTACATTTAGCTTGATGCAAATCTTTCAGTGACACAAGAAGCATCACCTAGGAAAAACTTCCTAAATCGCAAGTGAAATTATAAGGTAACACACACATCTAGATTTCATTTAGAGACACTCACTTGGTTTCAACTAACATTTAACGCATGCAATAGACTTGCTACCTCACTAGAATAATCATTCATTAAATGACATGCACACCCAATGCCTTAACTATGGATAGATTTTGCAGCAGTGCTACTATGCAGGTTATGTCCATGATGAACACGCATATTGCTAGAGTCCTAATATGGATGTAATCCTAGTGATTTAAATCACTGCTATCTACATAGTTTGTTTCCACAAACAAATGTGAAGACACTACTAATGAAAGTATACAACCAGACAATCACTGATGGGGTAGTATCATCTTCAATTACATCTAAATGACATCACTTTGGGGGTATTCAAATTATTACTCATGAGTAAACCCTAATCATAAGAAGAGTGTCTACGACATTAACTTGCTAGTGAAGAGAGGGATTGAGTCTGGAATAAAATATATTAATTTAAAAAGTAGTCTTTAGACTGTGAAGTTCAGTCTAAGCACAGATAGGTTTGCTACAGACTCTTCTCATTCACCTTGGGAATAATATTGAGCAATATTTCAGTATTGTAACCAATTCAGAGAATTCCAGCACACTGAGAAAAATATAAACGTTCTTTTTCTCTTGTTTAATTTTATTTGCAATACACCAACAAAATTATTTTAAATGAAAATTAACTGTAAGTTTTTAAGGATCTGAGGGTGATCTCCATGATTATAGACATAGTTATCTATATATGTAGCATATACATTAATTATAAGTTGTGTTTCTTCTTTAGAACTACTAATATTGAATCTCTTGTTCTTTTGAGAAATGTGTTTTTGGTCTAAAATAATATTTATTTCCTCTTGTAGTCATTTAAAATGACAACGTGAATGTCAGACACATTTTAAAACAGGTCAAATACCTCAGTTCTTTCTATTTGTAGGAAGAGCATGCAGGATATCTCTAGAGAAAGAAATAGGTGCAAATCTGAACTTACAAGCCTAAGGCTGATGACCCTAAGACTGCAGTTTGACCAAGGTTTGGTCCTCTGTTGTGCATCACCAAAGACTCCCGGTACTGCATCTTTTCCCTCCCTGGGCTGCCCTCTCCCATATTATCTTGGTTTAACTCTTACAGAACAGCTCTGCAAGGTAAGACTTAATCATGCAACTATATGGCGCTGGATCAGAACTACTGTTGAGAAAAGCTTTTCTGTTCAGCTTAATTTTCCCTGTTGTTTTTGATGAGAGCATAACAAAGACTGCCAGCAGGAATTGGGAGTGACACTGCTGCACACTGATTTCAGTTCTGAGAAGGTGCTGATGAGGCTTTTCATTCAAAGCTCTGACCTTTTCTGCTCTTAATGGGTCACGGAGTATTTCCGAACAGTTTACAGTACTTACTACAAGAAGAGCCTAGCATCTAGTCTGCCCAGATTGTGCTAGAGTCACTATGTATGACAGTAAATGGCTAACAAATCACGGAGATTAATCTAAATCTTTTGCTGTAATCCTTTAATTCTTCATCAAGATCCCTGACATTAACATAATTTTGTCAGAATAGAGATTGTAGAATAGTTTCAGATTAATTCAATCATAGATAGCATGTCTTAATGAAAGAACTAATTTGATGTCTACGTGATTTTTTTTTTAATTGCATTTTTGAGGTAACTGGACTTTGCATGACAGCATGGCCATAATAAAGAAGTTTCACCAAAGAGAACTCTTCCCCCTCTATTCAAATGGTTTAGCTGTCATATGGTCACAAATGATGATAAAAAGAACTAAAAGCCCTCTTCTGCAATCCATGGCTCCAGACTTATCCCCATCTGGGCCAGGATTTACGAAACTAGACTGCATACTGTTACAGTAATACATAGATTATTGTCCAAATTCCCTTTTAAAATTATTTTTCCTTTTCATATTATTTTGACTGAAGTCTTATCCCATAACTGTCACAGAAAATTAGTGTTAATTTATCTTGTGAATATGTGGCAGTGATTAATAATTATGAAAACGGCCTTTTGATTTGAAAGCCAAGTGAGAATGTTAACCATGACCTTTAGTATCCTGCTTCAAAAGGAGCAGGTCCTACAAAATACTGACCACTCCATGTTGGAAGCAAGTCCCCACTCACTTGAGGCAGAAGTACATCTCCCTCTTTCAAGTCTAGCAATGTGCTTATCCTGCATATCCAAAGCCTATTAATTTTTGTCTGCAAGGACTGAAGGATCCGTTTCAATGACAGTATGCCTTTGAATGATTAACAATTCTACAAGTTACATGTTTTTCTATGTTATGCTAGAATAGAAATGTGTTAAAAAAAAAAAAAAACTACAACAACAAATGTACAAATTAATAAATAAAACAGCTAGAGCTTGAAGTAGGATGTACAGAAGATTGCTTCCAGGTAGAGCACAACAGAACATTATTTCTTTTTAGAAGAGATGTTTTATGCCTTGTATGTATCGTCAAGTTTTCAGGAATGTTGAATGATGAACTTGTTTTAAAAACATTGCTAGTATTTTGTTTTGGCTCAGTTCAAAGGGCTATATCAGAAGAAGGAATCGAAGAGGGAAAAACAATATGAAAACAACAGCAACAAAAAACTGTTTAGCTGCCTAAATCACCAATTTAAAAGGAATGTATAAAAAGTTCCCAACAGTTTTTCACCAGTGGCTGAAAATCTTAGATTAAATTTTACTATTCCTGAGAGATATTGTTTGACGTGACTAGAATACAATTTGTTGAGCAGATAATAGTTTTTGTTTAAAATGATTCCTTTCTGGGTATTATGTATGGATTAAAGATTGGGCCTACATGAATAAAACATCCTTGTCAAGAAAAATATTTTAATGATGACTTTTTTGTGGTTGTTTTTTTCTTTAAAAGAAGTCAGTTACTTGAAAGGAATAGGTTATGTATAGCTTTAGGGGGACTAAAGCTTGTATCTTTAGTGTATGTTAAATTAGCCTACTTCACAATAACAGTTATATATCATGTATTTCTTCTTTTTTTTTCTTCTTCTTTTTTTTTTTTTTTTTAAATAAATACTTGTTTCACCAAAAGAAAATAAAATGTAATTTTTATACCTTTAGGGCAAGTTCCAGTTCTTTTGGTTTCTTGAAGAAATAAATAAAAAGCATTGACAGAGAAACTTCTGAAATGAAAGCCCAAGGGGGAGGGAAGGAAGCACCTAAAACCTTCATATTACCAAGTACTGAGGTAATCAACCACAGTCTGGGAAATGTCAAACAATGGTATTCACCTACCCAAAGATATTGCTGGTCAAGTCCTCAACTGCCATTTATAATCACTAACTAAAACATGGAATATAGATGTGGATATAAACAAGAGACAAATTAGTATTGGGAAGCTGGATTTAATAATCCACTAAAAGAGACCATCTGTTTATAAAGACCCCCTTTTCCTTGATCTCTGACATCTATTCCTAATATAGACACAGCTGGATATTTTATTTTTTCATTTTTTAAACACTCTGCTACTATAAAGACTACTTATAATATATCTGGTCAGAGTGTTTGTCTCAAGTTTCAGATATTATGTAAGCACTCAAGGGCAATAAAATTTCACATACAGTCAGCCAGTTTTAAAGTAAGTATTAAACCATCAGACCAACATAAATGCACTTTCTTTATTATTGATTTTTAATATCCTTCTTATTTTTCAGATTTTTTCAAATGTTCATTATCACTGGAATAGCTTTCCGAAATTCAGTTGTTATTATTTTTTTTTTCAAGTTCTTTACACACATTTGGAACTAGCGTTTAGTTTTCTTGTTTTCCTGTTTAAATTACTAGCAAAACTCAGTCGGTGACAAATATAGTATTGACAACCTGACAAGATAGATGCGGGAATAAAAGACCAAAGTGATAGAAAGCCTGTGTTTCCAAGCCACAACAGAGAAAAAAAGGGAAGAAAACACCTCTGACTATACACTTCTCACAGATAGAGGTCACTAATGGACTGGATTTGAATCGGTCTGGTAACAGCCTGAAAGTAATCTTGTGAAAAATGAATTCATTTTGAGATTAAAGAGGTAGTAGAAATTTTTAAGAAATAAAGTTCTCATCTTCCTGGAAACAATATTATCCTAAGTGTGCTTTCTTTGTAGTTCTTTAAATAGAAAGTACAATACAGGAAAAGCCTGATAGTGATGTTTGTTTGAAATTCTTTTTGTTCTCCTGACTTAGTAAAAGTATGTCTCTCCATCCCTTCTGCAAGGAGGGTAGGGAAGTCAACACTAATGACATGCCATGTTTTGGGTACTGCTATTTTAAGCATTTAAAGGTAAGCACATTATTTATTCTTAGAAAAAAAAACATAGCCTATGTAATGCAGATTCCAACTGGGAGGGTGTAGGGTTCTGGAAAGGAGATATGTCTACATCCTAAATCAAACTACCCAGCAGGCCAGGATATAAATGTGACTTGTAGCAGTGGCTTAAATTAGATCCAGACTCTCAAAGCCAAATACAGATAACATCACCTTATACAAAGTATAGGGTGCACATGTGTGTAAGGAGTGAATCTTTTAAGAATGTTGGATGCATTCCAGCATGATTTCTCCATGCTACAGACTGGAACTTTGGAAAAAAAAACTACTGCTGACTGTTAGTTGCAGGTAGTTGTATAGACACTGTATTTGAACAGTGCTCTGACTTTTTACCTACAGTACTCCAGTTCTTCACTATCACTTTTAACTGCTTAACTACCTTATCAGGATAGAGAACAGCAGTTTAAATAGGAAATCTTCTATCAATGGTAATGATGTTTGAAATCTCTCCCAAATTTTCAGAAACAAGACCAACACTAACATCTCTTATATCATTTTGATTAAATCCCATTGATAGCATTGCATATTTTAACTCTTTAAAAGAAAGAAGAAAAAATGGTGGGTAGTATTACAGATACGATACCTTTTAAAAGTTTTGAAAAAAAATGCCAGGACAGACCTTTTCCCCCTCCCAAAAATATGCATTTCTAATACCAACCCACAAGTTGTCTCTGAAAATGCAGTTGCATAAAGGTGTGCTTGCAAAAAGGTGATGTCAGAGAAAGAAATGAATGCCCCACAGAAGTTGCCATTTGTTGTAACCGAAGTAGTGATCAATCTCAAACTTTAAAATGATTTAATATCCCTACAAACACTGCACTAAGTAAACATATTTTTAACATACACCCTCTTTCTGTGCGCCTGTGTGTGGTTGAAAGAGGTTTGCCTTGCTTTAGTATCTTCTCATGGAAGGAACCTCTCCCTTTCTCTTTAGCTGAGCTCTGCATTGGGGAAAAAAAAAAAAAAAAAAAAAAAAAAAAAAAAAAAAAAGCATCTGAATAAATCTAATCAGTACTTTCCACACACCGTACAGGAATTTACACGGATTTGTGCCTTGGATTTATTAGCTTATTGTAAGCCTTAAAACAGATTTCCTCCATTAAAATTAACTAAAAGCTCCTGTTGACTGATTCCCACTACAAAAAGAAGGTGGACAGTCTTACTTTCCTGCTTTGCTACTGATTTCTTTATCTTTCACGGGATTATATCTCATGCTCTAGAGAGATCTTTTCAGCTGTTTGATTTCTTTTCGCGATCTGTTTCTCTGCTCATTATTCCCCTCCCCCTGCCCAACCCCTCTCCAATATTTGTAATTATTTTGCCAGAGATCACCTCTAACTTAAGAGCTCTATGAGGAGCTCTCTTATACTCTGAAACCTTGATCCCATTCCCTTCACCTCACCCCACTCACTCACTAATCAGACCCCGCTCCGGGGGCTGCTGATGGGAACGTGACGAAACCTCCCGGAGGCCGCAGCTCCTTGCTCTCTCCGTCCTTTACATCTCGGAACACCGGCCAGCGTGGAGTTCAGACGACTGCCTCCACCGATCGAGCCTCATCTTTTGAAGTTCCCGTTTCTCCAAACCACTTCCCCGAACGCGGCTATGGTCGCACTCGTACGCGCGCTCCGCCGGTTTCGTATAGCAGGAGGGCTGCTCTGCGCGGCGCCTGACGGGGGCTGGGGGTTGAGGGCTGCTTTCGGCACAGAAACGAGCCCAAGGACCTGGTTACTCGGGGCGGCTGAGGGCTCCCGACCAGAGCGCTGCTGTACAACCGCCCGCCGACCCTCCTCACACTTGCTGCCGGCCATTCATAAATTGTGCGTGTGCCTGCTGCTGCACACTTGCAGGCACGGGGCTCTAATGAGGCGCACGCGATCCCGGCCCCTCAGCTTTGCCTTCTCAAAGGGCACCGGGGTTTTAAATCGCCTGGGCTAGAATAACCAGGAAGGAAAAGAGAGAGAAATGAAATCCCAACTGTACCTGACAGTGTCTGGGAATCCCTCGCCGGCACCGATCATAATCCCCCTCTGCGCCTCTGGCCCCCCACACCAAAACTTTTCCGCTGCCGCCGCCGCCGCCGCCGCTCCTCGCTTCTGGCCGCCGCCTGCCGCTCCTGGCCAGCCCCTGGGGCCCGCTGCCCGCCGCCGCTCCTCTCCGGAGCGGCCCCCGCGCCTCCCTCCTCCCTTAGGAGGCAGCGGCATCGTCCTCCCCCCTTCTCCGCCACCTCCTCCTACGGCGCGCAGCCCGCGGCTCTGGCATCCCCAACGCACTTTCTCTCCTCGATTTACTCCTCTTTCCCTTGCTGCTCCTCCTTCTCCGGTAAGAAAGAAATGAGAAGGGGCCGCGAGGACGTTGCTTTCTTTTTTTTCTTTTCTTTCTTTTTTTTTTTCTTTTTCTCTCTGTCCTCTAGAAATGTTGAGAGGATCACATGAGGAGCTGGCACGGAGACCCAGGACCCTTGGACGTCGGAAGAGGCATCGAACACATAGATGTGAGTGTGTGAATGCGTGCGGCTAGCTCCCTCCGAGTGCCGCGCCTCAGCCGGCGTTGCAGGCTGATCTTAGCAGTAATGATGCCTCAGATCTGACTATTCCCTGCTAATGTGAGTCGTGCCTTTTTTTCCTCCCTGCCTGACACCCCAGGGAGATGTTTACAGTAATGAATTCAGTTGATAGCCATCTCTCTCTCCCCTGGAGTCCCTCCCACATTTCTAGTTTAAAGAATGCTTGGAAGGCAGGGCTGCAACCTAAAGCTTTCCAAGAGGCAAAGTCAGGCTAGGCTTTCTCTCTTCCTTTTTTTTTTTTTTTTTTTTTGGCTCCCGCTCTTAACCCATTGCTTGCTGATGGCAGCTCAGCATCGAGCTCCCTCCCATCGCACTCCTTCCCGCCCCCGGCTCGCAGCGAGGGGCAGCAGCGGGCGGGCGGTACTCCAAGAGTGCGCGGCCCCCACCGCGCGCCCCGCCTCGCCGGGAACCGAGGCGGAGCGGAAGGAGGGTGTGGGGATCGCCGCGCTCCGTGGCAGGCAGCCTCAGCCGCGCTACTCGGGGGTCCTTGAGGGGGTATTGGAAGGGAAGGCAGGGAGTAAGCTGGTCCGCGAGCTGCAGACCTAGCCGGGAGATGCCCTCGATAGCTATAATCAGAGCCGCGCACTCCGCCAACATGGCGATATTTCGTGTTCTGCCGGCGCTGAGCCCGCCTCTCGCCCCTTCCCATTCTATTCATCTCCCTCCCCCTTGCGAACTTTTAGGTGGGCAACAGCAGCACGGGATAAATATAGCACAGAATGAAAGAAAGTCTAGCCCTCAGGGAAGAGACAGAGCTCCTTCAGTATTCGGTCTGGTTTTCATGCTCAGCCAGGAAAGCTTTAAAACCGCTGGGAAACCACCTTTTGCCCCAAAGCACTACCAACGCCCCCTTACTAATCCCTTCTGCAGCACTTCGTGTGTGTATATCGAGTTATCTGGGCTTGTTTTGGGGTAACCCAGTTCCCTAGTAGGTTCTTACCTTGTCCTGACAAGCCCAGGTAGGAGAGTGTTTAACACTGAGAAGCACTCGTGCAATAGGATGCAGCCGTCAAGGTAGGACGTGGGTGTGAAGTGAGGATTCCCGAATTCCTCCATTAGCAAAGAAAAGGCATAGTATAGCTTTGGCTGCGAGTTACTTAAAGAGAGAGGGGCTGGGGAGGTATGGAGGAGAGCTGATCAATGCCATGTGTCCAGGAAACAGAAAAGGCGAATGAAATGCTTTGGGGTGTGCTTCCCCCTCACCCCCAGCTGCGCGCTGCCTCGCGATTTCAGCTCAGCCGTACTTTCAGGAGCTGATTCACTCGCCATTGTCTCCGCACCTCCCTCGCCCTTCTCTAGGGGAGGGCTGACTCACTCCCAGCTTCAGAGGCGTTCCGAGCAGGCGGGTCGCAGGTCAGCCTGACCCGCCTGTACCCCAGGTCTGTGTCCTGCAGAGGAGAGGGAGAGCATCGAGTATTACAGCCCTCAGCCGAGCCGTGCTGTCTGCTCGGAGAAGGACTTGTGCCCTCACCTACGTGGACGCGGGGAGGAAGTGTGAAAGGGGAGAGCAGGTAGCCTGGCATTCCGTAGGGAGCTTGACGAGGGGAAAAAAAAAAAAAAAGCTGAGGGGGGGACATCGCCTCCTCTCCTAGCTTCGCAGAGAGAAATTGCTGTCTCGGGGCTCCGCGCCCCTGTGATGGAACCCCCACGCTCCGAGCCCCTCCGCAGGGCTCGGCCACCCGCACAGAGTGGGGCTGGCGCGGCTCGGAGCCGCGGGGCCAGCCGCCGTCCCCGGCCAAGAGACGGAGCAGTTCTGAAGTCAATCTCTGCCTGCGGCTCCCAGCTGGTCCCGAGAGATGAAAGGAGCAGAAGCCCCGCAGGATCCAAAGGCGAACGAACAACCTTTTTTAAAAAGGTTGTCCTGGGTCCTCTTTGACTTTTCAAGACCTGTCTTCTTTTGTTGGATTTTTTAAAAGCTCTGCATACTTTTATAGCACTTATATGTGCATGATTTATGGCTCTTTCCTGAAGCTGATGGAAAACCGGTGCATTTTCTCCTGAACGTTTCCTCATCCTCTCTTCACCCATCCCCAGTATTATCAACCTGTCGCTACCCCAGGCAGAGATTTGGCAGAGCGCGCCTCTGTCGATCAGGGCCATTTCTGCCCCCTGATACCCTCCCTCTCCCTTCCCCCTGCCACGGAGCAAAGTGGAAGCACGAAAACTCCAGTAAGGCTGCGGGCTGCTGTCCTGCCCCGGAGCTCACAGGGGTTGGGTGGGGTTCCACCTCCAGCCCACGCTTCACATCAAAGAAAGATATTCAGGACACCCTTTGGTCATATCAAGATCGTGTCAATCCAGAAGAGACTTTAGCCATTACCTGCTTATGCGGATGTCTCTGGTAATCACCCAAAGCCCACCGGGTCCGGCCGGTTGCAAGGGGGGAAAGTGGTAGAACAGCTGGGCTCCGGCATCGTATTGTTTTAAGGATCACCACCAAGGTCTCTGTTTTCCATAGCTGCCGATGAACACCATCGCCCAAGGTTTCTTTCAAGGAAAGGAGGAAGGAAATATACTTCCCAAGCCTCTGTCCAGCCGGTCTTTTTACTCTGAAGCCACCGATGACCGAGGAACCCCCTCCGCAACGTTAAACGCCCGTAATTTCCCTCTGCTTCCCCCCGGCGGCTCCGGCGCACCGCCACCGCGCGATCTTATCGCCGCGTGATCATTATTCACCGGTGACAAGCGGAGATGCGGAGCTCCTAAGTGAGGGTGACAGATTTCAAACGTGGTGCTGCGGCGTGCTCAGCCTCAAGACATATTCTTCCTCAAACTTTGCCTAGCAAGCAAGTCGGCGTCTTAACTCTTTGGATCCCTGCTTGTTGCACGGGCACGGCTTACTTGCTGGGGGACTCTTCATTACATGTCCTTTTCTGTTCTTGAATTGAAACAAATCAGAACCGCCAACTCTGGGGAGCAGTTGGAGAGCTGAATACTTCTGTGGTTAGGGACTGGAAAAATCCTCCCGGCAAAGCAGTTCCTGGGGGACTCACCTGCAGTCCCTTCGTCGCCAGGTTTGGTATGCAAAGCATCGCATGCATCGTATGGAATTCACACAGAATTGCATTTTCCTCAGCTTGTTGTGGCTAAAAGTACGTATCTGAAAGCGCTATTTCACTCAGGCTTTCAGCTCCGTCCCCTCTACAGGTTATCAATAACAGCAGAGCAAATGAGAAGAAGAGTTTATTTCCATAGGGGATAAAAATAAATAAATAAATAAATAAATAAATAAATAAAACAAGCCTTTTTGACACATGCACTTCGTAGCCAAAGGAAATATTTACCACTAGCAAAACTTGCATACCAGAACATGTTTCCTTGAAGCACAGGAGAGCCTTAAAATGAGAGAAAACAACAATAAGAAGGAGAAAATAAAATAAAATAAAAAATAAAAAACGTGCAACTCAAAGCTGTAATGAAGTGCATGAAAGCTCTCCAAAGTCAGTGCCATCAGCTCAGCGGAGCCTGATGTCAAGACAACTTGGTTGTAGCACTGTAACATGAAGAAATAGGGAGTATACGAGGAAATCTGCAAAGTCCTTTAAGTTTCTAATTTCGTTTATTTATGCTTTCTCTAAGTTGTGATGTTTGCTACCCTTCCTTGCTTCCCCTCTCCACCCCCTCTTCAAAAAAAAAAAGAAAAACAAAAAAAACCTCCACCCCCTCTTAAAAAAAAAAAAAAAAAAAAAAACCACAACCCAACTACAAAACGTCATTTACACATCATATACGTAACGGGTGACCCGAGGGCTGACCCCGCTCAGACCCGAGTGAGGTTCTCCGGCCGGCGGGCGGTGCCGCCCAGGTGCACGGCGAGCTCTGCGGGCTGCACGTCCCGCGGCGCGGCCCAGGTGGCAGCAGAGCACAACGCTCGGCGTGAAGCCGCAGCTGGGAAAATTTTCCCCCATTTTCTGCCTTCGGCACGCTCTATTTAAACTGCTCCCTCCGCCCCCTTCCCTCAATTATTAATCTTAGTTATAGTCTGGTTGTTTGGGCTTCATTTTTTTTTTTTCATCCCTGTTGTAACTGTATGAAACATTTATTTATTTATTACCAAACTGCTTTGCAGGGTTGAAAGGCTGTAAACTGAAAGAAATATGAAGCATTTTCTTTAAATTTTCTTTGATTATACAAGATAGCTAGCCTGGAGTGATGGCCTACTGATCCATAACGCAACCTCACTTTTTGCATTATGTGAAATAGGGTAGCATTTAAAAAGATTATGAAAAAGTGTCTTCTTTATAAATGTCCTTTTTTTTTTTCTTTTCCTTCTTTATTTATTTATTTATTTTTCCTCTCAGATATAACACTAAAATAAATGTTGCTGCTTGTAAGACAAAAAGTAGAAGTAACTGGAAACAATTCTACGACTGGGAGGCTGGTCTAAAATACACTGAATATGCTTTCTGTTTTTATCAGTAATAGTGTATTTTGTATCAGGCTTTAAATTCATGCAGCTGATAGAAGGAAAAAAATGCAGTGTGAATTCTTCATCAATTTTTTGCAAAATCAATTATTTTAAAAAATGTTTGAGGAAGCAGAGAGCAGAAGAAACAGAGGTCGGGGTGGGGGCAAGGAGAGGAGAAGTTGCCTTTAGAATGGCAGAGCAACGAGTTATTTAGATTTTGTAGTCTGTCTTGAATTCTAAACAAGTTGAAGGGTTGAATATGTTCTTTTCCATCTTAAGAAACACACGAAGAACTTTGACTAGATCTACGGTGAACTGAAGAACACCTCTCCTCCAACGGGTTTTTTCTGAACTCCCACATCTGTGGTGGGATTAAGATGAAAATATCAAATGGGTTCTGAAGCAGACTTTGGAATATTTTGTGATATAACTTAAATGGTAGATTTCTACCATTTTGAAATATAGGGATTAGAACCTGATTTAAAATAAAATTGATAATGAAACAAAAATATACCATTAGACTATTCCCCTTCTCATCTCTTCCTTCCCACCTCCTTTCCCTTTAGCCCAATGTTACCTTCTGTTATTTCCATATCGTTAGGTATAACCTTGTAACACTGTCTGTAATGCCTTGGGATGTCACACTTCATAGATTTAACCTACTGGAGGCATATCCTTCTTGTCTCCAAGGGATTTCTGCATTTAGCTTTTGACAGTATCATGACAAACTATTTCTAATGGCCGCCTTTGGCCACTCTTCTCTCCCTTGTTCCAGGACACAGGGATCTGAACATTTAGTAGATTCTTAAAATTCCTGGTCTTAAATAATTAATCTTTAATACTGAGCAAGAAGATTCAAGGCATTCTGTTTGCAATTTCTTTGTCAAGTTGATGGGCGTAAGGACATAAGCTGGTCAAAATCTGATGAAAATAATTCTTTTTTTCTTTGGTGGTTGCGGTAGTGATTTATTATTATTATTATTATTGGTGGTTTTTTTGTTGGTGGTGGTGTTTTTTTTTTTTTTTCTCTTCTCTGTTAAACACTTTAGAGAGTCAAATCAAGTTTTGTTCAAAATTGTTCCACCCAGATGCCATCTGATGGCAGGCATATTGGAAGATAATAGATGAGTAGGCAGGACTGAAATACAAAATTATTATATTTAATTATATTTGAAAAGATGAAAAAAATTTTTTGTTGCACTTTTGTAACCAAAGAAAACCATGACTAATCACACTGCATATTGTACCATCTAATTTTAAATAAAAATTCTGTAGGAAAGAAAAAATTCTACTAATAACTCACTGATAGAACATCTTAATTTTCATGCTGTAAACATTTGCACAAATATGGATTAATCCAGATAACCATTAATTGTGTTTGATGAAACTGGAATAATTTGAATGGCTAAATCACAATGGACATAAGAAGCACATTCTTATGCATTATTTCTTTTTATTTCTCCTTATTTGCTTTTAATGTATGCAACATACAAAGAAAAAATAGAAAGACAAGAAAAGGAACTGGCTGAAATCAACACAGTCAAAAAAAAAATTACTTATAATAGGTCTGGCTACTTATTATGCTGATAAGAGTAAAAAGCATAAGTAAAATCTTGTGAATAGCATTGAAGTGGTCCAGGCATGCTATTTCTTTATCAAATTCTAGGCAAAATCATGAAGGTCCTTTTCATTATCATTGCCAGCTTTTAAAATAATTATTTTTTTTTCTCTGGTTCTGTCACTGGCATTTACTTTTTAGGAAAAAATAGCGGATGCTTTTGTCAGCAGTACTCTAGTTGCACTATATAGAACTAAAAATTCACCTTGGTGGCACTGCATTCATTAAATTTGCTGTTATGTATTCATTCATCCATCTTCTTTCATTTTAAGTGAAAAAAACTAGAAGGCAGACTATCAATCTGCTCTAGAAAAAGCATCACTTTCTGATTTCAAGGCTATCTGCCCTGTCTCCCAAAGGACATCAAGATCTCACACTTTCTAAAATTTTAGTGAATAAAGAAACAGATTCATTTGTACTTTTTTACCCACAGGTCCAGCAAGCAAAAATCATTCTTTCACTCCATCTCTGTTAAGTCTACTTCTGTAAGTTTTTGTATTTTCAAGGGGATTGTTGCAGTTATTGCAGAGTCTCTCTGAATGATCCGAGAGTTTTCTTTCAGCTCAATAAACATGATAGAACTGTTAATAAAATTATGAGTATTTATAGAAGTTGGGAGGGAGAAAATAATTTTAAAGCAGTTTTATATAAAAAAATTATAATATAGACCCCCAAGCCTCATACCATGGTTTTTATAGCTGTTTTTATTGATTTCCATGAAGCATCTCATGAAAGACTAGCAAACCATTTCTATAACATTTAAAAAATCCTGTAGCTCTACCTGCTAAACCTTGTTAACCATCTTTCAATTCCAGTACAAGTTAATTACATGCAATAGGATACAAAGAAGAATGTAGATTTTCTATTGCGTTTTATTGACTTTTACTTTTTCTGGACTAATCCCTTGATTACTATAAGGGGGTAATGCCACTTTGTGAAGCTGTTTCTAATCCTTTCTGTTTATTTTAGAACATCCACTGAAAAAGCAATAGGTGAAAAAGAAAATTGTTTTCAATTAAGTAAAGAGGAAGGTATAAAGACACTACCCTGACAATTAAGCTTGACACAAATGAACAATGTGCATTTGTGGCTTGGAAAACCAACAGTATCCTGGGCTGCATTAATAAAGGGGTGGCAATAGGGAGAGAGAGGGGACTGTCCCCCACTGCTCTGCCCTCGTGTGGCCCCATCTAGAATTATCTGTCAAGGCCCGGGGCACAAGAAGGCCATGGAGCTGTTGGAGTGGGTCCAGAGAAGAGCTTCGAAGATTCTCAGAGGACTGGAGTGCCTCACCTGTGATGACAGGCTGAGGGAGTTGTGATTGTTCAGCTTGGAGAAGAAAAGGTTCTGGGGAATCCTCATTGCAGCCTACAATACTTAAAGGAAGTTAATAATCAGGAAGGAGACAGAATTTTTATATGGTCTGATTGTGATAGGAGGAGGAATGGTTTTAAACTAAAAGATATGAGATTTAGATTAGATGTTAGGAGGAAATTTTTTTCTTAGAGGATGATGAGGCACAAGAATAGGTTGCCCAGAGAAACTGTGGAATGTCCCATCCCTGGAGGTGTTCAAGGATGGGTGGGACCCCAGGCACGGTGATCTAGTGGATGGCAACCGTGCCAATGGCAGGCGGATTGGAACTGGATAACCTTTACAATCCTTTCCAACCCAAGCCATTCCACAGTTTTATGGTTCTGTGAGTCTATGATTCTGTGATCAAGGGTCAAGAATAAGAGGTTACATAGTTATACCTCCAAGCTCAAAAATGAATGAATAAGAGACTTTACATTCTGCTCTGCCAGAAGATCCCCTTGAGAGCAGAAAAGCATTTCACCATGGTACAGAATGATCACCTGAAAGAAAAGAGGAACCAAAAAACAGCCAAACACGTATGGGCAGAATGATCAGGCAGATCGCATCTGTTTTGAATCCTGACAAATTAGCAGTAAGCTTTCAGGTTTTTGAAGGGATTTTGAGGCAGTGAAAATATCTTACGAAACCATTTGTTTTTCTCTTCAGCAGTGCAAAGCACCCACATCACAGGTCTGTGGACTGAGGGGGATAGAAAGGTTGTCACAGCAGTCAACAACTCTTCATCAGTTTTGACGCATAGAGAACCAGCTTCAAATTTTTTTTTTTTGTTGTTCTAAACTTATTCTTAACATTAATGAAAGGGATATTATGCTACTTAAATGCTCTTTATAAATAGAAGGGCATTGCCTTTTAGACTTAGGAGGAAACTTGGTAGTTGCAAAAGGATCAGTGATAAGATCTGCTGAACCGGTGGAAGGTTCAGCAATCATTTGATTAACCATTGCCTGCTGGCAGAGAAATAGATGTGTTTTAGTGAGGGCTGCCTGCTATGTGAAATACAGCAGAAATACACTGCTGACAGGTAGAAAGCTACTTACTAAATTGATGCTGTGATGAATATTTAGTCACTGATACCAAATGATTTTTTTCCTAATTATATTCCCATGTTGCACCAAAACTGAGTAAGGCTCTAGATTAATTTCACTAACAGGATTCTTAAGGAACCTGTCTTTTACCTTGTGTAAAAAAAAAATACAGAATGGTATCAAGATTGAAAATTTAGGGTGAGTTTAATTTAGGAAAGAGTAGCTGTTAGGAAATACTACTTCTCTTGTTTTGTTTTGTTGTTTTTATTTTACTTTTATTTTATTTTGCAGTCTTTGCATTTCTCAAGACCTTGAATATTCCCTCGAGAATGAACTAAATCAGCTTCACATATACTACTCAGCTTGTGAGACAGGTTGATCATATTGTAAAGATAAAACAGCTTTATGCAAAGGTAGCACATGGGAAGGCTTTTGTGGATCATATAATATATTTTTTTCAACTATCTTGCTGAATTTATTGTTGTTTCAGTCTGCATCTTTATCACCTTTGACTCAACTGGAGCCTTCCCCAAATCACAATGTTTTTTTTCCTCTGTTAATGTTTCTTGTCTGTTGGTGACAAATTTCACTTCAAATAAGCCAAAAGCTTATTTAGTTAAACACTCCACATATACAATGTGCTTGGTAGAGTAGTTATTAAAGAGAGTCAGGAATATACCCCAAGGATAAATGGAACTTTTTACTTGTGTCATAAAATGATCTTTCTTTCTGTGCCTCGGGCAAAAATAATGCTAAAAAGTTGAACTATTCTTTTGGTAGGGTTAGAGAAGGCAATGAAATCTCCCTGAAGAAAATTAAGCAGTCTGAGTGTATAATAGTTTATTGGTGACTTATAGTAGGCCCCAAAAAAATGAGTTAGGAAGAGTTTTCAGGAATTGACTCCTCCATTTAATTTCTTAAGCATATGCGTGGTTGTCAGTATTCACTCAGCAGAGGGAAAGATTTCTACAAGCTTAGAGCCAGGCTGGATTTTCACTATAGGAACATCTTTGGAGCTTTCTTCATGCATTTGTTTGACATAATCAGACTAAATCACTTTTGAAAAGCTTATTCCATTGTCATCATTCTTGGTATCTGACTTGCTGGCTATCAGATATTGTTATTGTCTGTCTTAATATCTCTGTGATTACTGTTTTATTACTGGATTTATTGTCAGGTAGCCACTAAAGCAGGATGGCTCCACTAGAAGGATAAACTGGAAGGTCAGGGTGACTCCAGGCAGAGGCAGTTCCCTCACCCAGGCCCACAGTGGGATGCAGAGTGGGCTGAGCAGGGTGCTTGAGAGAGACAATACTGGAGACAAATCTGGAGATAGGCCTGTGTACAGGATCTATTCAGAAGACAGGACTAGAGATCTGCATACCTCTAGCAGTGCTCAGGACTGGGAATCAGCCTTGAGATAACACAGCCTCTCCTCTGGAGCCAAGGGTTGGTTGGGAACTCACTTTTCTCAGTCTTCCTCATTATGGTACATGAAGTTGAATAGTCTTACAGAGGTAATGCAGCATTATCATTTTGATTGACTGCATTATGACTTTCCTTATAATTGGTAATGATTTGACAGAGCCAATTTCTAGAGTAAAAAGATTACTTGGGGAGGTGGATATTTTAACCATCCCTGTTCGATCAGCAACTTCAAATAATCAAAACTTTCAAAAATGTGCAAGTCCTCAAACTAAAAAAAAAAAAATCAAGCAAACATGCTCTAAGATGGCATAAGAAAATACTGAACTGCATTTGCGTCACATGATGTCAGAACTAAGGAGTGCATTGTAGTGTATGAGCACTATTCAAAATTAACAGGTGATATTATTAATCCATTTGACAGCTTCTGTGACATCTGTTCTTGGAGACATAGGAGCATACAGTTTGGGAATAGTTCCTCTGTAGTTGTTCTGGAACTGTGGGCATGAAATTGCTTCCTATGGATTGGATTAATATTATAAACTTGGTTACTTATGTAAATCTATATATCTGAGAGAAAAGTGGCCAAAACATGGCTCCTGTTTTTGACTATCAAGTCTCCTCAATCAGATTACCTTCACTGTATAACTTTCTGTGAAATGAATCAAAGAATTTTAACAGGTATGCCAGCACTCTACTGCCTGGTCATAGCATTACTTAACACGTCAAAGAAATGTGAAAAACCGGCTGGTCAACCATTCAAATTACATATCTTGATTAAAAAGTTACAGATTAAGAATTGTAAGTCAGGAAAACTGATGATCTTTTTCTAATTGAATGCTCAGTAAGTCACCTTGTATTCAATAGTACATTAAAGAAATTCTCTTTTGTTTCTCGCTATTTTTCTAAATGATATTTTATGAAGGATGCACATACTAATCCACAGATATACACCACTGGGTGATTAAGACTCATTAAATGCATTGATTTGTCTTTCTTCTTTTTGTTTCTTATCAGTCATTAGTGAGGCACAGTGACTTGCCTCCAAATTTTTCATCTGTTTTCATCTATATTCCTCATATTTTATCATGAACAAAGAGTAGTCCTATGTCATGAAGGCTCATCAAAGTCATTATTATATTTCACTCATTTGCATTGAACTGTCTATCATCTGTTAGCATTTTGAACACTTGTATATCTTTCTGCACTTGTATTCATTCTTCCTTATTATTTATTCTTCCCCAACCATATATTACTGGTTACTGCTTTCCACTTTCTGCTTTTTTTGTTGTTGTTTTGTTTTGTTTTTAAATTATCACCTGTGTTTGCAAACCAGCAGTTCAACTCAGATGTGTCAGCATTGCTTTCTTCCCCATTTAGTAAGCATATTAATACTCAGTGTTTATATTTTAAACAGTCGTGTTTATCTGAGTCCAATGTGCTAAAATAAAGAAGGATAAATTTCAAGATCATGCAGCTGTCATATCTCACATCTGTCTACACAGCTTTTTAGTATAGCTTTTATGTTCTGGATACTGTCCTGAACATAAAATTCAAAAAGGTAAAAATTTACTATTTTTAAGTAATTTCTTTTCTAAAATCATCAGCAGATAATGAGTAGATTGCAGGTGAGGAGTAAGTAAGGACTGTTACTGTTGGATTTCGTACTTTCCTGTTTTTGTTATGTATAATGTTTTATTTATTTTAAATTATTTCCTTGTTTTCTCCTCCACATCTGTCATTTTATGCTTTTCTTTGAGATTCTTGTACTTCCATAAGACTGTTTCATCATCTATCACATCTTATTTTTAAATCTTATAGCAAGTCTGTCTTTTCTTATATATGCTATACTTGACAAAATTAAATCCCAAAAGCTGATATGCAGCTTAGACAAATAATTTGAATTTTAAAGACCTTCTTAGAAATAAATAAATAGATGTCAAAATCATTAATTATGCATTATACCAACATTGTATTCTTTATCTATAAAATGAGACAAATAAGCATACAGCACTGTATTCGTTATCTCTAAAATGGGACAAATAAGCATAATTTCCTCACAAGGAAATCATTCTTATGTGTAACTGAAAGTTATCAAACAGAAGTTTTCTGTAGGATGATAACATATTATACACTTTATTTTTAAGATGGTTTAGTAGAAAAGTAAATGTGCATGGGTTTGTTTGCTTTTGCTTTTTACAGAGATTAATACAGATCTAAATGTGGTGTCATTACATCATGCTGGCTGATTTCAGAGATCTAGGAACTTTATTTACTAAAGTTGAGGTCAACAAAGCACTATTTAGTATTTAGTAATTCTTTAAACTAGAACTAGTAGTAGGTGACAAGAAATATTCTGAGACTCAGTTTGCTTTCATATCTACCTGCAGTTCATTAAAACAGAAACTTCTGATGATGCATGCAAACTGTTAAATAGCATATGAGCAGATTCCACCACACCACAAATGTGGAAATAAAATATCAAACAGCTTCATTAGTCTACTTTACTTTTCTCTGGCTTAATTTCAATACAATTTGTAAATGGTGGAAATCCTTTGTATTTCTATGTACTCTGTGTAATGAAATTAAGCAAAAAAATTTTAACAGGTATTTTAAGAGCGGTAATACAAGCATCTGAGTGGTCAATGTAGCATTGCTAGAATATGCTCAATTTCACTTTAGAGTGTTTATGTTAAACTAGTTATGTTAAACTTCTTCTAACTGAGAAAAAACATTATGTAATTAAACACTTGATAATGCATCATAATAGATAATTGTCTCCAATGCTAATTATAAATTTGAGTTTTCTAATTTTCTATATTGAATTTTCAGTTACTGAACCCTAATAATGATCTGATTAATTTTTTTTCATGCACCTACTTGCAAATGAGGATTAAATGGCATATTAACTTTTCTCTTTCAGAATGGATTTGGCTCCTTAGCTCTTTAAAGGAATGAAATAAATTCTCTTCTTTTCAATTGTTTTGATGGTTACCAGTTTCTTGTCAACTACAACATCACCTATGCATACTTCTCAGTTGCCTCTGTCTCATTTTCTATCCCAAATAATAAAATGCATCAACTGTTATCAGTAATGTCATTCATTCTCAAAAAATAAAAGAGAAAAAGTACTTCTACAAGATTACTTAGCAGCTATCTAAATTTGAATGATTAAGGAATTCTATTTCTATTCTATTTCCTGATCTTCATCTGCATATATGATAAGGCTTTGGAGAAACTTCTGAACTTCCAGTAGAAACAGCTAATCACAATATGGAAATGGAACATATTTATGATATTTTCCAGGTAGCCTACAAAAATCTAATTTCTAGCTGCAGCAGTCAGGAGGAGGTCCTTTATTCTTGTCCCTGGGGGCCATAGATGGAACTTTATCTCTGACTTTCCATGTCGTCATCTTCTCTCTTGCCCTGTGGCAAACCCTCACTTATTCATCCAGCCATTTCATAGGCTGCTTCTTCATGCCATTTAATTGCCCATTCCAATGTTGTCACAAATTCAGACTTTTTGACTGTCTCTTCTTTAGTGCAATTTAATTACTTTTGCTAGCTTTAACCTCTTTTCTGCCAATGGATTGACTGCTCAATTTGTGCCACACTTATAATTTCCTCTCCCTGCATTGCCACCAGGGTTTTTTTAACCAAATACAGCACATGTGCCTATTGGAGTCTTCATGCTCAGTTCTGTATAGTAATGGCAAGTGAAAGCAAAAGACCTATTTCAGTTTATTTAGCTGACAGCATAGTGTAGGGTGACTGCCTGCTTGACTGAATATTTCTACAGCCTTTCCACCTAACAGTAAGAAGTTGCTCAAACTCCATGAGTTTTGGCCTCTTTTGTTCCTGCCACACTCCTGCCAGGGAATTTTATGAGAGAACCAGGCCTGAAACAGCTATATTCTAAACAGAGATTGATCAGGAAGCAGAATATGGCTTCATTTGTGCCCATGTGGCACAGCTCCTGCTGCCACAGAGAGTGTTCACATACCAGACTGGGGAAGAACTTTTTAGTGGAATGGGCCCATTTTAGGACACACATCCCAACCATGATACAATAGAACAAACCAACCACTCTTTGGTGTTAAATAAAAGTCAAGGTTATTTGCTTTATTTCCTTTTTTAATGTTGTATTTTGTGAAAATAATGTCTTTGGCATAGATAGGCATCTTCATTCATATATAGTATAGTGTGTAAGTGTGTGTATGCAAAAAGAAATGTATTAACATGGTTAGGGATCTGCGTATATTGGAAAAATTTTTAAGCCAAATTCAACATTCTTATAACTTGTTTACAATGTGTGTATTTTGGATTAAGCAGGTTGCAGCTTTCAAATAACAGATCAGATAATTCCACTCCCACCCTTCACTCTGCCAATTTTCTTTCAGACTCAAACCATAAAAATGACGTCACTCTGATTGCCTTCTTGTTTTCCTCATTTCTAATTTAAGATCAGTAGTTATTACCTCAATTAATGATATCATATCTTAAAACATGGAAGGCTTTATAAATAATACAAAAAAAAAAAAAATTTCTGAGAAGGCTAAAGCTGTGCTCTCTCCCATTCTGCATTTCTATAAAGTAGACAAAAGTTGTCCTCATTGATTTCATTCTCAGTTTCAGATATGCCTGTTACCTGTTGATGTCCTTTAGCTTTCATATCTCAGAAAAAGTTTTACGCTGAAAGCAACTGTATTATGTTCTAGCCTTCATAAAAACGTGCAGATGAATGCAACACAATATTTTTGGCATTGATAAGAAGAAGTTGCTGCTGTGATCCTAGATGATCAAGTGACAGTCTGATTTCTTGTGTATTTACTGGAAGTTTATGTACACTTCTGAAAGTTTGTAATAATATTCATCAGCATCATTTTTCAAAACTATTTTTGACTTTCAGCTGAAGACTTAATAGAATTTTAAAAATGTGAATGTGTGAAATATGTTTTATACACAAATAGAGAAATGTAGTGATGTCACTTCAATATGTATTTACACAATATAGAATAATGGCTTAAGAGAACATTTTTTGGCCTATTTAGTGTATAAAATGCATTTCATAAAGCATTCCAATAGCACTTTCACAGTATTTAGGGAAATGAACTATTTACTACTAAGTCTGTTTAAACGAATTTCCTGTGTATATTTATCTTAGAGACTCATGCTGTTTGAGAGGAATTTTCAGCAATTATTGTTTAACTTCCTAAATAATGTTCTTTTAAATTCTGATGGAAAAAAAAAAAATAAAAAAAAAATAAAAAAGCCTGGAAAGTCATCAGCAAGGCTTTAATTTAATTTCATTACTTAATTAAAGATAAACAGAATTTTAAGACCATTCAGACTCAAAAACCAAAATGCAGCAAAGCCAAAGAGAAAGAAGTATATTAAAAGGAAATTCAGTAAGTCAGAAATCTAAAGATTTGTGAAACATAGCTCTGATGGGCAGAGGTATTAAGAAGTGTGTGATCAGTATGTTTGGCTTGGCTGAGATAAATGTCTTTGACATAGTTATTCCAAAATGTGCTGTGACTGAAATAATTTATTTTCCTTGGTGGGAAATTAACATGAATCAGAAGTGGGAAAGTACAATATATTCAGGATAGTGTGCAATAACTCTACTAAAACTTTGTCCATCTTACTGTGAGGGGTACCTGGGCATTCAGGACAAAATCCTTAATGAGACAACTTGACACCTAGGACAATTCTTCTCTCCCAGAGGTTTCTTCTCCACTGTGCTGCTTTATTCTAGTCCAACACATTGCTGGAAGCAAGGCCTGCTTGTCGTCAGAGGAGGTTACTGAGCACTTTATCCTCTGAGGGCTTGAAAATATCCAAGGATGGAGACCTCTGGGCAATCTGTTTCAGCCTGACTGTTCTCACAGTTTTTCTTTATGTCTTTTGAATTCCTCTTGACTTTGTGACTGTTATCTCTCATCCTCTCACTACTCACCACTGTGAAGAGATTGGCTCTATCTTCTCAGCATCTTCCCTGAAAGTGTCTGGTCCTCCCAAAGCCCTCTTCTTTTCCAAGATGAAGAAGCCCTGGCATCTCATTCTTTCCTCACAGGATGAATGTTCTACTCCCTCTGTCTGGATGGCCTCTGCTGAACTTGCTCCTATTTATCAGAGTCTTTATTACTATACAAAGCCCAAACTGGACAGAGTAGCATAACAAGTTCCATACAAAGGAGGATAAACACTTTCTTCAATCCCCTCTATATTTTTTGTGCCTACAAGATGTTATTGGTTCTTGCACACTGAAAACTTATGTTGAGGTTGCTGCCCACCAGAACTCCCAGAGCATTTTCCATGGAATTGCCTGCAGTCAATTCCTAGAATGTAATACTGCAAGAGGCTCTGCTTCCCATGGATGGAACTTTGCATTTAACTTTGCAGAACTTTAACATTTGCCTTTGCTTAAATTGACAAGTTTCTTGTTGGCCCCCTTCCTCCAGCAGCTCTGTGTTCCTGTGGATGACAACTTTCCATCAACTATACCATCTGGTTACATCCCCTGTTTGGTATCATCTGCAAAAAGGTACTTCATTACCTTATTTGAGTTATTGGTAATGATGTTAAACTAGGTAGCTACATTAGTGTTTCAAAAATTCAAATAACTCATTGAGCCTTCCTTCCTGTCTCTGAAACCCACAGTCTCTAACCTAAATATTCTTAATTCTTACCAGTTAACTAGATTTGGACCAAGAGCAAATCCATGGGCTGTATTGTAACCCCAGAAAATATCTTTATTTCACTGAATATGTTGCATGAATGAAGAATGAAAGATTTTGTCCAAAATGTGGTTCACAATATTCGGCAGGGATTCAAGAAAAGGATTTCAAGAAAAGCTCTGGTTCAGCAAATGCATAAAAGCAAGTCTTTTGATTTTTGTAGCTGTACAGTATAGTACTGGCAGGGTGAGTTGGTGTATAATTATTTCTAAGAATGAATTCTATTAAAGTCAAAATAAAAGATCTGTGAGAAAATATGAATTCTAAACCGTAAGTGCTATATTTTAAGGATTGTCATTATTTTGAAGCCTTAAAATAAATAAATGTTTCCAGAAACAAATACAGGCTATTGAGATGCCAAACTCTTTTTGTCTTCTTAAGTGTCCCTTTGAATGCATTGAATTCAGCATTTACCACTTGGCATCTAATTAATTTGTTCTCATGGAGGAAGTAACAAAGAAATGCAATTCCTCATTTCCCGCAAGTACCAGAATTTGTTTGTAAAACTGTAGAGGCAGCACACTAATAATAATAGGTTTCTCAGCTTAAGATACTATTTCCCTTCTAGCTTCATATCATGTGTAAGAAAGCCTTCCCCCAAGCTTAGGAAAAAATAAAAATTAAAACTTCTAAGCAAAATATAACCCTGATGATTTTTTTCCATTATTATATTAAATCATTATTAAATGATTTATTACTTTATTTATATTAATTATTAATTTAATTAATTATATTAAATTATATTGTTCTTTTATGTTGCTTTGAAAAAATCTTTATGTCTTTTTTATCTCTATGAAGATAATTGTGGTAATATTCTAAGGATGATGAATCAAGGATTTCACCTGTTTTCTCTACTCGACTTCAAGTGTCCAATTATTCTAACTGGAATGATGGAGAGATAGTTCTATAATTCACCTTTTCAAAGTGCAGAACAAGCTTCAATTTTAGTGAGTAGGCTCATGAAATTTGCATCATCATTTAATTAAATGTTTGTAGCAATAATTAACCTCAGGAATAAGTAATTTGGTAATAAATATATTTCACTGTTCTTAAATTGTAGCTTATTGAATCTGAAAAGCTATTCATTGCCTGTTAGTTTTACCACAATCCTCATCAACTACTCACTTAAATGCATATTCCATTGTAAAATTGACAGTGAATCAGAATGACATTTAACAGTAGAGATTTCACCACATAACTGAAAACAGAAAATAAAACAAATTTCTCTGGAATTATTTTCTCAAAATTGAGATATGAAAAAAAAATAGAAGAAAAAAAGGATTTATTTACTGTCTTCATGTTTTTCCTATATTTTTGACATACTTTAATAGTTTTGTTTGTACCTCAATTTGTGTTCAGTAATGTTTCAAGTAAGAATGTAGGAGCTTCTATTAGTTTTTATGAAATGAAACAATATCCTCTAGAAACCAAAATGGACATACATTTCACAACTTTCCTCCTCCAAACTATTGATTTATTAGTGTTTTTTTATTTTTATTTTTTTTTTAAACCTATGAATTAAGTTTAGAGGTAATGTGTAAACTGTGTAATTTAGTCCTTTATACTCAGTTAGACGCTTTAAGACCTACTTATAGTCACTTACTAAAGTCTGTGAAATGGAGTGTAAATAGATGTGATTTACGTGTGGAGGAGCTGGAAGAGTAAGAAGATAGGAGGCAATAGACTTATAGGAGGGAATAGACTTCTAATGGGCATTTTCTTATTTTCAGCTATTTTTTTTGCTACACCTCTGTCACTTTGAGTAAACACATTTGCATTTGCCTGCTTAAGCTACTGTGCATTCAGTAAGAATTTCTGTGCCAAAGTCACAGATGATATGTAAAAAGTGTTAGAAGTTGTGTTTTGAGGAGTATGAAGTTTATAAATAACTAATAACTGGTTCACATTCCATTCTGCAGTTACCTGTAATGACTGAAAAAATTTCTTATGTGAGATACTTGCTCTGTCTTGGGAAGGGTTTCTGCATGCAGTACACTCAACACATTATGCCCTGGTGACTAGTTTGACAAGCTGGCAGGTAAAAGGTAAACTCTGTCAACTCTGGGATAAGAACATTCACCTGGCAGCTATCACATCATTGCTGTAATTTTATACTCTAATTTACCCTGTTGTAAGTTGCTCTTTTGCCAAGTGAGCTATGTAAAGCCTTGTCAGGTCCCACCACTTGAAACACATTTATTAAAGTCCTACCAGTATCAAGGCAACTCCTCCAGGATTAAGAACTATAAATCTATTAATCTCAACTTCTACCTCCTTGAAAAACTCTTTTGATAATACAACAATTTTAATTATTTTTTTTAATTCAATTTCTGACTAAAATACCTTTATATATATATATATATGAAAGATTCAAGTTTTAAATGAATCTGAATGTGAACAATCATGGTTAAGCCTTTGAGAAGACTTTGGCCTAGAGTCCTCTATAAAGTTATTTAGCATATATCAGATAAAGTGTGAAAAACAAACCAGAATATTTTATCCTGCTTTTGTATGCTGGCAAAATCAGACAAACTTGTTCTGGCCAAAAATCCCTTTAGCTAATGTTGTTCATTTTGCTCAAAGAACTGAACAGAATTGCTGTTCTTTTCTCCTCCCCAACCTTCTTTCATTCATTCATTCTTTTATGTTGCATTTAGTTTACCATTTCATTGTAGTGATGCAGTTATCTATTTTAGTATACAGGATGACATAGATATGTCAAATACATCAAATTTCATGTTAGGTATATTAATGTGTTATACAGGTGTCCTTAAATTATGTATACAGGAAAAGTTAAGCTTTCATATGAACTCTAATTTTTCCAATGCAATATTCTTTCTCCATTCTCCTTTCTCTTCTTTTTCTTTAATTAAACTATAAACAGCTTAACCACAACAACAAAGCCTACTCTGGGATTATGTTGGTATTTCAGTTCGCATTCAAATCTTGATATAGTAATAAGTTTTCCGGTGTAGCCAGAACCTTTTTCTACCTAGGACTAAGTCTTTCTGGAACTGTTGCTTTTGTTGCTTTTTTCACTTTAGAATGATAATATGCCCCCATACTAACCCAGACTCTATAAAACTTTCATTCTCTTAATGATTGTTCTTGAAGGTATTAAGTGATTTCTACAAGAAAAAATCGTCTCCCTTTTTATTTTTTATTACAAAAATTTTATAATCACTCTTGAATTTAGGCATGTGCTTTTCCAAACTAGTAATTTTTTTTAAAATTATATACATTAGTGTCACACAGTTTATTAAATTCCTTTTTTGGTAGCAAAGACAGAAAACCATCAAATAATTTTATTAAATAGATGGTCACAATGAAATTCATTCTCATCTCATTGACACCAATATATTGTGTCTCACAAATAAACAAATATTTAATTGTATCCATTTCTATTTCAAAATAATAAATCCTACCTTTTGGGAAAAAAAAAGTGTTAAAATAGAAGTAAAAATAAAAATAAATACATATATGCATAAATACATTAAAAAAAAAAAAGAAGAAGAATTCCAATCAAAACCCAGTGCTGATTTTAAGAATGGAAATTATGAAAGGTTTTGTCTCTTAACTTTCATGTTGCTCTTTGACAAAAAGATAAAAGTAAAAAGAGAGAAACTCAGAAGCAAGAGAATATATGTCTGCAAGTTTGCATTGAACATCCTCAAAGAGGATAATAAATATGAAGTCACTTGGAGAAACTGATAATGTTCATATGAGCAAATTTTTATTTTAAGGAAAACTGACTCAATAAAACTGAAAGTTATTGCAAATGTCACTGAAACAATTTTCTATGAAGAAGCAAGACATTAGAAAGAGTTTGGCTGTGGAAATGCAGCTTAGAAAACTGCAAAGCTACTGCAGCGAAATCCTAGCTAAACTTGGAGTTTGTCTTAGCACAGTTGCACACATGTACATGCTGATTTACCAATATCATTTTGACATTTGAAAAGTCCACTTAAGGCTGACTCTCATGAAGAGGTGTACTGGAAGTAACTAAGGGGAAAACAATCATGTATTATCTTTATATGACTCCAGTTACTGAAGTGTTTTGGTACCACCTATATAGCTAGGATAGCAACACTGGCACGAGGAGATATTTATCTTGCCGTGGTTCAGCTGAGGATTCACGGAGAAACTTTAATATTTCTTTGACTTTTTGCATTTTTACTTTTTATAGAATACTTAGGGGTACTTAGGGAAAAATCCACTTTGGAACAGGGTAAAGTAGGAGTTCAGAAGTTCACCTCTCCTGTGAAGAGAAGCTCAGAAAGTCCTTAATGAAGAGTTTGCTACCTACATTTAGAAAATCTTGCTCTTTCTCCTGTTGCATTTAAATGATTTTCTTGGAACATTTTGGGATGAAATTTTGTAGGAATTTTTCATTCCTGTTTGATAGTCTTTAGAAAGTTAAATCTGAGCATACCAGCATTCATCAAACAAATTTAGAAGCTATTTCCCAGCACCTTAATCTCCCCACATTGTCATTGAATATAATCAACATTCAAATAATTTTTTTTCCATCAAATCACTGCCACTGTTGTCACTGTTGTATGGGAAGAAAAGCAAACTTGCATAACTTTAGTTTTACAAATGCTATATAATCTAAGGACAAGCAGCCTTTATATGAGTGAGGCATTTTTTTCAAGCGTAATTCTTACATTTAAGCAGTTCCTGTACAGTACACATAAATGAACAATTCCTATATATGTGTAAATTGTGCAGTACTAGACAGTTTCATTTGTTAGTTCCAACCAAGCTGTTCCAACCAAGTCCTTACAGAATATGACCAGGAATCGTTTTTCAAAGCTATATAGTTGTCTTTAAAAGCAGATCGGTAACACTGGAATTTTCAAAGGTACGTCAAATTACAGAAGTGGTATTGCTTATTTAGATTTTAGAATATGAGATTCATATGTTGATGTAATCTCAATTATTATTTGTATTTTTTTGTTTTGAAGAGCAGATTGAGTGCAAAGTTCATAGAATATATATTCTGATTTGATGTAACAAAGTCACACTAAAGTCAAGGATCCATATTCTCTCATGACTGAATGACTGTATCCTCACTGAAGTAGAGGAGTGATTCCAGATTTTCAAAAGTGTGAAATGAGAACAGAATCTTCACACCATACAAATGCCTGAAATCTGAAGTGATTCATATCTATATTTGGCTTTGGAAGCATATGACATTTGATTGAGAATTTTTCTCAACCACAAAAAATTAAAAATAGTCAGTAAAGATATCTTTATGTTTATGCAAAGCGAAATCAGATATAAATGGCCTATGAATGAATTAATGAACAGCTGATTGATTCATGAATAGTTTATGTCATGATCTTTATAGAAAGAACAAATATTCTGGATTTTATGATGACAGCTACATTGAAAATAGCACATTCCCTGATCACTGTCAGGTCTCTCTTGGGTCAAGTTTTTATTGTTGTGCTCTTCAAACAAATTCACTTTTAATATTACAGAATGAGAAAAATGAATCCTCACCAGTAGTGCCAATGTTACACCTCACCAACTGTATTTCTGCTTCAGCTGAAGGTAACTGTTGGTATAAGAGATGAATTGCTGAATTAATGATGCTCAGAAAGACTAGATCACAGTTACAGCAAGCCAGGAAGAGAAGTCTTTTGTGTTCTGAATCTAACCTGTTGGGAGTGATCAGGTCTCTAATGGAATGCTTGTAGGGTAGAAATCCTGACTGAAATCTTTAATAGAAGGCAGGAAGGCTCCGTGATTCAATGCAGGTGAAATAATTAATGTATCTGTCACATCCTCAGATTCCTCCTCCCCACATTCCATCTTTTGTATATTTTGGACTTGAACACATACCACTCATGTCCTTGCTCAAACTTCTGTTTTTTAACCTCTGAAATATCAAGCAACAAAGGAAGGCCAGGTACTCTTAAGAAAAGCATAGTTCGCAGACACATTCCCAGAGTAATTTCCAGTTTGTTTTCTCTTTCACTTGTAGTACCTACTTGAAAGATACAACATGATGCTTAGGAAATAAACATATTCTATGCACATGAACATAATCCAATTGTATCTCCATGTAGTTTTTTTTTTTCTTCACTTGGACATGCACAATGTCCATGAACATTTTTCATTTTTTAGGGCACTCTGCTTGCATTGCTTTATTGAGGAGAATGAGAAGAAACAGTCAAATTTCATCAAAGTACTTCTGGCAAAAGATCCAGACATAAATGGTGTCACAGATAAATCTTTTGACTCCTTGCCAGGACTTTAGTATCACAACAAGCAGAGAATACTGGTGTTTAGTCCTCTCCACAGCGAGGAGCTTGTGCTCTGTAGCTATACTATCTACTGAATAAAAATATGTAGGATTCAGTCTAAATTCAAATCTGAATCTAACTTAGATGTAGAGTAACAGTTGGACTAATGGCCTCTGGATTATCTTTCTATCTTAAATTACTGCATGATTCAAAAATTATATATTTTTTAATTTTTTCTTTAGGTCCAGGTTGCTGGGCTTAAGACTGAAGTTGAAACTTGTTTCTAGTGGAAAATAAAAAACTGAACAACTATAATAAGGAGTAATAACTTCTTTAAACTAAATGAATAACTGAATGAATCAGTAGATGACAACAATCTGCAAAATACAAATAAACCATTTCATATTATAACATTAAAATTCATCTTGTCCTTAGGATTCCTTCTAAAGACAATTGATGAGCTAGCTGAGTAAAGCAGATCCAAAGCCACAGTTCAGACCTTCAGGAATCACAGACCACAGCCTGCTTGCTGATGTGCCTCAAAAGGCAACTTCTGTCTAACAGCGTTGCATGAAAACACTGCTAACCATCTGCTCACTGCTTTCACTGTTTGTAGAGTGCGTCTTGGACAAGTGGCATCTCTCTTCCCCGCTTTGACTGTTTAGGTAGACTTAAAATGGCTAAAGCAAACAACAGTAGTTATTTTTTATTATTATTATTTTTAATGTTGTATATCCACTCGTTTACTGTTTGATTTGATTTGGATTTGCAGTCTGACTATTGCCTCTTGGTACTTTATGAGCCATCTCAAAAAGATGAAAGGATAAGTGTGAAACTTGTATCAAGGACAGAAGGAGAAAACAGCGAGCACAAAGCATGTGGTGTGGCAGGAACAGCTGCATAAAAAGTATTTTTTTGAGAGATTGGGTTGATGGGAAATAATTCAGAGAGGGATAGTGAAAGTCTGAAGAGGTACCACATTGTTGCAGCAATGGCTTTTCTGGTTGCTTTTTAAATGCTGGCCTGCACTAGATTTTTCAACATTGTTTGCATTTCTGAAAACTGAAAAAAAAAATGCATAAATTCCAGGAATAAGTTAGAAATACACTTATACATTTATTCTCTAGAAAGAATTCTAGAGAGAATCTGTTCTTGAAAGAATCTGTAAGTGATTTCTGAAGACTCCACACATTCATAAAACCCCTATGAAGAGGTCCATTTCTGTCCAGTGTATTATTTATGTTAGTTTTTCTGCCTTCTGAGTACATTAAATTTATGATCTCTTATACTGTGGATAAGAATCCAAATTTGTCTTTTGACAGTTTTTCTTTGAACATCACTAGATGTGGTAATTATGATAGAAAAATATCAGTTCCTGGGTTTAGAGTCAATTACAAAGGGGATCAGCCATAAGACACACAAGTTATAAGTGAATTGAAATAGTGATTCCGGTCACCATTCCCTTCACAACTGGTGACTCTGCTCTCATATTAAGTCCTCATAAAGAAAGAATGAATTCAGCTCAGAATTTCACTAAAGCAAAAGCTGTATCTTTGTCATGGTTTTCTGATTTTTGGTTTTTGGTATTCCACATAATAAAATCATGTGGGGCACTGGGAGTTTAACTGTTATTGCTCAAGTTCTGGCTACCTGCCTGGAAGAGAAGAAGAACTACATTCCCCAGGGGACTTTGTGGTCACAGAGAGGAAATATAACTCCTGACAAGGTCACCTGATTTGCTCTTTTTCGTCTGCTTTTCTTCATCCACTCTTTTTCGTCTCCCTGCTGCTCAACTGGACTGTGCATCTTACCTCAGTGTTATGGTGAGGCCTATCCACCTTTCGGACATTCTCTCTCTCATTATATTTGATTTATTAGCTTCAATTCTAATTAAATTGTATTATGGCGTGTTATCTTGCATTCCGATACTATATTTAGTAAATTAGTTTGTTTCTCCTCAGATCATTGCTGCTGTTTTTAATTACTTTGGGGTTCCCTGCTCTGTTTTTCCGGAGGTGTGGATCCGTGGATCCCTCCACCCTGCTGGTCACGGAACTGGGCCGAATCAGTTCATAAACCGTTGACAATCTTGAACTTTACTCTGAACTTTTGATCCCACAGAGATAATGCTCTTCTTGCTGCTGCTGAACTCCTAAGCTACATGTAAAATCTAGAGAGTTATCTCTGCAGTGTCTTCTTAAGAGAAAACTTTCTATTGTGTGTCCATTAGGAAAAAGATAGGATCGGAAAAAATATTTCAAACAAAGCTTAGAAATCAGTCATTCTGCTTATCTACATATCCCTGGTTATCCTGACTGGTGGAAGAGAAGAAAATTACTTAAGTACCTTTGAGGATATTGCTGTAAGACATTAATGTTGCTTCTTTTGGCATAATGACATAAATAAAAAGAGATAGACAACAAATATATCAGAGACCTCAGGAGAGATAGATGCTTTCATTAAACACGTTTGTACAAATAATTTCACCCGCTTTTTTCAGCTTTCCCGTCTCTTTTATAGCTCTAGCTATAACTCTACTTTTACCTGTCAGAAAGGGTCTTCTATGGATCACCCTCATGAACTGTGCTTGCATGCTTTCAACATTGTCAGATATTTTAGTAACTAATAACATTGTAATTTCATGATTATGACTGCAAAAATGTAGTGAATTTTGGCTCACAAAAATGCAGTAGGAATAGATTTTACAGTTATTTAAAAGGGTGACTTCAGAAAGTTTTCTGCCGCTTCTCTGCTTTTCTGTTCCTACAGTGACATGGATTTCCTAAGAAAATCTCATGCTTCATATCTCCTATTCTCTGTAAACCAAGAAATTCTGATCCACTTGCTGTTGATGTCAGTTTATACTCAGGAGAGTTGCTTCACTGTGTTGTTGCTTCAAATGAAGCACTTTACTTTTCCCTTAAGGCTCTTTGGGATAACTATATTATGAACTAGTGAACAAAAACTACTAGATTTTGTCACTAACTGACAAATTCTTATCTAAATATACTCAGAAATAATGATTAATTTGCCTAAAATAAATTGTATTACAAAAATGATGGGAGAGCAGAGTAAGGTTCCAGACATTTTATAGCATAATTCTATTTCAGTAGGTTATTGATTATGATGACTGCAAGGGAAGATCAAGTCTTTCATATCTCTTGAAGGGAAATTGTCTTAAAACATATAATCTTAATATAACTTTGAGGAAATACATATTCACTCATCTGATTCAACTTTGTTCCTTTTCCCCTTAATTTTCTTGCAAGATTCTGAAAACAAAACAAAACAGAGGAAAGATATATCAGGACTTTTTAAATATTGGAGGAACAGAATTTCTACAGTTTTAAATTGCTTTGTTATTAATAGAGGAATTCTAACTCTTTTGTGCACTGGGCCTGTGAAATGGAAACAAGAAGTTCCTTTGGTTGTTAATGATAACTCATGAGTGATTTTTAGCCTGAATATCAAAGCTGTAAGTGCAGACTTAGGACCCTAGTGATTCAATAAATTAAGGCATAACAGCTCAATTTATAGCTTTTTTCATAGCTTTTGCAGCAATTTGCAGCCATGTAATCTTCTGAGTGCTGTGTATCATTGTGCAAGCAATGTAAAATATGTCCACTTAAGCAGAAAACATGAAGCCTTGTACCAGGGTGTTTCAGTCATGCTTACTTCCTGTTTCCAAGATCCAGATTTAAAGCCTTCCTTGACAGAATTATCAATGTTCTTTTCTCTTAAGGAAATGAAATTATGCTTATCAGATTTCCTTCATGGGTGAGGTTTTGAAATACCATCTCCTTCCTTTTTACATAACTAGAACTCTGGGAGTGGCTTTTTTTCTGTGTTCTTTTATACCGGTGTATTGACTTTACCAGGTTACCTTCTAATTTGTTATGATTTCAATGAGAAGAGATTCAAGTCTGTCGTGCTGGTGATTTACACGAACAACTCCTTCTTCCATATGCAACACTGGTATAACTTTTGATGGGAAAGAATTCATAGTACCTGACCTATTTATCTTTTTTTTTGTTCCATTTCTTGAGATAAAAGTGTCATATAGATGAATCACAGACAGCAGAGTATGCATGTTTGGTTACTGTGTCATTTTCAGTTAATCATGAAGAAAAATCTTCTCTAATCATCTAGCCTTTAACTTAATAACACTTTTGATAAATTGCTTGTATACAGTAGGTTATCAAACCCAAACATTAAAGACTTCAGCTTGACACTGCAGGAATGAATCATACCAAAAAAGAGGCCAAATTTACAATTCTTTATCTGGAGTAAAAAAAAAAAAAAATCATGTCAGTTTAAGACCTGCACTAATGACTCAGAAAAAGATTTTAGATCGGTCCTAAGGAATTTTAAAATATACTTGAAGCAGAACTGTTCACCTCAACAACATTTCAGATCTATTTACTACTGAATTTTAGTGCTGTCTATAAATCACTGTTCTGTAACTAATTGCATGATACCATTATGGAAGTCTTCCTTATCTTCTTTTTCTTTTATTCTTTTTTTTTTTTTTTTAATTAATCTATTCCCATTTTTTATACCTTTTAGACTTTTCCTCCTGCTGCAGAAGTTGCACTTAAAAATATATGAGTGACAACAGGTTTGACAGCCTTTGAGGCAGTGAGGCATTGAACAGGAGAAAGCCTTCTCAGCACATTCATAGAATCAGTAGGGATAGTGGCATGGATAGCAGTGATATATATTCCTGTCAGGTAAGAGTGGCTCACTGTAAAGTGAGTGCAGCCATACTTTTCCTCACAACAAAGGAAGGCAGGCTGAAGAAACATTCACTAGATAGCTGGTTGAAAGATTACAATGATTTCCAATTTATAAAATAAGACTCCATTCAGAGTACTTTGCAGATGGACCTGCTCCTCATTTCTGTTACTTTTACGCTGTAAAGATGTCTTACCATGCCTGTAAACATAATTTATTTGAACTTTATAGTCTTTTATGCTGCTGGAACATTGTGCTGAGGCTTCAGTATAAATAAAAACTAAGTGCCAGCATGTGTCATTAAAGCTTTCATTGGGCTAAGTTAGAAATCCTCCTCTCAAGAAAGGAGATCGTGAAAACAGAACCACTTAACAGGGTAACCCTGACACCACAAGCGAGATACTTTGTTCAATTTCTCTATGGTTCAAACATATCCTGCTTTTGGGTGAGTGTGCACATGCATGTACAAGCCTACCTGCTTCTTGCACATTTAAGAATAACTAAACAACTTCTGAGTCCCAGATACAAAAAGACAAAGGAAATGGCATTAATGCAATTGTATCTGGCCCATATGTTAGAGAAAGTCAGGGAGATGTAGGCTATAATTGGGTGGCAATCACAGGAGAGTAGCTATCTGTTTGGAGATCAGCACCTGTGGAGCAGGAATCTACCAGTTGTTTCAGTCTCTCATAATTAAAAATAAATAAATAAAAATGCAGTTCTCATTTCAATTTGCATTTCAGTGTGCTCCATTTTCCCTGCTACAAAGTTAATAATCCTTGGTAGCTGAATGAAGCTGAGAACTTACCATGTTTATTGTCCCTATTAAACCACACCACCAAATGTGACCAAACATACTGAGGTTGCGAGAAAAAGAACATTTCCATTCTGATCGAACGCCACAACAGCCTGATAAAAAATTATTTTCACAAGTTTGTTTTGTTAAAGGTAGCTTATTTAAATCTGGTGGGTGAAAGTCTCAAAATATGTGTCTGAAAAAGAATCAGTATCTGTGTTTGCAAAAGAGTGCAGGAGCCCAATCTCCTGTCTTGTGCTCCTACAGTCAAGTCATATCTCACAGAGCTAAACTGGTGATGAATGCACTATGGAATTTGCTTTGCAAAACAAATATTTGACTTCCTACAGAACACTGAAGACTTGATAAAACTCAGAAGTGTCACCTAACAAATTTCCCTTTTTAATCAAAGAGGGTTTTTTAATTCCTTTTATCTAACTATAATATTGTAAATGCTATTTATCTTCAAAAATCCTTAAAAAAAAAAAAAAAAAAAAAAAAACAAGCCTTCACAAAATCATGGTGCTCAGAAGAAGACTTTGTAAGAGAAATTTCCATTATTTCCATTAAAATTATCTGTTATTTCAAATACAGAAATTATATAACCTATTAGTCAAGAAGGCCAATGTTTCTTTTTTGCTTTTGCATGTGGAGTGATGAGCAAATGCTGAAGGCAAAAGGCAGGAAGGGTGAATGATGTAGACAGCTTGGCAGCCCCAGCACTGCTTACTGGCATGCAAGCCTGTGGAACAGACTCCACAGAGGGGAAGGACAGACTTGAAACCGAGTGACTTCTTAAGAGAGCAAGATAGATAGTTCCCTCCCATCAAAAGCATGGATATGCACATATGAGCTAATAATTTACCCGGCTCCAATCTCAAAAACAGGAGTTTGAGGAGCGCAGGAGTCATTCAGAATGTGATGAGAGTGGGATTTTTGTTGTTACTGACATTTACAACTATTTTGAAAGCTGAAGTCTTTCCTATATTTGGGTAGAAAAGCAAAGACGACATAGAAGCTGAAAAAAACATATCCAATTATGAAGATGGTAGGAAAAAAAATGTCTGAAAATGTCAGTTTTTGAAGGAGATAGATTTTACCTGGTAGTTTTCAGCCATTTTTTGTTAATTTGCCAAAAATAGTACCTACATCTTTTTTTATTCTCCTTCATTTAAATAACCTAGTTTATAGGAAGTTTTCAGTATGACAATATTTTTTTTTTTAAATTAAAATTTTATAGGTTCAAATTTGAAATATCTTGTGTCAAACTCCCTGCTTCACTCCTACCTAGAAAGTAAAGAAGGGTGCTTGAAAGCGTTAAAACATTTCACTATAACAATTTCTGATATTGAAAAACATGCTAAAAAGAAAGAAACAAACCCACAAAGAAACAAACAAACAAAAATACCCAACCCAGTATTTGAAAAGGGACTGAATATGAAATGGAAACCATCACTTTGTTACCACATATGTTGGTGGAATGCATCAGTGTTGCATGCATTTGTGATCTTTTATCTTAGAACAGGATACAATGAAGCAAGACAAGGTCCAACAAAAAGAGAGAAGGCAGCTTAAAAACCCAAGTGACTTCACTGTTAAGAACATGCACATAAATTAAGAAGACACAAGACAGAAAAGACACAAATGTGGGGTAATTAGACAGATCTAAATAAGCATTATTTGCCTGGAGACAGCATAATTGTATGCAATGACTACTCATTTTTTCTCTGACCACATGAGGCAATGGAAATCAAATTAAGTTTTGATACAGTAAATTCAAACTAAATAAAATGACTTTTTTTTTTGCGTAACAATATAAATCTTCACAGCTTGTTGCTACAGTATGTTGTCGATGCAAAAAATTTACATAAATTATAAAACTCATTAAGCAGACTCAGAAAAGTGTACAGAACAGTATGTAAGAACATAATGTTGGGAAGGATACTTAAACGTATAATTATATTAAATATATAGCTAATAAAGTAGTAAAACAGCTTATTTTATTGAACTATGTTTAAAATGAAATTTTATTATTATTTTTGGACCACTTCCACTGAAAAGATTAAAGAGTTTCTTGCTGTTTCCGTAATCTTTTATCTTGGGATTCTTCTGTTGCCTTGTCTGCCTCAAAACTACCTAGTTCTCTAAAAGAGCAACTTGAAAGAACTATTTTTTAACAAACAAAAAAAAAAATCTGATCTTTTATTATGCTCTGCTCTGCAATGAAATGATTTCTTCTTCTCTTTTCATCTAATTATTCTACCTCCTTCATATTCTTTGTAAGCATAAATCTGACTTTTCTTGTATATGATTTACACAAATGGGGGACGTCTGAGTGTAACCAAATGTACAAAAATATAAATTAGCAAGAAAACAAATTTAAAAGAACAAATCTTCCAAGTGTGAGTTTGTTATTCCTAAATATGATGTACTAATTGTGCATTTGGGCTTTCACATTATTGAATCTTGAAAGTCTTAACATCAATTTTAGTATGATTACTACTTTTAATTCAGGGAATTCTGATGTTACATGGGGAATTTTTTTGGTTAAACCAACTGAATCTAAATAAAGTTTAGCTGTGAAAAAAAGATAAGCTCTTATACACAGGCCTTTCTGTGGACCTGGAAAAATAAAACATTTCTTTGCTAGAAAACCAGGCTATATCTCTTTTTTCATGGTTTTCACTCCTTTCAGTGACAAATATTTCCTCTTCTTGCAAAAAATTTTACAAAATTTTTCTACTCTCCTAGCCTTTAACAATCATATCTAAGAATCGATATGAAAATAAAGAGCTCCTGAAGGACCAAGAAGAGGCTGGAGCCATCATTATTTATTTGGGAATAGATATCCATCTGTAACTGATATGTAGAAGAGATGATCTAGCAAGGTCAGAACAGGATCTACTTGCTCTAAACAGCTGAAAGAAGACAGGTGAAGCATGTATGATTTAGTGTCATTCTCTGTGTTAGAAAAATCCAGCACATCATAGAAGTGATGAATAGCCATGATTAGTCAGACTAGTCCTTCTGCAGTACAGAGTTTGACTATTTGAGTTTACTCATTGTTTGAGATAAGGAAAGATTTGACTCTTTCAAACAATCCTTAAGAAACCAGACTCCTGAACTACAAACAGATGACATAAACAGTAATAGTCAATAATTCAGAAGTTTATCTCTTCTGTACAATTCAGTGGGTGTTTAATCATTGATTTTATTAAAATGAGAATCAAGCTCCTGGGTTTAAAATTAATTTTTAACAAATGTACAAAAGTAAACGCTTCATTAAGTTGCTGCTACTGTGTTTTATGTCGCAACTTCAATACCATGTTTTGCTGTTGCAGAGAACTCAGTTCAGCAGACCTTCATCCTCTAAGCTGCTTGAAATCAACAGCACCCGTAAAATAGCAAAAATAGTGATAGCTTAAATCCCATTTAGGGCATAGAGATATGAGTTCTCATGTGCTCATTATTGGCCCACTTTACATTTAAGAACAAAGCAGGGGTTGAGTAATACCCTTTCAAAGCATAATCTGCTTGTTTACCTAGGGCTTTGTGTAAGAAAGCCACGTTGGTTTGTGGTCTCTCTGTGGACTTACAAATGACTTACAAACAGGGTCAGATTCTGAATGTTCTCTTCCTGAAGTTGTCAACTTCTCAGAGTCAAAAGTCATGCACTGTTGGACTACTGTCTAATAATGTGACATTCAGCTTGCATCCAGTTTCCTTCCATTAAGGAAAACATCTTTGTTTGGTAAATATGCCAATCTGCTATCTGCTTGAAAGTACTGGACTAAATCATACAGATTGAACTTTTGTGAAATATCCTGCAGAAGCAATTAGTGTCTGGCAGTCTTTTATTTATCCTTGTCACCCACAAACTCATTTTAAGTTATATATGCTGTATAATACTACAGCAATAAATACAGTGGGTTAATTTTTATTACAATGAACTCGTTTAGCATTGCTATGTCAAGTTAAGGTATATTTTAACAGTAAAATACCAAATTACCAAATTAAATTATGGTTCCAGTATGGTTAAGTTAGAATGTCTTTGCTATATACAGGCCATTGTATTTTTTCTCTACTAATTTTAGAATGTTCCTGCTATATATGAATGGGTAGAAGAACAATAGCCAATGTATGTCTATATAGATGAGTCTGAACATATATGCTACATACATATGCAAGCAGCTTACATACATCCTGTCATATACTATTTTAGCTGACAACATACAGACTTTACATTGCATGATAAAGCAAATATAGCTGCACATCAAGTCATAAGTCTATACTTTGAGGTGAATAAAAATATTTTAGTGATTTCAGTAGGCTTTCAGCTGGATCCGGGGTATATCTCTGGAGATAAACACTTCAACTACAATAGTAGATAAAATTTTTTACTGCAAAATGCATCATTTTTAAGATTGACTATTTCATTTTCACTTAGTAACCTAAACTGGACTGGTTTTCTTCAGGAAGCTTTTACAGCTTAACTCTCATTGCAGTAAAAGAAGTGTAAAATATTTTAAACAATTTTTTTTCCCTCCTCGCATAATTTTACGAAGGAGTTCGATCTTTCATAGATGGTTTCAATTAAGTTGAAGTACTACATTCAATTTGGATAAAACATTAATTTGGAACAATCATGTTTATAAGTTCAAATGAACATAATGAACAGAAGAAATACCTCTTTGCGTCTTGATATTATTTTAAGTTGAACAAATTTCATTGTTGACATTTGATTTTATTACAGGTTGAAGTTCAAATTAGAGATGTGAAGGAATATTTGTTTCCAGTTTAAATATTTTTTGTCTTAGTATAACTGTCAAGTCATGAGAAAAATGTGAGATCACACAAATGACGGTTCTAAATAGAAAAAATATTTCATAAAACAGTTAAATTTCATTTGTCTTAACTTCAAAGAAGAATGGGTTATTTCAAATTTGCAAAGTCACTAGCAATCAATTTTGTATCTGATTTGTAAAGGCAAGCTGAAGCAAGTAATTTCCTGCTCTTGTTCACTGTAAACTTATCCCCATGTTTCACAAATCACCAGAGATATTAGGTTCTAATTTGAAATGCTTGATAAAGAAAGAACATTTTTTTTCCTGTTTGTCTCTTTTGTCTTATAACCTCATACTGGACAAAGAATTATCAAGGAAACAACATTCTGTTGAAATGTATGATTATGTCTAAACCAGGTTTCTTATAATAGGTATAATTTGGAAAGTCTCGTTTTGAGAAAAATAATTACAACAGTGCTAAAATATCTCATTTTACTGTTTTCAGAACAATTAATTTATGTTTCTGAAGTTAACATATTGTTTAACATTTTCTTTTTTCACTTTCTATTTCTTACATATTTTATCACTCTTCATAAATTTACAATGCTTTGAAAATTTGATCAGCTCGTGTAATTATTTTTTTGCCCCTGCTAAAACCTTTCTTCCAGTGTAGTTTGGAATTTGAGTTGTTGCAAGTTGGAAATTCTTCACAAAACATAACTTCTAGCTCCTATACAGCTCTAACAGCTTTCTATGCAGATTCTGTGCAAAAGAATGATAATTCAGCAAGAACCCACTCGCAATGTGTCTGTTGCTTGGTGTGCCTAAGGCAGAAGTGAGCAGACAGGAGGAGGTCATAGAAATACATCTCAGCCAACTGAAAACAGTCCTGATTGTCTAAAATGAAAGGGATACACCTCCACAGCCATGATCTTGGTCTGTGGGTTACATTTAAAGGAAAACACAAAGTCTGTCCATATCAATGAGAGGAATGGAACAGAGGTTCTCTGTCCAGGAGGGTACTCAGGGATCAGGAAGGGATAAAGTGCTGCTGGACTTGCACCTGCAGTGACATTTCTGATATTCTTCTGACCACAGAGTGTCCCTGTTGGCTAATTCTCAGCTCGTGACTGCTGAGCTGGGGGACATGGAGTGGCTCCAGCTCCCTCATCTACCTTTTGGCTGCCTACTCTAAGGAGTCTGACTATTATAATGTACTCTGAGGGGAGCTTGCCTGCTTGATGCAGAAGTTTCTCTGCCTACATTTTTTAGTCACTTAAGTCCTTAGTAAGCTCTGGTCTTCAATAAAAATAAAAGTAACAACTGTATCTGAGAATATTTGGGATGTTATCTACAATGAAGTTGTTTAGCAAAGATCACTTTTTCCTATATCAGTGCTGCCGTTTTACAATGAAACTACTTGCTGAATTTTAATGACTTGGAAAACCTAGGGAAGAAAATTGACTTGATTTTCAAAGTTGTGTACATTTTCTTTTAGAATCAGTGGTTATATACCATTGCTTTTGCTAAGTGCTCTTCATAGATTTTACAATTATTTTGTTCACATAATCACTCTCCATTTTTGCTTTGGTTTCATTTTCATGTAGATATATTCTTTCTTCATTTAAAGAAAGAATATTTCATGGATGTACATAGATTATTGTTTTGATGATTGCCATGTATTTCTGACAACATATTCAGGTGGTTTTTTTTCATGTTACTGGCTTCCAGCACCAGAAAGATTTCAGGAATAGTACTTGATATATATTTACTTTTTCTAGGCTAGTTGAATAATGAAATCATGTTTAATTATTTCCAGCCTCTCAGAGTACAGTATAATTATCTATGGTGTGTATTTCCCAACTAATTAGAGAAAATTGTACCATCAAGCTAACCGGACAAAATAGTACCTCTGAAGAACTGAAACAAGTTTATTTCTTCCTGTGATAGGTATAAGAGTAGTACCAACACAGTATGCAAAACAAAATTTTGAACACTATAATGATATTCTCCATAACAAGACAAATTCCCTACTATCAGGTCATCTCAGAATCAAGTGTGTGTATCTTTACCTTATTTCATTCAGATCTCCTTACTTTCAAGCATTTTTACCCACCTGCTGGTACTTCGCACACCTTCTGCACTAACAGAAGAGCAATCTTCTTCTATATATATATATATATATATATAGCTACTGAGTTTCTCATGAGTCCATTTTTGCAAACTTCCAGGATTCTAGAACACCACTCACTGACATTTGCTACTTATCTTAAAGTCATTGTCTTCAGAGTCATACTAATTTTTATGAATTTAAGCTTTCTTGGAGGGAAATGCATCTACAGAAGCCTGAGAATAGCTTCTGTGATATGCTAAAAGGTAAAAAATAAATTAAGCAAACTATACATGTATACACATGTCTATATAATGCAACAGTGATATCTTAATGATCATCCAAAGTATTTAAAGTTTATTTCATCATATTGTTGAAGTCAGCCTCCAGCTCCTGATTTTTGACTTTCTGAGATTAGGAATACTACATATTATCTTAAATCTCATGGCATCAATGTCTGAGAAAGTCTGGCTAGCCTTCCCCAGATTTTATCATTTTAATTTTTCTATTCCTTTGTAATGTTATCTGGGGGGGAAAAAGAAAAAAAAGGAAAAAAGAAAAAAAAAGAAAAAAGAAGAAGAAGACTACCTCCACTAAGCATAAGTCTTTCTATCTTTTTAGTTTTTCTATATTGCTTTTATCCCATTTTTGTTCTTTTAAGCTTCAAACAATTGTGCTTTTCATTTTGAACAGAAAGGAAATTTTTCCTGCATCCACCTAATAAAGAGTTATATTTATTTTGAAGCACAGCATAAATCTTTCTGTCTTGTTCTGTGAAGCATTTCAGGAGTTGATTTCTAAGAGTATTCAGCAGAATCAGGAAAAACTCAGATGGTTTTAATGCCAGAGCAAAGTTGCATTTAACTGTTGGCAGGACAAGGGGAAATGGTTTTAAGTTGAAGGAGAATCATAGAATCACAAAGTTGGAAATGAGCTGTAAGATCACCTAGTCCAACCATCTTCTCATTACCACTGCTACCACAAGCACTAAACCATATCTTGCAGCTCCTCATCCAGGTGCCTCTTGAACACTGCCAGGGACGGCGACTCCACCACCACCCTGGGCAGGCCATTCCAGTGCCTGACCACTCTCTGAGAGAAAAATTTTTTCCTCATGTACCTCCTCTGGTACAACTTGCAGCCATTTCCCCGGGTCCTGTTTGTTGCCTGGGAGAAGAGGCCAAACTCTTCACCACAACCTCCTTCAGGAAGTTGTAGAGGAGGATGTCAGGATGTCAGGGGAAGTTCTTTACAAAAGTGGTGAGGTGCTGGAACAGGCTGCCCAGAGAGGTTGTGAATGCCCCATCCCTGCAGGTGTTCAAGGCCAGGTTGGATGAGCAGCCTGATCTAGTATTAAATGTGGAGGTTGGTGGCCCTGTGGTGGAGGGGCTGGAGTTTCATGATCCTTGAGGTCCCTTCCAACCAGGGACATTCTGTGATCCTGTGATTAATTATGGAAGTGAGAATGTGGTGGTGTCAGACACAGAACATCTACAAGACAGGCAAATCAATTCCTTCTTTGTCAAAATCCTCAAAGTAGGCAAACATGCTTAAACTAATTTTATATCTACTTCAGTCCCAGCAGAGAGGTAAGTTGTAACACCTCACACAAATAACCAGGAGTCTCTGCCATTACTCTTCTCTCTGAACCAGGAGACTCAGACCAGAAGCATCTCTTAAAGGCTCCATAGTCAGAGGTTTGGCATCACACAGCTGCCCTGTGTGAAGAGGGGAATATGACACTATGTTAAGATTTCTCATTCCTGTATCAGAATTGATCACTGTATTTGTTTCTTTCATTGAGAACATAGCCAGTGCTTTCTCATCTGATCTGTGATATAAAAGGAACACTGGAAGTGGCAAGATCTTTCAGATCTTAGCACCTATGGCAGTATTAGTGACTTCTACAGTATAACCATGGGGAGCTGTCTGTGTGCTTGATGCTTTACTTCTTTTAGGCAGCCCCATGAAGTCATACCTGTGATAATAATGGTGTTAGGAAAAATAAGCGCAGCCAGGGCCTATCTAAGGATGTGCAACTCTGTAGGCAATAACTACAGCTAATCTGAGGCACTCAGACATGAAATGAGACTGTAAGCTCCTGAAACCTTGTCAACAATACAATTTCTATTGATGTTATCATTAGTTAAACTGTACCCACTGGGAATTAATTATAAAAAAATCCGAGTATAGATAAAGACATCATGAGTCCAATTGTTCACTATTAGTGGGGAGAGATTAAAAACATTACAAAAGGGATATTTTCCCCACACATTCTGTTCAATCTGTGTTTCATAGGTTAGACATGAAATGTTATGACATTTTTGGACTTTTCCTTAAAATGGCTCACAGCTAACAAAAGGAGACATTTAATTCTGCTAGCTTTGATAAACAGCCATTTAAATAAATAAGGCATTAGGGAGATGACCTGCAAGACTATTTACACTTGTGCTTTTCTTTCTTAAAGGATGAAGTTTTTCTTTCAATTTCTCTAAGAGCAGCTGTAGACCTTACATCCTCAGCACGAAGAAGATGGACAGCACAAAAACGTAAGAGGAAACAAATGGATCCAAGCTTTTTTTTTTTTTTTGGCTTTTTTTCTGCTTTTTTCTTTTTTTCCCCTAGAAACCTTCCTTGCCCAATTCCTGAGAGCACTAATAAATGTCAGTGACCATGACCAGTCTCACCTGGAAGATCTAAGCCTGCAAAAGGTCCAAGAGCTCCATTTAAGCTCAGGTTTAGAAACGTAGTCCTCCCTTGAGCTGACTTATCTTTTTTTATGTCAATTTTGTATCCTAAATGGAAAATATTGCATAGACATGTAGTCTTGTTTATTCCTAGAAGTTAAAAGACTGGTTCAAGCCTTAGAAATTTTGATAAATGTATTTTTTTTCTTTTACTTTTTTTTACTTTTTTTTTTTTCCTAATTGGCCTGCAGAGAGTTTTATACCTTCTGGAGGTAACTGCAGAACAGTCCAATCAAAATGCTCTTAACTTTTTCCTGTAATAGGGGCCAATAAACAGATGATGAAGAAGTGGCCATATGCCATATGCTATGCAGAGAGTGAAGATTTTTACTGGAGGTGCAGGATAGACTGCCTTCAATCTGATTTATGCATTTATAGCCTGAAAAATAGTCAGAGTGATTATGTACTCCTCAGAGCTGGTTGGCCATTCCTGTGTAAGTTATGCTGTGTCTGATCTTCCAATAATAATAAAACTGAATTTGAAACAGCCACTGGTATATCACATCCTAATGTATGTAGAATTGGTGAATGGATTTAAGCACTTCCCAATTCTTCTGTGGTATCAGAGGAAGGAGATTAACTTATCCATTTGACGTGTGCCTGTGTTATCTTTGTCTAACATAGATGTGTCCAACACTTGATGATTATATATTAGGCCCAGATTAAAACATCAATGGAAAAAAGAATAAAAGAATACTTGGATTTGAAGTGACCTTAAAGATCACCCAGTTCCAACCCACTGTTAAGGGCTGGTTGCCACTCACCACACCAAACTTCACAGGACTCCATCCAACCTGGCCCCAAATGCCTTAGGGATGTAACATCCACAGTTTCTTTTGGCAGCTTGTGCCAGTGACTCACCACTGTCTGAATAAGAAATTTCCATCTCATACCTACTTTAAATCTTCTCTCTTCTAGCATTTTTGGCCATTCCCCCTTGTCCTATCATTATCAGACCATGTGAAAAGCTGGTCTCCCTCATTTTTATAAGCTTTCTTTAAATACTAGAAGCTGTAACAGAGTATCCCAAAAGTCTTGAGGCTGAACAAGCCTTTCTTAGCAGGAGAGGTGCACTCTGAGAATCTTCATGGCTTTCCTCTGGACCCACTCCAACAGCTCCACCTCTTTTGTGAGCTGGAGTTCCCATGCCTGGATGCAGCATTCCAGATAATGCCACACAAAGGCATAGCAGATGAGAGCAGACCCCTCCCTCTCCCTGCCACCATTCTTCTTTTGATGCAGCCTGGAATACCATTGGCCCTCTGGGCTGCAAGCACACACTACTGGCTCACGTCCAGATTTTCATCCACCAGGACTCCCAAGTCCTTCTCCACAGGGCTGCCCTCAGTGTGTTTTTCTCCCAGTCTGAACACATCTGATAATATCCTGACCCAGATGCTGCACCTTGCACTTGGCCTTGTTGAACCTCATTTAGTTCCCCTGGACCCACTTTTCAAGCCTATCAAGACCCTTTGGGATGACATTTCTTTCTTCTGTTGAGTCAACTGCACTACTCAGCATAGTATCATCAGCACACTGCAGAGGGTACACTTAATTTCATGTTCTAACTTAGTGATCCAGGTGGGTGGAAATGTGGACTTGGAAACATCTATGTGAAGATTTAAAAACACTAACATGCTTTTGTTTTTTTGTTTATTTGATATTATTCTTCACAACCTTTTGTACATGTGGAAGGTATAATAGCTTTGCTCAGGCAAAAACAGGAGCTGAGGAAATTGTCTTTTCATCTGTCTTGCTAGCTGATGCTCATTCCCTTTTAGCAGTGCTTAGGACACCAGTTTCCTGTTTTTGTTCTCATCCTGAGTCCTGATTTTGTCTGAGACTGAAAAATAATTAGGATTGAAGTGTGGAAAATGACTCAAACAGAATTTCTATCTGTACTAATTTTCAATTTCATTTCCCTTGCTAAATACTGTGAATCAACAGTGAAAGAGTCTCTAAGAAAATGTAGTTGTGGTGTATATAGAGACTTTTTCACTGAAGCATAAACAAATGCCAAACACCCTTATTTGTAGGGAGAAGAGGTCTTTAAGCTACCACGTTGACAATCTCTTTCATATCTCCATGAGGTTTTATGATTACATAAAATAAATACTGGCAGATCACTACTCCTTGATTTTTTAGCAAGTTGCAGCTGGCACACATAACTGCAGACCAGACAAATGTGAACTGTAATTGCTTTTCACCCTTCACCTCCTCATTTATGCTGCACATCACTCTTTTCCTTAATAAGCTGTGTATAGTTCTGTCCCAGTTTTTGCTGGAATTTTTTATAATTCAATCTGTTTCTGAAATAAAATAACATTTCCAAAATATTTAATCTGGTTAATCATGAAGTGGGATGAGCTTATAAAACCAATTTTGTGAATATATAACCAGAAGAAAAAGCAGTGTGAACAACACTGTAAAGGGGACATGAAAGTTAAAGAGTTGCCAGAAAATTTATTCTTCTGGTATCTTCTTGTCTGAACTTCAGGAAGTACTTAAGAGAACTTAATTTGATGAGTTAAAAATGTGCATATAATGGAATTGTCTGGAGATACCTGTCACATGCTGTTGTTACTGAAGTCATGTTCATTAATAGAAGCTTTTCAAGTGTTAGAATGTGTTGATTAATGACAGGATTAGACAGATCACCATCACTGTTTGACATGCTTACTGACAGGAATTCTTCTTCCCTTCTGCAAAGGCAAAAATTAAACTAAAAAGCTGGAAGTGAGGGTTTGTAAAAAGAGATAAAAGCCAGTGTTACTGTGCTTCTGTTTGCATTGAAATTGTCTCAGTATTTGAAAAGTCTCTTGGACATCTAGGCTCCTTGGGCAGTTTGCAGGGGAGGTAGGCACCAGGACTGAACTTCACAACAGCCAAGACTCCTAAATTAGGGAGGGAGCATGGGAGAAATGATATTAGACACCCATGGTAGTCATCAAGAAAAACAGAAAGAGGCTTCTGTTTGATTCTTCTCCCTTACCCTCCTATTGTTTCAGTCTTTTAAATGTTTATTCAATCTTTTCCTTTAGAATGATGTGGAACAGTGATGTCCTTCTTTATACCAAGCTAATGTGGCTGAAACCTTGAAATGGTAGAATCAAATTCCAAGTTTTTGACAGTCTGTGGACATTCATTATCTAATCTCCAAAGACAATAAAGTGCTTAGGAGAACAGTAGAATTTCTATCTTTCTGCTTTCAGATCAAGTGGATGTATTTCTGAAATCATACTTTAGGTGATATAAAGTATTTGGCTCTCTGTCAATGGGAGCTGACTAAAATTTTTTTTCGGCGTACAATCTAGTGCTAATTCTAGCTAAAATTGTTACCAAGTGCCTGTGGTCTACTGGTAATCTTCACTGGTGTGATCATTAGACTACAAATTCACCTTCGTTGTTTTTTTTTCCCTCTTACTGTACACACTGTGTTGCTACATGCCTTGAATTATTTTCTTACTCATGGAATTCATCATTTCATGGAACTGATAGAACTGTTTTTGAAATTTACTTCTGGGCTTGAAGTTGTTTTCATGTATTGATAACTTGTCTGGCATAATTGTGATAGAAGATTGTTTTTTTCAACCTTTTCTTTCTTTTCGCTTTTGTTTATTGACTACTGTATTTATGTTACAATAATATCTACAAACTAGCAAATAATGAGCATAGTTCCTTGAGCTTGCTGACTGCTAATTCTCAACCTATGAGGCTACCGAATGTTTTTTTGTATTTGTATACAATTAGCATGCTTCTTCTTTCACATGCCATTATAAAACAAACTTGTAACAGTGCTGGCTTCTTGCTTAGCTTTATTGTTCTGGATATGCTAAGAAGACAGAAGGATATATGTAGGGCTTTACAGCCCACAATGGACTGAACATGTGAAATCGGCCTCAGAAATTTTGCTGTGATATATTTTCCAATGATGTTCCTAGTATGCTGAGTAGAAGCGAGTTGCAGCTACACTAGTAGTGAAAGGCATTTGATCACTGTTGAGAAGGGCCACAAGAACTGTAAAGACAACTACATTTGCAACTATCAGCATGTATTAGGTAAAGACTTGAAGTTTGATTATAGGGGAAATGGGCTGGAGTGTGAAGATTCTGGGAATGATACGTAGTGCAAGGTGCTGCACTTGGTCTGGGGCAATCCCAGATATTTATACTGACTGGGAGAAGTAACCCATGAGAGCAGCCATGTGGAAAAGGACTTGGGTGTCCTGGTAGACAAGAAGCTGGACATGAGCCAACAGTGTGTGCCTTGCAGCCCGGAAGGCCAACTATATACTGGGCTGCATTAAAAAAGGGGTGTCCAGAAGGGAGAGAGAGGTGATTGTCCCTCTCTACTCAGCTCTTGTGAGACCCCATCTGGAATACTGTGTCCAAGCCTGGGCCCCCAGCACAAGAAAGATGCAGAAATCTTGGAGCTAGTCAGAGAAGGGCCACTAAGATGATCAGAGGGCTGAGTACCTCTGCTATGAAGAAAGATTGAGGGAACTGGGCTTGTTTAGCTTAGAGAAGAGAAGGTTCCAGGGTGACCTCATTGTGGCCTTCCAATATTGGCAGGGAGCATATAAACAGGAGGAGGGAATGGCTGTTTATGAGGGTGGATAGTGATAAGACAAGGGGGAATGGTTTTAAACTGAGGCTGGGGAGATTTAAGTTAGGTATTAGGAGGAAGTTTTTCATTCAGAGGGTGGTGACGCACTGGAACAGGTTGCCCAAGGGGGGTTGTGGATGCCCCATCCCTGGAGACATTCAAGGTTGAGCTGGATGTGGCTCTGGGCAGCCTGGTCTAGTGGTTGGCGACACTGCACATAGCAAGGGGTTGAAACTAGATGATCTTTGAGATCCTTCTCAACTCAGGCCATTCAATAGTTCTATGATTCTATGGTGACTCAATCACCTCCCTGGGGAACCTTTTCCTGGGCTTGACAACCCTTTCTGTAAAGTTTTTCCTGATAGCCAACCTAAACCTCCCCGACATAACTTGAGGCCATTTCCCCTCATCCTGTCACCTGTCACCAGTGAGAAGAGACCAACTCCACTCTCACTGCAACCACCTTTCAGATATTTGAAGAGATCAATAAGGTCTTCTCTCAACTTCCTTTTCCCCAGACTAAACAGCCCCAGTTCCTTAGTCGCACCTCATAGGGCATATTCTCCGAGCTCTTCACAAGCCTTGTTGCACTTCTCTGGACCTTCTCCAGCACCTCAATGTCCTTTCTGCATTGAGGTCCCAAAACTGAACACAGTACTTGAGGTGAAGCATCACCAGTGCTGAGTACGGGGGCAGGATTACTTCCCTGATCCTGCTCACCACACCATTCCTGATACAAGCCAGGATGCCATTGGCCTTCTTGGCCACCTGGGCACTCTGCTGGCTGACTGTCCATCAGTACACCAAGGACCCTTTCCATCAGGCAGCTTTCCAGCCACTCCTCCGCAAGCCTGTAGGGTTGCCTGGGGTTGTTGTGACCAAAATGCAGGACCTGGAACTTGGCCCTATTGAAGCTCATACAGTTTAGCTTGGCCCATTGAAACTCATACAATTTACCTTGGCCCATTGATCCAATCTATCCAGGTTCCTCTGTAGTACCTTTCCACCCTGCAGTAGATGAACACTCCCTCCCAGCTTGGTGTAATCTGCAAACTTACAGAGGGTATACATAGCATAGCACATCTTACATACCGCTTGTTCAGATATCCATTTTTCTATTATACATTTCTATATAGTCCAGATGAAAGGGAAAAAAAAAAAAAGAAAAAAAAAAAAGTGGACTAAAATCAAGTTCATACTTAAAGCCTCTTTGTTTTCTTTCCTTTCTCCTACCCAGTATGATCTACAGCTAAAATGTAACATACCATTTCTCTAGCAGCAACTGATGTCTTCAAAAACAACTATAACAAAATAACACAACAAAGCAAAACCCACAGAATTTGTGTAATTTTCTCTGTGTATTTATATTTTAAAAATTTCACTTTCATATAAAATCTCAAGCTAGCTGTCCTCCCACTCTGCTGGGGAGTGATGTGTGTCATTTGAAGCGCCTTGGCCCAAGCCCAGAAGAAAAAACAATCTTTGTAAGCTTCTTTGCAAGTCATCCTCTTGGTAAGACAGTCCCCTTTCACCTCCTCACTTAACCTGCACCACTTTTCCCACCACGTATTCTCCTTTTCATGTGTTATTTTCTCAAGATTTTCCCATTTGGTATCCTTAACCTATGCACTCTCTTTCCAGATGTCTAGCAAAGACTGCCTTTCAGAACACGGTTCCAAAAACAAAAACATTCCAGGGGATAATTTATCTCAGAACACTGAAGTCTTTGTCTGAGCTGATAGCAGATGAGTTCAGAAGCATGGGGATGCCTATGCTTCTAAGCCTTCCTGATAATATGAGTCAATACTCTGTGTACACAGGATGAATAGGAAACATGCTTCCTCTGGCACTGGGTAGGACAAAAAAATATCTGCAGCTGAGCTGATATTAGTCATTATAAGCTCAGAGAGAGTTATTATTCTTCTCAAAGAGGCTAGATTTAGGTAAGATATATGGAAAAAATATTTTACAGTTGAGGACAGTGAGGCACTGGAACAGGTTGTCCAGTGATGTGGTTGATGTCTCATCCTGGGAAACTTTCAAGGCAAAGCTAGATAAAGCCTGGGCAATCTGATCTAGCTGTGGATGTCCTGTCCTTGTTATTTGCAGAGGAGTTGGACTAGATGGCCTTCAGAGGTCCCTTCCAAATCTAAGGATTTGATTTTGTGATTCTATGATTCTACAATTATGATGTTATAGTTGTTGATTTGATAGGGCTCTCCTGTATTACTTACAGGTTTTGCATAACATTAAATCCCCCTTTGCATCCCAAGTAGGTACATAATTCAAAATAAAATGTATGGAATATATCCTTTCCTTGTTACTTATAACCATTGTTTCTCTTTATTTTTGAAAATGTGGAGCAGGTTTATATACTGTATGCCAACGGATTAATATGCATTAAAGACAGAAAGTCAAAGAAAAAAAAATTAAAAGATTTGTTTAATTCTTTTCACTAAGGACTAAAAATGAAATTATGGCACCTTGTGATTTCAGTAGTCTAAATTATCCACTGTGCTACTGATTTATAAGTAAAAATGAAATTGTAGTCATGTTAACCCTTAAGAAAGGGTTATTAAGCACTGGAATAGGCTTCCCGGGGAGGTGCCTGAGTCACCATACCTGAATGTGTTTAAAAACCGTTTGGATGTGGTGCTCAGGGACATGATTTAGCTCTGGGTTATTAGAGTTAGGGTAGTATGGCTAGGTTACCTTTGGACTTGATGATCTTTAAGGGCTTTTCCAACCTGAGCAACTCTATGATTCTATGATTTTATGAATAGGGAACACTTGCAGGGTTTAATTTTTCTTTTCCACAAGACTGATTTTTTTGGCTTCTTTTTCTTGAGAAATTTTCACTAGATCTTTTTCTTATTTACAAAATAACAAAAAACAAACAAACAAACAAAAAAACAACAATTGGAGTTTCTTCGGAAGTCCTTGTCATTTGCCATGACCTATCTTCAGAATTCAAGGTATTATTACTTTGCTTTCAATTGGTTTCCTCACTACTCTTCATTGAACTAATTTTTAATTCTTGGTTTAATATTCTCAACTGCATTTCTTGGATGAGAGCTGTGTTTTCATAATAGTTTTCAAAGCCTCCAAGATATTAATTCTGGATTCCTATCATCCCTTAAGATCAACATGAAATCAAATATTCACTCTTATTTCAGTTCTTTTCAGAGACCTGTGGTTAATCAGGGATAAGAAGGATCAATTTCTGAGGGAAAGTGCTAAAATGTCATGTCAGATTAATCTGATGGGTGACAAAATCTTAGTTACTAGATATCCTCCATGATTTCTTTTCTGATGGATTTGTATATGAGAAGTGGATGGGAAGGTGATTCACCAAAGCTACTTGTCAGAGAGCTTTATCGACCTGTAGTAGTTTCTGTCATTAAAATTCCTCATCTTGTTGCTTGGAAGAAGAAACATGGGCATGATTCAGAATAAGCAGGCAGAATAAAAACATTGTTTCTAATTGATTTTGCTAAAACAGTTACTTTTCTTACACAACACTACTATTGCTACAGTTTGGCATTGGTGCTTTCTGTATCTCTTCTTGATGTTACTAATTCGTTTTTAAGCAAGGCTGAACTTGTTTAGTAATTGAACAGGCTATCTCCCCAGCTATCAGCAGCTGTAGACATTCTTCTGGGAAAAAAGTAAACAGAATTACATTCAGATTGGTTTTCAACCTGCCTGGCAATTCATTATTTCACAGAACATCCTTAGCTTTAGACACATGAGGTCATGTGTCCTCAACCAGCTTGGTGTATGAATGCTTGGAAGCTGGTGTCACCATGCTGATTCAGCCAGCCAGAGAGGGAGTGGCTGTAGTTGTACAACCCTGCAATCCAACTCCCACAGCTGTTGAGATTGGATCAGCTTGAAGGACAGGATTAGGAAAGTGGAGGCTGTGAATGTGCAACAAGCATCCTGTGAAAATTGACTGGATTATTTTTATTTTCTGATGCTGCAAACCTAAAAGTGCTCTGGAATGTTATACTGCTATAAAAATACATTCTTTCTACTACATGTACTGTTAAGCACAGTATCCTCTAAGTCTCACAATATTTTATCTAGCTAATATGCCTACTGAACTTTAATTTTAAGTTGACTGCTTGGATTAAAAAAATAAAAATGATGTGGTTTTTTTTTGTTGTTGTTGTTGTTTGTTTGTTTTTTTTTTACTTTAGCTGTTGTAATGAATATATTTTCACACTAAGGATGATTGATTTTAAATCTTGTCTGCTCTGTTAACCTGTGAGAACACACAGCATTAATTCCAAACCTACAGAATCAATCTTTGGTACTTGATTTTACAATGGGAAAATAAAAATATTTGTCTTGGAAGAGAATATTATTGATGAGTTAACAAATATTTCATATCCTGAGCCAAAATTCTGTCTGGAAGCATAAGAGAAATAATATCTGTGAATTTAAAAGATTTTGTGGCATATTTTTGGCAAGAACAGAGGTGATAATAGAAGTGAGAGAGCCATAGCCAGATTGCTTCTGAGAGGGGAGGAGTGGTTTGATTCCTATTTTGTTTCTGCTTTTGTAAATCTGCTGACATCCCTGAAATACCATGGGTTTGTTTTGAATGTGGGGGCTACAATTAAGATTAAAATCTTGTTCATTATCACAGCACAGTCATAGAGGCATTCCCTGGGACAGAACAGATGCATGGGATGTTTCATTCAAATGGAACTTCTGTGTCATGGGAGGTAGATAACAACTGTCTGGACAGAAAACATTTGCATAACAACTAATACTATTTCCTACTCCTGAAAGTGGCTTGATACAAAGATAGGCAGATGTAGCTGTCACCCATTGTTCTTCCACTGACCAAAGAAAAAGAGATACTTTGAGTGTCTTATATGATATGTGTCTCCCCTGGTTACCAATCCCAGTTAAGAATTTGGGACCCAAATTAGCACTGGTTTTTAATCAGTTCTGTTGGACTATCATTACCTTGCTCTTCTTTTTCCTTAATCATAGAATCATAGAATGGTTTGGGTTGGAAGGGACCTTTAAGTTCCAATCTCCCTGCTGTAGTCAGGGATACTTCCCTCTAGATCAGGTTGCTCAAAGCCCTGTAATACTTATTCATTCCTCAGCAAGTCAAGTAATTCTCACTTGTAAGTCTCATAATTTATTAGCTTTAGAACTCATCAGGAAAATAGCAATTTTTTTTTTTTTTCAAAAGGCAATTATGAATTTTCACTGAAAGTAGCAATTTCTCTGAGAATGTCTGCATTATTATTATTATTTTTAAATGTTTTACAGGAAAGAATCTAGGTGGAAACAATATAGAATCTGAAAACCTGTGCAGGCATGTGCAGGATGAAAAGGAAAAGATGGAGGTAATACAGATCACAAACTGATTCAACATGTTTCCTGTTGCTAAAAGGAGACGTCAACTTGAGCATATGAGCAAAGCTACAATTTGGAAAGTACAAGGGTAAAGTGTAAAGATTAGGATTTCAGATATGAGTACTTTTTTCTTGAGTGATTGCTAGTAGCTAATTAGAAGAGATCTAATAAAATGATTTATGAGATGATCAATAAAACTTGAATGAAACAGCTTGATGAATGAAGACTTTCAAGTTAAATTCCAGCTTGAAAATAGTGATAAAGCTAGTTCTTCAGATACAATCCCATGATTAATTAATTATTTAATTATACATACATACATACATACATACATACATACAATGTTACATCAGGTTACTTCCAAGTTTCAAAGAAACATTTAGATATGTGCTATAAATATGAACCATCAAATTTCATGCTTCAGGGCATTACTTGATCACAATAAAGCCATTTTGCCATATTTCCTGAAAAGCACTGCACAACTATGACTTTGAACTTAGTCTTTCCACAATAAATGCCTCAATCAGTGAAATAATGTATTAGAAATTGTTTGTCAACACGTATTCTTTATTCAATATAAGTGAAGTAGGAAAACTTATTTACAGAGAACTTACATCAGGAAATAAATGTCTGGTTGATGTCAGTCTTAGACAGGAACAGATGAGGCTATCGAAGTTATGGCATATTCTCAGAAATCATAAAATCTATGAAACTAAAGTAAGGGAGAAGTTTGATAGTGTTATTTAAGTTGAAGCTAGTGTTGATACTTAGTTCTTTTCAAAGGCAGATAAGAATACTTGCAAAAAAGTAGAGCATTTCCAACCCCAAAGCCAACAAAGAAATTATTAGGAACAAAAATAACTCCAAAAGCAAAATGTTTCTTCCTTGGAATTCCTAATTCAGATTGGAGTGATGGCCTGCAGGATATAGACTGAGGAATAACATGTGAGAAAATCACAAATGGCTGAATTACTACTCTGCAGAATACCACATTTGTCAGTAGAAGAATATCATCCATGTTTAGAATTATAGCATCTCTTTTACAGTGATGATAAAATGATTTTGGTTATGAGGCCAACTTAATATTTCATTTCATATTAATTCCTTTTTGTATAAAATTAGCACTATACTAGCAGGTCTGCAAAAGATCCTATAATACTGAATTATTAAGACTTTATAACCATTCGATTCATATTAGCATATATTAGGAATGACCGTGACCTATCTCTTTACCAGAGTTGTCAGAATGAGTTCAATAAATTTTTTTAAAGTATATGAGAATTGCCTTAGAGGAGCTATCAATCCTGTCTCTCTTCTGCTATGGATAATGGTGGAAGTTGGAAACTTAATTTCCTCCCTCCCACTGAACCTAGTTCCAATATTTCATCGTGGTCAAGTATTTTCTTCTGACCCTTTTCCATGCTCTGGAGTGCAGTTATTGACAAGCATTGATTTGTACCTGTAGAAGTTGATTTTGTCAGTAAATGCATGATCCTTTTCATGAAAGCTTTGAAAATATACTTCACTAATTTTCCATGACAGCAAGTTCCACAGATTAATTATATATCATACACATCAATGTGCCTGTGGTTGAGGCTTTTTTATAGTTTTATTACTTTAAATTTGCTCAAAATATCTTTGTGAAGCAAATATATTTTGTACTATAGCACCAATTAAGGAAAAAAATGAAGTATAAGAGATGATAAGAAACTACAAACAAATGTAGCATCAACCTCAATTCCTTTTCTAGTTCTTTAATATATTCTGCTTCTTGAAGATACCAAAACTGGGGGGAGTTTTCCCTTAAGGCTCGACAAAGATGGCTGAAAGATCCTGTTATAAAACAGAGTACAAGAAAGGTTTTAACATGAAGAGAGATAGCTCTAGCATAAAAAATATTGGATTCAGAAAGAGATATTTCAGTCACATGGAAAATCTTGTAATTTAGATGACTTTGTCCAGTTACTGTTAGTTGTATCTCATTTTAAAAGTCTTGTCCAGAGCAACTCTACTGGCCTTGCGGCAATCTGGAACTGCAGCTAAGTTAGTTTGGAAAGTGAATACTTCCAGCTGGTTAATTTTCATCTTTTTGTAGGATTTAACCATCAGATACTCCTGCTGTTCATTGACAAATTTTCAAATTTTATTCTAGACCAAGCCTATTCTTTGCTGATGACCTAGTAAGCTGAAATTTCTTCTTCAAAGATGTAGCTATAGTTAATTGTATAAGCTTAGACTTTACATTTTACTGTGTTCTGATGGAATAGCTTGATTGGTGTCCTCTTTCAATGCTCATGAAATTCTTCCTCCGTCTTTGAACTTGAAAAATGAGCCACTCTCATCTGATGCATATAAATATGGCTAATCTCTCTGCTACCTCAGAAAATACCATGCTGTGCCCCGGCAGATGCAGGTGAGTGGGAATCATTTGCCACTGCTGATGTTAAAAGGGCACAAATCAGAAAAGCAAGATATGTTTTGTTGAGTGTACTTGTGTGAATAGGAGGATTCGGGAGCATCTTACTATTTTCCTGGTTGCTAGCAAAGCTCCTTTCCCTTATTCAAAATAGGGTAATTACAGAGATCTGTGGTCCGATGTTTTCCTCTCAGTGAAAAACTAAATTTTTCTCTTTCTGGCCTTATATAGTTTCAAATCAAGTACCAGCAAAGGAATATGCTATTCTCCACTGACTGTAAAAATCAGGTGATTCAGACCCTAAATTTATTTGTTTTATCTTGATAACTGTTCATTGGAAACTCCGTTCATTATTTTAGATTATCATAATATTTTTGAGTTTTTTCTTCTCTCAAATCTAATAGAGATTCTTTTCTTTCAGTTTATTTTAGTGTTTAAAAGACTGATTTATCTTCTGCTCCAGCTGAGATTTTCACTCTAGATGCTGTAGGAAATTCACTCCTATGGCTAATATTTACTAAGTACTAAAAGAGGTTCATAGATTTTTTTTTTTTTTAAGTTAACAGCTACTTGCAAGTCATGAAAATATGATAAATGATGATCCAAGAAACTTCTATATAACCAGATTTTTTTTTTCAAAATAGTTACTTGCTAAAATGTAAATTATCTTATTTCTTTATTTTCAATGTGTATCTTCAACTTTCAACCAGTAGCCTTTTTGCTTTTCTCCAGTAAGTTACTTTTATCTTTTATTTTCCTTATATCTTTTCTTAAGTTTAAGAAATTATTATTAAATAATATTTCCTAATATCTTAAGTTCCTTATATGCAGGTGATACAGTTCTTTTGAAAGACAAAACAGATGGACCTCTCTACTCTTATTCTTGCTAGAGATGTTACTTGAATCATTTTTTACTCTGTTTTCCTCAAACTCGTGTATATATAGGTTTTTTTTGTTTGTTTGTTTTGTAGCTTGTTATGAATCTTCTAATTCCTTAAAGGTTTGGATACGCGGGAATAACTTTTAGCCTTCCTTGCCTGTGCTTACATTTTCCTGAATTTACTTACTTTTTTTTTTTTTTCGTTTTGTTTTTTTTTTTACTGATCATGCTGATTTAAGAATCTTGGCCACATCTTACTTGTCTAGATAGATGGGTGCTAGCAGAATAATTATATTATAAGGAATTCTGTCACATACAGTTCTTGATCAAGTTGGGATGCTACAAGATGGGAAACTACGAGTGCTTATTATGAATACTGCTGTAATACAAATAATAGTACTCAGCAAGTTCTACCTGGCTCCCAGATCTGCACTCTTGGAGAAAGGGAGAAAAATTTTAACAAGTTTACCTGTTAACTTTATGTTTGATGAGATTTTTTAAAATAGGTGAGAAATCATAATTTCTCAGCATTTCCTCTAAACAACCATTTTACCTTTGTCTCCAGTGTTATCTAGTATTCAGTATCACAGTTACAGTTATGATATAGTTCTTTGTGTCTTTTTTTTAGTACAACAGAAAAGAATTGGGCTTTGCAGTTCTGCTCATTGCTATTAAACGATTGATAAGCACAAACTATTTTACAGAAATTTCCCTGGAGCTAAAAGTATTTCAGGAGGAATGTAAAAGTGTTTATGATTCAGGTGTCTGTCTGTATCCTTCAAAGACATTAGAAGAAACAAACTGACTGACTAGTAGGTATAGTTTAGTCATAAAATCCTACATTGTAGTGATCATAACTCTAGACTATTATTCCACTGTCTATTTTCATTAGTGCTATCACACAAGATTTAGAAACAAGCTCTCTATAGAGATCTTCCAAAATAAATAGTGTTCTTTTCAATGAAGACTCAAAGTTGAAGTGCTTCCAATACCATGATGATTCTTCAAAAATAGATATTAAAAATATAAAAATATATAAAATAATCTAGAAAGATTGTCACCTCAGGTAAAATTAAACATCATATTTTAATTTCTTCCACTTGCACCTCACTAGTAAAAGTTTTATCTAGGTGAAACTGCCATTTTCATGGCCTTACGGAATTGCCGTGAAATTTTTTTACTCTTTCTAGCATAGTACAGTTTCCCAAAGTAATATTTTATACAAAAATATTTACCATGTTTTATTCTGTACAGTTAGCGTTCCTTTTGCTACCATCATTTGGATTGTATACAGAGATGTTCAGGCTCAAAAAAAAAAAGGGGGTTATTTTTCCTTTAGATGCCAAATTCAAAACAGATGAAACACTATCTTACAAACTTAAGTCATGAGATTGTTTCATCTGCAGAATGAATTATACAGAAGTTTTGGGTATGTGATTCTGGATAATACATGTCCAACTCATTCATTTTCTGACTTTGTTGTAATCTTTTTGTTTCATGTTTATATATATATATATTAAATATACATATATATATAAGACTTGTTACTTACATACATTAAATATATATTTTATATGCGGTCCAAGACAATTCCTCTTCACTCAGTGTGGCACAGAAAAATCAAAAGACTGGACACTCCTATTCAAGATCCTGAAGTCGCTGAACTCTCCCTGAAGCAGGTATGAATTAAGCTTTGCTACGATCTTGATGGACATGCTCAAAATTGTTAAAAGTTCATAGAATCATAGACTATTATGAGTTGGAAGGGACACACAAAGATCATCAAATCTAACTCCTGACTTTACACAGGGCCATTCACAATCCAAACCATATATCTGAGAATGCTGTCCAAGTGCTTCTTGAATTCCAGGAAACTTGGTGCCATGACCACTTCCCTGAGAACCTTAACAGGTGCCCAAACACTAGAAGAACTTTTTCCTCATATTCAACCTGAAATTGTTTAAACTTGTGTGGGGAAAAAGGATCTGCACCACAACTAATAATTTTCTTGAAGGAGGAAAAAAAACGGCTTTAGTTTTGTCCTGACAGATGAACCCTCCTGTTTGTATGAGAACAAAAAATCATTTAGTACTTGGCTCTCAAAATATGAAATAGAATATAAAATCATAAGAGGTTTCAGTCCAATTGGTACATGAGTTAGCAATGTCGCCTTGCAGAGAAGTCAACTTAATGGCATCATGGTCTGCAGGCCTACAATAGGAGCAGCCAGCAGGTCAAGGGTTGGGGGGAATCTTTCCCATTTATTCAGCACTGGTGGAGTGACAGCTGGAGCACTGTCTTGTTCTATGTTCCTTAATACAAGAGATGTGGACATACTAGAAGGAGTTCTGTGAACAGCCACAAAGATACTGGAGCATCTCTCCTATGAAGAAAACATGAGAGATCTGGGACTGCTCGACTTGAAGAAGACTCAAGGTAGGGATCTTATCAAAGGAAAGCATAAAGAAGATAGACTTTTTTTCCAGCTCTTTTTTTCACTGGTGCCTAATGGTAGGGCAAAAGACAATAGGCACAAGCTGAAATACAGGAGATTTTGTCTAAACACTTTTTTTTTTTAAACTGTGTTGTTGACCTAGCACTGGCACATGTTGCCCACAGAGATTGTGAAGTTTTTCTCCTTGAAGATAACTCAAAAGTAATTTCGATGTGATCCTGAGCAGTGGGCTCTGGGTTGGACCAAATGATCTTCAGATTTCCCTTCCAAACTCTACTGTTTTGTGATTCTGTTAAACCTGATTTCTTTCATGACTGTTTGGGCTAGATAGGTAGTTATGTAGAGATGCTGTTTTAGCAATTGTCTTGCACTCCAACACCCCCCATTCCCTTCACACAGAGCATTGCCTGAGGACTTCAAAGATCTTTTCTCTACAATTAGATTTCCTCCAAACTGTAACAAATGAAGGAAGAAAAAGGAAAACAAAGCCAGTTAACTGTCTAGGCAGTGGAATGACAGAATGTTGGAATGTGGGAATTCTTATGACTGCAAAACTTACAATGGCCTAAGTTTGTGGCTGGTGACCATTTTCATGTGTGTAGTCCAACGGGTGACTTCAGTGTAAACTCATCCATGTAGCTATTTCAGTATCATAACCCATACATTTATCTAGAATGACTGCAGGCATCAATGTATATTCAAGCATGTATTTGACTGTACATGTAGATTTACATGTAGAAATACATTGTACATATAGCTGTATTTCACTTCTCAAATTCCCAGCTATCAGCTCCCTTTATCATTTCATGGATTAAGTTTATATCTTGGGAACAGTTTACATGCAGTAGTGCCTTTTATTCTACAATAAATTTTTTTAGAGTTGTGTTCTGTATTTACATGACTGATTTCTCACAGTACATTCAGAAGAACAAAGTCAGCCATGGTTCAAATTGTTAATTGATTTTAGATGTAGATATGAATAGGAATAATAAAGCTATGTTGATTGTTTTGGTATTAGGGATATAATTGAGAGGTTGTTAGCTCTAAGTTATTTAATGTTTTTCTCACTGAATTAGAAAATAAACTTTAATCCTGGCTAGTGAGGGGAACACCAAAACATCTAAAGTAATAAATAATATAGTGGTTACAATAAAAGAAACAGGTCGATGTTACAGAAACACTACTACAGTGTTACTTGGTAGTTATAATATAGGAAAATGTAACAAATTTGCTAGATGTAGACTCCTTCTTATAGTTCTTATAGGAACAAAATAAATCATATTTTCAAAACGGAGGGAACTTCTATAGGAGATAATGTTTCAAGTCTGCATAGAATGCAGAATACATTTTCTTATAACACTGCAGAATATGTGTGATATCATGCCTGAATGCCTAGAAATTGGTCAAAGTAAGTTATTAGAAAAACATGACGAGTCATAAAGCATAGTTATTTGAAGCTTCATCATAAAAATGGTCTGGATTATAAACACGAGAGGCTGTTTCTTACTCTCCACCTTTCTGCTGGAAAGTTTTTTGCCAAAGCTGATGAGATGCATCAAAACCAAGTGGCCTGTTAAGATCAGATTGATGGCTGGGGGGTGTAAGTAGCAGATCCCTGCGGGCTGGCAAGGATTAAGACAGTCTCTATGACAGTGAGCTTGCTGTTACTTTTTTGTTGAGAGAGCAGTAAATAACAAGGCTAATAAAGAAAGAAAAAAGCCTACAGATTGTTAATCACTGTGTTGGAGAGTTGAGGCTCAGTTTTTCTTTTTTTAGATCTGTACAGCTAATCTTTCCAAAATAAAATCTTCAGTTTAGATTTCATAAATTATCTCTCACTGACTAATGAAGTGCTTTATATTTCTGAAAAAAAATTTATCTGAAATTTAATATGAGCTTTGATCTTGAATCTGATTGCTTTTTATAAAAAAATTGTACTATGTACTGACTGAACTTGTTTCAGCACTCACACTACATAGTTATTTACTTCTGTGAAAGGTAGCACTGACATCAGTTTCTGTCACATCTATGTCATAGTAATCACTTATATGGCTTTGTACTTAGGATTCAAGGCAAATAAGAACTGGGACAAGCATGAGCTTCATTTTGCTCATCTGAATAAGTTTATTCCCTCAAAAAGCTACAGAAACATTCAAGAAGTTAAGTGTTCATGCAGAACAGAAGTTCTGTAGGCTGTATGGGGGCAGAAACTACCAAGGAATGTTTCATATCAAATTTACACTCAACAGAGTGGAGATGACTAATTGTTAGGTGAGAAGTTTCTGTAAATTCATGTTAGCAGTTCTGAGTTCAGCTACAAGATATTATCTAAGACTCAATAGAGAGCTGACTAGGTGACTCAGAGAATTAGTAATGGCTTATACAATCATTTCTAAATTGAGCTTGTATACACTGAACTATATTGTTGCAAGTCGTTGCTAGCAAATGACTCTTCTGTGGTCTCTGAGTTAATTGTTAATCTATATTTGTTTTAGAGGATGGATCAGTTAAAAGAACAGTCATAGCTGACCTTATTAAACATAGCTGGTTATAGCAGTGGAAACTAAAACCTGAACGGTCATGGCTGCTCTGTCAGCCATAGAGTAAGTTTCAAAGAAGAAATGAGAGGCATAGGGTATAGAGAAGGTAGAACAGGTGAGATCCTGAAACATCTAGTATGATATTCTCTATTTAAAAAAAAAAAAAAGCCATAAGTTCACCAAGTTTTCCTATTTACCTTGAACTGATCAATCAAGGAAGAATGCACTATGATGGAATTAGATTTAACAAATGACAATGACTTACGTATTGAATGTTCTCTTAATTAAGGTTAATTAAGGTCTTAATAGGTCTTGAAATTACCTAGTATCTGTAAAAGAATATTTATTTTTCTTACTGTAGTAAGAGTCTTATAAGACTAATAGCTATGACTGGTTTTTCATAATCCTTTATCCTTATAGTCTACAGATATATGGAAGTTGTGGAGGATGTCTTGCATGAGTTTTCTAATAGCATCTCCTAACCAACCTATGAGTGAATGTTCATTGTAAAAGATTATTTTTGGTATATTTAATAGATCACATTTTAAGAGGGATGTTTTATTACTACTGTAGCTGCATTTTTAAAATAACAGAGACTTTATTCCTTGCAATTCTACCTTATCTTTAACATCTTTTGTTAGACCAGTTACTACATTTGAAGTATGTATAAGCTGTTGGATGTTGTATAAGGCCTGGGCAACTTGATCAAGTGGGTGGCAAAATTGTCCACTAAAGAGGGATTGGAACTCAATGATCTTGTGCCATTATGAAAAGGAAGTAATCAATCTGAATAGACAAAATCTTATGATAAGGATTTCCAGAAGAAACTTGGGAAGAATAATTCAAATCTTTTCAAAAGAAAAAGGGCAAGAAGGTGGACAGAAAGTAGAAATATTCCATCTGAAGTTGTGAGTTTCTTTTTGTGTTTAACTATGTTGATTTCCTGCCTTGGTCCTACTGTGCCAAACAAAACTATAATGACTCATACATAGAGTTTTTCTCTGCTATTTTTTTTTTTTTTCAATGTAATTTGAGTTCAAAAAAGGTGTTTTATCTTTAGGTGGTACCCCCAAAAAAGAACATAATTTGTTATACAAAAAGATGGTGACCCCAATTTCTCCCAGAGGAAGTGTATTCTTCATGACGTCAAATTATTATTTAAATAAGGAAAGAAAAACAGGCAGTAAAAGTCTTTGAAGAGCTGCCCAGGAATGTAGAGAAAGAATGTAAAAGGATTTACTTTCTAGCCAGCAAGAAGTATTGGAGACAGAATTTTATATATATTGGGATTTTGAATTGCAGTGTCTCCAACTTGTATTTCCTTAATAAAACAGTGTATGTATCTGAATATTTTAGGGCAAAATTCTGTAGTCCTGAAGTATAAAGTTGTGGGTACACAGACAGAAAACGAGACTCTTAGGCTTAGTACTACAGTCACTGAATATGGAAATAATTTTATAAATCTGTTTCAGTAACAAATCTGTATCACTGAGTATTTTTTGTTTTCCACACAACTGTTGACAGTTCAAAATATTCAACAAGAACAAGAACATGATTATGTTCAACACATTCAGTAGCTTTAAGTTAAAAGTAGTTAAATATTTAGGTTAGATATTAGAAAAGAATTCTTTACTCAGAGGGGAGTGCGGCAGTGGCACATGTTGCCCAGAAAACATGTGGATGCCCCATCCCTGAAGGCCAAGTTTGTGGGTGGCAGCCCTGCCCTTGCCCAGGGTGTTTGGAACTGGGTGATTGTTAAAGTTCTTCCAACCCAAGATATTCTGTGACAATTCTATGCTGAACCTTTAGGACTTATTTTAGGGTGCCTGCTTTAGAACAGGGATTGGATTCGATCTTTTGAGGTCCTTTCCAACCCCTGCGATTCTGTGATTCCGTGATCTTCTGTGTACCTTTCAACTGAAGCCATTCAATGATTCTGTGATGAAGTCATTTGAGAGTAATTAATCTTAAATCAACAACAACTTGCTCCCTAAGACTCAAGGGCCACAATACACAAGATCTCTCTGTATCACTTACTGACTGCAGTGAAACCCAAATATCTGCAAATTAAGCCTTTTCTCCTGGCCAAAGGGTAGTACATGAGATGGAATAAAGTTTATCTTCAGAATGCATGGCAATTTTGAATATGAAAGACATATTTTTCCCCAAATGGTTTACACGCACAAACTGAGGTGTGTTTGCAGGAGACAAAACCCTGAGACCTAATTTACAGTTTGTTTGAAAACAGCAAATTTTCAAACAGCTTCAGATGGTAAGCTCTACCATATTATCACTAGGATGTGTTCCTTCTATGTCTTCATTTGGAATGAATTTTCGCCTGAAGGGAACAAGGTAGTTTTCACAGTAATATTAGTAGATAATGAAATTTGAACAACTTTGTTTAGCTTCTATGAGCAGTGCTGAATTCTTTGTTGAGAGGGAGATCCTCAAGTTTACTGTGCTTCTGAAATGGTACGCATAGTGCAATAGGTAACTGACAAGGGTAATGTATATGCTGCTAAAATATAAGGATGGGGTGCAACTGTTAAATTTTCCTTTGCATTTTTATGAAGGCAGAAATATAATTTCAATGTGTAAAAACCTACATCTGATCTTTAAAGTTAAATTGGACTTGCCATTTTGAATTCTTTAGGAATTAGTTGGAATTTTTTTTATTTTATTTTTTATTATTATTTTTTTTTTTTTTTTTTTTTTTTTTTGAGGCTCAGCCTATTTCAATCATTTAGCCTTGGCACACATTCTTTGAAACAGCCCATTTTGCATTAGCAATGCTGGTATGACTTCTTCACGATCCAGAGGAAAAAATCACTTTTTCCTACTTCTTTGTTCTTTCAGATTCCAAACTCTCATGGTCCTATAATGAAATGAAAAAAAAAGAAAAAGAAAAAGAAAACAAAACAAAACAAAACTTGGTGTTTTGCAGTTTTAAAATTATTTTTCTTTGAAAACTTCATAAAATTTTCAGTTAGGAGGAGAGGAGGAAGAGCCTGTCATGTGGGAATGGATGTAGGCTCATCAGATCAGAGGCAGCTCTTACCAAGGGCATGTTCCATTTGGCTAATTTCCTAGAGATGAGATGAAACAAGCCATGTTCTTTGAAGCAGTTGAAAGCTAGGAAGGAAATGGAGGTTGTTTTTGACCCCAGTTGCTGCTTGTCAAAAATGTGTGATTTGCTCTCTATTTAAATAAAGAGCAGAGAGGGGTGGGTGAAAAATGGAGGAAGTAAGCCAAAAAAAAATCAAATATTTTCTGGCAGGTTATGCCCATCAGGTCTCATCATGGTAATGATTATGGTATAGTACCAACTTTGCAATGTAGAGTACAGATATGCCTTTTGCTGAGAGTGCAAAATTTGTTTTAAAGGGCTCAAACAAACTCCCTGTGAGATAAAATTGGTACTGCAATCTTAAGGAAATAAAGATTATTTTAGCAGATAACTAGTACACTTGTTTAACCATGTGTAATATTGAAAATCAGTTCAAACTTCACATTTGAAGGTCTGAACTTAGATTTTCAGATACTTGGGAAGTAAAAGATTAGATGTGTTCATATAAAAACTAAAAATCACTAATAAAAGAACTTGGATCTTTAAAAGGACTTAGACACAACATCAAAATGAAATAAAAACTCTGTGTGTCTAAATAAGACGATGGATTTGAACCTTAATTTGATAAGGTGATATAAAAACAGTGTTTTAGACTGTAGAGAATATAGTCAAAATTCCTAGAAAGGAAAGATATCTTGGTCAGAAATCTTTTGGTTCTCTCAAATCTTGATTGATCTGATCTTTTACTAAAAAAATTTAATTATTTCTAGAAGAAAATTTACAACTAGACTTGAGTTTGGAGCACATTTACTTCAATCATCCATATGTTACGAAATCCATGTTGTCTGGAAACATAAGAGGCTCACAGGTAGAATTAATCTTACCAAGATTTAATAATTTGGAGTTTTCAGATCAATACATGATAGTTTGTTTTTCTGTTTTAATTCTGTGTATTTTATATAGGCAGTATACACTGTTTAATAACATGTTGCTGTCTCTGCCATCTGTCTAGAGGACATGAGACATTACAGTTTGTATACTATACAACCATAAGGAGACATTTGATCTGATGGAAAGAGTTGTGTGATAAAAGCACAACAGCCAGTCAGAAATCCTGCTACCTACTTTCTAATTATGGTTCCTCCACCTACCAGCAGCATATTCATAGAACAACTTATTTAACTCCAGAATTAAAACACACTCACTGAGATCTAAGCTGATACATAGGGCTGTGTGAATATATATATGTACTAGAAGCTGTTCTACCACTTATGTAATTGGTTTTTGTTAGAATGCCAATGGGCAATAATGGTGGTTCTCAAGGTCCAGAACAAGTTCAGCTGGAGCAGCTGCATCTCCCAGGTAGCAGAGAGGAGATAATAGGAGTAGGGGCATGAGAAATGAGATGACAGTGTTGATATCTGAAGAGGAGGTGAGGGGGGGAAACTAGACATACTAGTTTTCATCCTTTTTTCCAATAACATTTTCCAAAATTACCGTGCTATTACTGAAATGTATGTGTATTTATACCTTCAAGAAATACAGGGAAGAGGATCAATTGTTTCACATAGAATGGAGGTGGTCTGCCATGTTACTTGCATTCATTGTGTGTGCATCTACAGTGTGCTGTGCCTTTATATACATGATATGCTTAGAGGAATGTGCAACTAGGCTTGTGTGGCGGTCTTCACTTATGCAGATTATCAGCATACTAAGCTTCCGAAGTAGCTCAATAAAACTATGCTTTTTTCCTCAAGTCTCAGTGTAATCTTCCTTATGCTAAGAATGTATCTTTTGAATTAATTATAAATCTCCTTTTCTTATATTTGTCACCAGGGTTATATAGGATTAAGTCAATATATTTTAGCATTTTCTAAATATATTTTAGCATTTTTTAAATGTGAACACAATTGTTCTCTTTTCATATAATGAAAGCAAATATGAAGAGGTAAATATTCAACTGTGACATACAACAAACTAAGCTTTAATAAGCTAGGATTTTTTAACTAATTTAGGTAGTAAAGTAACATCTGAGGATCAAGAGCTCCTATTGCATGTTTCAGATGAAAGGCCTGGAATATCTTCTCTATCAGTCTGGCACACAGCCCTTTGTAGATACTTGATATTTTGCCCACAGGGGTAACATCTGAACTAGTTACATACTACTCTATGATTAAAATTGTTGCTGATCACAGAATAACAAAAGAATAAAAAATCTAGATGTGAAGGGAGAATAGGAAATCAGCTGCAGATGATTACAATGCAAAGAGAAAACTTGGCTATAGAAATTTATCAGAAGAACAAAGAAGGCCGAACATCTTCATCTCCAGATCACCGTATCTGTTTTAGCAGAACCTGCTGCCAGAAACCCTTGGAAAACACTGTGCACAGTGAAAGGGCGTGTTGGGGAGGTAAGGGAGGGAAGGAGAAGGATTTTACTGCTTCATGTATGGTCACCACTACTAAATCTCAATCTCAATCACACTTTGATAGAGACAGGAAAATTGATCTTAAATTCTAGAGATGTCTTCTGGCAACTAAATATTTTTCATAGAGACTTTCCAAAAGTTGTGACTCTTGTTGTATTTTCAACTGCATGTTTTTACATTTTTTAATTTTCTTCTGATCTGGGTGATAAATGAAAGTGATGCAGAAAAAACTGAACTGAAATCTTATGGGATCAGGCAAGACGCAGTTGAGATTTGGAGGACTCAGTCTATCTAGCACCTCTAGACAAAAGTGTCTGAACATAACAACCAACTACATTGTTGAGAAGAGAGAGAAACTAACATGTTATTTTTATGCTATATATTTTTAGGTAGAACAGTATGTTATGAGAGAGTTGGAAACACTAAAGCTTTTTTATTTTTTTATTTTTTGTACCAGGTATCTTGTTACTTTGCTTGCATTGCATTTCCTTGGGTCTCTTTTCTTGGATCCAAACTAGGCTAGACCCTGAACATTTTCCAAAGAGATTATGTGAGCTCCATATCATTATTCCTCAGTGTTCAGTCACACTTCCAGATACAGCTGAACAACATGTTAACCAACTCTGAATGGTATATAGGCTTCTGTGACACAAGAAAAATTGTGTCACTGCTGCATAGCCAGGCACTATTTAAAATATACTTAAGGCTGCTTTCCCAGCCTTATGTGCTCTGTGTGACTTAGCACTGGGTCAGATTGTCAGTTTTTCAGGTGAATGTATTTCACCTGTTCCTTAAATCTCTATTACAGGCATCTGTAACGTTACTAAGCAAAAATAACTATTGGATGTGAAATTCTTAAAACACCAGAGAAAGGGAGAACTGAATAATATGAATAGCATATACAAATAAAAAAGCTGGCTGATTATGACTAAAACCACGGCATAACTGTTTTCAGCCAAAATCAGGATCTGGATTTTTTTTTGTTTTCAATTGTTTGGAAATCAAAGTACTTAAAACATCTTGTGTACATCCTGAGAAGTGGGCTTTGCTGAATGTGGTGGTCCATTGCAACCTTATGAGATAGTGTGACGAAGACAACATTATCTTATAGAACACTTAACTGTATATAAGAAATGACATCATTGTAGGAGATACTGGGGGACAATATCATGAAATGTTATGCCCATTTAAAAAATAAATTAAAATTTCTTGGAGGTAAACATCCACAATAACTTAATACCTGCAGAGCTGTAATGGCTTGCTAATGCTACAGTTCTGAAATTAATGTCATGGCTGAAAGCAGACAGTACTCCAAAATTTGAAAGTAATGTCAACTGAAGCAAAGAATTGGAGTGCAAGATATTGTTGTACAGACAGTGCTGACAGGCAGAACCACGAAAAACAAACTAACAAAAAAACAGTAGTCTCCTGTTTTTCACTTATTATCAGTTAATTTAATCACTAAATGCTTTTTAATTTGATTAAATTTTGAAATGCTGATTTAATTGGAATCATTACTGCATTACTGGAAGAGTAACCCTACCTCACAAGATAATTATCAACTTGTCTTTATGAAGACATTTAGGAAAATTTTACAGTGTAAGGTTATTCTACGTAATTACCTTACACTTGCATTTAGTAATCAAAAGATCTTTGTAGCAGTAGGTAAATCTTTGATCCTAAATGAGAACAAATGTGAAGACTGTTAACACGTTTTAATTTATGCAAATTGAGTTAAGTTTTGGTGGATTTACCTTAATTTTCCTGACTGGTCCAGTGTTAATAGTCAATAAACTATTAAACTGCTAAAGAGCTCGCTTTCCAGGTGTTAGATAAAAGCCTAAACAAATTGCTTCTTTTGCAGAATTTGCAAATGACCCAAAGTGTTATCACAGAAATTGCAAACTTCTGCACTAAACCTCAAAATCATCTTATGATGTCAGTTTTTCTCACCAGGCCTAATTCTTCTCACATTCCCATAGTCCTCCTATACAAGGAAAAATCATCTTCATACCATACTATCCTTGAGTTAGTGTTAGGGCTGAGGACTATAGGATGAAAGAAAAAGTAATTAACTTGCTTTTCCATCATAGATTTTTACACACTTTTTTTTCCTAGCTCTTTTGAATAACCTAGCAAACACAAGAGGTCACTTTGGTTTTACAACAAAGTGTGTTGAGAACATCTAAAGACATACATATTTGAAGAACTAATTCTCCTCAGCAGGTTGAATTGTTTGTTCACTCTCTAAAAGATCACTTATTTCTTCTTCATGAAATGCTTTGTTATTTGTTGCTCAAACTAATATTCCTATTAAAAAAAGTTATACAAAACAAACAAACAAACAAACAAACCCAGAAACAAAACAAAAACAAAACAACAACAACAAAAAAAAAAAAAAACACCCAAAACCAAGACCAAAAACCAAAAACAGCAAGATTCTTAATACCACTGCTTCCTGACTTCCAAATTCTACTTTAGGAAAATGCAGACAACAAAAGTACATACAAGATATTTCCAAATCACAGCAATAGAAAGGATTTCATGCTTTGTGAACAATCATCCTAATTTTAATCCTCTATTTCTTCTATACAGTGAAACAGCTAACATACTTCAGACATAGTAAATCATGTAATATCTTCTCATTTCAGGGAAAGGCTTATAGAATAATGCAGATAAAGACTACATAAAATTAAGTTGTTAAATCATAGAATCAGAATTGTTCAGGTTGGAAAATACATTAAAGACCATCGAGTCCAACCACAACCTAACCATACTACCCTAACAAACATCCCTCCACAAAATCAGCTAAAGTTACTTTCCATCTATTCTTGTCTGCTCTTCATATAGTTTCTTTCCTGTTTTCCAGTATTTTTGAAGGATCACTAAAATAGTTTACTGAAGAGATGGACAAAAATTAATCATATTCATGTTTTAGGATTCAAGAATATTACCTGTAAAGATAAGGAATTATACATAGTTTTCATTTACATAAAACAGATTTGGATTTCTCTCCTCCTCAAACATCTAATACATTTGTCCATTTCTCTAGTCAGTTAAATTACTTCGTATCTTAGGGTATAAACATTTAAAACCATTCCCCAGGGGTCGGTGCTGGGGCCTGTCCTCTTCAGTATCTTTATTGATGACCTGGATGAGGGCATTGAGTGCACCCTCAGTAAGTTTGTGGATGACACCAAGTTGGCTGGAAGTGTCCATCTGCCTGGGGGTAGCGAGGCCCTACAGAGGGATCTGGACAAGCTGGATAGCTGGGCTGAAACCAGTGGGATGAGGTTCAACAAGGTCAAATGCCAGGTCCTGCACTTTGGCCACAACAACTCCCAGCAACGCTACAGGCTTGGGGCAGAGTGGCTGGAAGACTGTGTAGAGGAAATGAACCAGGGTGCATTGATTGAAGCTGGGCTGAACATGAGCCAGCAGTGTGCCCGGGTAGCCAAGAAGGCCAATGGCATCTTGGCTTGCATCGGAAACGGTGTTGCCAGCAGGAACAGGGAAGTGATTGTCCCCCTGTACTCAGCTCTGGTGAGGCCGCACCTCGAGTACTGTGTCCAGTTTTGGGCCCCTCACTGCAAGAAAGACACTGAGGCCCTGGAGCAGGTTCAAAAAGGGCAACAAAGTTGGTGAAGGGTCTGGAGAACAGGCCTTATGAGGAGCAGCTGAAGAAGCTGGGATTGTTCTGTCTGGAGAAGAGAAGGATCAGAGGAGACTTTATGGCTCTCTATAACCACCTGAAGGGAGGGTGTAGTGAGCTGGGGGTCGGCCACTTCTCTCGTGTAACTAGTGATAGAACTAGAGGGAATGGCTTCAAGCTGCGCCAGGGGAGATTTAGGCTGGACATTAGGAAATACTATTCTGAAAGAGTGGTCAGGCACTGGAATGGGCTGCCCAGGGAGGTGGTGGAGTCACTGACTCTGGAGGTGTTCAAAGAACTTTTGGATTTTTTGTTGAGGGATATGGTTTAGTGAGTACTATTGGTAATAGGTGGATGGTTGGACTGGGTGATCTTGTAGGTCTTTTCCAACCTTGGTGATTCTATGATTCTGTGATTCTGTGAAAAGTAGATTGCTTTCTGTTATTTAAATGATACATAATAATTCTGCTAGTGAATTATGTGGTTTTGGTGTACTTGTTTCTGGAAATAATTGCAATAAATATAATTGTTCAACATTTTTTTTTTCTTTTTTTTTTTAAATTTTTATAATAAGAAGCATCTTTACTATGTATGAGTCACAGATTTACTAGCAGAATAAGAATGCATCACTATAGAGGCTAAAATACTCAAGCTGCTGGGTCTTTGCTAACAGAAAAGTGTCAGCATAGGTTTACTAATCCTTCCATGCCTTACATGGGAAAGATAATGTTCTCTGAAGTTAGAGCCTTGGAAGATACGAGGAACTAATATTTTTATGCTTATACTTGTATAACTTTTGATATGTACTACACAATACTCTTTGAACAGGATCTAAGGACCTATCACCCATTAACCTGCTGGCACTTGCATAAGCTCTAGATTGTTTGCCGACAAGATTCTATTGTGTTTGGGGAAATAAATGAGACTACCTTTCTTTCCCATTTCTTATGAGCTGCAGAGGCACAACTACACATGTACGTTGCTCCAAAAGTAATGCCTCCTATTTATTTCCAAGAAAACTGCAACAGATACAAAGAACACAAGAGCATCATTTAAAAAACAAAAAACAAACAAACAAAAAAACCTCATCAACAAAATAATATATTTCAAAATACGCACCACCGTGAGCAGTGCATTTTTGCCAGCAATGAACAAGAGCCTGCAATCTGCACTTGTTCATCTACATCTGCATTTGCATTGCTCGTCATCATCTGCATGATGGTTTGAAAGGTGGCTAATCTTTGATATCACTGTCACCACTACCGAAACGCACCACCTGTTGCCTCAGTGCTCGCATACACTGTTTGGTCTCCATAAATGTTTAGTAAGCACTGAGGAACGTCAGTAAATGCCATTTTTTCAGCATAGAGGAATTCAATTATATACCTTTGTTTCATGTGCATTTCCATGCCAGTTACCATTTTATCAGGCTATACCTCTGCTACCACCTGACACACGGCAACAAAATGCAATAGAATATTGTTAGGAAGGTTCGACCTCTGTTGTCATGCAACCAATATCTGCTTGTGATGTCGTGGGCCAACAATAAAAAAATGAGAGACATTGCTTCTGAAGCAGCTGTCATAGCTATACTGTAAAAGCTGAAACATATCCGATAATGCAGACTTCAGCAAGTATATTTTGCTAGAGGTTATGAACAAATGTAATCAGTAATTATCTTAGCTGTGCATATTAAAAGCTGTTTTGTCAACATAGGTAGTTTCACTGAAGAGTGGGGAAAACTTAGGGTGGACCATAACATGCAGCTCCCAAAAAGGTTTTTGCTGGCATGTGATAATTTTCTACTTGTCTATACTGGCAAAGTGCTTGTAGTGTAGACACAGTCTGATAAATCATCCTTGAAAGAAAATTACGAGAGGATTTGTGTGCACACAGAAGTGTAGAACTGTAAATGATTTACTGAAACTTTTATATTTTCTGTAAAAGTAACAAAATGAAAAGTTTATGGGAGAAAACAGTTGAATTGGCTTCTCTTTTAATTAGAGGTAACTAATCATGTTAAAATACTAATTTATTTCATTATCATATTTACCATATTTTTCATGGATGATAAAATGCTTTCTTAACACTGAACTGGCTCTGTACTCCCTGTTTAGTAACGGTTCAGAAACAATGAAAATTATGTAGGCTTTGAAGTTGTTAACACAAGTTTTGTACTCTATAATGATTTTAAAGAAAGAAAAGAAACAGAATTTTAAAATAAAGGGTAGAATTAGAATAGGATTACATGTAAGTTTACTTCCATGTCATTTTATCTCACTGCATTTGCAGTGTTTTAAAATGAATGTGATAGGCAAAGAACCAAAAGGGGAAGATGTAGATAACATTTCCATACCAGTTATTAAGTTCTAAAGGGGATAAGCTGGCATTATTTATGAACTGAGAGAGTGAGAGATGATGTAATTCACATCACTTTATTCTTTAAATTTATTTACACATCATTTATTTACAAATCTGAACTTGGAACAAAGTCTAATTTGTCAGGCAAAATCTGTTTTGAAGCCTTCTACACCAATACTATCACTTATCATTTTGTATTTTTTCCTTTTCTTTTGAGCCTTTGTAGACAGTTATACTATAAACTCATTAGGTTATTATAGAGGACCTTAATATAGTTTAGGGTATGCAAAAAATGGGAGAACATTATATTACTTACTGGAAGGAGAGATTATGGTCTTCATATGGTTTATATGCTGTATTCCTACCTGGGGAGAACAAATTCAGGTAAATATGTTCAGGTAAAAGTAATAACTCAGTATGATATCTCAGTAATCCCAAATCATATACACTTAAGACTGTGGGTGAATCTATAATAGTATGTTAGAGGGAAACAGCTAGTTGTCACTTTAATTGGAACTGTCTTATATTACAATATATTGAAGTAGAAAAATTATCCTCTCAACTTTTTGAATATTTCACTCCTTGTAAGTACTATAATTGTAGAGATATTTACATACTAACATCTTCTATCTGTGTATGTCTTAAAATACATCAGTGATGAATTATCTGTTTGAAAAAAATCAAATGTTTTTCTCAAGGCTTTATCTCAGAGAGTGGACCACAAGTGCTTTGGACTGAGTTTTGGTTTCATCTGAGATGTGTTTATCCCATTCACTTATAGAAAATATTTATTATAGGAACCAGCTTCCTTCCCATGGTGTGCATTTTAAGTTTTACAAATATATAAATCAGGGATAGGTAAATTATCTGGGGGAAGTGGAAGAAGCAGTTGTTGGACTGATGCACTGTAGAGAAGTTTACACTTTTCCCATTCCATTTTTAGATACATCATTCCATACATAGAAGAATAATAAGTTTAATTTTTTATCTATCTTTTAGCTTCTGCTAAGACATGAGGTCCAATCAGTACCTTTTACGAAGCTATGGATAGGTGTTCAATAAGGAGATAGCTAAGAGAGCTGGAGTGTGACCCAAAGCCTTGCAAAATTAGTTTAACTTACTACATGGAGTTCAGTGGGCCTTGGACTAGGGCTTGGGGAATGCCATACAGTTTCAAAAGCTCTTAATGAAGCTCTCTTTCTTGGCTTCAAAGTTCTACTTTTCTCCTGTAAATATGTGCTGATATATCCTTGCCTGATCTGTCTCTAGTCAAGATAACAAAGATCCTCCAAGGGGGGCTGTCCCAGTTGTCCTCAATAGATTGGGATAGTAAGAACTGAAATTAGAAAATGATATGAGCTGTATAAAGCCTGTAAGGAACCACGGAAATAACTTTATCTGTAACTTTACTTAAAGAAATGATAAACACATTGAGATTAACCCATTGTAAAGTCAAAGATGCTAACCTAACACTCTTAAAATCAAGTTATAAATTGTTATATATTGAACTCCAAGCCTTTAATCAGCCTCAGTTTTTTTGACCTATGTATTCAAATCTGTATCTTTTTCATATCAACCATATGCATTTGAAATAACGTGTTGGTTATTTTTTGTTTTTTTTTCTCCCTCCATGGTAATTTCCAAAAACTGAAGTCATATCCATTGCTTGCACAGAGTCCACATAAAAATATGTTGGGGGGAAAAAAAAGAACAAGAAAGCATGCATATCCTTTCAAAATATTCAAGATGATCGCTACAGGCCAGTTGATTCTCTTATTGTTGTGTTCTTCAGCAGGATGTAAGAGAATAGTCTGTCAGAAACTCCAGCATCAGATGTATATAGTCCTCATCCCAGATGTAGGGCTCATGTGACCCATGGTCCACTTAATCCTCTCCCACCTTGCACCTGTTTGCACTTGTTTTGAGGAGGGAGGCTGCCAGCATCCTGTCACCAGCTCAGCTCCTGTAGGCTCTCGACAAGTCCCTACAATGAATTGATCGTCTTTTGGTAGTATATCCCTGTTACTCCTCTGTAATAACTTTACTAGAAGTGAAGAAAAATGGAAAGATACATGAGATTTCTGAGGAAAACAATGATACTTATTTTAACAGAGGATTGTATTTGTATTAGATCTGGGTTCTCTACTATGTTATGAATCCTGAGGAAGAAGTTTTACAGGAGTTTATTAGGAGTAAGAGCTATCCTTCTGTAAACTAAATATATAGCATTTATATATATATATACATATACATACATACATACATATATATATATACACACATATATAGTAGTAGTTAAATCGAAATGAAAGAAAAACATATATATACATATATGTGAGTGCTTTTGTGATTCCCAGTAATCAGTAATCTGCTTACTAGAAAATACAAAGTTCAAGGGGCACGCACAGCCTGGGGCACAGCTGAAGAACTCTTGTGTGCCTAAATCAGAGGAAATCGTTCGTGAGATATGCACCAAAACAGATGTCAGCAGCAGAGGTGACATCCACGCATAGCAATCCAAAACATACCTTGTCTTTAACTTTGATGTCTCCACTGATGAAATGCAGTGCTCACATCCATTTTTTGGTCTCCATAAACATCCAGCAAGCATCAGTGAATGCCAATAGGTGCAACTTTTTCCACATGGGGAAATTCCATGACACACCTTTGCTTCGTGCATCCGCACTTCCATGTCAGATTCCATTTTGTCAGACTGGCCTTCTGCTTCCATCTGTCACATGAGGACAAAATGTAATGAAATACTGGTGGGAAGGTTCAACCTCTACTGCCATGCAACCAACATCCCCCTCTGATATTATAACCCAGTGTAATCAAATAGGAGACATTACTTTTGGAGCAGCACTCATATGTAAGATAACATTTCCTCTTCTCTTTTAGAGTAGATTTTTAGAAAAGAACCAGTGCCTCAGGAACATATACACTGCATTTTGTTTTGTTTTGTTTAGACAGTGGAAATGAGGAAAATCGTAGAAAATATTTCCAAAGTTTATTTCTGAAGACCCCTTGAAGAACAGTTTATTTGAAGGTCTGTATGAATGTTTACAATATGAAGTAGAAAGTTGGTTCTGAAAATCCTTTAGTTCAGGTCATACTGTAGTTCCTTTTCTGAAGACAGTCCTATCTATTTTTTATTATTCATTGAGTTTGTTCTGCTTATTTAACTGGGAAGAAATTATTAAAAGACAGAGAATTCATTCACTTCAGAAAAGCTCTTTTATCCATGCCTTACTGAACTATGAACTTTCTGAGCTATACTGAAACTTACAGAAGTCTAAATGCCCTCTTTGTAAGTTGACATAAATATTGTCTATAAATGGTGGCTCCTGAATAATATACTTTCTTGGAAAGGTTCAAAGACATACTGTGTTTTAAACTGTAGTAATACCAGTGTTGCTTGAGTTACAAACATCTGTTCAGAACTTTTCTGTAGTCAGCAGTGCTTGTTTTACAAGTAAAAATCTAAAGAAAACGTCAAACTATAACCATTACATCAGTTAAAGACTTTTCACACCTCTGTAAGCTACAAGTTTATACATGCTTTCACAAATCAATAAACTTTAAATGAATGCCTGCCACAGTTTTGTGCACAGAAGTATCACTAAAGTTCTCTCACTGAGAGGTAAAAAGAAAATTAATGTCCGTGTCGGGGTCTCTCAATTGTATATGTAAAAAATACTTTTTCATCCTTTTTGGGTATATTCCTTCTCACTATGAAAGTTCTATCATGAGTTATCTGCTAGTTGGTGACAAAAGATACTAAATGTTATGGTATCAGCAGAATAATGTCCTTTTCAAAACATCTCTGGAGAAAAGTCTTATGACTCCTGTGGAGTTTAAACCTGTACAATGAACCCAGAAGTTTTTACCCACTATATATCTTTGATTAGTCAGGTAGAACTACAGTATTTTGGGAGCAGAGACTTTGTACCGTTACTTCTATAAGGACAGAAATACTCGTGAGTCATGTCATGAGCTTATTGACAGTAGGAATCAAAAAGGGATTTTGTCCAACTTAAGGAACACTCTCATTCTTGATGGAATAATATGCCTTTCTCAGAAACGGAATGTGAATTGGGAGGTTTGAGGTATATTAAATAGCATTAAAAGAGAGATGCATATGTCCACTTTTATTTGTTGACTATTCAGTCTTCTTCAGAGTCATTCTTGAGCACTACCACAGTACTAGAGCACACATTATAGATGGTTTTTGTTTTCTTTTTCACATGACTTAAAAATGTTACTTGTCTCTACTTTGTTTCCCTTATGTAATCTAGCGCAGATTTTTATTTTATTTCTTTAAATGATTATAGAGATAAAGATTTCAGGAGAAAGATATTTTACTCTTCTTATTTGTATCACGAGTTTTGGCTAGATAATGTAAAGACCTTTACTTTACTTTTAATTAAACTTCTGAAGAATTCAAAATTCAGTTTTTACTCCTGACTATTTTTGAAATGCAGTATCTGTGATTTTATAATTATCTTTATTATTAGGAAGCTAATAAGTGCTATCATTCATCTTCTTAGGGATAGATATGATCCTTTTATAGAATAAAAACTTGGAAAATTTGTTCTGACTCTGTATACAGTAAAACCATGTTTAGCCAAACTGTCCCCTTTGGAAGTAAAAAGAATTGACTGAACACTGTTTTAAACATGGAATGGCCCAAGACTCATTTCACCATAGGTGCTGAGAAGTGACAACAGAGCTATGCCAGTCCTTAATAACAGTGAATTCCTATTTTATCTGCATGCAGCTCTGTTAATACAGGCGTAAAATTCAAAGATGAAAGCATAGTAAAATGTAAATTTGTCTTTATTGGAAGTATGTGTATGCTGTTCTTTGTGAACCAAAAGACTAGATTAAATAAGACTCGACTAGATTAAATAAGAATCTTTTTAGACTATTATATGCCAATTGATCAGTATTTGGGAAAGACATTGGTTAAGTGTCATTGAAGAGAGAAGTTGGACGAGCAGAGTATAAATGACAAATAGTGCACTAAAATAAATGTCACCTCTTAATTTCTATCATATCATTATGGTCATTCTAAGGTATCAAACATGGAAGAAACCGATTTCTCGAAGCCTTTCATTACTTGTTCTGAAGACTTGCTGTAAATTGTATGTGATATTAGATTATTTCTAGTTCCTGCTTGCTTTCTTTTGTGTATTTTTCATCACCAAGTTGTTATATTATATTTCAGATCCAAAAATGGGACTATCGTGCTATTCTAAAGTTCTTACTAGGAGCAAGATATTTGATATCAGTGTTGTTTTTCGCTTATTTGTTTCTGTCTCCAAAAACTTTTTCTGGATGCCAGCCAAACATTTGTTCTATTCATTTCTGAATGAAAAGTTTTATTAGTTCACACCCTGATATTTACTTTACAAAACAGATGACCTTATGCGGTTATTTTATCATAATCTTTAGTAGTTAAGTGGAGAAGAACAATGATTTCTCAGCTGTGAAGTAAACATGCTAGTTTATGCAGTATGTTTTGTGTACTCTTTGTTTATGAAAGGAAGTTCATAGAGAAGGTCAAATTCAAGAATACATTTTCAGGAATGGACATCAAGTTTTTCTTTATAATTGAAAGTCTGCAAGTACTAAAGACAGAAAATGAAGGACGAGTTGAATGCTGTTCTATGTTGCTGCCATTTCTCTCACTTTTATGTTGCTTGTGATATATATTACTGGAAATGACTACGTGGGAAGATCTATCCTTTGAGGCAACATTGTCAAGGGGCTTCGTGAAAATACATATTTTTTATTTATAATCGTAAATATTTGGACCAGTAACACAAAGAGAACATATTTTTGGATTTCATCCACACACATTAATCAAATGATAGCTTGTACACATTCCTTTACTTGAAAATCAACATTAACACCAACTGTAAAGGATTTTTTTTTTAATAAATAAAAATATTTAGAGGTCTGATCAAATAAAGGAGAATGATTCTGAGCACTATATTCAGGCTGCTATGTACTTTGTTTCTATTAGAAGTTCACATTCTGTTAAATGAATTAGATTTCATATCATAATTGATGTATTTAATATTTCTTTGCATAGGGTCTGAGACTTTTGTTAAAAGAACAGATGGAAACAGCTGGAACTAGATTTCAGTTCCTTTTATATCACAGAATCACAGAATCACAGAATTATAGGGGTTGGAATGGACCTCCAGAGATCATCGAGTCCAACCCCCCTGCTAAAGCAGGTTCTCTACACCAGGTCGCACAAGTAGGTGTCCAGGCGAGTCTTGAAAATGGAAACAGAAATGTGATGACACTATGCAGTCCCATATTGTAAATATCAACAAGTTTATATTTGTTTAATTAAAAAAAAATTCCCACGAGATGTTCATTATGGTCTTCTATATCTATCACATAGAGCCTCAGAAAGAAAAATCTTACATTGGAAATTTTGCTGGCCCTCAATTTATTTAATCAAAATCAGAACTTTCATGTTTCTTTTTCCCTCACTAATACTCAGGTTCACAAAATAAACACTATTCTGTGGATGTAATTTCCTTAAAACTCATAGTGCTGGTTAGCTGTAGATTCAGAACAAAAATTTACCTTTTCTGTCATAGTCCTTACTGTAACTGAGCGATAAGTGCATGTAAAGTTTTCTCTGTTTACCTGGTACTGTAACAATTTCTTCATTTGCAATTGATGAATATATTCATTAACGTACAATGTTTATCTTTCAGGTACTCATCCTTGAGTGCTACCAATTGAATTCCTGTTACATAGAGCTATAATCCACACTGCATGTTTGAAGTTCTGGTATGACTTTACTTTTTAAAGTATACCAAATTAAAAGGTTGATGTTGGAGGATAATCAATAGCTTCCAGAAAGTTATTTTGCTACCCTTTACAATAATAATTAATAAAAGCTGCAAAATATAGATCCTTCCACTTTTACTGAAGTCTAAAAGTCTAAATTGCTAGAAGGCTAAATTCCTGAAGTATATAGAGTATATTGCAGGGACCTACATTATAAGAAAAATTATTAACATATATGCAATGCTTACGTATATTCTAGCTTTTAGAGTTTCCTAACGTTTTAGAGCATCCTATCCTTTTTAGAGTTTCCTTTTGTTTTTCAAGTGATAGTCAAGAGATATTCTTAGGGTAAAAATATAACAAAAATGTTGAAAAAGTCAATACATTTAATTCTAGGCATTCTCATGAAGTCTCCTCTTCATAAGATAATTGTTTTTAAACAGGGATTAAGCTTTTAAAGCATAAAAACAAGGGTTACAGACAGGTGGGGAAGAAGATGGTTTGTAATGACAAAAATGTTTGTGCTATATTCGACAGCATATATTAGTGATTTATTGATTAGGAGTCAGTTAAACAAAGATTGCAATTATAACTGAGCATTTCAACCTCCATTCCAGCAAAAGAGTACTTATGAAAGACATCTACCTAGCTTATCTTCTGATTAATATTTATGGCTTGAGTAGAAGGTAAATATAAAAATGTGAAGTAAAAAACAAATTCATAGGGTTTTATTTGTAATTGAGAAATAGGTCCAAAATCCTTTTCCATTTCCAGATAGTCTGAATCACAGAATCACAGAATCACCAAGGTTGGAAAAGACCTACAAGATCATCCAGTCCAACCATCCACCTATCACCAATAGTTCTCACTAAACCATGTCCCTCAACACAAAATCCAAACGTTCCTTGAACACCTCCAGGGTCAGTGACTCCACCACCTTCCTGGGCAGCCCATTCTAGTGCCTGACCACTCTTTCAGGAAAATATTATTTCCTAACGTGAGAAGGAAAGCAAAGAATCTCTTTGCTGAGAAGTCAGCAAAGAGATTTGGATATGTATGTCTGTGCATGTACACATGGAACCATATTTATATATAGTCACTGTACAACTTTGTTCAGTTATTGTATCTAAATTCCTTAAGATAACAAACATACATAAACAATATGCTATTACACTTGCTGCAGAGTCAAATATTCAGAGCATGATATAAGGTGTCAGGGTTTCGCTGGTATGTAATAAGAGATATCTCTTAAATTTGTGACTTTCTTTGTAGGTTCTTACTAGAGAAAACAACATTATAAATTTATTTGTCATCAATGCTGATAATATCAGTAAAAATGAATTAGTTAAATAGTATTCCTACTGAAATACTACACATACTGAAATAATGATATACAAAAATTTAGAAGAAATTTTTGTCCTATATATAGCACTGCTGTGATAGAAAATTTCACTGGAGACTGAAGCTTGAGGACAAGTCAAGCATAAACTAAAGCAGCTTATGGGTAGCAAGAGGAATTACTGGGACTTAGGAAGCAGAGCAACAGTAATGGCAAATTACAATGTTTTGTGACCTAAGTCAGCTTCACTGCATAATTTGAGAACTCTCCTTATTTCCCCCTCATATACATATTGTCTGTTTTCTTATGGAGTGAAATATGGAGTGACAAGAAGGGGAATAATGACACTTTTCGGGGGTCTGTGATCTAATTCAGTATTCAGAAATATTTAACAAAAGCAGGGAATCTTTACTTTCACATTACTTGCTTAACTAACATCTCCGTTTCACCTCGTTGTATCTGTTGTATCTTTTTATTTACTTAGACCATGGATAAATCTTCACACCTAATTTTAAAGTGGTGAAGGAGATCTATGTGAAGGATTAAATCACCACTTGTCCAGGTAGACAGTTTAGGGGTTGTGCCTTAATGTAGATGCCTTGTATAGTATGTTGATGTGTGTGGGGGTCTGAGAGGCACAGAGGACCTTTGTGGTTGGGTTTTTTTCTATAACCAGCTGAGAAAGACCTTGCCAAGAGCACTTTGGTGACATTACTTATTTATTGTTTCCTAAGTATATTATACTATAAGAAGCTACATACATAGATTGTTCCAAATGTAATTCCTCCTATTTATTTTCTTGAAGAACCACAACAACTCAGTTTAATATAGAAAATTATCAGCCACAAAGAATTATTTTTCAACACAGTCACCACTATTGGCTATATACATTCACCAACAATGAACAAGAGTCTGCATTCATAAATATCACATTCATAAAAATCTGTATGGCCATCCAGAATGTCTCTTGTCTTTCATATCACTGTCTATACTGCTGATATGTACCACTCACCATCTCAATTTGCTTACATCCTCTGTTTGGTCTCTACAAACATTCAGCAAGCATGAATGTCAATGTGTGCATATCTTTCACCATGGAAAAGTAAAACGCCATTTTGTCACTGTCCCTCTGCTGCCATCTGTCTCACAGCAACAGATAACAAAACTAAGCTCTACTACATACATAACACTGATGTAGACAGAACCTGTGAGTTGAAAAATAGATATGTATATGTATTTCATAGAATCATAGAATCCTTAAAGATGGAAGGGACCTTTAAAGGCCATCTAGTCCAACTTCCCTGCAATGAACAGGGACATGCACAGATAGACCATGTTGCCTAGAATATGTGATCCAGCCTTGCCTTGAAAGTCTGAAGGGATGGGGGATCCACCATATCTCTGGGCAACCTATTCCAATGCCTCACCTGTACTGTAAAAGATTTTTTCTTCTTATCTAATCTAAATCTGTCCGCTTTAAGCTTGAAACCTTTTCCCCTTGTTCTATCACCACAGATACTGAAAGGTCACTGTCAGATCATCTCAGAGCTTTCTTTTCTCCAGGCTGAAGAACTCCAGCTCTTTGTATTTGAATGATCATCTATTGAATGATCTATATGTGGAAACCATCCAGAAATTTTGAACTTGATAATTTCAGAAAATAACTTAGAAGTATTGTCACTCTGCATTGGAAAAAAAAAAATGGTGACAGGTCATGAATGCATCTCATATGGGTTGGGATGTGGAATAATAACACTTCAGGTTAGAGATAGCAGGAAAAAAAAATAAAGGCAGATACTGCAGAAGAGACAAGAAGAAGCTTAATGTATTACTCATGGGAAATGCATGACATCATCATTGTTAATCACTGAAGATACTTTTCCATTTACTATTAATATTTCATAAATAAGATGACTCTCATGTGATATGAATCCACAGTTACCCTTCAGAGTGTCAACATCTGAAAAGGTGCCAGGCTAATGCAGAATGCCAAGATAAATCTTTCAAAATGAGTTCAAGTAAATGATCCCTTATTACAGTAGGCTACCATAGCAATCACTAAAGACTCTAGTGAAAAGGGACTTTTATTATTATATTTTTATCAAGAAGTCTTCTGGGACATGTTTATTTGCTTCTCCTCTGTGTCACCCAGCTGTTCCTTCCTTTCATGGTCTTAGGGCTAATTACATAATGTTCTTAATTTATACTCACTGGTAAATCAGTTCAGAGCATTACCTGGAGGGCAAGCTCTAATTAGAGGAATTTCAGAACAAATTGTCTAAAGAACTTGTTTAGTGTGATTAAATGTATGTGATGGGCCTCCTTCTCTTTCTATTTCCCTCTCTTTAAAAACATGAATATTTACCTTACATAAAAACCTGGCAGATTAAAAAAATAATCCCAGCAATGACAGGTCTAATTAAAGGGATATAAAACAAATGCTAGTACTACAAGATAAAGCAAATTGAATTCTCTGTCTGTGGATAAATGCAAATGGATTCTGTATTCTCTCACTGCTGTTTTAATATCTTAAGGTGTCTTACATCATTGGTGAATTAAAAAAAAAAAAAAAAAAGAGAGAGAGAGAGAGAGAGAGATTGTATTTCCAAGGAAAAGAGGGATAAAGAAAAAAGTATTCAGTTGTTTGCCTAAAAGTCCTAAATATTGTAAAATGTCTGGTTTTGTCTTTGTAATGGTTAAACTATAGCAGATATTCATTGGGATGTTATCATAGTCCCTGCCAAAGATTAGAAAGGAATGAGTAGAAATGCCTCTCTGTACATTGACCGGGAAGCAATGAAAAGCTTCTCAGTTAATATCATTACCAAGAATTAAATAACCTGAAAGTGGAATGACTCCTATCTCATGCTGTTTGTAATAGCTGTCTGGAGTTCATAAGAAAAATAGTTGGAAACCAAGAAAAGAGGTGACGTTTAATAAAAGAAGAGCTTCTGTCTTACTGGTGGTACCCCTTCAGATTGTAGACTCCAGAATCAGATTTGTCCACCAAGACTCATAAGCAGAAAAAAAGTTAATGGAAATTTAGGAAAAAAATAATTTAATACTTTATCTTGCTCTGTTCATATAAATATATAAATTATCTTTTTCACAAGAGGGTGAAGAGAGTGATAAATTACCATGCACCACCAACAGTTCAATTCCTGTTCCCTGTGAATTCCTACTATATTGTGTGAATTCAAGGTTGTCTAACATTCTTTAATTAAATTTCTTGTCCTGATTGCACCTTGAATGCATTGACTCTACTATCCCTGCAGCTAATGTAAAATCAACCTTCATCCTGAAATAACACTCACTTGTGTGGTAAGACATCATGTGAACTTGTTTGTCTTTACAGAAAATGTCCTGAACTCATTTTTTCATTATATTCTTGTAAAAACTAAAACCTATATGTGGTGAATTTGAGGAAGTGGAAAAAAAAAAAAAGAAGAAATATTTCCTTATATTTTCTTTGAATTGCTTTTGGATATCAGTGAATCCCAGCTTGATATCAGATTCTTGTGTTCATACTAGTGAGCGTTTTCTCCCATATCTAGAATGTTTGCTTGGGAAAATTATTTGCAACTTGGAATGCTATAAAATAAAACAAGTTTAAGTATTCAAAGACTCATTCAAAATTCCTCAGTTAAGTGGATACTTAGTGTAAAGTGAAGAAAGATGATACATTACAAAGTCAAAAGTGGCCACAGGCCCTGGAAGAAGTTAGATCGCCTTATTTTCATCTTTCTGAACCGGGAGTTGTGCTCCCAGCAGCTCCAAGCTGTAGGTAGGTAGAATGATGCTGGAACTGGGCTCTGGGGGTAATACTGTCCAGGTGACCCTAGAGGCACAATCTGATCAGGAAAAATCTTGGCTGACAAAGGAAATAGTAAATTCCTTTACAGTGGAGATGCACTTGCAAGTGTTAGGTGTCTGTCAGCAGAACAACACTAGGTATGTCTTTTGCAGGAGGTTTGGCGATTGCCTTTAGGAGTCAGGCTTGTGTAGCACAAAGAGAGGTCCTATGTATTTTGTTCAGGGATGTGCATTCTACACATGCGCTCACTTTTAAACCACTCATGCAGTGCCAGAGGGATGGAGGTTTGCAGCTCATTCAAGTTCAAAAATCATGTGGACAACTAAAGAGAAGAAGCAAAGTGTTCAATGAAGAGTGTCTTCTGTTTTCTGAGAATGCATGTAACAGGTTGCCAAGTCTGCCCTATCTCTGCTTTCCATGAGTAATCACATAGCTATCTGTATTACCACAAAAGGATAACAAAAAAAAGAACCAAAGATCCTACCATATTGTTGGCTTTAAATTTAGAGGGAATGAAATTTTTCTCTGGAGTGACTGTGAAAGTTTGCATGCCTGATGAAACTATGAAGATACATATTTCATAATCCCAGTGTGTTCGTGAGTACATCTTCTAATCTGCCTGTGCCTGGATTTTCCTTCCATAATGATAATAATACCTTTCTTGTCAACATTTTTCTCATCTGTTGAAGTTTCTGGTAAAAGAATTATCTGTTATTGGTAACTTGTGCAAAATCTAATGCACTGAGGCTCAATTCCTGGCTCATGATCCAAGCAGTACTGTAATATAAATGGTAATGATATAGATACACTTTTGAAGATTGTTACATATGTATATATGTATATACATATAAAGCTCTGTTGAGTAAAGCAGATAGAATTATACTGAACAGAGATTTAAGACTGTGACACCATGTTTTTACAGGTGTTTTAAAGGAAATTTAAAAGGAATGGTTTCAAATATGAATAGCAGTTATGCTACACACCCTCAGTTTCATTTTGTGACTATTAGATATTATTAGATGTTTTTATATTTGAAGAATATCTTTCTAAAACAGATATATTAAGAACATGTCATTGAATGAAAGAACGTTATGCTTATGTTTCTAAGATACATTAAAGATTCCTAATTCATAGTTTTTATAGTAATTATTTGTGATGTTCATTGTTGGAGTAAATGCCAACAACTGCCAAATAAGTGACAGTTTAAAAGTAGAGTTCTCACACAGTGGTCAAAACCACATCAAAATTCCTCCTGAACTACTTCATTCATTAGGCAATTCAATGTACACTACCAATAACAAAAGCTTAGCTTCACACATAAGAGCTGTTGAGAAAGAGAGAGTGGTAGGAAGAAAATTTTAACTTCATAACTTCGATTCACAGTATTTCTGATAACTGCTGTATTAGAACAAGTTAAGTTTATAGTGCTTGATTGAAAATGTATTTTATTTGCACAAGCTTGAAGTTAAAACTGTGCTATTCCTTGACTCTATGTCTATAAAATAGATAGTGTTCATAGCCCATAAAATAAAATAGATTAACTTTTCACTGGACTTCCTATCAATATTTTGCCATCTAGAAAGTGTAAAGAAACTAGAATTACATGGTTTCATTTCTTACATTTTAACAGACTGGGAAAAGGTTTGATAGAAAAATAATTTTCACTGAATGTTATGCTGTTTTGAAACAAAATTTAAGATTGTGATATTCTACAATATATATATTGTAAAATTTCACCCAGCTTTTCACTTCCTCATACACTTTAGGTGAATGTGCTAATGACTTTCTATATCTGAATGAGCTGACTATTCTCATCTATTATGGTTCAAACTCCTAACTTATTGTTGTATATGATATATTCTCTCATTAATTTCTGCTTCTCTATGAATCCTCAAAGAGTTTTCAAAGGGGGTATAAGAGAGAAAGTGACTTACAGGTTGTCAGGCCTGTCAAACTGGAGGCCAGATAGCAACAGTTCATAAACAAAATATTCTGGCAATATTCTGATAAAGAATCTTCAGACAGCATCAGTTTTCCAAAGAGAAATTCAGCATATATCTCTAATATGTTTGTTGGAAAACAAAACAAAACAAAACTGTTTATATTCAACAGTTAAACAATAAACACGGCTAATGACCTTTCCGTTTTAGTGGGCAAAACTATAGTTATTCTAAAATGACAATTATACACAAAAAGGAAGTTTGGATGTGTTTATTGACTACCTGTAGCACAGATGCAATATTTTTCTTATGCATATAATAATGCATTTTTATAAGCTGAGTTCAAACAAGGTGGTGAGATTTTTTTATTTGTTTGTTTGTGCGTGTTTGATTTTCCAAACTGCTTTGAGATAGGTGGTATAAGAAAAGCCCTATTCAAACTTCTATCATAGGAAAGCAGAACTACAGAATAATTTATGTTGGTAACCGTGTCTCCAGTCCAAAAGAACTGTTAGGGGGATAGAGCTAACTTCAAAGTCAGATCAAGATTTTCTGGGTCTTACTGAGTTTTTAATACATTCAAACTTGAAGATTCTGCATTTCCAGGCAACTTTTTCCACTGCGTATTCATGTTTATTGTGATTTTTTCCTTGTATCTGTTCAAAATTTCCCATGTTGCCACAAATGACCTCTATCTAGAGAAGTCTGTCTCAGCCTTCCCTATAATCATTTTTCTGTGTAGCTGAAGACTGCAATTAGATATCTTAATCAAGGGAAAAAACCCTCCTCATAGATCATGTACTACATCTCTACTGAGTCTAATTCAATTAGTTAGAGGATGCACAAATAAACAAGTAAACACGACCCTTAAAAGTGCCTGAGAGTAGGATATTCATTTATTTTACTCTTCCAGTCATGCATCGTATGATTTGTGACTGCTCATATTTTTATCTTTCTGGTACTGGATCTACCTGCAGTCAGATATGGCTTGACCAGATGCCTCTCAGCAACACATCCCTTGCTTTACCTTTTGCCCCATGATTCTGTGGGTTTTCCAGGTGATCTGTAAATAAGAAGCCATACTTCTCCAGCTTCTACTGTTCTTGAGCAGTCAACCTTCATCTTTTAATCCTAAGCTCACTGAGCTTCTTTAGCCTATCCTCTCTAATGTTTTCCATGTGACACTGGAGATACACATAGATTTTTGAAATTTATCTTTAATTTTTAGTTTATTATCTTTAATTTTCCTTAATTGTTTATCTTTAATTATCCTTAATTTTGAGCACCTTTAGAGTGAATAGCAGCAATAAGATAGGAAGAAAAAATATTCATTTATTTAAAAGGAAGAATTTTTACATATTGGAGCAAATTCTGGCTGTCTTTGAAGGACTATAAAAACTTGCACTGACTTCAGTGGAGTAGGACCTATCCCTGTTATTTTATGACCAATCTCTTCTGTGATGAAGACTTAAAATCTGAAATAGCTTTTTTTTGTAGCTTTTGAAGTATGGAGTATTTCATGCAAAGGTTTTTTTGGTATAAAACAAAACTTTTAATTTTTTCTCAGGAAATGTTCTTTTAATAACTGGATAGTAAAGATCTAACATGGAATCCCATTGTACTAAATACTAATGATGAATTTATTGGATTGGTTGCTGAACATACATTTAATAACTGATTATTAAAGACAATTTCATTTCACTGTTACTAAGTACTCACAGTTATTAAAACAATCTCACTAATTGCTCTGGAATATAATTAATTAATTTATATCAAGCTGGTCTGTGATCAATTTACTGTGTTTCATGACAGACAAGAAAAGTTCATGAAACAGGGACTGCAAGACTGTAGATGTATTTGGGAGTGACAGGGAGAAGAGATATTTTACAAAGCACATTGAATTGAGATTCAAATTTGGAAAAGTATATAATCAACGACATGACTATTTGGGCTCTCATTATACCCTTCTCTGTGGAATGCTAGGGACTCATGTGGATACGGCTTTAAGGCTGAAAGACAAAGCAGTATGAATTATACTTTATCTCTTGACTTCCTTACTATAAAAGCATCCATACAAACGTGGCTCAATAAGGTTCAGATAAAGATTAGATTTCACATTATTAAGAATGAAAAAGATAGCAGGAATAACATCAGAAGTTGTTCTTGCTCAGAATGTGGCTACAAAAGCCACATTATTTGTGGCTTCATAATACAGAAACTATTTATTATTTGATATGACAGTAAGTCAAACATATCTGTGATAAGAAAAAAAGAAACCACAACTGTTGTGATGGATTGCATAAATTATTAGTCATGGTGTTATTTTATTTTTCTGTTAAAGATCATCATCTCTTCTTGAATGAAAGGTGAAACACTGATTTGTCTGGTAACAGCAAATTTCATGAGACTTTTTTTGCCACTACCCTAAACAGATTCTGACCCCTGCAAAGTCATTCATTTAGAAGAAAGGTATCAAGTCAGGCTGTGGGTTTATGTCATAGCATTTTTGTATCACCTGTTTATTCTTCATTCACTTAATTGACTTGCAGAAATTCCAGTCTTTAAATGCCCACATTTTCTTCCCATAGGAAACAATGCAGGAACAGTGTTAATAACAGGACTGACTTTATCCCAGGATTGGACTAGCACATGATCTAGTGGAGCACCTAAACTTAAGCTTGGAAGCACACCTCAGTCCTCTAGATAAACACACCCTTATTTAAAGCCGTTATAGCAGCCGAAGCAATTCTGTTCTGAAAGATATTCTGAAATGAAAGTCACTGATCTGTGGTCTTAGTTTTTTCAGCCAAAGCCACTCAAAGCCTCAAAATGCTTTTGTCTCTTTTGCATACATATCTGTGTGTATGTAAGTATAGTATGTATACATGAATATAACATTTTTTAATATACTTTGGTTTACTACAAGTAGATCTCATAGAACTTTGTGTCTATGCATGACGGGATTAATAATCTTTAAAGAATTTAACTATTACCTTTTCTTCTCCAATATCTCCACCTAATTTCTACTTACTAATAGTTTAAAATTATACCCTAGACTGCTGCAGGATTTTGCATCCATAGAAAAGAACAATTAAAACAAAGAAAAGCCACATATATGCTAATGACAGATATTTTGTATAACATTGACAGCAAAAAGCTGCATTATTGAAAGAAATGCTATTAGATAAAGCAGTCTCAATTTAATAGAAGCCAGACGTACCGAATCACAGCGTTCATTAATTTCTTCCTTTTCTCTTGGTGCACTGCAGCCTGTGAACAAGCAAGTCCTTAAATGACAGCCACTTCATAACCAGATGATACATTCTATAAGACTATGGTACACTCTTTCCTGGAATCCTGTTTCAAGAAGTAAATTCCATTGAGTCTGTATCTACGACATTTCAGAATATGGCTTGAAAGCATACATGTGCATTCACCTTTACTTCAATAGCTTTAGAGCATTTTAATGTACGATTTTCATTGCAGGTACTTTTGTCTATTAGAACATAAGGTGGTCCTTATGGGATTTTAATTAACACAACTTAATGCTTTAATAAATTAGGCAGACTTCGTGATTTCATTCTTCAAGATCTCTGTTCAGAGTGAGAAATCCAGAGAAGAAGGATGTGACTGGAGGAATCTCATTTTTAATTTACATTGTAGCATTTTAAATTTTCTAGCTATTTCAGAAGGATACCCTTATGTTTGTTTATGCCAATTCATTTCCATCTGAGTTTCTTAAGTGTTATGTTCCAACAACAAGAATAAGGAAAACGGTATAAAATCATATTAATTCCTTATTTCTAGTGGTGTGCTTAAAAGTACCATTAATTAGGTAAATCTGTAAAGAACTAGTTAATTTTTAAGCAGAAGTTATTGAACAGTTTTAACTTACACTCTAATCAAATAGAAAAAGTAGTTCCTTCATACAATTACTTCAAGTTTCACACTTGACTGAATTTGAAAGATTCAGAGAAAAATTCTGATCAGTCTCCCAGTTTTCATCTGAATCCATTCTTGGCATATAAAACTTGGATGAGATTTCTGTTCTTGTGGAGCATAGTGAGAAAATAAGTGAAATCTTGAGATTTCTAAGGAATCTGCCTTGTGGTTTTTCAAAATTTAATTTCTTCTTTTTTTCTTTAGTGACTGTATATCACCATCCATAATATAAATCAATTCATTTATTTTGTGCTTAAATTTACCTAAATATAGAAAAGTTGCACTATATTATCTGTGATAAACATTACAGGTTAAAATAATTAAATGATTACGCTATTTTCAAAGACATAGGAGTAAATAAGCATGACAATGAAAAACAAGTGCAACATTATGTCTTTAGATATATTTTCCTATTTTAAAATCAATTCACATGAATCTAGCTTATACCTCCTCTATTTCTTCATTCTCTGAAATACTTTTTGTGAATAAGTTTATCTGGCTAGACTGTTTGTGAAGCCTGCTTTCTAACATTTACACAAAATGAACATTTACAACTGGCAGCATTAACATAGGTACCCAGTCAGAGATTGGTAGCAATTTTGAGCAAATTAATTGACCAATCACATCTAACAGTTTAAATAACTATTATGACATGGGACAGAGTTTGAAGTGTTTGAATAGTCCTTTTGTTTGCTATACTCTTGCTGCCACAGAAAGCTGCTATTCAGCATAAGCAATCATTCTGAAAGCTAATCCACATTTCTACAGGCAAGAGGTTTTCATGATCAACCCATAAAAATCAGAGAATAATAATTAAATGGATAATTTAAAATATGTTTCTAATAAAAATATTAGTAATGGTCAGAAATCTCTCATGAGCAGCAAAAATTAAATCATTGCAGAATGATTCACTGCAAATTATTCACACAGCTGCAGAAATGATTCAGTCTGACAGATTGATGGGTAGAACATGCCCATAAAAACAGGATATTCCACACTCTTTGTTATCCTTTCTGTGCTACACATTCCATGGCTTTTGCTGGGATTGTACAAGTACGTGCAAAGTAACTAATGCCAGTCTACAGAAAAATCTGATTTTCCTGCAAGCACCACATTAAAAGATACAGCCCAACAGGAGTAATTGGATGAAGATAGAAATGGAATGTTGCATTCTCAGTTAATAGAGGGAGTACTCAATTGAATGTCTTTGGCTTCATTTTTTTGGGAGTTGTATATAAAAGTTCAGAGTCAGTTAATTTATTTTTCTGATAAACAGTTCTAACTAATATACAATCACTAGAAGTAAGTGGTTTTTTTTTCCTTTTTCTTTTCCTTTTTCTTTTCCTTTTTCTTTTCCTTTTTTCTTTTCCTTTTTTTTTCTTTTTCTTTTCCTTTTTCTTTTTCTTTTCCTTTTTTTTCTTTTTCTTTTTCTTTTTCTTTTTCTTTTTCTTTTTCTTTTTCTTTTTCTTTTTCTTTTTCTTTTTCTTTTTCTTTTTCTTTTTCAATTTTCTTTTTCTTTTTCAATGCAATGCAGAACAAACTTCCAAGGATTAAATTAGTATGACAAAATATGCTGTGGGTCATAATATTTTTCTGAAATAAACTGCTTTGTAACTGACTACTTCCTGCTTCCTTCATGTATGAATATATATTTCTGTAGTTTCAGATACTTTTTTTCTATCAAATTTACACGAATAGTGATCTCAGACAAGTTTAAGAAGATGAATTTATGAACAGTTCTTTTAAATATTTATGATGAAGTATTTTATCTAAAGGCAGATTTTTTGCTGGCAGTTTAACAGCTTAATAACTGTAAACATTAATAAATGGATCATAGCCTTAAAAAAAAAAACAGAGAATATGTCTATTGTTCTTACATACGTATGTAACTGCTCCTTTTAAAACACTACAGTTTTAAGTAATGTCTATCAAATGGATTACTGTAAAGGGAAATTATATATTACTTGTATTTGGATAGGAAAAGAAAAAAAAAAAAAAAAGGAAAAGGCAAAAGAAAAAAGGAAGAAAATCCCAAAAGCTAGTTCTGTTTCCCAAAGAACACTCTTGGCGTTTTCTTCACCCTTCTATAGCCTTTGGAGCTGGATTATTAATTTAGGTAATTTCACTTACACGGACCTTGTACATGGTGTATTTCTAAGGAGAGGAAAGAAGAAATTCTATCTGAAAGATTTCACAGTCTCCTATAGTGATTCTATGAAATCCTTGGGCATGTCAACACAGTAGTTTTGGTAGCTACTCATAAGAATGGCCCTCAAACTCCAGGAAATGGAGGCAGCAGGCATCTCTTCTCTTACAAAACTGAGGTCTAATAATGCTTTAAAAATCTTTTTTAATTGCTTAAGAGCATTGAGATGTATAGATATCATAAAGTATCTCTGTATAGACTCATCCAGTAAGTATTTACAGGCACAGAAAATTCAAAAATCATTGTCCACAAATAAGAGGAAGGAGACAACTGTGATTTTTTTGACAATAAACTTATGATTGCAGAACTACTGTGAGAATTATTGAACTGGGGTTCCTTTCTTGTGCTCAGCAAGCCCAGACTCATATCTTCCAGTTCAATCACCACATTTTCTTCAGGAGTGGTTTTCAAAAGAGCTTTCTGGACACACCTTCTACATCTCTTGCTCGATCTAATTTATTATACGGTAAGGGATACAAAAGTCAGAATAAAATTCAGGACAGAAAAAAAAAAATTAAAAAAGAAGTAATCTCCAGTCTCTATTAGAATAAAAGTGGGTCGCTTGTGCCTTTTTTCAGTACAGGAAAAATCCATAAACATTCTCTGATCACTTTCAGGAATTTCACTTGATGTTCCTGTAAAATTCAATGGCAAATGAGAGTAAAAAAAAGTTGAGGTCTTCTGGAGAATTAGAGGTTTGGCTTAAGAATGAGAGGAATTCACTTTCCTTGCAGTGCCTTGGAGACTACATGCACACTGCATTATGCAACAGGTGGTGTGGTTGGGTGTGCATGTGCAGACAAAACATCCCAGTACCACTGCTGGTTCACAGTGAGAATTCATACCCAAACATGTCTCTTCCACACAATCATGTTAGCGTACTCTTCCTAATCTAAACATGCTGAACACAAAGAAACATCATGCATCACGCTTTTTATCCTTGAACTTTCCTGTTAAGTTCAGGGAGGTACATGTGTCCTCTACTTTCTCTTGGAAAATTCTAATTAAAAGAGAAGGGAGAGATTTAAATGTGTGAAATTTTAATAGAGTTTCCCAGTGTAGCAGTAGTACATTATGTCATCCTGGATAAATTTTGACTGAATTAGCTTTTGCAGAATGCCCACCAGACCTGCTTCCACAGGCTGTTTTGCCATCTGCACTATTAAAACATCCTCATTAAGTGTTCCCAGGGTCTAATCTTTCACAACTGATCACAAATTGTCCATAATGCATAGCCTGAAATAGAATTGCTGGAATTAATTTTTAAAAATTAAACTTGCAAATTCATTATGCGAGAAAGAAAAGGATATATTTAGTTAAAATAATTTTAGTCTGGAAAGAATGAAGATTACCCTAGTTACAGAAAATGATAACAAAGATCAGATACTAATAAACTATTATCATTTTCCTCTGGGGGAATCAGGAAAGTTTTAATGTGTTTATGCTGCAAGTATTACATAAGCTTTTTCATTTCTCTTCAAGTTTGTTTGAAAAATCCTACTACATACAAGTATTGACCCCTCCCTGGATTTAAATAATACAGACTCTCATAGGCTAAACAAAAATAACCAACAAACCTAATTTGTAAACTAAATATCCATCCTTCTAGATAACAGGAAGTGGGAAGGATTTGCTGTTTTCCTTTGTGCTTCTGAACAATAATTTTGTTATAAATTAATCCTCCTCATTTTGTCTCTGAAAAGAGAGAAAGAAAAAAAAAAAGTAATAGAGTCTAGAATATACTATCTGAAAACTGGAGCTTTATGTTCAAGTCTTGTTCTGTGACTCACCTTCTTGTTCAGGCAAGTCATGTATGTCTTGATCCGCACTTCAGTTTCCTCCTCATTTATCTTTATCTATCTAATGGAAGGTATATTTGCTGTATTAAGACAGAGGATAGCTGTGATACTGAGATCATTCAATGTCAGCATTTTATCAGTGAGAAGTCAGGAAGTTCCTAGAATGTGTGTCTATCAATCTACAGTCAGTGATATTTGAGGATTTACTCTGCAACAGTATAAAGGGTACTGTGGGAATTCTGCTCAGAATCTGGATTCCTAAAACAAGAAGATTTAAAAAGCTTCCTTAGTCTGGTTTCACTTCTATTTAAAAGTAACTGGGAGAAGTATGGAAAAGGCATAGAATCAAAGTCAGGAATAGTTCAGGCATTTTTAAATCTGAGATCTGTGTAAAAACATGAAGGGTGTTGTAAGACTTGGCTTGAACAAGTATTTTCATGATTCCCAGTCTCATTTTTGGCAAGGCTGAAACCTAAAGGTTATGAATATCCTTTAGTTTGAAGTCCTAGTCCTCTCAAACTTGAGGTTTTCCCTGCAATGCAATTTAGATTATGAGAGCACACAAGGACACAACAACAGGAAGCTCTAGCTTCTCACTAGTGTACTGCAAAAGAAATTGGGCATATCTTGTCATGGTTTGACAGCAGTTTTTTACAGTGAGAACACAGTAGAATTCAGACAGTCAATAGAATGCTTACATATTATGCTTTTGGATGCAGAAAATGATTAATCTAAAAAATAATGATTTATTTTCTAGCATATTGAAGGAAATAGCATTTTTTTATGACAGCCCTAGTGTCCATCTTTCAGAGTAATATGCTATATGCAGTACTCTTCCGCACTTTTCCTACTCTCTCTATCCTTCTTCATCCCATAAATTTTCAAAAGTTGGAACTCTGAACATTTATCTCCTCAAATAAAATAGGAAAAGACCATATTTAGATTTACAAGATAAAAAGTCTGTCATTAAAACCGTTTATGAAGAGGTAAAGAGAAAGAAGATCCTTCCCAACACTGGAACATCATCCTTGCACTCCTCTGATGAATCTATCTGTATTTTCAGGCAATCACTATTCCTTGGAGTGTCTATTCCTTGGTTGCCTTTAAACTGGGAAATTTGGCTGCCACATCAGACTCTAGGTTCTATGTTCCCTTGGAAAAAAAAATCATATCAGTCCTAAATAAATCCGTCCTAAATAATAATCAGTCCTAAATACCTTTTGTCACCTAATAGCAATAATGAAGCTTGGGAAACAGATGAGTATGCGCTCATCTTACCATCAAATGACTGACACCATTCTAGAATAAGTGAATAATGCATTGATTATCATATACCTTCTTACCTTGTACATGCAAAGACATTGTGGTGGCATGTTTTTTCACATTTTGCACATTATGTCTGTCGAGAAGAGATATGGGCTAGACAGCTCAAAAGATAAACTCTTTCAGCAGTAAGGAAATGACTCAGCAGGGAAATGGAATAGACAAAATTAAGTGTATATCTCTTCAGAGGGATAGAGACTGGTAACTAATTATTCAGAAGGACTGGGTGTGGCAACTCTTAACTCTCTCTCTGATCTTGCACTCAGTCTAAACAGCAGCAAAGAATAATGTTGTCAAATAGGGTAATGCGTTTAAAAGGACCAAATAAAGGGCTGCATCATGCAGCGGTTTTGTCGTCAATGAGGTCTAACGACCAGTGAGTAAGGGAGTTTACACAGTGCTAATCATTCATTGAAATACTTAGATTTCAACTCATTTGCAATGGCTTAAATGAACAAAGTCCAGTTCAGACTAGTCTGATGCAGAAGAGTGGTTTGTTTTTGTTTTTGTGGTGGTTTTTTTTTGTTTGTTTTATTTTATTTTAATAAATACCTGTCAGATCTGATTTACTCACATCACATCATCATCCACAAGGCAAAAATATCATGCATTTTCCAAACCAGACCAGCAGCAAGAGCACAAGAGAAGGAGGATGCTGGAGCTAGACATAAGACCAGAGTGTAAAATAGCTGCGCTCTCTGGATTCCCTAATATTTGTTCCTAGCTTAGAAGAGATTTTTTGCATCTACATAGACTTAGACTTAAATACTTAGACTGTCAATAGTTGAGCGGTAAAAAGAGACAGAGGGAACCAAGCAAGAAGAAGCCACAAAATACTGATTCATGTTTTAAAAAATCCATACTGAAGCTGGCAAATCCAGCAGGGATTTTCCCTGGCTTCTTTGAAAAGAAGGGAAATAAAGTCCTCTTTTGCAGCTATTGCCTGGACATGCCTCAGAACCGGGCCTTTCTCAGGGTTCTGAAAGCCCTCTAATCCTGGCTTCCACCTGCTCCAGCACATCACACTTTGCAGCTCAGCAAGAGTCTAACTTTAGCCTCTCTGTGGTGGGACATTTTGGGCAAAAGAGGATTAGGCAGGCCAGTACAGATTTCAGAACAGGCTGCAAGTAACCACAGATGTATTATCAGCATAAACTGTCAGTATTGACAAGAACATGAAACATGACTGTTGCTTTGCCCTATTTCTGATTAATTGGTTTCTGTTAAATATGAAGAAAGAATGTTTCTACCTAAATAACATACTGTTTGTAGTAAAACTTCCTTACACTATGCTTGTGCAATTTAGCATTTGTTTTAACAGGGGGATTGAGACTTACAAAGAAACAAAAGGCAAAAGATGATTTGGTGGAAGAAAATGCTCCACATCAAACATTATTACTGCAGTGTAAAAGCGACATATCTCTGACAAACCTAAACAGTTAAATCAAAGAGTGAGAAGAGTGAACTGTTAATAACGAGTGCAGCTTTTGTTTTATTTTCATAGTATTATAATATTTCTCCGTGAAATCACAGCATTTGACTTCATTACATGCTCTTGTTCAATTTTTTCACAGTGAAGTCATGAAAATGAAAGTAACACAATTTTATTCCATTTTGTTGTGTTTTTGTTTTTTTTTTTTCCCCTTAAAACTTCAAAGAATACTGAGATTTAGAAATGATTTATATGAATTCTCAAGAGTAGGTGCTTAAAATTGGAAGAGCTGTTTTTACTGTGGGTGAGCTACAGCACTTTCTGTGAGGATGAGGTTCCACATATTGGATTTTATTCTCTTTTCAAATATTCATCCTCTTTTGAAAGTGAGATGTGTCCTTACTCTGAACTTAGGTTTGGCAGAGTTTTTCCATAAATCCAGGAATTCTGCCAGAAAAACATGAAGATGTGGGGTGGGACAAGGGAAAAAATGGGCTAGCCTGAGGAACAGTTTAGCAAACTGTGGGCAAGGTTTACTGGAACTCGAAGTACAAAATCTTCACTAAAGCTTAATTCTAGAAAAATTAAAATTAATTTAGTGAACAGTTCTTCTGACCCATAACAGTGTTCAGATGGAGATGTGCCAGTCTTCCAAGTAATGAAGTCAAATGCTGCACATAACAGAACCCTATTGATAGTATCTGAAGTCCTATATATTTGTGGTGGTAGAAATGAGAGTTTAATTGGTCTCCTTATTTCCTCTTTTTTTTTTTTTTTTCTTTCACTTCAGACTTGTGGTATGAAAATTGATTATTACTTGAGGTGGTGTTTTTAGTGCATTTTTTATGGTCAGGTTTGTGATTTTTTTCCTAAAGTTTGGAGAAAATCCACATATCTATTGTGGATCTATCAGATAAAATATAAATTCTTTAAAGTTCTGAAACAAATTCCCACTTTTGAAGTTAACCCAGCCCAGAACCCAAACTCTGACTGATTTTAAACAACTTCATAATGAGGAGACATCTTGTCCTGATCCTATGTGTTTATTAAATGGGCATAACAAAATCATAATTTGTTAACATGAATTACAGAGTTTCTTTTATCAGTTACAACAAAGCCAGTTATTTCTAACGAACACAAAAGAACTAAGAATAAGGAAAGTTCTCAAAAGTTTTGTTTTAATATGCTTTTTCTCCTGAAGTTGCTGACCCTTTCTGCAATCATACTTCAGTTTCCACTTAACTCTCATTTAACTCCTCTGTAATAATAAATAATAAATCCTCCTATCTCCTGTTTCGATTCTCAACAGAAAATACTTCACTTGGACCTTGTTGCTGTAATTTAAACCATGACACCTTAGTTATTAAGGAACACAGACCAGACAGATTATCTGGCTATAAAATTTGTAAATTTTAAGAGGAGTTATTCACTGTCCTGAACCCTATCAGAGTAATCTCAACTATTAAGTGCTCAGAGAAGTGCTCACTTGGCATCTGCTGTGCAGCTATCTCTGTTGTGGAGAGATGTAAGCTGCATAATTACATTTGCACTTGTTCCCTAGCTACACAGAAACTGTCACAAAACTTATGAATATTATTTTAACTGAAAAAAATCTCAGCTTTAGAGCAAACAAGATTTGAAGCAGAGATGCATCTTTTCTGCCTGGAAGAGTGGCCAGAGTAGGAAAATTGGGTGTGACACTAATAGTTTGGCTTTTACATACAGATGTTATTGTCCAGCCCTCATGAGTAAGTCATTCTGTGCATGACTCAAACTTAAAAAACTTTACAGTTGTGGCTTGAAGCAGTGAGATTTTTTACAGTGAGACATTCAGGGTAAATAACAAAGGAAATTCTGTGTAGTGCTTCCCTACTTCCTTGTGTTGTTGCTGGGAGGCTTGTCAGAATTGCCTGATTTTACAGTTGCTGTAGTTGCAGGCATGACAAAACAGTTCTTCCTTCTCTGAGAAATCAGTGTTGTCCATCTATAACAGGCAGTCACTATTTAACAAAGAGCAGGGTTCTCTTGAGATCTGGAATATATTTAGCTGGACATAACTTATCAGTTTGTGTAAATTTTCTTTATATTGTATATTGTAATTGTATATTGCTTACCTCTCTTGAATTAAAAATTAGATATTAGTGTGCTGTTGACAATAATAATAATTTTCTTAATTTATGATTAACCTTGTCAAGTTACAGATGTATTGAATGTCTCAATTGGAACAAATATTCTTCATAGCTCTATAAGCTCTCAAACTCCTTTTTCTAATGCTAAGATGCCCACCTGGTTCTTCAACAGTCTCTTTATATGAATTTAACTTGAGTTAAAGTAGAAGGCCTATATAGATGGATATTAACCAAATCATCAGCATATCTCTGCTGCATCTCTAAGAATACGGAGAGGGAGCAAGAGAGTTGGTTTTTATTAAAGAGAACCCTTCTGGCTAGTTCTCCTCTTTGTATGTACATTTTCAATTTCTTTTCAAAGTGATGTCACTAATTGCATTATCAAACAACAAAGGAACAAAATACATGTCTTATTCTTTGATCATATTTGTAACGCCTTTTTCAGAAAGGAAGCTGTTGATGGTCTATATAACAGAGAAACCGAACCTGGCCACCTACCAAAATCTTTCTCAGAATAAATTTTTTGAAAACTTGTAGGGAAAAAAATGATAATGATATATGCTACCTTCAAATAGACAGTACAATTATTTTCCAAACACACAGTTACCAATCCAAGTCATAAAGAGATTTGGGCATAACATTTTGGATGAAAATTTTGGTCATAATTCTGGGGACCTGGGAAGAAAGCAGACTAATTTTGCACTCTAGCCTCCATCATGCTACCAGCAGTTGTGGAGTGTTAGTTTGGAACTTCAAAATATATTCTTGGGTGGTTGGTGTTGAAAATTTACTATACTGAAGGAAGAATGACTGATTTTTTTTCTTATGTTTGTTTTTTTAACATATAATCTTTTCCACGCATATACATTTTAAAAACTTCTCACAGAAATATTAATGTCACTGAACAAATAGTATAATCAAGTATATTAAACAATGCTACTTTTAGGTAAAATTAGAGGATGAGTTTGAGTTTGCGGCACATATAAAATCATATATTTTGAGAGCTAAATGAAAGATAAATACACCTGAAGCTATACATTATTTTTCAATGGTTCACATAAATTATTATACTTTATATTTAAATTAATACATATAATCAACTAAAAAATATATGCTTATTTATACATGTATGCCCTTATCTAAAATGAGAAAATAAACTAATAATAAAAAAAAAGCCCTAGGAGAAAAATTCTAAGTGTGAACATTTTCATAATTTTCATTGATGTTAAAGGAATATGTTGTATTACAACATATCAGCTGCTATCCCAGTTTGTACAATTCATTAAGGCAAGCTTTCAGACATATTTCTGCATTCAAGAAGATGCTTAATTATATATTCAGTTTATAACAAGGTTAATGTAAAACAGGTGCTGAATTGGAACCCATCAGAATGTATATTAACTATCCAAATTTACAGTTACAAAACAATGTAATGCAAAAGTTAAACTTTATTGTAGTCCTAAATTGCTGAACTTAGAATTTAAACATTTTGTCAACAAAATCTGTTCAGAGAACAGCCTAGAATAAATAGCAGAAGGTGTTATATGGTGATGTTCTTATTTAGTAATGGAACACAAAGCAGAAATCCTCCAGAGTTGAGTCCACATACCATAATAAACACATATAGATATCAGGATTTTAAAAAGAACAAAATTCTTATATTATCCATGCTGAGCTTCCAAGATCAACCCAGAGCTGTTGGAACTTACCCAGAAAACACGTAATTGAATCTCCTGTTAGGATTAACAAGAATTTGCTTTTAAAATACAAATAAATTTATTTATTGTATATTGTGTATATATATATATATGTGTGTATATATATATGTACATATATATACATACAAATTTTATGCTAAATGTCTGTATGAAATGTATTCTGAATTATACCGGAAGGAATAATATTTTATTCAAAACATATAGAGCACACCAGAGATGCAAAAAATTATATTAAAATACTAGGCACCAAGACAACATTATTTTAAATATTTCTAATTTAAACTGCAATTTTCAATGCGGACAGTATTTGTAGAATGAACATATACACACAAAAAATGCCATAATATAAAATAGATTAATAAACCCTAGATATTTCAAACACATTTTCAATTAGTCATTAATCATACTGCAAGAAATGATCTGACAGAAAAAAAATATTGATTGGCCTGCATAGGTGTCATTTTTATTTTTGTTTGTTTTGTTGGTTATTTTTTGTTTGCTTGGTTATTTTTTCCCTTTTTTTCTGTCTGCAGTTTTGATTCAAAGTTCTTAAATGGAGCAAAGTGATACCTATGCAACTGAGAATTTGACTGACACAAAACTTTAGTCATGTAATAACTGTGTGGATATTCCCTATGTTTCCAGTATGCTTAATGGAGACAGATGGACGCTAAACTTGTAATTCAGGTTCAAGATGATTTGTTTACCATTTTCTATTGACTACAGGAGGAACTTACCTTTAGTAAGTTGCTAATTTAAATGTATCTTTTAAATACTCAAAGCAAAGTTTAATACATTTCAACAATATATTACCAAATCGCACCAATGAGAGGACAAATGCTGGCTTGTACTACACATCTCAGTGATGTATCAGAATCTCAATGAATTCTGAGCTATGGTCTTTTCTATGTTTTATGGAAAGTCTTTCAATACTGAAATACTTTCCTTTTAGCTGAAGTTATTTGCCATTAACATCCTCTCATGTACTTTCTAATGATCTTAGGGAGTTTGTTATTTTATTAGCAAAACCTTTGCCACTCCCCTTCAAATCTTTAAAGAAGTAGCAATAGCTACTTCTTTACTTATATTTTAAAAGCATGTACAGCTAACCACTTTAGAAGAAAAATGATTTCTTTAGCATACTAAAATAAACAAATAAGTCCCTGCTTGATGAAACCACCCCCAAAACTTGTTGGAAACTGATACTCATGACACGACAAGTGGTTTATTTTTTATATCCATCACTTTTTTGCTATTGTATATGCATGTTATGACATTTGATATTAAATTGCACACAGTCTATAGCTCCATGGGCTATAATGATCTGGTACTGCTTTGCCCAGACTGAAGTAAACATCATACATGTGGTACTCATTTCACATAAATTTCAGTTTCTGATCGGTGGTTACTGTCACTCGTTCAAGATAACAAATACAAAATTATGGGAAAGCAATGTGGTGCAAAGTAGCCTGGAAGTTATCCACAGAGCACGTCTTTTATATCTCAAGTTGTAATCCAGCTCACAAGAATGTCTTTCATGTATGAAGAAAGAGGTTATTATCCTATCACTATTCAATCTGTTAATAACAAACATCAGGGGAGAGCAATTCATTTGCCCTGACAGCTTTGTTGAACAGGCTTAGAAACTATTCTGAGTAGGGGAATACATTAAGAAAAAGATGTTATTTATGGCAGAAGACAGGAAAGGGAGCTTTCCTTCTGGAATTTAGAGAACTTCAGCCAGCCAAAACATAGCAACACTTCCAAAATCTGTTTGCATGATTGATGAAAGACAGATCTCTGTATTTTCAACTCAGATTTAAAGGTGAAGGCCATGTCATTTGGTGACACATTTTTCAAGGGACAATATTGAAAAGCTATCAATTTTAAAAATATATATTAAGTAAACTTCTTGGTGCAACAATATAGAAGACATGAGAATATGAAAAGCTAGTCATTTTATTGATCTGATCTCAGGTTTAATTTTGTTTAAATATTTTTAACCTGAATAACAGTTTTTATTCAATCTGCATTTCTGTACTGTCTGGCCCTATCTGGCCTTTCTCAAGAAATGTTATAGATAAGCAGGCAACCTGCTCATGTCTACTTATGGTCCTAAAGGCATAGTCTGATCGTGCAGTGAACCACCAGACCCATTGTATGTTTGCTGTATTTTATAATTGCATTTTATACTGTATTTTTATTTTATATTACATTTATATTTTATAAATGTCAATGCAATATATACGTAATCTTACACTGAAAAATAGATGTTGTTACTGAATATCCTTCTCATAGACTGTGACCATGATATTACCTACAATTCTACTTAAAACCACTAAACAAAAATAGAAGTTTTTTTTTTTTTTTTTTTTTTTAAATTGGTTAAAGACAATTATGCTGGCCACTATTTAGTACCTTAAGAAATGCTTGCACCGAGGTGAACATGTATCTGAACAATTCAGATATTCAGATTTTCTGACTGCACACATTTTACACAATGAGATTTGAAATACCCGATAGATTTAAAAGAGATTCTTTATAATTTTACCACTAACGTCCTAAAAGAGTCCTGCATGATCCCTTGATCGGTAAAAGGAGTATCTCTTTGTTTTAAGCTTAAATACTTCATAAATAATACAAGTGAAAACAAAACTAGAGAATTCTTTCTTTCCTCTCTCTCCTCATCAGTACTAAATCTAAGAGTAAAACCCAGGGTTCCTCACTGTTCGGTATATTTGCTACTTTCCACTTAGGAAAGTGACCTTTCAGTATGAAGGTGGTGCTTGTAACTACAGGTGGTTACTAATTGGTAGGATGGGCCCTGGGCAGCCACAATGACACTGGGTTCCTACAGCTGCTTAGGAAAAATACACATCAAATATTATTAACGCAGTATTTCAAGCTGTTTACAGATTTCAGATAACAGATCAAAAAAATCCCATTTTTGAATCTGATTTTACTTGATTCCTGTTTCATTCCCATCCTTTTCTTCCCCAAGTTTTTGGATTAAGCCTTTAGTTTTATACTTGGAATATATATAGCTCCCACCTGCTATTTTACAAGTGTGAAGTAATAGCGCCTGCAATCAGCCACTAGTAAAAAGGGCACCTGCAATTTTTTCACTATTATGTTGTGAAATACATCTATTGGTCCTGCTCTTGTTATTTATGTTGTAAACTCACAATGTGTTTTCAAAGAAATAAATTAAAAAATAAAAAAAAAAAGAAAAAGAAAAAAACAGTAGTAACAGTTTTAAGTTTGTGTTATGAAGAAAAAAAAAAAGGAAAACAAAAAAAAAAGTAAAAAAAAGGTAGGTACGAGGAGAAAGTCACCATTTTCATTTTTGAAGTGGAAATATTTTTCTGTTCAAGTGTGTCTGAAGATAACCTAGACTAATTTTATAGGAAATTATAGAAATGCAAAAGTGGAAACAATATTCCTTTTTATAATAAGTCTCATAAGGCAGCTTCAAATTGAATTTAAAGTCTTTATATACTTTGTGACTTGTTTATTAGATAAATTGGTGGAGTAGCAGTGATGGAGGTGGCAGGCATGCAATACTCTATGCAATACATAGCATGCTCTATGCCCCATCAGGTACGCCTGTACACTTTTCTGGTAGAGCAGAGGTTCTTTCTTTGATTCAAAGACCACACCACTGATGTGTCAGCTAAATATTATTAAGTAGATTACACTTATATATTTTTGTCATTGCTTCCAGAAACTTCTTCCATCATGCACTATACAAATAGAAAGGCGCGCATAATAACACGGTGAGGTATCTGCTATATGTAATAGCTAAGTAAGTTTAACATAGATGTGAGTTTATGCCTTTTCTCTTTCGGGCAATATTTTTTTGCTTCCACACTTAACAAAATTAAAAAGGTTAGAAAAAGTGATATTAAATTGTCTTGGCTTTAGCTACTACATTGTTGTGTCTACATATACATGCACTCACCTAGGGCTGCTCACAAGCACACTTCCACCTACATGTATACAGTCAAACCTAATCACGGTGTTTTTAAAATAACTCCTAACTGCCTAACCACAATGGCAACTCTGCCAGATAATTGCTTCACCATATATAAATAATATGAAACATCCCACTATCTTTTGCTTAAAGTTAGCATTATTTATACCTGTGACATTTAATATTTTGTTTGGTGAGCTGTGTTCTCTGTACTGTGATTCTGTGACACTTTTAACAGAACTTGAGTTCACAGAGTTCATGATAAATCAAGATCATAAAGTACTGCAGACCAAAGTTGCTAATCTGCTCTGGAATGTTGCCTCATCCCATCTGAAAAGTGTATTTGCGCTGAAGACATAACAAAGGGAACTTCTGCTTTCTTTATTTAAAATACTGAAACTATTTTAACTACCAATCATGCTGGTGATCTCGTTTATCATCATTACATTCAGGTGTCAATTTCAAAAATGCATATTTCTCTATATCATCTAGACACTGGTGTTTTTCATTTCACTTTCTCTGCTCAGGGAATAAAAGAAATCAACCAATAACCTTTTTTAAAAAAAAATTATTTTATTTTATTTTATTTTATTTTTATTTTATCTTCTCTCCTGTAAGGCTAGTTCTTTTACTTTAAAATTTGGAATTAGATTGTACGAACCAAAGCCAATCCCAACTTTGGATTGCATTTAAGACTTGTAACAAGTTAATATGCACACTTTCATATTTATATGTTTATGAAAGAAATGAAGAATGACAGACAAAGGAGGGAATAGGATAAAGAAAAACTGTATTTCTTTAGTTATAGCACAAGCATGTAGATGCTGGCCTTTCTCACACACACACACACACACACAAAAAAAAAAAAAGGAAAAGATAACATTAACAGTGTTTAGAGAAGCTGAACTGCTTTACACTGCACAGAACAAACTCATATTTTGGTGCACAATCCTTAATCTAACCAGCATTTAATAACTTTTTTCAATAATTTTATTTCAATTAGAATTATTATTTTAATTCTATGATTATTATTATTTTAATTCTACAATTATTGCTTATTATTTTAGTTCTACGATTCTATGAATAACATATTCTCAGTAATGAAGTTCGGGTGCAATCACTGACAACTTCCATTACCATTATTAATAGAGATATAGCAGAGTCAATAATACAGGTGCATACATGCTCACATTTCCACATTCACACCATATAAAAAGTGATTCCAAAGGTTTCATGATGTCAGTGAAAAATAAAACATATTTTAACTCAAGCTGCCTAGGCACACTCTTTACACAGGTTTGGATTTATTGATCCCATATTGTCTCAGTCATCACTGAAGATGGAGGAGATAGTGTAATAAGCAATTACAAAATTAAACATAATAATAAAGACAAAATTTCTTGATTTGTATTCTTTTCCTTTAGATGAAAATTTGAGTAAATAATTATTTAACTAATATTGATGAAATTATTTAAAGCTGTAAAGTTCAAGGGTAATCACTCTCACATCAAAAAGTGATAGGTCTGTAGAGGCATTATCTGCTCAGGATCCCATTATTTTCAAAATTCTTTCCATTATTGTGTAATTAATTTTTCTTACATAAAATAGGTGCAGCTGTAAGTGCTCAACATTTCTTCAGAATGTTTCCTTGACCTTCTGTGTTGGCTGGACCTGCCTTCCTCACACACCCAGCTCATACTACCATCAGTTTGATGGCTGGAGTGTCTGAATGACCAATTGGGCACAGGGTTGTTGTAAGCAGTATGTAACATGGAGAAGATCATTAAACAAGTGCTGTAATAGAATGAGGTCAGACGAAAAGCATGAGGTCTTGTGCTCAGTACATGAGGTCTACACTAAAAGTAGTGCCTTTTGTAATGACTTTATTATGTTGGCCCATTATGTCAGAGACAGATGATGATAATACAGCAGTAGAAGTTGAACATTCCCACCAATATTCTATAACATTTTTTTGCCACAGAAGAGGTGGCAGCAGAGGCTGACAAAATGGCATCCAACATGGAAGTACGTATGAAGCAAAGGCATGTAGTTGAATTCTTCCATGTAGAAAAATTCACATCCGTTGACATTCATTACAGAATCACAGAATCACAGAATTGTAGGAGTTGGAAGGGACCGCTAGAGATCATCGAGACCAACCCCCCTGCCAAAGCAGGTTCCCTACACCAGGTCGCACAGGCAGGCGTCCAGGCGAGACTTGAGTATCTCCAGAGAAGGAGAGTCCACAGCCCCCTGGAACAGGGCAGCCTGTTCCAGTGCTCCGTCACCCTCACCGTGAAGAAGTTCTTATGCACATTTGTGTGAAACTTCCTATGCTGCAGCTTATGTCCGTTTCCCCTTGTCCTGTCTCCACGTACCACTGAAAAGAGACTGGCCTCACCACTATGGCCGCCACACCTCAGATATTAATAATTGATGATATATTGATATATTGATGCTTGCTGAACATTTATGGAGACCAAACAGTGGATGTGAGCACACTGAGGTGATAGGTGATGCATTTCAGCAGTGGAGAGAGCAATATGAAAGACAAGCCATGTTCCAGACAGCCATGCAGATTTTTATGAGTGTGGCATGCAGGCTCTTGTTCATTGTTGGTGAAAACACATACTTAATGGCAGCAAAAGTGCTGAAAAACAGTGTTTTCCAGTTGAGAATTTATTCTATCAAATAATGTTATCGTGTTCCTTGCATCTGTTGTATCTATGGAAATAAGAAGCATTCTTTCAGACTGACCTATGTATGATTGTGAGGAACTGAGGGTTCTCATTTAGTTCTGTTTTTCTCATAAATTATAAACACAACTGTTGCCTTTAGAGTAGGTGATTATCAATATCCTAAGGCTTTACCTTACAGGTCAGGGCTAGACGTCTATCCAAAACACAAATTTCCCTGTGTAGCCTCTATATATCAAGTTCAGTGTTATTTTTAAGAAAGCCATTTTTAGCAGGGTGGAAGGTAGCTCCAGCCCACAATGTCTACTGAATACACAGAGGTATGGAATGCAAAGCAAAGCCCTGTTATTTAAACAAGAGTTAAACTGCAAGTACATTTACAAAACTAGATTCATCTTAAAACCTTAAAAACATCAGAATTGTTATTTTGGAAAACCTATAAAACAGATCAGTACTCTAAAAGAATGTCACTATTTTTAGTGACATTCAAGCAAAAAAGAGAAGTGGAGAGATCAGTGTCTTCAACACAAGCATTTAAAGTAAAAGGAAGTGAAAAGATCTTGTAAGTGGAAATGTCAGAAAACCTAAAACATGGAATCTTAGCCAGTTCTGCATATTATTTTTGATACGTGTTATCACTGGAAACTTGTAGTCCTATAATTGAAAAATTTAAATTATCTGATTTTTGTCTAATTCAAAAAAGAGGAAATAAAAAATGGAATTCCTTTGCACAGAAGAAGTTAGGGCGAGGAATTAAAAGAAAACAAGGAGTCAAATTTCTGGAGCACAGTACAAATGAGATGATACATACAAAGTTACAGATGGCAGAAAATAAAAAAGGAAAATCAGTCAATGGAAAACACTATCACTTATGTCTAAATTATGATTATATTCTTTATTTTCACATCCAAATCCACAGTTTAAAATTAGAGCTAGATCTGAAGTGCTTTAAAAAAGTAGCAAGCTAAACTTTTTCTGTTGAGTATGAATATATTTCCCATCACAGTAGTCCTTTTTCAATCTTTCTCTGATTCCATATACAGTCAATGAGAAATCTCGTTGCATCTTATACACACAGGCAGAAAGGGGTAGAAAGTGAACACAGTTTATCTATGGCTTAGCTACACAGTTACAGTAATGTAGTGCTGCACTGTGAATAGATTAAGTAAGCATCCTTCACTTGAAGATTTTATTTTCATGTCCCATTCTGTTGCATTTAAGTTTTATTTCTCAAAGAAGGTTGTCCTACTCATTGTAAGAAAAATGAATGCTCTATAGTTCATTTCAGTTAATAGTTCTATGGGATATGAAAAAAAAAACTTTCGAAAAGAGATTTATTCAGTAGTTGGAATGGAAGTAAAGTTCTTTGATTTTAATTCTTGGAAGAATATTTTCTTCTTTCCTTAATTCCTAATGAACTAATTTTGGTCTATTTATTGCATAAAATTATTGTTGTACTTGGGAAGTGACAATTCCCTGGTGTAAGTGCTGGTAAACTTTATCACCAAAAATGTGAAAAAATTTATTCAATGTAACTCTTGCCAGTGTGGGATTCTTTTGGCTCCTGATAGTCACATGCTAAGATATTTTCAGAATTCTAAAGCAAGTCATGGCTCTTAGCTGATCTTGATATGATTTCTTTTTCATGAAATGGAGAACAAAACAGTAGCTACAATCCTAATTCATCCTACAGTGGTAGCAGGAAAACAAAACAAAACAAAACAACCCCAAAAACAAAACAAACAAAAAGGAAATAAAAATACACTTCATTCTTTATAATTAAAATTAAGAGATTTTAAGTTACAGTGATGTTGTCTATGTTACTCCTTATATGAAAATATTTATACTGGTACGATGTTCGATCTGTGTGGTTTAATTCCTCTTTTCAAGGAATATCAGCCTCTCAAGATTCTCATTACATTTCAAGTCCTCCTGGACTAATTTACTATAAAAAATTTATTTTCCCTTTTCCACACAGCCATCCTTCTTGTGAATTAAAAGTAATATCTTAAAGCAAGATAACACCATATATAATGAAAACTATGGTTAATATTTTATGATGACCATTTAATAATTAATATTTAACTATGTCTTTGAACAATGCCAATAACAACATACTAATCAACCCATTTTGTGTCTAAAAAATGCATACTCTAATTTAAAGGTAAACAATCTTTATGATTTTCATGATCTTTAAAGGGAATCTTTCCCCAAAATTGTTTCTGCCAAATACATGTTTATCAGTTTTACAGCAATAAAAAAACATGGTGCAAGAAAAGTAGGGAGAAACAGATGCAAAACTTATTTCACCATGTTGTTCAAGTTGATGTGAAACTCTAAAGGATTCCATTCTCTGACAGATCTGATTAGCTCAAGGGAAGACACTAGGAAGGATATAAAAATGTGTGGAGGGGAGGATGTTTAAGTGATCCACCCCCGTGCTCTGAGAGAAAGGTCTATGTCTATCAAAGGAACTCTCTTGCTGTCTGGGTAGTATAGAAGTAAGCACAACATCGGACACAAAATATATGGGAAAGAAAACAAAAGTATTTGGAAACCTGGCATTCAACAGCGTGGGACTCATCTATTCCTTCCTCTGGAGGTGGAGGGTTAAAGAATCATGAAACAAGAATCTCAGAGCTGCCCCACACCTCCATACTAGGATAAATCCTGTTTATATGAAATATATATATATATATTTTGATGCCTAACTTCGTAGGAGTTAACTTACTTCTAACCAGAAAAACAAAAGTCACATTAAAAATATTCAGCTATACAATTCCATTACAGTTCTAGCCCTTTAAAATTTATCACATAATTATAAGGTATTTGTGTTACAGCATCACAGTCTCACAGTCTTTCACCATTAAGAACTTCAGCAACTAAGGCATCTGTCACTACTTATAATTCTGTTTTAAAAAATGACATTCACTTTAAATTTTCTAGGAAATCTTAGCAATGCATTGCTGTATGAAATAGGAAGATCTATGGAAAATTTCTATATGTAGCAGATTGAAAACGTAGATGAAAACCTGAAGGTACACTAGTCCATGGGGTCTGATGAAATCCGTCCATGGATTCTGAGGGAACTGGTGTATGAAGTTGCCAAGACACTATCCACCATATTTGAAAGGTCATGGCAGCCTGGTGAAGTCCCCATTGACTGGAAAAGGAGAAATATAACTGCCATATTCAAGAAGGGAAAAAGAGAAGATCTGGGGAACTACAGGCCAATCAGTCTGTGCTGCAGGACCATGGAGCAGACCCTCCTGAAGGCTCAACTCAGGCACATGGAAAATAAAGATGAAGTGACTGGTGGCAACAAACATGACTTTACCAGGAATAAATCACACCTGAGAAACTTGGTGGCCTTTTATGATGGAGTGACAGCATCAGTGGATAAAGGAAGAATAACTGACATCATCTATACAAGATATTAGGAAAAAAATTCTTTATAGTGAGGGTGGTGAGACACTGAAACAGGTTGTCCAGAGAGATTATGGATGCTCCACCTGGAGTCATTTGAGGCCAGACTGGATAGAGCTTTGAGCAGTCTGGTCTACTGGGAGGTGCTCCTGCCTATAGCAGGGGGTTTGGAACTGGATCATCTTAAAGGTTCCTTCCAACCCAAACCATTCTATGATTCTATGATTTTTCAGCTTTTAGAACAAGCTTTCCAGCATCCATTTGAAGATGCTGTAATGATCACAGATGCAAAACTGTGGCTTCTGTTATTTATTTTTCATGCATATAACTGTACCTAATTCACTCCAAAAGTAGTGCCTTCTATTTATTTCCATGGAAAGTACAACAGATACAAAGAGCACAAGAGCACTATATGATAGAGCAGCAATTTCTCAGTTCCAAAATACTAGTTTTCAATATTAACACTAACATTAGCTATGCTTTTTCACCAGCAATGAACAAGAGCCTGCATGCTACTATCTGCATGGTCGTTCACACCATCTGCCTGGTCTTTCACATCACTGTTGCCACTGCTAAAACACACCACCCACTACCTTAGTATACTGATATCCACTGTTCAGTTTCCATAAACATTCAGCAAGCTGTCAAACTCAACTGACAACAGAAAGACTGTGACTAAAATGCAGACCAAATCCAAGTAGATGATTTGGTAATACATTAACAACAATTTGTGAGAACTGTGACCATTCAACAAAAATCATGTGTACATACACATATGCATGCACAATCCCCTAGGGGGGAAAAAAAAGAAAAAGAAAAATAGAAAAAAAAGAAAAAAAGAAAATAGAATAATCCTTCCATGCATAGAAAAATGAAAAATTCCTGATTTTGTTATGTTTACAGCAGTAATACTATCCTTGCTTTGATACAGCCTGCTCCTGGCAGAGGGCTCAACTCTGGTCACAAAGGTATATTTTTGCAGTGCATGGTCTTAAAGACAAAATTTTCTAGAAATAGTAAAATTATACTGAATATTCTTATAAATCATTGGTCGCATTTGAATACGAATTAAAAAAAAAACACTTCCTGTTAAGATGTCCTATCCAGAATCTTCCACACCAGCTGTTTCAAACACAGAACTCTCAAGATGAAAGAGTTAAGACTTGACTACAATTAATAGGTTTGTAGGCATTTGACTTCACAGTTCAAATACCTTTGTGATAACGCTATGACACACACTGTTACACCCACATTATCACATTGCTTAAGAATGTTAAAGGATTTTTTTTTTAAATTATTTCACAAACTCAAATAGGCATTTACACAATAGAATTGTAGAGTTTTATTCAAATGTCTTCTAACCACCCACACAAAAATTTGAATTAAAATAGGTTGAGATCCAGACAGCTTATTTACAAAATATCAAGCCCATGAGATGTACACAGATCAAATGCTTTTCTTAAACTAGACATCCAACAAAGACAAGTGATAAAAAGATTCTGTTATTCTTCTAAAACACAACCCTGCAGTTATCAAAAGTGACATTACCTGTACAGTAATTAACTAACTTAATTTATTCAAATCAGTTCAAGATTTGCAAATAGGACTTATGTCTGACTAAAAGTGAAGTCCCAGAGGCAAAAAGAAATAATAAGAGGCTAAGAAAAAAATAATAGCTTTACGTGGAAAAGTTAAAAACTTTCTAGGTAATGTATGACACATTCTAGTAGGAGATTAGAGTTCAATGTTCTTACTGTTTTCTCCAGACAGTACTAATTTGTTTCCAATTAGTAGGAAGTGTAGTGCAACTGACTTAACAGGCTGAAGTGGTCACAGGAATATTGTCTCAGCTTGTGATCTTGCCAGAGAAATCTGTTCTTGTTCTGGAAAAAACAACAACAACAAAAACCCCAGGTCAGTTGTCTGCTTGCCATATATCCTTTTTTTTCTTTGTCTTTTTTTTTTTTTTTTTTTCTTTTAAGAGGATATCATTTGTGAGAACACACATTAACTTAGACATTTCTACAACCACATTGGATACCACTACATCAGAGAGATTTTGGAGTTGCTTTGGTGGAAATAACAATACAGTAATCGAAGCCTACTAGAATATTGTACTTAAACCACTTGCAACAGCCTTCAAAGATCTTGCATGAGAATAATATACTCAGCAAAGATTAATGAAACTCTGTTCTCAATGTGTATTATTATTATTTTTTTCCTTCTGGCAGCTATTGATGTCCTAATCTTTAATAGGAAAATGTTTTCTCCACTGTTGTAAAAGTAAGTAATTGTTTCCTTATGAGCCTAATCTTTCTGATGCCTTAGCAGTGCTGTGCGAGTCACCCTCAGCAGTGAAGAAAAAAAAAGCCACAGAAGATGGGAAGAGCACATTTTCTGAAGGACAGTGGTGGATGGCACAGGAGACAACATTGTTTGTTTTTCCAAGTAAAAAATGGAAAATTCTGATTCTTTCTCTTTCTTTCTAAGCTGTAGTCAAAAGATTGGGAAGATGAAGAAAAGCTAACCACTAGAAATGGAAATAACTTTAAGAAACAATAGTGAAAAGAAAAATAGCAAACTTGCACTCCAAAGATCTCATTGTGAGTGCCCAGCTGTACAGTTATACAGAGCTTGTCATCAAGCTCCTTATGATTACATTTTTATTTCATAATAAGACTGTTTCTTTAATTTATTTTTATCATTAGAAGATGAGATTAGATTTTACTATTTTATAGTCTCAATTTTTGTCACTTCTAACATAACTGTTTTTTTTGCTACCCTGCATCAATCAGTACTCTCAACAAGTGAAAAAGTAACTTTCAACCTTTATTAAGTCTTGGTCTGAGTTGCTAAGAGAAAGACTTGACATTCTCAGTTTTCTCAAATTTAAACAGAATTGTTAAGGGTAATCATTCTATATTAAGTATTCAACTCTCTACCACCTAAACAGATGCTGCCTAGCTTATAACAGCAAGATTTTGCTTTTTATAAATCATAACTGCTCATTGAAAATGCTTTTAGTTACAACTTTTCTGATGCACATCAGCAGCAGAAACAAAAATACGCTTTACAATACACATAAACAATATATATATTCTTTCAATTTGATATGCTTTCAGCTATATTTCAAATCAATCAAATCATCTTCAATATAAGATTTGTGTTAAAAGCCAGCATCAATTTATTTTTATTTATTTATTTATTTATTTATTTTAAATTGTATAGAGGACTGGCAAAAATGTAATGCCTGAAAAAATCAAAGTCTTGCTATCAGATTGTATGCTCATTTAGTTTGTCTTTGCTCCTTGATTTTGCAGCTCTTACTACTGCCTTGCACAGCAGGAAATTCAGATGAAGTCAAAGACTAGGCAAATAAACAAAGCATCTGCTTCAGAGTAAGTACTTCAGTCAGGGCCAATGTCTGTGTTGCAGGGCAAGTTAGCAAAAATAAGGAAGGTGAAAAATTGTAATACTATAAAAATGCTTTGTATCTGTCCTGTTATAAAGGGTATTCCATTCAGCTGTTAAATCATTCAGTGTTTTCAAAGTTGTTTTTTTTTTTTTTTTTAAACTTTGCTTTCTTTTCTTTTTGAAAAGTTAAGGAGAAGTGAGAGAAGGAGCTTGCTAGCTTCAGACTCGGTGGAGTAATTCTGTTTTGAGAATATGCAATGTGGTTTCTATTTGATTCAGAAGAGGCCTGAGGCCACAGTATGGCCCCAAGTGATTTGTGACAGATGGTGAATAACAAACTCTAAGCAGACATCAAGGGCGTTTGGGTAAGAATCACAGATTCCTGCCCAGGAAGACACACAAGTTTTGTTATAACTTGTATTTCAGCAACATTTACCTGTTATTTAACCTTATATAAATGCAGAAAACATGACAATGGGAGAAATAAATGCAGGTGCAGAAATCAGTTGTTTATTTTCAGGGCTTGCTGCTGTCATCTCCCTTTAACACAACACGCAATTCAGCTGGACATATGGCCATGACAGAAAAATGACAGAATGGTCAGCCCAGAGGATGTGGGAACACAACACAATACCTTTTGTTGAGAAAGGCCTTCAACATGACATTACCTTTGTATGATGTAATTGATCTGTTGTACTGTGTCAAGATGATAACTTTTAAAAGTAATAGGTGTGGCATACACACATATGGGCCTGCTTTTAGGTGACCTTTCAAATGCAGGGAATAATTCAGAGTGCTTATTTTGGAGGAAAATATTTTTGCTGTAGGTATTGACTGGAAACAGGTACAAAGATTGGTGAAGATGTAATGTTTGCTATGAACTTTATGCAAATGTTAACTCACATACCATCTAATGTTCTATAGGGCTGTGTCATTTGAATAAAATACTGTGCATTCAGGGTAAGGATACCTCGGCAGTCTGCAGCAGGATGTTTTCATCTTAAGTCTCAGAAGACTAGCGTTCAATTGACTTTACCTGTTTTGTTCTGCACCGAAAGTACTATTTTTTTACACTGATTGCATACTGGTGGATTACAATGCATAATACTGATCTGGAGAATTTCCTCCCGACCCCTCCCCTCAGCTGTCTCTTAGCCTCCAGCTTTGATCTTAAAATTTAAGATGAATGTTAGATATTATTGGCTAACAGAAGGCTAAAAAAAAATCAATTTTATCTCTTGATGCTTCATTCTCTCATCTTCCAGTGCTTGAGCAGTGGGGTTATAACAACTGTCAGCATAAAATCATTTATTAGCTGATGTTATGTCAGCTTCAAGAAGATGAATATATTATAGTATGTACCTTGATGCTCCTGAAATCAACTTTCTGATGGAAGATATGAAACAAGCATGGCAATCAATCAACTGTTTTTAATGGACTAATAATTTCATAAAGCATTTAATTACAGGAGAGTAATAAAATCTAATCTAAGAAAAATCTGTGTGTAAGCCATGCATTTTCAGAGATTGATGGTAATAAAAGATAGTTACTCATTATAATTTATGGATTTTAAGTGACCTGAGCAGATGAAAATATTCAGTTGCAAAAGCTTTTGTTTTTACTCTCCAAACTGTAATGAAATGAAGTAAAGGATTCTCACCTTTATGAAACTTGTTATCAGAAAAGCTTTGATTCATTTTTAGCTTGAATTCTAGATATAGACAAGTTTTCTATTACAATGTATTGATGGATCATCTAAACATCCTCGTTGGATTTCCATACCTCACAGGATGGCTTGTGACTTGAAAGTAAAAGGCTGCCACTACATCCTGACACTAGGGCAAAATTCAGCAGTAGTGAAGGATTAGTTCCACTATCCCTTGGTCTTCCCTAACCTTTTAAACCTCATTAATCCCATCCTACCATATCCTCTGTAATTCAATTGTTGTAAAGATTTACATACAAAAATACATTGATGTACTTTGTTTTTCTCCTTTGTTTGATTTTTAAAATTCAACTTGTGCTTAGAGAGCTTTCCAAATTTCGTTTTCAGTCTTTTAATAAATATAGATTCACATATAGTTTTTACTTATGTTTATAGGAGTATGATCATGTATTTTTAAATAAAATGTTCAAAATAGAAAAAAAATCTGTTTTTATATCAACAAAAAAGGATATAAAACAGGATTTTTGTTTTATCCTCTAGGATTTAAACAAACAGAAATTTTAGCTGTGTGGAGTAGGTTATTGCAATGCATAGAAACTAAATATAATAAACCCACTTATTGTAATGATGTTTATACATGTGACAAAAATCTATGGAAATTATTCAGATATAAACTGTAAATATAAAGGCTCACATTAAAGCAAATTGAAATCCTTATCAAAGGCAATTATCTACCTATGAAAATAATAATTTTGTTGTGCAGTAATTTCTATGTTTATTATGATAACGATATCAAGGAAAAAGAAATAGAGAATAATACTTCCTTCTATGTCGTGGCTTTCATTTCTTTAAAGGGTAAAACATACACAAGAACAGATACAGGCTATGCTTGAAATGGCTGAAGTGCTTAAATTCCACTATGATGATGTAGATAATATGTTGATATGTCTGCTCTTCTCACAGTGCTGACATCCCTTCTCATCTAGCCAACAGATTTTGTTCTATTCTATTCTGTTCCTCCTCATGTCTGGACAAAGGATAATGAATTGTGATTATTTTATATATCTCCATCAATTTTAAAGAATGAAAAGAGAACCTGGAGTATAGCAGCTGACATTACTGTTTTTTCTAGTTAGAACAAGTCCAAGAGTTTTGCAATTAAGAAAATCCAAATATTTGTAAGAGTAATACAATCCCAAATAGTGATTTGATGAAATTTTCAGCTTGATGTGGGTATTGCTCAGGTCTAAATAATTTTTGAAAAAAACATGTTAGTGACAGATTTTTGATATCCAAACAAAAGAACTTTAGTATTCATAAAATCCAAGAAAAGAAAATGACAAAGTAATAACAAGTTTCAATTCATCTAATATTTGCATACAAAGACATTGATGTATACTAGCTATGTCTAATATTAGCATACAAGGATATTAATTTACTATAGTCACAATCCTTCTAGATTTTGGTTTACGAAGTTGTTTGTCTTCATTCAATCTGTAAGTGTTAAGTATCATGCATACTATATTACTATTTTAAAATTTCCTAACAGAATTAATATATATATAATTCTGAAAGACTAAAGAGATATTCAGCACAAAACCAATTTCATCAGTTTCATATATTTGTATATGTTTAAAAAGGTGGATTTATGCATAATTTAATATAGGATGTGGGCAGAATTAAACTGCTCTCAGAAAGATGAAGGAAACTCTTATGAGAAGAATGATAACTGAAAATACAGAAAACAACTTATAAAAAAATCAGAGAGTGAAACATGGGTTTTAGATGCATTTCTGTTTGATTTGTGGAGTGGTATTTTTGGATCTGAAAACATTGCTTCTTCCCTTAGGAAAGGACTGCTTGTCTTGAAAGAAAAAGTTTATAACTTTTCCTTAAAAACAAAGAACTGAACTGACGCATACTTTAGCAACATTACCATTTAATCTAAATCACTTCTATCTCAAGAAAAAAGCGTTGATTTTTAAGGATTTTGCACTTCGTATATCAATTCATTTTAGATCATGTTCAAGAAAACCAACTATATTAATACAAAACTATATAAAGACTACTATCTTACACCATTATTCATTTTAAATAACTATTGTAACCAGGACAGCCTAAGGAATATAAATGCATTTCTCACACGAAAAGCCTAGACTTTGCTTTCAAACATGCAGGCAATTAGATGAAAATGGAATTTTGCAAAGGGCAAAGTATGGAAAGGTGCATATCACCCACATCTCCCCAGCTTCAGTGAAACTACATACCCTGAAACTTGAAGCAATTTTAAACTCATGAAAACACCTGCTTGTATGTTGTCTTTTCAGCTCATGTCTAAATGATTTCATTTCTGCTACAGCCTTGTGATAAGGGAACAAAAATAAACCAAAAGCCCATACTTCAAAATGATAAGTTGCGTAAGTGTCACTTGTGGAGTAAAATGTTGTTCCCCAAGCAGAAAAATATTATTGGTTGTGTCAACATGTGCTCATAACACTGCTCTTTTCACCGTTGTTTGGAATGAACTTTACTGCCACCTAAAGTCCACATTCTCTGAGAAGCTTTGAAGATTCTGTAATTAAGGTTCAGAAACCAAAAGTTGCACTTTTAAACAATCAATTGAATCATATAGCAGAGCTATTAGAACTTTGTCTAGAGCTCTAAATCTGGGGGAAAATTATTTCAATGTATTTCAATGTATTTAAGATTTACTTTGTGGCTATGGAATATATGAGTAATTATCAAGCTGATGAGTACTAAACAAAAGGGAAAAAAATAGTAATATCTGTCTCTAAATTCTTAATTATCCTTTTAGTTACCAATTTACAAGCGGATTTGAAAAAACCTAGCCACTTCTGGTTCACCTGCCAATTCTTCTCAAGACGAATCTTGTGATTGTTATTTTGCTGTTACTTTTCTTTTGCTGAGGTCTGATAATGACTTTGTGACTGAGCACTGAGGATGCCATGGAACTAGATGCTTTTACACCTCAAGTGTATGATTCTCAAAGTGACTTTTCCTCTCTTATGGAGAATTCAAAGAGTTAGGACATCATAGATGTCATATAGCTCTGCGATAGTCCAAGAGATCACTGACTCACTCGCTGTATAGATCCTAAGAACCAGTAATGCAGTTGAGATCTGCAGAACTAAGACAGTTGAGGCTTGCTTTTGGAGTACAGACAGTTAAAATTCTGATTCAATACAGTGGAAATTTATATGGAAATGCAATCTTTCTTAGCATTCTGATTACATCTCCATTCAGCTTGAAACATGTTTTACAGAAGAAAAAAACATTACTTTCTACATAAAATGTTGTTAAATCATTATTTATAAAATGTAAATACTTATGACATATGAAATAGGTAACTACATGAACAGATTAATATAACTGATTAAGAAACATATTACAGTATTCATTTTTTGCCTTGGTTTAATTCCAGGGTAAATCATGCTTTCTGTGTTCCCTCAGGATATTGATGCTTCTCCTCAAAAATGAAGTATACTCAAAGATACTTTTGACTTTTTGTTGTTGTTGATGTTAGGTGCCTTTTTCAGATTTTGCAAGGAAATGAAGCATGTGTCTGAAATTGGGCCTCTGAGGACTATTAATGAGGTGTCTAAAAATCATCACAGATGGGCTTCCAACCACATAAAATAACAATGGCTTACAGAAGTTCTTCTGTATTGCAGGTCACTGCAGGGGAAGTACACTCCATTTCAGTGGTGAACTCTAGTTAGCAGATACCTTCAGACAATTAACTCTCCACCAACTCTGCTGAATTTGCCTCATTTATAATGGTCCCACCTACTCAGCATTTCTCTGATTCCAATTAATATAGTGATATAGAAAAAATATTTGAAAATTCCATGTTATCACACGCTACATTTAATAAATGATTTTATTTTTTTCTTTAGAAGTAGTGTTCAGTGTTTAGTAAAAATCAAATAAAAGTAACTCAAGTTTGGAATGAAAGCCAGAGTCCGTATGAATACAGGAAATCAGAAGTTTGCAGCTTTTTTATATCTTTGTGCATGTGTACTTGTCTACTCTCCAAATGAAAGAGAAGAAATTTCCTGTTTTTTTATTGTCAGTTTGTTTTGGTTTTGTCTTTTAAGTTCAAATTTATGAAGATTAAGAGTCAATATGTGTTTAGATATAATTCTGTGTCTGAACAAACTGTTCATTTTTGTCTAATATTTCTCTAGATTTTAGTTCCTAGTTATATTACTAACATTGCAAATTGTATACCATAATCTCCCATATTTATATCACACCCTGAATATCCAGAGCAAAGCACTAGCAGGATCTTTTTAATGTAAATATTGTTTTCATGTGCTCTTTTACCCATAGCACTCCTACTTTGTTTAGTTTTATTTTGCCACTTCTTACATTACATTACATTACATATTATCCTTATGATTTTCCTCTAACTGTTTGTTCAATACCTGTATTCCAGTTATAGTTATAATTGCCATTTTAAATTATGTACTGTTACTGTCTATGGATACTTAATGCCAGAGAGAACACTTAATCTAAATGACATTTATTGCCACTTTACACTTTGTTCTGGGCAAGTGTATTTAACACATCTTCCGTTGTTAATGAAAATAACTAGTAATAAGAAAAAAATTAAAAGAGTAAAGTAGAGAAGCAGAATATGACTATTCTATGTCTGTTTCTTGTTCCTCTCTTTCTAATAGGGGTAGCAAGGCTTCTGGTTTCAATCCATTGCTATGCTATGTTTTACTATTCAAGGTGACTGTAAATTCAATTCTTTCTGGCAGGGCAAATTATTCATCGCTCATGTTTTCCTTCTGACACAGAAATTGACACTGGAAAATGTGCCAGCAGCCTTGAAATGGATACAAAATGTAAAGAAGGAGTAGCAACACACCTAAGCTCTACTGCAGCATCTTGCTAATAGATGGGATCTGTAACTCCAGTCACCAGTGCTTACAGCTCTGATGCATTTAAGGGACAGGACGAAGTCACCAATCCATTCATTTCTCATTCTTCAAATAGAGGGCTGTTTACATTATGTCAGCAAATGATTACCTCTGTTGCTGTTGCTGTACTACCTTTTGGAAAAGATGAAGAGGTTATGTTTTTACATCCCATACAGATGTTGATTAAAAGAAGAAAGGAAGAAGCTGTTTTTGCAGGTGATAAAACAGAGTAGGGCTCTAATCTAAAATTTTACTTTCACAAAAGTAAATAATCACACTCTTACAAAACCACTTTCCCCCACTTCCAACCACATTAGATGATGATATTGACAAATCAAAATGGTATCTAAACTATCCTTAAAGGTTTATCTTTAAAATGACTTTAATGAAGAATGTTAACCAAAAATGATCAGTGCATCAATTAATTATCTGCATGCAATACTTTTTTTTTTTCCAGCATTTGTTTTCATTACATAATGTATATCTTCTGTTAATTGACATTATTAAATCAAATGCTGTGTAAAGAGCTTGAACCTTGAAACTGTCCTTGTGAGATACCCATAGCATTCTGAACGTGACTGTAACATGGGATACAAAGTGGAACCAGCATGTTAAACATGAAACTATCTGCTTTTACAAAAATACTCTTAACCCTTATTAGCCACAAAGATTTTGAACAATTGAGTATTGTGGAAAGACAGTCAGCTTGTCATTAATACAATACAATACTACTTTTCTGACCCTATGCTTAGATGGTTTTCATTTGGCAGTTCTCAGCTTTGCTCTGTTTCTGAATCTCAGGTGCATGGTAACTTACAGTTAACACTGTAACTTCTATGTGGGACTGTTAGGTTTTATTATGTTAGGTTAGGTAATTCACACCACTGCTGGTGATGTTATGAATGGCTAGCATATAATGAACATATGCTTAACTTTAAGTAAAAGACACTGACACTAAAAAGAAAATTATAATTTGTGCTGCATAAAACTAGACATTTAAAGCAGACCTATTAAAAACTGGACTGGTCTAAGTGTATTTGAAATTTTTATTTCTGCAAGGTAAATATATAAAAAAAATACAATTATGTATTTATATAAATCAGCAAGTATGTTCACACAAACTGTAGAGATAAGATTGTGTAGGTAGTGGGGCTGTATAGCAAACAAAACTTCAGCCATATGTTCCAATGTAGGCAGATAAACATGTTCTTTTAAAGAGCACACAGTATACTTTTACAATTGGAACTTCTATACTGTTTAAATTAAGCCTGAGTTTTGGTAATTTTGGATCTCTGACAACTTTTTATTTTAATCTTTAAGCTGGGTTTTCAACCTCCTCAAAATGGTGTGACCAGACCTAGGATCATTGTTGAGTTCCCAGAACCCATCCAGAAGCCTTTACAAAAGTTATTGACTTCACAGAGCACATCACAAAGGATTTCAGATTACACCATACTAGCACCTGGAGACCATCTTCCTTATGCCTGAGAAGTTACAAGATGGAATTTGTTCATGCACCTCTTCAGAACCTACAGAAACATGAATTCAGATATGTGTTCATTTTCAGGTGATGTTCTGACTTAATTTACACAGACACTACAGTCTTTCTCTGTGTAAGTCAAAATGACAGACTGTCTTTCTATATTTGGGAAAAAAAAGGAAAGAAAAATATATTTTTTAAGCAGAAAGTTGTTACACGTACTGCTGAATAAGCAAGTAATGATGTCAAGATATCCATAGGAGAACAATGGGGAAAGTATCATTTCAACAGTGATGTAGGATGGAAAATCACTGTTAATGAGAGATTGTCAAAAGAATGAAAATGTTTAAATAACCTATGTCAGGAATGAAATAAATTAACATTACAGTAATAGAGCATGAGAATATGATAAAGAACATATCTGCAAGTAATTTCAAGAGATGAATTATCTTATTTATTCTCCCAGGACGTAATTGTTATATCTTTGCTCTTCCTAACAACAGTGAAAACTATAGAAGTTTATAGCTAGGAGCATTGCAAATCACAGCTGAAATGTATAAGCACACTTCAGGAAACAAACAAGACAAAAATAAAAAGGGGAAACTGAGGCAAAGAACTGGATGGACTGGTTTGGAGCCCTGGATTAAATATGGCTAAAACTGACAGGATCCCAAAGTGGTTATTAAGATAAAATCTAAAACTAAAAAAGTTATTAATAGCTATTAAAATATTAAATATTATTAAACACAATTTAATAGGTAAAATATAAAAATTATAATAATTATAATTTAATAAAGTACAACATATATGCATAAAGTAATACTATATGATACAGTATATAGCATAAGGTTATACATAAGGTTATTACAATGATTATTACTATATTTTATATATTAAATGCAATTGACCTTATAGTTCATAACAACATTATGACCCAAATATTAATATATTACTGTTAAAATTATAAAGAACATCTTACTGTCAGAAGATTCTGAAATCTACAATCTGTTCTATAGGTAATCCTAATCAGCCTGGAAATCTAACATGTTGAGCTTGTCTTTTTAATTCCTGAGGAATCAGAAGAGTACAATCTTGTTTCTCTCTTCTTTCCTTCCTGTTCTTTTTTTCACTCTTGTTTCTTTAAATGGTGCTGCCACACTTGGAGTAAAATTTTCCTACTCCTCTAACCTTTTGGAAACCCTTCCTGTAATTTTTTGCCTCACTAACAAATAATGTAATATGAAAAATCTCAGGTGTGTGAGTTTTAGATTCTCTTTTATTCTATTGACCTTCTAATACAATATTATCCAGACAGTGAGAGTTAATGTCAAAACATGCTGAGATCCTAATGCCAAATTTTGAAGAGGCTTAGTGCATATCTCTAAGAATATATGGGTCTCTTTGCAAAACAAAGAAAAAAAGTATGCGCATAAAATGCTTCCCCTATGGGATGCATGGCATTGATTTTCTTTATTGATCATGCATAGAGGCATTCTTCAATATATATTAAGCTAACATAGATTCTTGTTGATTTGAAAGATACTACTTAAATTATGTTATCTGATCAGAATCACTGATTATTTGGGAATATCTTCAGCACATATTTCTTCCATGTTGATTTGTTATCAGAATTTATGACTTGATTTTCAAAGTTATGCATTCCAACAGACCAGAAAATATCTCAGTTACCCAGGAAGTTAGACAGTATTATGTGAAAAAAATCTTATTATTTAAATATCAGTATTTTGCATATATACTTACATGCAAACACCGTATGATTATCTATTTCCCTTTGGTATTTATGAACATAAATAATGGCTTCAATTAGCAAAATTTGTCACTTTTTCCCCATGTTTCTTCTTACAGAGGAGCTTTGGTTTCACAGCTGGGGCACTAGACTGTGAACTTTCTGATTATTATGCTGAACTTGCCACATTTTTCTTTTTAAGTATAAAGCAAAGGAGTATGACATTCTTAACTATCTTGCTTTATAACAGTTCCCAGGGTTTGCAGGAAAAGGGTCACTGGTGTTGTTAACAGTATTGAACAGTTCATTGATTTGAAGAAATATATTTTTTCTTTCTGACATGACTAAAGTATCTGAATAGAAGGGCTCTTGTTTAATGGTGTTTAACCATACTATCTTCTACCAGTCATGCACCTAATACATCTAATATTTTTTCAAAAGAAGTCGACAGAGTAATACAACTAGACAACTCAACATTTAATACTTTATTCCATGCCTGGATCTGTCAGTAACTTACAGCTTAGCCCCATAGATGTAGTTCATTTAGCCAATGTACAATTGAATATAATATAATATATGCATAAATCATGAAGGCATTTAGAGTTTTGATAACATAATGTGCTTAAATTTTCATGCAACATGGTCTGTTTTGATATTACAAAATACACAGAAGAACATATTGTACTTAATGGCAAGGCAAGAAGCAGGATGTTAAGAAAGCTGTTTTGAGTAATATTTTGCCAAATGTTAAAACTTTGATTCACCTTTTTCTTTTTTTAACTTTAATTTGAGATAGAACATAGTAATCAAAATCTGAATTAGCCAAATTGTATATTTATGGCTGTCAGAGCTGTAACGTTCAGTAAAATAGTTCTTTAATGATGTGTTATGCAATGGTGTTATAGAAGGTATTAATTGCAATGGAAAGCAGAAATCAGAAAATTTCTGAGCATTCTTACACAATGGTGCAATCCTGACAATTTTCAGCTAGTGATATGTTTTATATGCCTGGAGGATTGAATACAAATTGCTCACACTTCTAAAATTATTCATATGTTTATTCTGTTTGGTGTTAATCTAAATGTTTATAATGCCGTTAAAATTATACACCTCCAATTTTTTTTTTTTTCCTGATGTATGACGGCTGTGTCTCTGAGAATGCAGTTTAAGGCAAGTGTAGTACTTAAAGTATTTTCCAATTAAGGCATAAAGATCTATTTGTAATACTGTATTTATTTGTTTTAAGGATTATTGATTTTCAAATCTCTGAGGGCAATCTACAAGAATGGCAAAGTGCATAAATCAGACTAATTTTTCAAGCTCCAGAGCTTTAATCCTTATCAAAAGCAATCACATCCTCAAAGGATAAGAGGGACAAAAAATGCTGCTTTTTTTTTTTTAATGGTAAAATAATATTGCCTGAAGAGATTTTTTTTTTTTCTGCATAGTAAGAGCAAACATAGTTTACCCATTCTTCTGTAAATATATGTCAATAAAATCTCTACACAGAGAATGAGCAACTCAGTCCTTAGAATTAGTTTACTGTTCCTTCTGTTGCTGTTTTTCATGAACAGTATTATTAAAAAGCCCACATTTCTCATATACAAGTTAAGTCTGATAGAATCATAGAATGGCTTGGGTTCAAAGGGACCTCAAAGGTCGTCTAGTTCCAACCTCCAATGTATGAAATCTTCAGATTCAAGAGATCTCGAAGGTTTACTGCCAAAAGTTATCAGGTAGAAAAGGTTAATACAGATTCAGTAACCCTTCTACCTGCATGATAAGACAACCTTCACGGCCAAGGCAGTGTAACTAGGTTATCTTGATACAAATAAGTCTGCAATAAAAGCATATCTTCCTACTACTGGCTTTGTAGGGAGTGGTGTAAAATCTCTGCATATGTTAACCAGGTATTTATAAAGCGTTACAAGGTGCTTTCCAAAGTACACACAGAGTGATGTCATTGAATCTGCCCCAAGCCCACTGTTCTGCTCGTTGGTGTTACAGAGGTGATGCCCAACCGTGTAGGGCAGTAACTGTGCAGCCAACCAGAGCCATATGGAGTTTCAAAGGAAATGTCAGATGGAGAGTTCATAACTATATGAAGTGGAATTTGGCCAGGACACTGAAATTAACACTTTCAACTTTTCTGAAAAACATTAAGTGATCTTGCAAAAATGCAAGCAGTTGGAACATGTTTCATATTTCACACAAAAATAGCATACTTCTACAGCATGAGGCTCCCTGAAACCATAATTGAATACATATAGTTGATTATCTCAAAGGGTGACAGATATAACTAGAAATTAACATGACTTAAATGATATTACTTCTAATTTATATATCTGTGAAAGAGCAGAAAGTTAGGTCTTGGTTTTCCTTGTTTTTTTTTCTTTGGAAAGGCAACAACCTTGTGAAATGCTAGCTCATTTTTTAGGCATTTCCAGAGTAGAGTGTTGCCAAATGTTGCAAATCCTATGTGGTCTGAGCTCAGAGACCCCAAGACTATTTAATTTACAAGGATATAAAGTTTACTGTCACTTGTGTCGTGATCACACAGGGGAAGATCTGATTCTCTCTTCCTCATATTTTGAACCTTCTTGATACTAACTTAACTGCTTCCAAATTGTATTTGTTCAAAACCATGCTCTGTGAAATGGATTTCATCATCTCTAATTGGAACTACCATGCCAATGCAAACATGTATCATTCATTATACGTCACTTATTGGAGATGTTTAAAAAGACTCTATGGTTTGGTTTATATTAACTATAAATTAATGTGAAAGATATAGTATACTATAAAAAAGGAAAAGCACATTCAGATAGTGCTCTCAATGAAATAGGCAATTTACATTTTCATCGTAATTATTTTTTTTTTGTTTCAGATGGAGATTTTTTACATTTTATGGTCTTTTTATGTAAAAGATACGTAAGTTGAGGATTTATTAAGAGATGAGGGAATGGATCCTATTGAAATATGATGCTAGCTGGACATTTTAATCCTTAAAAATCACCTGAACATCTCAGAAGTCTATATACATTTGTTTTATGTTTTACCATAATTATGTTTTTTATTTAGTTTAATATCCATGTCAAAAAATCAAATTAAAAGAATGTATTGGATGAAGTTAAAATTATGTATTTTAAAAACTTTCTTATAATAATAAAAGAAACCTTGTATTCTCTTAGGGCATTTTAAACAAATCAGAGCAATGGGAATGAAGATACAGCAGAAGAAATTGAGCCAAGGAGGTGGGTGACTGCATAGCTGAGCAAGGACCTACAGCTTAAACTGAGGGAATAGAGAGAAATATACAGGATTGTGTAGCCTGGGAAGAATACAGGGACGTTGTCCGCATGTGTAGAGAAAAGATCAGGAAAGCCAAGGTGCAGATGGAGCTGAACATTGCAAGGGATGTGAAAAATAACAAGAAGGGATTCTACAGTTACATAGAAGGAAGAAACAGACCAAGGAGAGTGTTCCCCCTCTGATATACGAGGATGGAGAACTGGCTTACTCAAATACAGAAAAAGCTGAGGTGCTCAATGAGTGCTTTGCTTTAGTCTTCACTGGTGATCAGACTCCCCACGTCTGCTAAGACCCTGAACCTCTAGGTGGTGATGAGAGGAGAGGATTCTGACCCACTGTAACAGTGGAACAAGTCCGAGATCTCCTCTTGAAACTGAATATATAAGTCCATGGGGCTGGATGAGGTGCATCTCGGAGATCAGAGATCAGCTATCTCTGAGAGAGATACTGATGTGGTTGCTGAGCTGCTCACCATCATATTTGAAAAATCATGGCTGTTGGATGAAATCCCTGGTGACTGGAAAAAGGGAAACATTACTCCTATTTTTAAAAAAGGGAGAAAGAATGACCCAGGGAACTACAAGCCAGTGACCCTCAACTCTGTGCCTGGGAAAAGCATATCCTCCTGGTTACTATGTTAAGGCACATATGAGATGAAGAGGTGATCTGAGACAGCCAGCATGGCTTCACCTAGGGCAGATCTTTCCTGACCAATCTGGTGGCCTTCTATGACTCCCTATCTGGAGTACTGTGTCCAGTCCTGGGGCCCCCAGCACAAGAAACAGGACAAGCCACTAAGATGACCAGAGGGCTCTCCCATGAAGGTAGATTGAGGGAATTGGCTTATTTAGGTTGGAGAAGAGAAAGCTCCACGGAGACCTCATTGTGGCTTTCCAATATTTGAAGGGAGCATATAAACAGGAGGGGGAATGATTGTTTACATGGTTTGATAGTGATAGAACAAGGGGGAACAGTTTTAAACTAAGACAGGGGAGATTTAAGTTAGATATTAGGAGGAAGTTCTTCACTCAGAGGGTGGTGACATGCTGGAACAAGTTGCCCAGAGAGGTTGTGGATGCCCCTCTTCATGAGGCATCCAAGACAAGGCTGGATATGTCTCTGGGCAGCCTGGTCTAGTGGTTGGTAACTCTGCCTATGGTAAGGGGGTTGAAACTAGGTGATCACTGTGGTTCTTTTCAACCCAGGCCAATCTATTTCTATGATCTGCGCTTAGGCTTTGTTTCACCATCCGTAAATCCAGAGAACAATAAAATTTTTCTCCAGACATTTCTATTCCTGTGAAATTAGGCAGAATACATATTATGGAGTTTTTCTGCAGGAATTATGCCAGCAGCAGCAGGACAGCTGGTACATTACTTGGCATAAAGCCCAGTCACTCAAAATTAATGCATCATAATTTTTCATCATATTTAAACCAACAGAGTAAATTACAGCTGCTTAAATGTTTGTATCAGCTAGCCAGAACATCTCTAAGCCTAGATTCTAGTGTTTAAAAACTGAATTTTCTGACGTGATGACCAATGCACAAAAAAAAAAAAAAAAAAAAGCAACAATAACACATTGTTAGTAGTCCACTTCCACATCCCATTACAAAGAGGAGGACTTAGTAGTAGACCTGTCAAAGAGATTAAATGAGACCCTAGTTTTGTACTTTCACTTATCTTTGAGGTCTTGGAAAATGCACTGCTCACACTTTCAAAAATGTTTACTAATCCTCCTGCCATCTCCTCTTAGGGTGAAGTATTTCTCAGACTTTTTTTTATGTTCTTCTACTTTGTATTAGATCAGAAGGAGCATAAAAGCACAAGATAGTCAGAACTTTAGGACAAGTATTTGTGACTCTAATGTTTCTGTTTTCGTTCCAGGGAATGTGTTATTATTTTTTAGGATGAAATTAAACATATTTTTCTTTGGAAGAGAATGACTGAAAGTTTCTAAATTTTTTATGTAGAGAGCTTTAATAAAATTTGGGAGATGTGTACATGATAGATTTCAGGATATAATTTGACATAAATTAGTAGTGGTGCATAGATTTCTTTTTTCAATCATGGCTTATCTGAATCATGAAAAATGTTCTGCATCTTCTCCTCTCCTGTCATAGAGGAAAATTGGGTGCAGCTATATATTGACCTGCTCCCCTGAGCCTCAGGCTATCAAAAAACATGACTACCTTCTTTGTGGAGTAAAAAGTAAACTCAGACTGCAGCAATCAGAAGGTGTTTGTGCATGGAATTTCTGTCTGAACTGACAAACTATCTCAACAAACAGAAAAACTTGAACATACATTTTTTCTGTAGACAATGGGTGTTCAGATTGAATGTTTAGGTTGAAGATGTATCTCATTAGAAGAGACAGACTGGTTTCTGAGGGATAGATTTGGCATAAAGCAACAACAGGTTCAGCTGGCTACGAGTCTCACTTTGCTGTTTTTTTCAGCCACAGCTGAGAGTCTGCACCAGTGAGTTTCAAATTCAAACCACTGATAAAACCTCAGCTGGCAGATAATTACCCAATAATTCCTTCTTTCCTTCCTTTTTTTTTTTTCTTTTTTTTTTTTTTTAGTTGCTTTAAGCTATTAATTTTACAAAAGCATATATTCATAGGAACTGTCATGAATTCTTTCTCTTTCAGCAACGTATATAATGTGCATCGCTAGTATAAGAATGCAGAAGTCACAGTGGCATCTGATTTTTCATGACAGAAAGTTCATTTCTGTACTTGCTTGTCTATCTGCAAAGCATATAAAAAATGTAAATTTCATAGAGATATTAGGAGGTAAAAAATGTCTTTTCCACTTAAGACAACTTCATTTTAGTTTGTGGAATGACAGTTTGGGAAGGATGTCTCTTTACATGTTACACATTTCTGTATAACCTATGTATAAATATAAATATGAAATGTGACAAAATGATAAAAGCCATGGAAAATCTTGGGGCAGTTCAAGGTTATCCCTCAATTTTTTTTCAGCATTCCTCATTTTTAGAAGTTTCCTCATTTCCATTAAAATTGAAACCAGTCAGTTAAAGTTTGTCACATTGATTATATTACGCAAAAAAATTAGTTTGTAAGTGTAAACTAACTTATGCATGCTATAGTAGTGATGGTTTTATTATTGTTCTCTCTGAATATAGTACTAAATATTGACTATGATGTTCAAATATACGTTTTTGTTCTGCCTAAATCATTTCACGCCTAAATTAGCTTTTGTTTTCCTCTCATCCTCACTTGAAAGCTTCTGTTCCAAGAAAATTCATCCTTAGAGGGTCCATGCTTTAGCTATTAGTTTCTTCTTGAATAAAACAAATTACTGGAATTAATATTAATTAATATTTACACATTAAAATGAGGAATAGGAAAGCAAAAGTAAGGGAAAGGGAAGGGATCTTATTAATGTGATTCATTTGTTAAAACAAATCAGAGTACAATTTTGGTTTCATTCATTTTAAACACAGCTGGTTGAGATCATGCAGCATTATAATAATTATAACAATTCCTCCAAACCTGCTGTTATTGCAACAATTCACTGAACAGTTCAGGTATAAAATACAAAGGATTTAATTGTACGTGGAACTAGTATGAGCTTATGGAGGTTTTTTTCTCCAGTCCTGGTCAATAGTCAATAACTCTTGGGTTGTTACTCTCCAATGACTCTTCCATAGCTCAGGGAATATGCCTAGGTAGTTGTAGTCACATTCTCAAGTGTAAAACTTACAAAATTTCTGAACATTACCTTGACATTTGCAGATAATGGGATAAAGAGTAAGAACAAAAATATAACTTCTTTTTTTCTCTTCAGTGATCAAGTTCTGAGATATAATGGAAAATTTGTAGCCATTATATCCTAAATATTATTTCAGTAGTAGACTATGAAAGAGGCTGTTTTCTAAAGATTTTTACCTTACTATCTTCAGTTACTTTCAGAAATAAACTGTGTTATACTTATCTATTATTCCAGCTAGCCAGAGACAGAAGATCAGACATAAGGAAAGGCCTAGATTCTGTTTGTCATGAACATTTTCTATTTTTTTTTTCTTGGTAAGGATATATTTTTTTCATATTGAAAGGAGTAGGGTAAGTCACAGTAGTGAATTGTCTCACATTCCAATGGCTTGGGAGTGAATCTTTTCATTAATTCACGTACATGGTGTTTAATGAAACAATAATACATAGTTGAAAGAAATCTGGGAGAAGTACATACATAAATGAATATCAATAAGCAAGACTAATTCTAATCTCACTTTATTTTATGCAAAAAATTTACAGCTATCTATAGAATCCTTCAGAGTTTTTCTATGCTTAGTGTATTGAGCATTTATTTTTTTAATTTTTCGAAGTGATCAGATAACATGCTTCAGTTAGGTGTTCTGCTGCCATCTGACTAAGATCAAGATGTCCTTGCTGCTTTGATGTAACATAAGTTTCTGTGTAGCAGGTGGTCTTTCCTCATGCTTATAGTGCAACCCAGGGAGGTCACTCAGACACAACAGCTCTTCTTCATCTGCATGAAATTTGGTTAAATTACAATGGAACAGATGGAAAAATAGTCATGTACAACTACAGTCCTACCTCTTAGCAGTATCTTGCAAAATTCCACAAACACACAAGATTCCCCAAATGAAATAGAAAAAGTCTATTGGATGGATATGTTTCTGAACTGCTGGTGGATAATTATTTTGTTTGTACACAGCAAATCTGGGAATTAGGGAAGGAGAACCAAACTAGCAAACTAAATGATCACAGATGTTTTGTACATTTTACAATTTTGTTTCAGTTTTTTCTACTAAAACACTGGAAAATTGGAAATTATCACCATATCTATGACAATTCAAAATATATGGAAAACCTTCCCTTCCCTTCAAAAAGATTTGAATGTCCATTTATCAACTATAAAAATAATTATCAGCTATAACCCATGCAAAAATAATCTTATTGATTCTGACTATGATCTAACTATACGATAACTGCAGATGGGAAAGTTGGTTCAGTCCTAAAGGAATTTGATTTGGTCAGGAATTGCTAAGCTTCTTTTATTTATCATTTTATTTGTGAAAGTGGGAAATGACAATTTCCCATCTCACAGGAGAAATGCAACAGCACATTGTGATTTATGAAGTTCTCAGATGGTTTTATACTGAGTAGCGTATAAATACATTTTTGCATTAATATTTGTCTAAAAAGCACCATTAATATCTTACTGGTCTAGGAAGTTATGAACAACACTGCCCATCTGCTTCACTTGGCAAGTTCATAATTTTGGATCTTAAATCAGTCTACTTGTAGAAGCGGAGGCTAGAATTAAATGAAGTTGATGGACATAGTTATTTGCAATACTATGTAAGAACAATATTGCACATGTGTTTTAATAAAATGGAAGGAGATTATAGCAAGAACCAAGAAACTCTATCAGAGAAGGAGTTATTTTATCTGATTCTTGTACTTCTTTCTAATAAATCCTTACTTGATGTTTTAAAAATTAGTTACTATACAGAGTAAATTTGTTTCATGAATATACAGAACTAAGACTGTTAGTGATTCTGATTTCTTACTGAAGTATCTAGACACCATATTATTAAAAAAAAAAATTAATAATATAGATTTAGTTTATATACAAATCTAGGATAACAATTCTATTTTTAGCATATGCAGAAAAATTTTTCTCAAGTAGAAAGATTCTAGAACTGAAACCAGAACTGGAAATTATTTTTCAGCTACTTGTAATGCAAAATCCTTGCAGGAAAGTAAATCTTTTCCTTTAGGCATCCTTTTCTTCACTAGATTATTTCCATTAATTAAATGTAGCACAGAAAAACCTCTGTGTTGGATAAGTAAAGATGAAAAAAAAAAAAACCAAACAACATAGAGTGAGAAAAAGAAGAAAAAATTGCTAAGTGCCTGAGCAATTTCCACTTCTTCTTCGGAGTTTACCTATGTTTCTTTTCTTTAACTGCTTGTTTCTGTCAAGAAAAAAAGAAATGAATAAACTACTGCCCCCAGATGCATCCCGTGTGTCAGAATGTACTGTTAACTTCAGAAGTGCATGGCAGTGAAAACATACACTTCAAAGAAAAGCAGAATTGATAAGCAGTTGTAGACAAAAACTAAGAGCTCTTAATTTCTATCAAAAAACGTAGTTGCTTACTGCTGGCATAGCTTTCTACTCAACATGATCTTAAATTTAATAGTTTTCACCAATACTTGAGGCCTTGGCCAGTAATTAATAACTTTCAAGAACTGTTAATATTTTAATTGAAGACTACCAGTCTTTGCTATCATGCCCTGCAGTAGTTATTTTTATCATCAGGCTGAACCCAGTATGCAAGATCACCAGACTGTTATTAGAGGCAGTACTGTCCAAGAGTTAGAAAAATGGTTCACTAACACACAGTATTTGATTGACCCAAACTTTGGAAATCTCAGGAAGATTAATTGGTTTTGATTGAGGGAAAAGTAGGTTTTTACCTTATGTCTTGCTGAATTCCGCAATCTACACATTCCTGTTTAGATTTCTATCTTGAACAAGAGAGTTTCCCTAGTTCACTGTATTGTAGTATTAGCATCTTTATAGTGGCTATGATCATCTTTATTCTATCAGCATTCTGATATATTGTTTTTAAGGTGCTTTGACAGTGGAAAATTGTAAAATAATCATAAAATAAAATCTGAATATGCAATTCAAAAGCTAAGTGATGATTTCACAAAGAAAACCATTTTAATTACATTGGGCACAGACACATTTTGTTACAAATTCTGTAACTTCATATACTTGAATGCGGTCTGGTCTACTACATTGTTAACTACACTTCTTGTTAAGTGCTGAGTTAAATACCTATCTTTGTGCACTAAAAATCAACATTTTTGACCTATTGACATTTTTTTATAAATCTTGCACAGCCAGAACAGAAAACAGATTGTATTCATGATTGAGTGATGAAAAATTTTGTGAGAAAGATGGATAGAAAAATTTTAAAGGAAAAAACAGATGAATTTATCTTAGCTTCTTAAACATATTCCACCTCTGAACCTTGTTATGAACATCTTAGGAAAAATAAAAATGTCAATTAGAATAAAAGCTACAGCTGAAGTAAACTATCGTTAGGCATGTTCTGCCACTGTCTCTGTATCCAACTTAAAAATACTGCTCTGTCTGCACTTCAGCTTTCACTGTGATGTCTAATGACATTTTTTCCCACTTTCAGGGACTCTAAAATATTGCTGAAAGTTGAAATCTATTCTTTGCTTGAACTCCTAATTACCTTTGTGTATGTCGGATTTATGAAGTACTGGGTGTTTAAATCATAAATCTCAGATTAGATCTGTGTGGAATTATTCTGAATTAAAACACTGATAAATAAAAGCAGCATCCCAGCAAATACAAGTTTTGAGATTTGCATATGTGCAGATCTTATGGATAAAACTAATCTGTATATCTTTACACAACAATTGTTGATTTCTCCTGCTTTAATTATACTTCTGTTAATTAAATCTTTTATCCAGTCTTTAGCAGAGTCGTGGTTCTTGCCAAGAAATAATGAAGTCAACACACAGTGCTAGGGCTCCCCATCTCCCTGGCTGTTTTTATGACGGAGAGAGAAAGGTTTGTACAAATCCTGCACAGCTTTTGTCACCTGATATCCAAGTGCATTGCCTAAGCAAGGGAGAAAAAATATATATCCATTTAATAATAAAGCTTACATTTTCATCCTCCTTAGATAGTGTAGACATTGTCTCATTTTGAATTCAGTCTGTTAGGAAAAACAAAGTCTATGCAAAAGAGTTTTTATTGGCTCTGTGTTATGTTGAGGTACTTTTATTAGATGGTGACATTCCCGAGACTGCACCTGCTGCGTGGATTTGGGCTGTTAGCCAGAAAAGGAATAAAAAAGAAATGCCTGTCTTACATCTGAGTGGCAATAGACTTCCATTACTGTAACAAATGCCCACATGCCTGAACAGTTGGAAAGTTAGAGTTGTAAGTATTGAGGATAAATACATGTATAAATGGCATTGTTATCTCTGTAACTTTTGGAGCAACAAAGATAAGAAATATTTCTTCTACATCTGTTCTCTTTTCCTCTGCAAATGTGACTATTGAATAACATTTTCTACCCAATTTGGATGAAAGCAGAGAACTTTTTATCTCCTTTGCCTATAGATTTATTAGTTCTCTGATCCATTCTACTGCCAAACCACCAGAATCTGTAATGAAGAAAAAAGTAATCAAATTATATTTTTCCTTGTACCCTATAAATCTGAAGTAGCTCTAGATCTACTGCTATATGTATGTGGCTGAAGGTAGAGTTATTTCTAGAAATACTGGGAGTTTCTAGGGCTGTTTGTAGATAAGCTGTTCTCCATGTGTTAAAATTCATTTCCCAAAGCCAAAGGAGCTCCACTAATCTAAATGAAAATGTACTCTTCAGATGTGATATATAGAATCATTTCTAATTTGTGAGTTCTGCTTTTCAGTTCTTTTTTCAGGATAATGATATTTTGATCTTTGAGACATCTATTTGTATTAGTTCAAGGCCAGTGATTTTAGAAGATTAAGGAAGATGACCATAGTTTGCTGTGAGACAGATGTAAGTAACTGTCCAGTGTTTTACTGGGAGATGGGTAAGGCATAAATCAATTGATCTCTGTGTGGTAGCTTCACTTCTCTGGAAGATATAGGACAAAAAAAAAAAAAAAAAAATCATAAGTTGAGTAATGGTACCTAGTGCAAGCTTATTGTTTACATTACTTCTATTCACTTACTTACCAGCTGCCTCAATATTTTTGTGATTTTCTATATATTCAAGACATTTCTATTGTGAGAAATCTCATAGTGGTTGGAACTCAATAAAAGATCCATGGTTATATTTGGGATATAGTTATATAGATGTAGTAAAATTTTCCTTCATGAAAGATGCTAGGTTTTGGAGATAGAGTGAAGTCTCTAATGCTTATGAGAAAAATCATATTCAACTCAATGTCACAAAGTCGTGTCTAGCTTTGTAACTAGTAGAAGCATGATTTTTCCTGGGACTCTTTTCCAAACTTTGGGTGGTGTGGTAGTGAAGTAGTAAAGAAAATATAAAAGTAATGCTAACAAAAGTAGTAAAGAAAATATAAATGTAATGCTTTTAATCTTGCTAATGTGTATGTATAACAATGATTTTTCAATACCTTGAAACTGGCCACAATCTCTTCTGATGATATCCTTCATTTGTATCTTATCAGATGAATTGGCCAATGTGCTTGCCAAGCCACACTCCACCATATTTGAAAAGTCATAGCTGTCAGGAGAAGTCCCTGGTAACTGGAAAAAGAAAACATCACTTTGATTTTCAAGAGAGAAAGGAAAACCTGAGGAAGTACAGGCCAGTGAACCTCACCTCTGTACATGGGAAGATCATGGAATATATCCTGGAAGATATGTTAAGGTATATGCAAGATGAGAAGATGAAGTACAGCTTCACAAGGGCATTCATAATTGTGCCTGACCAACATGGTGGCAATCCTGACTACAGCAGGGGGTTTGGAACTAGATGATCTTTGAGTTCCCTTCCCACCTAAGGACCAAATGATTTCATGACACATGGTAAAAAATTGTACTTTCCTCTCTCTGGAGCAAAATATTATGTTCCCTTATGTCCATTGTCTTTCTCTTTTTTCCTTCCTGATTAACAAGAATAAATTAATTAAACCACTAAGATGATCAGAGCGCTGGAGAATCTCTCCCATGAAGGAAGGTTGAGGGAATTGGCTTATTTAGGTTGGAGAAGAGAAAGCTCCACGGAGACCTCATTGTGGCTTTCCAATATTTGAAGGGAGCGTATAAACCAGGAGGGGGAATGACTGTTTACATGGTTTGATAGTGATAGGACAAGGAGGAACAGTTTTAAACTAAGACAGGGGAGATTTAAGCTAGATATTAGGAGGAAGTTCTTCACTCAGAGGGTGGTGACATGCTGGAACAAGTTGCCCAGAGAGGTTGTGGATGCCCCTCTTCATGAGGCATCCAAGACAAGGCTGGGTATGTCTCTGGGCAGCCTGGTCTAGTGGTTGGTAACTCTGCCTATGGCAAGGGGGTTGAAACTAGGTGATCACTGTGGTCCTTTTCAACCCAGGCCAATCTATGATTCTATGAAAAAGATTTTTAATCGAAATATCTAGGATATATTTTTAGTATGTTTACATTACCATTAAAATGATCAGAAGGGGAACATGATTTGAGACCTACTTAAAGAAATTTTGCATATCTGAGACATCATTTGTTTTATCAACATTAATTTCAGAGAACAACTTCTTGTAGATTGCCTTGAGCACCAGATAGATTATCATATCTTTAAATCTTGGCATTCTTATCAGTGTCAAATCTGAAATAATGAATGATGTAACTTTTTGAAGCTCTTCTCTGACTGTTTTTCGTTACTTACTAATTTATGTACTTTTATGCCCCACTACTTACTCTGGGGTCTTCAAAATAATCTGTTTTCACTAATACTAGCAATTGAATAAAAACCCGTATGTTCTTGAAATTTCAAAATGACTGTATAGATATGACTATAAAAATTTAGTTTTATATTGTAGCAAGTTACTTGTCTTTCCTGAAGTCACCAAAGTCTACTTCAGACATACGCAGACTAATAGGTTGAGTAGTAGTTATGGAAGCACAGTGCACAGTCAAACTCTGAAATCTGTCTGGGAAGTGAATAAATTATTTATCAAAGCTAATATCTTTGCTACTGAGACTATACTGCTGCCTACAGTATCTGCCTTGTAATCATGCTCTATGTCAATCTGGCCTTCACTTGTTTGTTCTCTTTCAGGAGTTAGGTTCACATTATTTTTGGTCTCATCCGACTGCAATACTATGTTAACAAGGAATGGGACTTCCTTTGGAGCCATTATTAACAAGGAATGTAATTTTAAAAATATATTAATATAATGATAGAAAATGAAATATACTGTTACATATGAATTTCCACCAAATAGAGAGAGGAAGAGATTTTCAAATACGGCTAGCATAACACTTCCACGTTCCCATCATCAGGTACTTGCAAATCACTGTTAACAAGAAGGTAGAAGTAAAGAACTTAAGTCTAGCTAATAGCTAGGAAGTTAGTAAATACAGAGGGACATATAAGAATTAAGTATCATTACACAGATATTTTTTCTTTATATTTTACTCTACTAAGTTTAAACTGTAATTTGCTAAAACTGGGAAAGTACCAAAATGAAGTAAGTGGAAAATGTCACAGCAACATTCAGAAGTGTTATGTAAGGCTGTGTATAAGCCTGATTACCATGAGGATCAAAATTTGATACCATGTCTGTAAGTACACTCTCAGTTAAATATAGCATGAAGAAGCATGACATTGTACAGCATCCACAGGTTTCAAAATCAAGTATATAGCTTTGAAATAATTTCATCCTTTCAGTCCTATGCTTTAAGTCTAATCATGTTCATAAAAGAGCCACTATAATTTTTAAATAATAAAGGAAGAAAAATATTTCTGTGATTCTTGAAAATTTTTGTTTTATTTTTTTAACTACCTAATGAACTACATTGAAAATACAACATATTTATTCCTATAGCATCAAATGATAGTAAAACCAAAAGGATACATTGAACATGTGTGCATTCTTGTGAGTAACACAAGTAAGTTGTATGTGAATCAAGCAGTCTAGTATCTCTATATTTTTTATTAATTTATTTTTTAATTGTATTTCTTGGCTAAACACAAAAAATCCCATAATACAAGCTGGATTAAACTAATTTAGGCATTTGGCTTTTGTCTTTTAAATAAATTGGCTACCAATCTTTAAACTAGAATAATTACAAAGAAATAAAAACATCGAATCCTGTCATTCAGACCTTAATTCTTACATATTCAGTCTAGAATATAATATAACAAATCCAGCTTTCTCTGTGTGTACTTTCTAGCAACAAGTGTTGCAAGAAAGTATATAGAAATACTGGTTAAGGATTTATGTTTTAAAATTTCAATGTTATTTTAAATTTATATATATTTTTTATTTCATAAAATATTTGCAAAGATTTATTGTAGTTTTTTAAAAAACATAATAAAAATAACATATATAATAATAAAAATATAGCAACATTTCTACTAAGTTTCAATATGTTTAAAATTATTCAGAAAACTCTTATACTTTTAAGCCCTTCTTTCAGATACAGTCCGATAGACAGATAGATATATGGATAAACTTTATTGGCAGATAGATATAACACATCATTTTCCTAGTGAATGAGTCAGTTACATAGGAAAAACTAGCTATATAAACACGAAGGCTGGAAGAAAACAGGTGGTATGCATTCCATGCCTGGTTGCTCTTTGATCTTTAAACATTTGTCTGAACCTCTTTCCTGTAAGTAAAGCATCTGTATTTTTTGATATCTCCAATCAAATGAAGACCTAAAGAGTGAGGAAATAATGATGGAATAATGAATTTTATAGCTTGGTTCTGTCATTTAGGAGAGTTAAAAAGTGTTCTTTGTGCATTCAACCTATGATAGAATTTATCATGGGAAAGTTTGTTTAAAATCAGGACTACATAAAGGAAATTTTAAGTAGAATCATAGAATCACCATAGTTGGAAAAGACCTCTATGATCATCAACTCCAACCATCCGCCTATCACCAGTATTTCACACTAAACCATGTCCCTCAGTACTACATCTAAATGTTTCTTGAACACCTCCAGGGTAGGAGACTCCACCACCCCCCTGGTCAGCCCATTCCAGAATCATAGAATCAGAGCATCATAGAATGATTTAGGTTGGAAGGGACCCCAAGGATCACCTTCCAATTCCCCTTCCATACGCAGAACCACCAACCTCAGATCTGGTACTAGACCAGGTAGCACTGGGCCTCATCCAAGCTGAACTTGAACACCTCCAGGGATAGCACATCCACAGCTTCTCTGAGCAGCCTGTTCCAGTACCTCACCACTCTCTCTGTAAAGAACTTCTCCTTGACATCTGTGAGAATCCTTCTTTTTTTTTTTTTGGCTCAAAGCTTGCTTCCTGAGGTATTTCTTGTGATAAGACTCTGATTGACTTATTGAGGAGGCAAGTGATGGGTATGACAACTGATGTCACTTTGTGGACATTTGAAAGCCCCTTCCTCCAGAGCTGCTTGCCTCTGGAAGAGATTGCTCAGGAGTGTTTACTGGCAGAAGATCTGGCCTGTGACTAAATAGCTCCAGGTTGGTATGGGAAAACTGGGAAATGATACCATCATGTCCTGTGAAAAACAGGATGCAGGTGGGCATCCCTGTTCCCTCTTATCTGCTTGCAAGACCCGGAAGATGGGAACAGAGGAGTTTCTGCTGAGATCCCAAAGCCAGAATCTGCCACTCCAAGGAGAGCTGACTCAACCACTTTGGACTTGAGCTGTCACTCCAAAGAGAGCTGACTCAACTACTTTGAAACCATTGAAAAGGGGCCATCATCGCTATGGTCACCATCATCGTCGTCCTCAACAGAACAACAATGCCTGATGACCCACCGCTACTGACTGACTGACATATGAACCACGCTGGATCCATGGTGGTGACTATCTCCCTCTTGCTTCTTATAAAGACTCCTTGCTTATTTCCTATCTTTTCTATCACCCTCCTTGCCTTCCCATTACACCAATTCATTATAGTGTCCGTCCTCCTCTTTTCCATCTCCCTAATTAAGATTTGTAATAAACTGGTCGGACCAACATTTGAACCATTGTTTCTTAATTTCACATTGGGTATACAGATATTAAAAGAACCTCCTCTCCCTCCTATAAATTGAAGTGAGACAACATCCAATCTAAACCTTCCCTCCTTGAGCTTAAAATTATTTTCCCTTGTCCTATCACTGCCTACCCTTCTAAAGGTTGATTCCCCTCTTTTTTATTATCCCCTTTTAATTACTGGAAGGCTGCAATGAGGTCTCCTCACAGCCTTGTCTTCTTCACATTGAACGAACTCAGCTCTGTCTTCATAGGGGAGGTGATCTAGTCCTCTTAAAGAGGGCCTGATCACTCTCTCAGAGAAGTATTTCTTAATGTCCAACCTGAATCTCCCCTGGTGCAACTTGAAATTATTCCCACTAGTCCTTTCACTAGTTACATGGGATCCACCTCACCACTACCTCCCTTCAGCTAGTTGTAGAAAGCAATAAGGTCACCCCTTCGCTTCCTCTCCTGCAGACTACACAATCCCAGCTCCCTCAGCCACTTCTCATAAGGCTTGTGCTCCAGACTCCTCACTAGCTTCGTTGTCCTTCTCTGGACAGGCTCCAGGGCCTTGATGTCCTTCTTGTGGTAAGAGACCCAAAACTGAACACAGTATTCGAGGTGTGGCCTCACCAGCACTGAGTACAGAGAGATGATCATCTCTCTGCTCCTGCTGGCAACAGTATTTCTGATACAAACCAGGATGCCATTGGCCATCTTGGCCATCTGGGCACACTGCTGGCTCATTTTCAGCTGAGTGTTGACCAATACCTCCAGGTCATTTTCTTCTACAGTCTTCCAGTCACTCTGCCCCAAGCCTGTAGTGTTACCTGGTGTTGCTGTGGCTGAAGTGCAGGACCCAGCACTTGGTCTTGTTGAACCTCACTCCACTGGCCCCAGCCCAGTGATTCATCCTGTCCAGATCACTCTGTAGGGCCTTCCTATCCCCAGGCAGATTGACACTTCCTGCCAACTTTGTGTCAACTGCAAACTTACTGAGGGTACACTCAAGCCCCTCATCTGGGTCAATAAAGATATTGAAGGACAGCCCCTAGTATCAACCCTTGCAGAACAATATTTGTGGCCAGTCAACAGCTATATTTAACTCAATTCATCACCACTTTCTGGGCCCAGCTATTCAGACAGTTCTTTACCCAGTAAAAAGTACATCTGTCCAGGGTAATTTATAAACAGAGAAAGGCAAAAATCCCAAGCAGCCATGCAAAATATGTTCCCAAATAGCTTATTCTTCAATGAAGATATTTTGTACTAGTTATTTTTAAGAAACCCATTTCTATTGATAGAAACATTGGTATTCAGGTCTACTTACAGATGGATGACAGTGTGAGCACTGGAATTTTATGTTACTGCTATCCTAATATCAGAATCAGTGATGTTATACAAACCTGGCTCATGCCCATCATTTGCAATTACAGTGAACTGCTGTTCATTGCATATGTGGTTGTTGTTTTTAAGTCACAGAGGATTAAGAAAGAGAGAAAAATGTACTACAGTCCCAACTCATGAAGGAGAATGTATGTGAGAGTCACATACACTGTATATTTATTTACTTACGATGAGCCCTAGCCACAAGCCATCAGGTTACAGTTTCTCTTACAATCACCTTCATTGGCTATTCATGAAAAGGTCATGAATAGCAGGATTATATCACTTTGTTTTTACTTCCTAAATAGGAGCTATTAAATAGTCACTTGCCAGACTGGTATTATTAAATGTTTGCTAGGTTATATTTTATGAATAGTGCTTTCCTTATTCAGAAAAGGAGAGCAGAATAGAGAACTTGAAATGGTTTAAGTGGTAATATGAACATCAAATTGTTTGTATTACTAGAAATAATTGGGATACATTGTCAAGTGTAGTTTGAATAACAGTACAGAAAAATAGCTTACTATAAGGACTAAAGTACTTTAGAAGGTTATTCAGAAGAGATCTGCACTTCTAAAATCTGAATTGCTGCTTTGATTTTACAGATTTGTAGATTTTAAGTCCCCAAAAGCACATTTGTATCTTAACCTAATGACAAGAAGACTGTAAGACAATGATTTAAACAGTGACCTAGAATGAAAGCTGTGATTTCTAAATATTTTAAAGAGACAACCAAGCATACTCTAGCATAATTGCAAGTGTTGAAAACACTTTAAAGCATAAACGATTCACAGCATTCCAGTAAGATATCCCAAAGGTTCAACTCATTTCTCATTACATGTATACTATGATACAAAACTGAATTTGCCCTGTATAATACGTTTTTGGAAGCACTGTAGGCAACTAAACACTAAGATTAAGTGGAAAAAGTTAAAACAGAGCAAGAAATCCTTTGATATTGTAAAATTCTTTGCCTTTGTTGATAGATAACAAATCTGTGGATTTTCTTGTTCATATTTATTCACAGAGTTTCAGTTAACATTTCCCTGTAAGTGTAGTTGTAGCAGGTAAATTGAAATGTTTGTGTGACTTCTGAAGTTGTTTTCTGGTTCCAAATGCTGCTATCTCACTTTCAAAACATGTCAATAATAAATTTGTGTCAAAATGATTGTTCTAGAAACAATCAGACATTTTTTTCAAAGATCCTTCATCATAAAATATTATTTTCTGTGTAGAATGCATGGGGAAGATATATCAATTCAGAAAGAGAAAAGTTAATCTGATTCTTTTCTTCATAGTATAATATTATGGGAATTTAATAATTATTTTCCTGTCTGTTTCAGAATTGTAAATACATGGTCTCTCAGAAAGTTGTAATGCTTCCTATTTGTTTCCATGGAAACTATGACAGATACAAAGAACACAAGAACGCTATTTGATGGAGCAAATTCTCAGCTACAAAACACTTTTTTTCAACATAGTCACCAGCACTGGCTATGCATTTTCACCAGCAATGAACTGTACTGTACTGTAAAAATCTGTGTCATCAGAAGTGAACTGTTGTTTCACAAGTGCTATGACAGTTTTGTAGCTAGGAAAATGTTATCCGTTCAGTCCACATTTCATCAGCCCAAACAGAGGGAAATCAGAAGCCTTCAAATCCAGACTATATGGTGGGTTTATAGAACAATGTGCTACACAGTATTCACACTGTTATGGGTACTGGTATTAATGAAAGAAAAATGTTTTCTTCTCTGGCCTGATTCTAGATGTTCAAGCCTTCAATTTGGTCAGTGTTGTAATGTAGCGGCCAGAGCTGATGGTTTGTCTGAGTTGCAAAAAATCCCAAAGGATCAACCCTTTCTTATCCCTCAAAAGAGTGCACAACACTTTACTCACTAAGGGCCATGTCTTGAGCTTTTCCTTCAATGGAGAATTCACAAGTCACCACTCCATGCACTACGGTTTTGATTCTGACTTGTAGCGGTGGTACCATATCTTGTCATTAGTAATGATGCAATTGAAGTAACTGTTACCTTCAGCTTCATGTTGAAAAACTTGCATGTAGTGTTCTTTCTATTCTTGTGTAAGCACTTGTGGGACCCATCTAGAGCAACATTTGTGATATTCCAATGCTATCACCATCATTTCCAACACAGTAAAGCCAATATTTGTACATAGTTCCCTGGTCATAATATTCTGATTTGCATGGATGAGCTGATTGAGGCACTCTTTGTTTTGTGTGTGTGTTTTGTGTGACAGCTGCCTCATTGTGCTCACATCCACTCTTTGGTCTCTATAAGCATTAATCAAGCATTGATGAATGTCAATGGGTGCAATTTTTTTTCACATAGAGGAATGTAGTGTAACACCTTTGCTTCATTCACACTTCCATGTCAGATGTCATTTTGTCAGACTGCTCCTCTGCTGCCACCTGTCACACAGCAACTAAGCATAATGGAATATTAGTGAGAAATTTCAACCTCTACTGGTATACCACCAATATCTACCTCAGATATCATAGCCCACATAATAAAGAAGGAGGCAATTCTTTCAGAGTAGTCTCTATCCTGTATTTCTTTGTCTATTAAAACTTAGAATATATAAAATATATCTGATGGTAAAACATGGAATAAGACTTGTATGAAAAATGAAAACATTTTAATAGTAAGTCACTTCTGCAAACATTGAATCAAAGAGTTAATATTTAATTAAATATTTATTTTAATTAAATAAGAAAACATTGAAATTACAATAAAAATGCATCCAACACACTCAAGATTGCAGTGAAAAAGCATGACTGTTAGCATATTTGTCCTAAAAGGCTGATAGGTAAAAGGAAACATGCTAGGATTTGACTAAACATGTTTGTTTTCATGGTAGTTATGAGTGATTTGGACAAGAAATCTCAAATATTCCATTTCGCATTCTCTTTTGTTTTGCAAATCATGTTTGTTCAAGCACTGATAACAACAAAAATACTCCTAAAATTAAGAGATTGAAAATTCTTATAGCTTCTTTCCTAATGTAAATTTGAAATATCCACAACTAAATCACACTTATCAGAGATCAAAGGATCTTAGGATAAATCAGGATGGAAGAGAACTTAGGATATCTCTAGTCCAAGTCTCTGCCTATAGCATTGGCTATGAAATCAAAACTCATATTTAATATAATGTTGAGGACTTTCAAGAATGAAGACTGCTTAACCTCTCTGCTGTATGTTTTCCATCATTTGAACATCTCATATTGGAAAAGTATGTCCTTATACATGGTTTGTCTTTGTATCCTGTCTTTCATTTTCCTGTTACACACCACTGCGAAGAATCTGTTTCCACCTACTCAATAGCATCCATGTAAGAATTAGTTTCCCTCCAAAGTCTTTTCTAGAATAAACAAGTCTTAAGCCCCTTACTTTCCCTTCAGAGTGCTAGTGCTACAGCCCCTGATCATCATGGCAGACTCTGCTGAACTTGCTTTAGTTTCTTGACTTCTTATGGAGAACTTAGAACTGGATCCTACATTCCTTATATTGTTGGTATACTCAGAAAGGACAAGTAGAGATGTGCACAAAGGCAGATTGTCACAAATAAGTGACAATGTAAGTTTTTTTGGGGGGGAGGAGAATCCCTGTATTAAAAACAATGTAACTTTTCCAGCAAACATCCTTATGATATGCAGAATGCATGTAAAGATGTTAGAAAGAGTGTTGCATGTAAAGGTGTTTCAAAGGGTGTTACATGCATGTGTAGTCAATAAACATATAGGACTTGAAAATACAATGCCACAACATACAAACTGACATAAATCTTCAAGAATGGGGATGGTCTTTTCTTTGTTACAAATGCTACTAGAGAAAAATGGCTCAATAAGAATGCTGTCCTTTCCAAACAAGTCAGTAGCCTATGCAAGACTGCACACAGGATGATTTGCAAAAGCATGATCAGTAGAAAAAGTTCATGTAATGTAGCTCAAAATATTCTTTTTTCTCTATAAAACTGGTGAGGAAGCTACAAATTTCTTATTTAAACTCTTCAACTTCTTTTGTTTATTTATGTCATATTGCTATATAAAGAAGTAACAACAACAAAATCCCCTAAGTGGAATAATGCAAAGAGTGCAAAGAGGCTATCATCTCTTTCCATAAAGATGTATTCTTTCAAATTTCTACATTCCAAAGAGTTTTTAAAATTTCACCACTCAGATCAGTACCTTTATCTCACTGAAACATTCAAGACGATGTATTTCTCTTTTGCTCCTTTACATCAAGCTCATGTACAGATTTGTGCTGCTTTCATTGTTCAGAAGTTACAGCAATCACAGGGCAATGCAGTGACTGTTTCAAGAAAATGGAAACTGTGTCAAGGCATACTCATTTCTTGTGTAGTTTTTTATTAGCATCTGCAGTTTGCATATGTGAAATTGTTTAGGATACATGATCTCTCTCTAGCAGATAAATCATTAGATTTAAATCTATTTTAAATCTAATATAATTTTAATTGTAATATTATAAATCTTATATAACTTAAATAGTTAAATTTCTCCACATTCTTCCATTAAAAGCACATTAAAAAGCCTATCTACAGGAAGCTTGAAAGGCCTCATCCAACCAGATAAAATCAGCAACTCAGAAATATACTTGTACAGCTAAAAATCCAGAGACAGACATAGACTCCAGGAAACTGTCTTAAAATGCTGAAATTTTAACTTTCACCTTCATCTGTGAATCCACTGAATGCTTCTCCTCCCCCCCCTCTCCCCCCCATTAGATTTAACTGTCATTTTCTGCATTGGGAGTGGTCAGTAAGGGGAAGTCACTACACACTCAAATGCAAAATCAATATTCATTTGACAATAAATCCTTCACTGCTTACAGAGGAAAAGCACATTACTTTTGTTGTAGTTTTCATTGGAAGTATAAGTCTGTTTTTAACAATAGTTAGGAAGAAACAATAGAGCTCAAGTTTCTTTGTTCACACTAATTATACCTGTGCCACTTACTGTCAAAGTTTCCTTTTTGAAAAGAGATTCCAGCCCTGTGGCATGCAGGAAAATGTACCTGCCACTTCAACCAATCTCTGCCTGCTCCTTGTAAATTGATACCTCTATTTTATTACCTTCAGTGCAACACAATCTTTTGTAGTGAAGTTATTTCTCCCCTCCCCCTTCTAATGAATAGACTCATTGTTGAAAATTGAGTGGTTAAACTTTTGTTGATCTTGGCTGTCTGCAGAGATGCAGAAATATGTTGGCTAGTCAGAAAGGTGATTCCTTTTCATCTGGCAAGAAAATACAGATTTTTTTTCTGAGTTTCTGTTCAGATACCAGTCTCAAAACAAAACATACCCATCCTAATCATTTTCCTATGACTATGTCTTTGATGGCGTCCCTGGGAGGCTGACTGCTGAGCATGTTTAACATGAACTTCAGGTAAGAGGAGGGGGAAGTTATTTAAAAGAACTAGTGTGTGTCTTCTAACTAATGGTACTAATTGCTCATTAGAAAAACAGACATATGAGTTAAGAACTCTAATATTGTCTAATATTTGCATTCATGACAACAAATAAAATTGCTGAAATAAGTGAATATTTTTATGAAAGAGAAAATATAATAAAAAATAAGTAATAATAAAAAATAATAAAAATTAAAAAATTAAAATAATTGGTGCAATAAGTGAATATTTTTAGGAAAGCTCTGAGAATTTGAAGGAAAAACAAAACAAAACAAAACAAAACAAAAGTAAAAAAATCCAGCTCATGAAACACCTTAATATATTACTCTTTGATTTCACTTGCTAAAACAAAACAAAAAAAAAAAAAAAAAAAAAAAAAGAGAACTCAAAATTGGGAAAATATCAGTGTGCTTATTATGTTTACATTTTTTAAAATAATTTGCTTTCTTTCTGCTCCCTTACTGTTCTTATAATGAAAAGAAATGTACTGTTTCTGACATCAGCCTGCACTGTACAAGTATCACGCACTCAGCAGGGCAAGATCCTTTAAGATACTCTTTCATCCATGATGTACAGATATGCCTGCACGGAACCTTGCAACTTTTAAGCAGTATACAGCAGCTTAACACCATTATCAAGGGCAAAAAAGGCTGAATCCAGCTGAGCAGCTCCTGAATAACTTGGAGAGCATTCACTTACAGGACAAGTGAGATGCAATGTCCTTAAGTTTTTCTCAGAGTTAAGTATCATCTAAAATAAAAAACAAACAAGAAAAAACTCTTGTCTTTCTTTAGTGCTGTCACATGTCACTGTTTTGTACCAACTCAAACTTTTCTTCCCCATTGTATTATACTTCTGGTTGGTTTTAAATTACTTGTGTGAGGAAAGAGCCAATGATTTCTGCAACAATTGAATAGGAATAGACAGGGTAGTTCAGGGCAGCAGATGACAAAAGTAATATCGCTTTTTCTAAGGTGAGTGTAGTTACTGTATACTCAATTTTGGGATCTCTTTGACCACCTATTTTCACTGAAATCAATTTGTTTTGTAGTGCTAAAAAACTAGTGAGCTTATATTTCATTCTGAGTTTGCTCTTCTGAAAAAAAGGGGAAGAATCTGTACAAAAATTCATGTGAATAATAGTGTACTCTAGACCTTATCTTTATAATCATTGCATGTTTAAGATACAGTGATAATACATTCTGAAATGCGAACCAAATCCAGATAAAAGAATAACGGGCTTTAGAAAGAAAAGTTTGAAATTAGTGCTCTCAATTTGTTTCACCTAAGTGTAGCTTTGTCTCCACTCTCTCTGCATTCTTGGATGAATTCTGCTATTCCTTGTGTTACTGAATTTGGGCACTGTTGGGCTTATGCCAAGAGGATTTGTGGGTAGAAAGTAAAGAGGAGGACAACACTGATATGTGTATATAGTGGAGGGTAAATTTGTTACACAGCTGTGGTTGAGTAATTCCTGGAGTGGGAGACCAAGGAAATACAACAACCATGTTCTGAATGGCCCCTGGTGCCACAAAAGCACCTTCAAATATTGATTCTACTCAGTGTTAACCCATAGTACATGAATCATCAAACAAAATTCATTTCAAATTTAAGTTCTCTTCATTCTACACATTTGATTACTGGGATTAGGTGGAATGTAGCATGGTGGTATGCAACTCTCATAAAAGAACTTACATGTGACCATAGCCAGAAGAGTATGAATGCAGATCTTCAGGAGCAAAGTACTGGAAACTGTATGATTGTGGCTTTGGGTTGATAGAACAACAACGAAACAATTCTATTATAAAGAGGAACAGTCTATGTAATGGTTACCAGGACTGTGAAAAAAAAAAAATGATGCATACATCTTTCGAAGATACTCACATTAAGATAAAATCACTGCTTTACCTGTGATCCTTACTGCTTTATATTTTCTAAGAGACTGTCTTGAAATAGTACCTTCGTATGTGACAATAGTGACTGAAGCTTGTCCTCTTTTTTTATCCTGTAGCAATGAAATTGGGTGATTACTTTGCAATCTTTGCCAGTGCTTTACAAGGCTTTAATCTCATTCTAGAGGTAATACACTAAGGAATATATTGAGCACAGTGGGTAATTGACTGGAATTGAAGTAATTAAACAAATAAAGTAAGTGGCACTTCTTGCAGGCAGTTTCTGGGAAAAAGAAAAAGAAAAAGAAAGGAGAGGAGAGGAGAGGAGAGGAGAGGAGAGGAGAGGAGAGGAGAGGAGAGGAGAGGAGAGGAGAGGAGAGGAGAGGAGAGGAGAGGAGAGGAGAGGAAGAAAGGAAAGGAAAGGAAAGGAAAGGAAAGGAAAGGAAAGGAAAGGAAAGGAAAGGAAAGGAAAGGAAAGGAAAGGAAAGGAAAGGAAAGGAAAGGAAAGGAAAGGAAAGGAAAGGAAAGGAAAGGAAAGGAAAGGAAAGGAAAGGAAAGGAAAGGAAAGGAAAGAAAAGGAAAAAGTAGCGTAAATGATCACAAAGAACACCTAGAACTGTTTCAGCAATATGGATAGCAAAGACAGAGAATTAAGGCTTTATTAAAGGGGCAAAGTATCCAGATCTTGTCAAATAATTTCATCATTTTTTAACTACTAAAGCATATCTTTTCTGACTATCTTTTCTGTTCTGCATGAAAATTATTTTAATAACATAAGGAAAAGTGAATCAACTCAGTGTGTAGGTAACTAAATTTTATTCACATACTCTCTATCTGTTGAAAAGGAGCTTTTTATACAGAAATTTTTAACATACATCCTACATGATAAATGGATAAATTTCCAATGATGACAAAAAGGCTGTTTAAATGTCTTCAGACTTGAAGGTAGGAGCTTGAATTTTATGTTTGGATACTGAGCACTGTACACTATGCAGGCCAACGTGATGAACCGAAGCTGAGCAGTATCTGAGAGCATAATGTAGACACACAGGAAATGATGAAAATATCTATTTGAGTGGTAGGACTGACTATGGGAGTGAGGACTGACTATGCAAATATGGGAATATAATAAGAACTGGTAATACAGGAACTGAAACTAAGTGCCTATGAGAGTATTAAGATACATAAAATAAGTTGCATAGCCTTAATTTCTCTTGACAAGATTGTTGTTACTATTCCAAGTCTTTCACTCTTCTCTTTCAGGCCACATGATAGAAACAACAGGACTCAATAGGCAGATCCCTATGAAAGAACATTCTGGAGGTTCTCATTTCCCATCTTAGAACCTACTCAAGAGCTGGATAAGGACATTGCTGGTTGTGTTTCTAGTGTAGTAAGGTATGCTTTGTATTAAAGAGATTCATAGTGTCCAGATTTGGGATATTTTAAAGCATCCCACAACATCTTGCATCTTTCTGAGTTCACTTCTTAGTTTAATTCTTATAAACTGGGCTGTTATCACCATACTTGTTAGTTTGTCTAAAATTAGGCACTCAGAAGGAAAGACTCGACAAAAATGACAGTGCCAAGACAAGCTTCATTTAGTACCTAGATCACCAGTTCACTGGAATGAGTATCATGACCTTGCATAACTATAGGGTGGAGATTTAGTTGTCTGTCTGTTGGGCTCCAGTTTGCATATACCTAAAGCTTTTTTGCTGACTACAGGTTCCACATACTTCAGATTGTAAATTATTATGGTTATCACTAGACTAAAGTCAGGCTTAAAAAAAACTTGCCATTTCCTGTAAAATCCAGATTTTATAAACAATCACAGTAATATGTAATTATATAGAATAATCAAAATGAAGATTGTTGACTCTTTTTCCCTCCCCATACTTTCTTTTATGTGCTCTTTTCAACAAGTCTTCTACCAAAGAGAAAGATTTCTGGTGTGTATGAATGACTTTAATTCTATTTATTAACATTGATTGATTTAATGACAATTATCTTAAAGTTGATTTTGATGACTTTTGACTATAACTGTTAATCTCTTCCCGAGATATTAATGCAATTCTCATTGAAAATATTTAGACAGGAATAGATTTAATTCCCAAATAAATTCAAGTTAAATTTGAATAGAATTAAAACATTGTTTGTTATGAATGTTCTATAAATTGCTCATAACACGTGAAGATATTATGACTTGATATGGTTCTGGGAATAAAATCATGTCTGTCTTGCAGCTTGATTCTCTTTGCTTTGTTATCTGTTTTCTGGTGTGAAGTTATAGTAAGAATCAAAATACTGAGAAATATTGGAATAAGGAAGGGGGGGAAACATGATAACAGACTTACAAATATACTTTAGGGATCATGTTTATAGATAAGTTGTAAGCAGTAATTGAAAAAAAAAAAAAAAGAATATTGTTTTATTAAAAAACATTGATATTCAGGCCCCAACATAGGAAGATGATTCTGTTCAAATGTTCAAATGTTTTTGTGAAACAATTCTTCGTATAATTACAGCCAGACAAAGAGTACACTTTTCAAATCCCTTTTGAACTACTATTAGAACATATGACATGCATACATACTTTTCTAAGATTTTTTAAATTGAATGATTTATTTTTTGCTAGGGAACAAGTTGTAACATTCATGGATACACATACTATGTGAGATATAAGTAAATCATGTCTTGGGGCACCTAAGAAGTGAACTTCTTACTACGTGTATTAGAATGGAACTGATTAGATTGATTGCAGTAATTTGTCATTTCCTCTACTAGAAACCTAACTTCATGGAGTTCAAATATATTCTAGCACAGAAAAATTCCTCTCTGGACATAAATTGCTAACTTGGCAGCAGAGATAAGTTGAACATTGTTCCTGCTGGCTCAGTCAAACCAGTATTCCTCTGGTAGAATTCTAAGTGGCCTAGAAGAACCTTTCAAAGTTTAATTTCCAGTGAAGTTGGGAGAATTTACCTCTTCTTATTATTTTAAGCATAATACAGCCTCATTATTTCAAAACTAGGAAAAATCACTGCTATTTTTACAGAGCAAATATGATGTCGTAAAAACTGTCCAAACTTTTAACTTAGAAGCTGTTCTTCATCATGATCTTCTACTAAAATATTATTGAAAGATAAAATAAAATCTGTAACTGTTGATACTAGAAAGTGATTTTTCTTTTCCCCTATTGTCAACATTTTAGGGGCTGGTTTGGCCCGGTTCCATGACTAGTGGGGCAAAGGTATCTGCGGATCTGCGCCTGCGGAAAAGGAAAATAGGGGATCCCAAAATAATTGAAGCGGCAACGATCTGAAGTGAAACAAACTAATTTACTAAATATAGGATCAGCAAAATATAACGAGAGAGAGAGAGTGTGTCTGAAAGGTGGATAGGCCTCACCACAACACTGAGGTAAGAAGTGTAGTCCAGTTGAGCTGATGAAGAAGCACAGGCGGAGAAGCGCAGACGGAGAAGTGCAGATGGAGAAGCGCAGGCGAGGAAAAGAACATCAGGTGACCTTGCCGGGAGTTATATCTCCTCGCTGACTGCAAAGACCCCTGGGGAAATGTAGACCTTCTCCTCCGGACAGGCACCCGGAACTTGAGCATCAGCAGTCAAACCTCCAGTGCATTACATGATGTTATGATGTGGAATACTGATAACCAAAAATCATAAAACCATGACACCTATACATAAGAAGTGCTATACATTAATCTAGGAAAGTACACTTTTTTTCTTGCTTTTGCTTTCACTCTAACTTTTCAAAAGACAATCTGAAATAAGAAGGAATACAAAATAAGAACAGGCAAAGTGAAAAGGAGTGACTCCAAGTGTGAATTATATAAACTTATGTTTACTTTTAAAATAAATAAAATATATTTCCTTTTTCAAAACTTGTGAAAGTGACTATTACATACTTCATATTGTTGGTGTTTCTATGGAACTGTAGAACTATGCATTTTAATACTTTTTTTAATAGTTGCAAATAAAAATATTTCAAAATTTATAAAATCAAATATAATAGTATTTTCTATTCTTTCAGTTTTTTTCTGTGATTTGTTTACTTTTTCATTTTTCTGATTTTCTATTTTTCTTTTTATTTTTTTCTGTAAGATCTTTTTTTTATTTTATGATGGAACTCTAATTATCTCATAGCAGTTTTCCTTCACTCTTTTCCCATTTTCCTTTACCAATTCCTTTACCCGTTTTCTTTCCTTTTCCCATGAGAACTTAATGAGGTTCGAGAAGGCCAAGTACAAGCATAATTATTTCTTTTTATTTCATCCATCACACAATTACTCAAACTAGATTCTTACTAATGACTTTGTCTTCAGTTTGCATTTTGTGCCTTACAGATAATTTGTACTTTGACAAAAGATCTGATTTTGAATATTGTCCTACTCTGCCTTAGAGTAAAACTGTTTTGCAGTATGGATGGTTGTGGTTATATTGACTGGTGGTGGTTGACCCATGAATCTATCTCTTTGTGAAATAATGCAGCTTATATTTATTTATAAATAGGTCTATTGGTGACATTTATATCTTAGTTGTAGTGTGCAGAAAAAAAACCTGAGAAATAAATGACTGGCTACACTTTTTTAAAATCCTTTATTTATAATAAATTGTCTTTCTTTAAATAAAAAGGCCTAATATTGATAAATTAAGTGTAAAAATATAACCAAACCTTATATAATAATAATATAAGCTACATGATTCTTATATTGTTTGTTAGTTACACTGATGTTTTTCATAGAATTATTTGCTTCTTTTAATCAGATATATTATTGTCAAAATAAATCTGTATTTTAGTAGGGAAAATCATTGGGGGGATTTTGTTTCCACTTTCAACCTGCTCCTGCCCTAAAGAAGCTCCTCCTACTACTATTACAAAAAAAAAAAAAAAAAAAAAAAAAAGAACATTTTACTTCTCAGAAGTTAGAACACAAGACATTATACTGTGAAAAAAAAAAAATCTCAGCTGAAGAGATTCTAAGACTGTTTAAATTTAACGAAAGCATCTGAGAATCATACAATGAATGGTTAGTGACCTAGATTTTCGTCTTTAAAGCTTGCTGAATTGTGCCCTCAAAAGCATCATGTGCTTTCTAGGAGAGTTTAAAAATATAGAATTGGAACGAGGGCAAGACTGTAGTGTCACATCATTCAAAAGGAAAACATTGCATTGTAGAAATTTCTGGGATAATAGCAGTCCCTTTTCTTGGTTTCGAAATAAAGAGCCTACTGAATATTAGCTGTTCAAATGTCAAATGAAGAGTTTCTGAAATCACACAGGTTTCATCTCCACATTTTTATTTTAGTATCTGATGAAATGTCATATAAAAACTGAAAATGTTCTCAGATGATAGCTGCAGACAGTGTATAAAGAGTAACCCCCTGTGTCCAGTGTATCTTGCACAGGGAAAGCAGAGTAAGACAACAGAATATATAGGAGGTCTGAGGCAGTTTTAAAAATTCCTGATAGAATTACAACATGTCTTTGTGATTAACAGATTGAGCTAGGTCTTCCCAATGCTTATACTATCACTTTTGGCTGGGTAATATTCATCTCAATTAGTCAAATGCAACTGTGATGAACAACTAAGCATCATTATACCTAAGAAAAGCAAAATTTTGTAAAATTTTAATATCAGAAAACGTTGCAACTGCTATGGTATTAAAAAGAAAAAGAAAAAAGAATGATGAAAGAAATTGTAAAACAATAGGATTCTCTTTGTCCATTTATTGGCTCAGAACCTGTATGTAAATACGCCTTCTCCAAGAAATATGAAACAAGTGTGGTATAATTATTATGAAATACAGAATTCAAGTAGTATTCTGTTCAGTAGAAATACATTCCTCTGTTTTCCATGAGATAATGCAGTAAATAGATGAAAAAAATATTCCTAACACCTACATAATTCAACACTAACAGGCATTCAGATTATTATAAAAATTTATGCACATTTTATTTATCTTTAAAAGCAAAATTAAAAACAACATTGGTAAAAAATGTAAGACTGCCTGTTTTGAATGATGAACTGTATCCTATCTATCTTCATATCAGTTAGAAATTGGGATTGAGTTTTTTCTAGAGCGCACTACGAGGAGCCAAGAGGATAAAGTAAGTTACTTTTCTGAAAGTTATGGAGTCCTCACTTCTGAGATCATTAACATGGAAACAATTTTGTTTTGCACTTTCAAAAACTGAATGCAAGAAATGTTAGTAGAGCAACATTTAGTGCACAGTGAAATCCTTAAAATTAATGGCATTGTTCATTTCCTACTGTTTTTAGTTGCTTTCCTATACTATATTTGCTTAGAAGATAATATTTTCCCATGATTTATATATATATATATATATTAGTCTATCTTTAAAGAAGTTAGAAAAAGGAAATCTCATCTTGATTGTCTCCTTAAAAAATATATGTTTATTCCCTCACCCGAGACAATAGGTAGTAATTTATTATTTTAGTACTGGACTAGTAAGTGGACAAGGTTACACCTCTCTATGTTTGGCTTTCCATTTCTCTATAGATAGTCACTGGCGTGAATGTAGCATATTCAAACAAACACACACACAAATACACATAAAAACAAGCTTGAATTAATTCAAGCACTGGATTCTTATTTAATTTTTAAACTAGATGTTATTCCATCTACTTTTGGATCTCAAACAATTCCTGGAATTATTAGAAATTTCATATTGCACTTTATAGAAAAGTACTCTTACCGTAACTTGGTAGAGACGTAATATGTGACATATGTTGTAAGGAAAAAAACCTGTCCTCTGAGACCTCCAGAGAATTTCTCTAAACTATAAGAATTCCATTATTTCATTGTGTTATATCAGTAATTACTTCAGTGCAGAGACTTCAAACAATACAGAAGACAGTACCCAGTTTGCGCTGGCACAAATGAAGAACGTTTTTAATTACTTTTCAGCTAGTTAACAGAAAATGTCTAGGAAATCAAAAAATAGAACAAAGCGTTATGCTAAGCATTCGAACATTAGATATTTGATCTAGTGGAGAAGAATTCAGATAGGAATTTTCAAGTAAGTCTGAAAAGAATGTAAATTGTAGAAGGTCAATAAACTACTATTATTTTCCTCCTGAGCCTTAAAAAATCAAAATTTAGAATGAGAAATAATTTAAATTATTACTATTGCCATTTATAAACCATGATATAGTGTAAAGGATAGTAATGAGAATAGAATGAGAAATACTCTCTATTAGACTGGATGTTTAATTCTGTCTTTAAAAGATATTGTATAATCCTCTTTAGATTTATGATCAGAATACTACAGCAATTCAAGATTAATATTTTTTTAAATGAAAGTTGAATATGAAAGTCAATGTGATCCTTTGCACTCCAGTGGTTGACAGGAAAGAATTCATGTCATGTTAGTCTTCGGTGCTATATCTATTCATACCTAAACTGCAACAACTCCAATGTCAGCATGTTTGGAAGAATGCTCAAAAATTGAAAGAAGGCCAAAAAAGACCAAAATTTATATATATATTAACTCAGCTTATTGTGGGAGAGAAGTTGGGAGTGTAGCCCCTGCCATCTGAATACTATAGTGGATAGTGTAGGAGCAATCAATAATGTTCATAGTTTACAGATTTTGCTACTGCATTTCCAAGCCTTGATTTAATAATCTTTCTGCTGCCATGGACTCAAGTTTTTCAATATATACTGAATCTATAAAATTCATGTCACTGCTTGTAATGCACGGAAACAAAATATTCTTTTAATTAGACAAAGAGTTTAAGAGTCAGACCATTCTGATAATCTAATATATGGGGAGTTAAAGTAGGAATAAAGAAGAAAATTTTTGTAGTTAATCTGACTTTTTTTCATTAGTAGTTACAATTAGTTTTTCTAATTACAATTCAATATGGACTGCATAGATGGCTGGAATGTCAAGCTCTACCTAAAATGAAGTTGTAGCAAGATGAGGCTTGGCCTCCTTTCCTAGGTAATAGCAATAGGTTATGAGGTAGTTGCCTCAAGTTGTGCCAGGGGAGGTTCCAGTTGGGTATCGGATAAATTTCTTTTCAGAAAGAGTGTGAGGTATTGGCATGGGCTGCTTCAAGAGAGATGGTGGAATCACTGTACCTGGAGCTGTTCAAGAAATGTGTAGATGTGGCATTGAGTTACATGATTTAGTTGTATGCTGGTGCTGGGTTGACAGATGGACTAGAAGATCTTACTGGTGTTTTCAAACCTTAATGATTCCATGATTCTCAAACACTCTGTCTAAAGCAGCTAAGAATTCAGTGCCTTACCTGTAATTTCTAAAATGATTTACTGTTTAATGAGCTTAGACAAGAAGGGTTTGTGTTGCAGATGGAAACTATAGCACTATACGCTTCACTCATAAGAAAGACACAGGAAAATATTTATTAATAAAAATAAATATAATAATTTAAACAACAGAGACAGTAACTTAAGATTCAGAACAGCTATTCACTACATAGTGGGTGGGGTCGTTCAGTTGTATGGAGCTGCTGAATCACGGCCTGAACCTCTGATTGATCACCTGAGGCAAGCAATGAGTCAGCCACGGGAGCACAGGTGAAGGCAAATCACCTGTGCTGCAGGAAGGGGTGGAGCCTGGCTCCATCTCTCCTAGACCCATTTAAGAGCTGACTGGCAGTGGGGAAGGATCTCTCTGGAGATCTGCTCCATTGGAGTTCATCTCATGAGCCCAGGATAGAGTGAGTGACTTTCTTTCATTACTCCGATATAAATTATATTAGCTATGCTCCTGGATATATATACACCATCTGTATATCTATTGATTATACATTCAGTCAACTCTCAGCAAAGACAGTACATCTTAAAACTATAAATCACTTACTGAGGATCTGTGTCAGCAAGGCATCACCGCATCAAGGTGGATCTTTGTGCAGGTGTAAGTAACTTTGAGAGGAATACCTACTCAAGGGGAGATCCTAATGTGCAACCATCTGCTTGCAAGAAGTACCCAAAAGGGCTCTTGAGCTGATTTCAATTTACCGAGTACGGTTATTGACTCATTGTCATAGTATTTGGCATTGGCATCTTTTGAATCAGATGACTTGTATCAATTCTTCAAGCAACTAGTTTGAGACAGTATTATGGTAGTTGCCTGTCTCCAGTGATATTTTGCACTTCATTGTATGAGAAAAGTCTTGGGTACATCAACCAGGATGAAGGAAGAAGCTGGGAAAGTGGGAGAGGGAGCTCATTGTCACAGTTTTTTTTGACTGATGTGTATGATTTTTCCTATAAACACATGGATAAATCTGCTAAGCCTTCTAACAGCTTAGTGAAGAAAAGATATCTGAGAACTACTAGATAAGTACAGTACTCTGTGAAATCTCCTGTTTAGCAAAGGGATATCAGGATCAGGTGTTAAATATTTTTTTAGTAGCTCATCACATGCATACTTCATTGCTTTTCAAGGAATATATCTTGAAATACCAAGCAGGTGTCTTAAAACATCTAATGTTTTGGGCACTAACTCTCACTCATAAAAGCCCTGCATGTTACAACCTAATAGCTGGAATGTATCATATTAACACACCAAGAGCTATGTTGAAGAAACATTAAGAGACTGAGACTTACACAGAAATCCAGGGATTTCTACTGTCAGTGATTTCACTTGAGCCTTGCATCTTCTTGCATTGTGTCCGAGTGCCACAGAAGTGTCAAAACAATGTTCTTGATGTTGAGTATTTGAAGCCTGGAACCACAGCATAAACAAATACAAAGAAAGTGCATGTATTATATATACTGATTGATAACTAGCAGGAATGCAATGCAATTAAAAATTAATTCTTTTCTCAAAGATTTGTTACATATAGACCAAATATGTTAAAGGCTTAAGGTTACCAAAAATGTGGAAATCCAAGAACAAGACTCCTCCTGTTCTATACTATCAATAGATTCCAGTGAGCTGAAAAGTTACTCTGAATAAGAAGGATTTACTTATTTTATTGGCATTAGCTTTATTTGAAGTCGTAGTACCCTGGATAAAATCAACAAAAGGAATCCAGTCAATCCAGACTTCAATTGTTGGTACTGTCTATATTTTGGGAGTGAGATAAAAGACTCTATCACTGATCATAAGAACAATTACAAAAGATGCAGCTATGATGTTTTAATGCATTGTATGAAATTAGTGACACACAAGAGTACAAATGTAGATTTTTTTTTTTCCCCCTAAGGACTAAGGGATATGGAGCATTTGATTGGTGGACTTTTCAAGGGTAGTTTTTGCCCAACTTTTTCTTCTTTTGAGTAATTGTCTGAAATAGATTCATTTGCATTGTCACAACTACACTTGCATAGTTCTAACAAATATAACATTACATTGTGCATTTCTTTTTAATACTTCACCAGCTATTTTCTGATTCCCAATCACTTTCATTTACTAGTTCTTAAGATCACATTGACAGGCACTTTAGAAATAAAAATACGTAGAATTTTTAGCTCTCCCCACAGTTTCCAGTACTCCAGCTCCTTTTCTACAAGATCTTCAAATTCCAAATACTTTTTTTAGGATTTTTCTGAAATGTAATTGGCATAAAATATTACTGATTGATTAACATTTCCTGTTAATTTCCTGATTAGAAGATCCTATTGACTCTATTTCAGTATATCCTAGATTTAAAAACAAGAGCTTAGGCCTGGCAACTACTCTGCTTGACAATCTTATCCATCAGGACATAAGCATCTTGAAAAGAATGAAATTTAAAAAAATGAGATTCTCCAGAGAAAAGGAATTTTGGAGACTAGCTGAAGATTACAAGGAGACATGTAAATCTGAAATCAAGGAAAAGAGAGGTGCGGAATACAAATACTGGCAAAAGACTAGGTTTTTGGACTGCTTTTTTTTTTTTTTGTTTTCCTTTCTCCAAACTGTATCCCAATCTTCCTTTAAAGCAAGCTCAGTTGAACTCATTAAATTAATCAAAACCTGCTTCTCAGAGTGATCCATGTTTCAGCACCATATGATTTTTTTAATGAATACATTATTGCCCCTGTAGTAAACAGTACAGGTTTTTACAAGGAAATAATGCAAGGAAGACCCTTAGCTATTGTTATGTCAATACTGAGGCTGTGTAAACATAAAGGCATTACTGTATTTTTGGAGGGAATTGCAATTACATAATATACATACATACATGAAAATCTGCCTTCAATACTTCAGTGAGGAAGCCTGGGAACACAAGTCCTTTTGCCAACAGATTTACAAACAGATTAAATTATTGGGACCAATTCTGCAATTCTACTCATACAAGTTCATGCCTGGACACCTAAAGTATTCTAGGCAATGAATGTCTTAGGTGAAACCATGTCCAGCACTGTTCTTAGCTTGTCCTACCTTGTGGAGCAGACCCACTCTTTCTCCCTTCTCACAGAAATTTTCACTTTGTTTCTACCTTTCCCCTTCCTTCGTAGTTTCTACCTTTCCCCTTCCTTCGTAGTTTCTACCTTTCCCCTTCCTTCGTAGTTTCTACCTTTCCCCTTCCTTCGTAGTTTCTACCTTTCCCCTTCCTTCGTAGTTTCTACCTTTCCCCTTCCTTCGTAGTTTCTACCTTTCCCCTTCCTTCGTAGTTTCTACCTTTCCCCTTCCTTCGTAGTTTCTACCTTTCCCCTTCCTTCGTAGTTTCTACCTTTCCCCTTCCTTCGTAGTTGTATGGCTACTCTATATTGGAGTGAAGCACTTAATTCTTCCTTTTTTTTCTTCAGACTAGAGTTTAATTGGAGGCTAAAAGGAGTGCTAATACTCAAACTTTGGAGTTTTGATATCAAGTGTATTGAGGCTGTCATATGGGTTCCAGAGGGAAAGAAAACTGAAGGAATCTTTCCTATTTTCTCCCTTCACTTTTGCAGGTCAACATGCAATATTACAGATTTTAAATCACCTGGTTCAACTGAATTCATTTCTCTAGAGAGTTCAAATTTGGAAGTGATCTGCTTAAAATCATAGATCAACAGAACTGAAAATGCTGTTTATGCTCAATAAAGCCCACTGTTTTGTAACTTAATGTGTACTCAAAATTCCAACCATGTTTTGGTGTTATATGCTCAGGGTTCAGTTAGAACATGTAGCTCAAAATCTTAATATTTCCTATCCAGCCTTCATCTGTGTTTGGGGGAAAGAGGAAAACTTATTCAGAAGGCAGTTATGGAGGATCTGTTTTCTGTCTTTTGGCAAAATATAAAACACATACACTCTGATTGTGGACATATTTAATGGGTTGAATTGTAGAACGCAACCCTACAAACAAGAATCTGAGACTTGTGCTGACTATTTTTTCATGCAGCAGCAAAGGAAATTGCCTTTTTTGGAAAGTTCTCTTCCTGTAAGATTAACATGGGCCCTCCTCATTAATGTTTGTTACTCTGGGTGGAGAGGCTGCAAAGGCAAAAATTCCAGTGCTGGAAAGTTAGATAGAAATACTCAAGGAAGGGACAAATAGAATTATTTCTTCCTGCTCATTCCTCTTTCCTACAAGGAGCTCTCAATGACAAGATGAAGACAATTCATTTTAGAATCTTATAATTGCTAGAATCTTGAACTAATTTCAGTAAATGTTGAAATGCTTTTCACATATCTCAAATCAATTTCATTTAATTTCTGGACAGGCTGGAGAGCTGGGCAGTAAGAAACCGGATGAGGTTCAACAAAAGCAAGTGTAGGGTCTTACACCTAGGGAGGAATAATTGCATGCACCAATACAGGCTGGGGGATGAGCTGCTGGAGAGGAGCTCTGCAGAGAGGGACCTGGGCGTCCTGGTGGACGACAGGTTGGCCATGAGCCAGCAGTGTGCCCTCGTGGCCAAAAAGGCCAATGGCATTCTGGGGTGCATTAAGAAGAGCGTGTCCAGCAGGTCGAGGGAGGTGATCCTCCCCCTCTACTCTGCCCTGGTAAGGCCTCATCTGGAGTACTGTGTCCAGTTCTGGGCTCCCCAGTACAAAAAAGACAGGGATCTCTTGGAAAGAGTCCAGCAGAGGGCCACAAAGATGGTGAAGGGCCTAGAGCATCTCCCCTATGAAGAAAGGCTAAGTGAACTGGGTCTGTTTAGCCTTGAGAAAAGAAGACTGAGAGGGGACCTGATCCAGGTTTATAAATATCTGAGGTGTGGCGGCCATAGCGGTGAGGCCAGTCTCTTTTCAGTGGTACGTGGAGACAGGGGAAACGGACATAAGCTGCAGCATAGGAAGTTTCACACGAATGTGCATAAGAACTTCTTCACGGTGAGGGTGACGGAGCACTGGAACAGGCTGCCCAGGGGGGTTGTGGAGTCTCCTTCTCTGGAGATATTCAAGTCTCGCCTGGACGCCTACCTGTGCGACCTGGTGTAGGGAACGTGCTTTGGCAGGGGGGTTGGTCTTGATGATCTCTAGAGATCCCTTCCAACCCCTACGATTCTGTGATTCTGTGATTCTGTGATTCTGTGATTCTGTGATTCTGTGATTCTGTGATTCTGTGATTCTGTGAAATTCATTGGCATAAAATATGATGCTCAGCACTTAGTCCAAAAATTAGATCAATTGATAGATCAATTGATTCATCTATTTCTACCTGGTCATGAGTCACCATATGCTATTGTTATGAGGAATTACAAAATTTTTGTGCTACTACCTTACTACCCTTCCTTATCTGCAAAAAATATAACTTCAAAGGAAACATAAAAATAAAAAAGCACCTATCTTGAAATGAATTAATTTCAAACTTATTAATGCTGAAGTTGGAAAGGGGAGGATAATAATAGGTGAAGATGTTTTCATTGTTTTGGTGTTTATAAGATAATGATCATGAAATACTACTTTACACCTTTAAGACTCACTTGACAAGTTATTATGAAAGAAAAAAAAAAATAACCAAAGAGACTGCTATCCAGGAAAATCTACACATGTGAAGCAGCATACAGTGAGCATGTTTCTCTGTTTTTGTTGATAGTCATTTAGTGCGTTATCTGTGTACAAATTAACACAATTTTATGCAGAGCTCTCATTTTATCAAGGTTTGTTAATTCAGTCTCATATTACTTTGGTTATATGGAGCCAACCAGGTCCCATATGCTATCGGTCCTATAACTTAAAGTTAGTTTATATTTAATATAACTGCAGAGTAAATTAAATTAGATTATGATTTGCTATTTGGGGAGGCTTCCATAGCTGTGATACATAAAGAAAATGCTTCAAAAAAAAATTTAGCACAGAAATTAAACTAATTGAAATTGGTTGCATTTTGTTTTATTACTTTTTTCATCAATACATAAATCACTTTCACAATGGTATTATGCACCTACGTTTTATAGTGGTGATCACATGTATTTATATATAGCATGCATATATAAAAATATACATACCATTTCTTTTTAGTGACTAATGTAATAATGGCAGTTCCTCTGCAGTCTTACTGGAATTGAAACCAATAACACTGCAGACAACTGGCGAAAGAAACTAACTACTGTTGGGCTGAAATGTGATTTCACCAGGGAATTCTTTTTATCCTAAGCTATAAATAAATCTATGTCTGCTTTTTCATTCCTGGAAAGAGTAAAATATTCTCAGCCAGGGCTTTTCTCATCCCCATAAAATGACCTGAAGATATCAGAGAGATGAGCAACAATATTGACAAGCAGTTTGTGGTATAAGATCATGGAGAATAGGGCTTGTTACAGAAATATGAATGAGGGTCTGGCTTACACAAATTACAGGAGAATTTGTTCTTTGGGCCAAGTGCTATCTGAATGGAAAGAAAAGCAGCAGTGGGAATTAAAAAGTTTGCAAGGCAGGCTTTAATTCAGGAACCCACCATGATTTGAACAAACAGTTCTAATTATTTTTTCTCACTGGTTGTCAAAACACTCTCTACTGTATGCTCATTAGCAGAATCACTGTTCTTCTATTTGAACTTTATAGTTGGGGGAAAAACAAGGAGGTATCCCACAGTGACCTCGTATAAAGCAAGTGTGTGTTTGCTGAGGCAATACGGACATTCGGAAAGGATTTGTGGTGTTGCTGTATGCCACATGCAATTCCATCTAAAATTAACTTTCCTAGGGTGTAATTTCTTCCTGAGAACAATGAATTCAGTGTGCACGCAGGGCAGATTCAAATAATCACCCAGTGAATTGAATGAAATTGCCAGCTGAATATATAGCAGTTGTTACCATGTGAATATACATTATTGAACATTACTGTGGTCAAGATCCTTCAGTTTCATGATGTTTTTATATGTGAATGCTATGGGAATGATTAAAAAAAAAAAAAAGTGATAAAATTGAGTTAACTTCCACTCTCCTGGAAAGAAAAACGAAGTTTTGAAAATGAGATAACTAGTCTTAAACAGCAAAGGAAGAATGTTGCAGGGAAGGAGAAGACTTCCAGATTCTGTTGCACTGAAAGGCAACATTAGTTTCACATTGAAGCCATTTGGGTCAATTGCTTTTCCAGATTTTAACATCCCATGGAATTGCCTTGTCAGTGTGACAACCAAGAGAAAATGGGATAGGAAAAGGGAGGAAATTGCAAAGCTGAGAGGAAATTAGATCAGCTTAGTTTGTCAGAACTATAACTTGTTGCACCCTGGATCAATTACCAACATTAGCTGAGGGTTCTTCTCAACAGTATGAGACAGACTTTTGTAGGTGAAGTGGGTGCTAGAAATCATAGCTCCAGTGATTCATGTAAACCCCATACTTCCAAACCTTTTTTTCTCCTTCTAACTGATTCAGGAAATACTACATGTAAAACACAATACATTTGGGAGGAGAAAAAAGAGAATAATGACTCAGTATAGATAGTAATCAGTGGAACAGCTCACAGCTCTGATAGATGGAAAGTGCATTCAATGGAAAATGCCGGTTTTATATGGATAAATGTTCTATGAACTTTACTATTGATTATAAAAACTTCTTTCTGCCTGGGATATTTGTGTCAATCAGTGAATGCCTATTGTATACATCTTCAAAGCAAAGCTTCCTAGAAATGCCTAATTAAAAGGAAGCAACCCAGTAAACCTAAAAATAAAAATCTTATCCCAAATGTCTTCTAAGTCTAGTTCTAAATTCTTCAGGCTTATGAAGACTTAGGTAATTTAAGTACAATAATCATTAAAAATGTAGATTTCTAGGAAGGAATCTCAAAAGATTATGTGATAAATGCATGGGAGACTACAAGCATTATTTTTATCAAACATAAATAATATGAAAAACTATCTTAAAAAGATAGAACATCTTGTCAGTCTACTCTTTTGTACTAGCTGTGCTGACATCAATAAGACATTTGCAGAAGAGTTACTTAATGCAAATATCTATAAATATATTGAGATCATAACAAAAAATATCTTTTTTATTTGAAAAATATTCTCAGGCATTATTATGAAATCTTCAAATGGAACATCTATTAAAAAATAATTTGGAAAAAAATTTTGATTTTTTTTCTTTTTATTCAGTTTTTAGGGTGGTATTTATTTTTTTCAACATATTCTGTCAAGCAAATCGTAAGTTTATTTTTTTCTTAATTTCACGTCTTTTTCAAGAATTTCTTAAATATCACTTTTCCAGTGTGTTTATTAGAAAATATATTTTCCAAAAAAATTATGTGCATACTTAAAAATAGAACTTATTTCTGTCATAACCTTTTACATTCGATTTACCAGACGTCTGTGAAATCAAGTCGTAATTATTTTGATGATGAAGAAAATGGACTCCAGAATATCACATCTGAACACTGAAGAAAACAACTCTACATTCAAATGGGCAAGTAATCCCATTAGATGGGTATATTCCATTATTTAATCAGGTATAAAAATAATTGAATATGATTTATAAAACTCACACCAGTTAGATGGCAAAGATTGAAGCTTCAATATTTTCAGTTCTCAAACATAATATAAACAGACTCAAAGTAGTAAAATATTCACAACTATAAAAATATCTGTGAAACTTTTGTCTGTTTCTCTTAATCTTTACTGAGAAAAGCAAAACTTCTTAGCTAAGAATTTACTATTTATGACATCCTGCTACATTATTTTTTCTGCCATGCCAGAGGATGAATTTATGTTTTTGAAATATGTGATATCATCTTTAATTTTAGTCTAAGCTGTCATTGGTTACTATACAACTTAGTAAAAGCTCTTGTTTCTCTTTATAACTCTGTTTTTGTTCTGTGCTTACCAAAGGTCTGGAAATGGACTTATATTGATTCCTGTGAAAATACACCAGTTCAAATTAAGAAAATTAAGATTAGATACAGACATTTACTACTTAGTTGTCAACCTGTTGCTCTCCATAGAACAGGGTCAAAACTGATTCTGTAGTAGCATCCTGTACAGTCAACAAATGTACTTGGAAAAGTAGCACAGTTAGGATGATACTTAACAGATGTTATTGCTGGAAAGATTATTGTGGTGGAAAAGAGGCAATCAAAGAAGAAATGCTCACCTGTATCCGAGGACCTAGGCTCACAGTTGAAAACTCCAAAAATGAGCTCCCACAGCTGATCCAGTCTTTGCCTCAGGTGATTAATCAGTGTTTTGAGCCATGACTCAGCAGTTCCCATACACATCCTGAAATCAGGACTACACTCTTGGCCTTACTTCCACTACAGAGAAGAAAAATAATAATAATAATAATAAAGAAATGGAGTCACATTAGATGTGAGAGAAAATATGACAGATCATAACTGGGAATTCTTAGTCTGAACTACCAACTCAAATTGAGGAAATCCATGGACTAAATGGAAAGTTACGTATTTATCTTAAAACAAATCATTGTAAAATTCATATCATTTAAAATAGCAAGATGTTGAAAGATGATATAAAGTGCAATGGTCTTGAGGTTAGAACAATCTTAAAATCATAACTTACAGATACTGTCAAAAATCTGCCCAGTGAAAATTCCTGAGTAAATACAGTAGAACCTTTTACTTGAGAAAATCTAACCTCAATCTTTTTTATATTTATACCCATGAATATCTCTAATGACCTTTAGAAATATACCATAAATAATTCTGTTTTGTCACACAAATATTAGTGATGAATATGTATTTACTATGTACATGTCTGAGAAGTTGTAATTTAGCACCTACAGAATTTGGAATAAAATGCTCTGTTCTTTAATATTAACAGATTGTGGCATCTTAGACAAATCATTTCATTACATGTGCCCTTTTTCCACATAAAATGTTTGCCTATATCCTCGAATTCAAGAAGATTTCTTGGGCCAGGTTTGGCCTCTTAATTCTTTTTTTACAGAACACAGCTATAGCCAAACATTAACTATGACTGAATTTACTTTTCATAAGTGTGTCAGTACTCAGCAGATGCAACTTCTGGCAATGTTTAGACTATGGTATACTTTTTTATCTCGATAGTTCTAAAAAGTATTTGTTTTCAGTTTTACAGAGAAGTAAATAGTCAAATCTTGCTTTGTCTTGCACTGCCAGACCATGTCAAAATACTTGTGTACTACAGAAAAGTTCAAATATTTCTTTATCCAATCATTTTCCAGGATTTTTATCTGGTTATTTGGAAACTTTTAGGGAAAGCACTTGACGGTTGGAGATAGAATGAACAGTAAAAAAAAAAAAAATCTTCATTTTATATAGAAGCATATAGGAAAAAAACCCCACTATGGTCTTATATTATCTTAGTGCCTCTAGTCTTTCAATTTATTTCATATCTTTGAGGAATTCCAGGATGTTTGTGTGATCATGTAGAAATTTCTAACAAGAATCTTTCAATTGTGGAAAAACTATGAAATATCCACAAATATCAACACAAGTCTTCAGCACCAAATAAAAGCTAATTTTTTTCTTCTGCCTTGGAATTCAACCTCACATGGACACATTAGGACTAACCATTAAAAACAGCAGAAATAAAAACAACCCAACTAGTTTAATGAAGGTCTAAAACTTAAGTATGTATACAGAAGACAAGTGAAAGGTAGGTCATCGTCTTCCTTCAATGAGAAGAGCTCAAAGGAAGGATGCTGATAGATTGGTGAGACTATCTTTATATACTTATCTGTGACTACTGATACAGAAGATAACTAGGGAATATAACAGACTTTTATTTCAAAACTGTCATTTTGTTTTGAATTGTATTCTTCAGTGCATATTTTTTTTTCAGAAAAAGAAAGTGGCAAGTGGAACAAGTTACGCTCCTTTTCATAGGACTTTAGAAATCTTTGCGTGAAGGCAACTACGAATTCATTTTATTTTCAAGGCATATTTGATTCTTTGTTACATACCAATACATATTGGGGATAAGCCTATTTATGTCCCTTTTTGTGTTTTGTTTGTTTGATTGATTGATTGTTTACAAGAAGCAATAGGCAACAAGGATTTTGAAACTTTCTTTCATATGGAAATGCTTAAGTTTTTTTTTAAAACTTTTTTTTTAAAACTGGTTCCAGGAGCAAAAAGATTGGTCTTACTAGAACAACATCCTGTTCAGCGACAATGTTCTTTTTCCACAATTAATATCAGATTCTTTTGCCAAGGTAAGACTTTATCACGGTGGCTTTTACTCAATCACTTATCTTTTCCATGCAGCAAAGACAGTTGAGTGACAGCACTGCTTATGCATGTAACAAGATGTCATGTGGTACTACTAGTGATTGCTAACACAGAAGTCCATTATGTCTTGTGATTTCTTGAAGAAAAAGCAGAAAAATAATAAAAATGCTTAAATTAACAGGAAAAATGAGAAAAACACTCACTATTAAAAAAATACAGATAAAAGTTTCCTTATTTACCTTTTATGATTTTTCAGTTATTATTTGGTTACCTCATTTGTATTCTACGAATCGTTTCTGTCATAAGGCAAGTCTGAATTACAAGATATTTTCTCTCTGTAAGCTTTGATCAGTGGGTCTGTTACATTCTCATTATTTATCTTAAAATCTCAGATGGGAACATGTATCTTGCTTACAATACCATATAGTATTAAGATGATGCTCATTTCTGCAAAGCAAAAGCAAAAATAGCAAGAAGTCAAAATCAAGACACTAAATAATCAGATCAGTATAAGAAGTTTTCTGAATGAGAGTGGGGAAAAGATGCAACAGAGAGCTTAGAATTGGTTCCATTGATTATAAACAAGACAAGTAGGATTCTGTTGCTTAAGAAATGTTGACTCGTTAATCTCTCTTCCCATCAAAATGTTGAAGAGACTAAGAAAAATCCAGGTGCACTTTAATTCCCACTCTCCTCAGGGAAATACTTTAATGTGTTTATTAACCTGTGTGGATAACAGCATTTAATAAAATATTTTCAAACATTAAGATCATTACTTAGCTGAGAATGAAAAGTAGGCAGACATAGTCACTGCTCTGCTTCTGGTAGCTTTCTGAAGGAAATTACTTATGGGAGGTCTGGGACAGAGGCACTCTCCTGAATTATGTTACTGCTTACCAAATTGGGCTGCATAGACTATAGTTACGCCCTCTCTCAGTCCTGAAGGGCTGTTGCAGTAGTCACGAACATATTTCATTTCACAGGGAACACAGAAAGGGATAAGTTATGTCTTATTGCTCCACACGTGTGTCCTTTTCTCTTGCTGCTGTCCTTTTCTCTTGCTGCCTTTGATTCTTTTCCTCTTGCTGTGGGAACATCTTTCAATTTACTTTCACAGAGTGGGTACCAGTCAGTTGACAGTGCATCACTGTGTTTTCACTAACATTCCAGATAACATTAGAAGAGTCCCATGACTATGATGCCTCATTGCAGACTCACACAATCTAAGAATCACCAAGATTGGAAAAATCCTCGAAGAATATCCAGTCCAACTGTTCACCTATCACCAATTTCCCACTGATCAATGTTCCTCAGTATAACATCTAACTGTTTCTTGAGCACCTCTAGAGACAGTGACTCAGCTACCACCCTGGGCAACCTGTTCCTGTGCCTAACCACTCTTCTGGAGGAGAAACTTTCTTCACATTCAAACTGAATCTTCCTGGTGCAACTTGAAGCCATTCACTCTAGTCTTGTTGCTAGGTCTAAGAGAAGAGGTTGACACCCAACTCACCACTACATCCTTTCAGGTAGTTCTTAGAGAGCAATAATGTCTCCCCGACCCTTCTCTTCATCAGACTAAACAATGCCAGTTCCCTCAGCTGCTCCGCATAAGACTTGCGCTCTAGATCCCTCACCAGCTTTGTTGCCCTTCACTGGATATGCTTCAAGGCTGTAACGTTTTTCTTGTACCGTGGGGCTCAAAACTGAAAACAGTATTTGATGTTGCTGAGTGGATTAATACCCAGAAAAATAATAGAAGTTTGAAATTATGAAACTAATGTTTTCATTTAAATACTTTTTATTGGTGCACTTCACTTAACCTTGTGTTAATATAATCACTCACAATACACTCAACAGAAACTTTTGTGAGTGTGGGGTTTAGATTGGCCAGTCTAACACGTACCTGTTTTTAATTTGGCTACACCTAGTTTATGAAGTTACCTAGGCATTTTGTGACATGTTCCTAGATCACTGAATAATTCAAATTATTCATGCTACACATGCAGATTTCCCTCAAGTCATAACATGGTTCAGCTAGACAAATCAAGTGATCAAAAAAATTTCAGATTCTGATTCACGGACACAATCCTAGATCATGCATTAGTAGCTGGAAAGTCCATTCAATGTTGTTTTTATTTTTAGTGTCCCTATATTTTGTTGTGCCTTTCCTCTAAAAGAGAGCTTAAAATTAATCATTTTCACTTAGTAATAGTAAAGTAGAAGGGACAAAGGGACTCCTAGTTGATTTACTAGTTGATACAAACTTTGGTTTGATTTACACTTTTGCAAGGTTGCAAAGGTGATATGGCACAAAATTTTGTTGTTTTCAGCATTATTTATTTGTAATGCCTTCCACATTTTGCTTTGCAAGAAAGCGGCACTTTCTGTAATAACACAAATTGCACGCAATAAAAAAGAAGACCTAGAAAAGTCTTTTATAAGAGCTTACACTGTGTATTTTCTTTTAAGTTTTGTATTTATATCGTGGTAAAATGAACACTGAGGGCTTTGCTCTAGTTTGTTCTCCCAAATAAGCCACTGAATCATTTTTTTTCTGGAAGGTTATAAGGTACTAGTGAAATAAAAAATAAACACTATACAGAAGAAAATCCAGAAAGCTAAGTAAAACCCAGCTTTTCATTACCAAAAGTATTGCCCATATAAAATAAATCACAGGAACCAACTCATTAACTTGTGCAGCACTTTTCAGTTATTTGTACTTATCTGCAGGGCCAGTCAACTTTTGCTGTATGCAATAATCATTCTCCACTTCCCCTGCCAGTGATCTCTGATGCACTGAAAATATACAATTTCTTTCTGGTATTAGTTTGTCTATGAGTCAAAACTACTTTTGTGATGCTATAATCACATGCTATAATACAGAAAACATCTCTGACAGAAACGGCATCTATCATTAATTAACTAACCACTTCTCTCACAGCAAGGTCTGTTTAAAAAAAAAAAAAAAAAAAAAAAAAAAAGATATTATCCTCAGAGAAATAGACTTAAGAAACATCTAATGTATTGAACAGATGTCATTTACATTCCTTCCCCCAGTCTTCCTCAACAACATATTTAAGGTCACGTAGCTATATCACGAAATGCTTGTGATCACTACTTGCCACCTTTAAATTTATCCATCTTCTTATTTATTTGTTAGTTTATTTCATGTTCATGAAACAAAATCTAGAATCTCATTAATTGTGAAAATTAGCATTTATTTAACATTTTTTCAAGCTCCTTGAAAAAATAGCATATTTTCATAGCCAAAATAACATATTAAATTTGCTTAGCCTTTATTGTAATATTTGCTGGCCAAGTTCAGCAGGATTATCTTTAGTGATGCTGAAAGAGTGTCCAAGTTCCTCAGATGTCTTTTTCCACCTGGAGCAGGAATGTTCTCTTGTTACAATATGCTACCTTACAGCCTTGAGTTTTCCAGAGAATTGTAGGTACCTGCCAGGTTCCAGTAAATATTTGAATGTGTTATATTCCATGTTCCTGGCACATTAATGTATCTAGAATGTTATAACCTTTACGGATCAATATACTTGTCTTCCTTATATACTCTTCTTCCTTATTAATGTTACAAGTAAATACTGGTTGCTTTGAATTCATACTTTTTTTGTGTACCAGAGACACTAGTTTCATATAGAGTATTATAGACTCCTTTCTCTTTTCCCTGTAACCACTTGATATATTGTGATCTTCTCTGACATTTGTTCTGTTTTTGTTTTGTACCACAGATTTATCCTGTAGTTTCTATGATCACTGCCATATAAATTTGTAAAGTTTCTTTTGTGTAGTTACTATAAATGTGTAGGTTATCATACTCTTCAGCTATTTCAGTAAGAATCCATGCTCTTTTCAAGATTTTAAAAATTAACTAGAATTTTTTATTCAGGCTTGTTACTTGATTTTATTCTCTTAATCCATAATTTCTTCTCCAATACATTATTTTACACAAAAATTTGGATGTTCATAAATATATAGATTATGTTTAATGAAAGGTCCTTAAAAATCAGTAAAATGTCAAATGAACATATATAGAACTCCCTTGACTTGTCACTATGTAGAAAGTTGATGATGCTCAGCAGAATAATCTTCCATATCTTTCATTATTCTTCAATCACTCTATCTCATGTATTTGAAAATATTCTCTCTAATTAGAGAGATTTTTTTTTTTTCTGGAACCAAAACAAACAGAACAAAACAACAGTTAATTGGATAAAACAAAGGCTTCACTGGACAGATTTTTAGCTTCTGTTCCTTTCAATATTTCAGGCAGCTTTGTTGTTACAATAAATGTTACTTTCTGACATTATCTGCACTGATGACCTTTTCACTATGCTTTCTTTCATTTACTTTTTGTAGCATTTATGGAAATGCTAGTTAGTAACACCTGAATGCTCTGGGCACAGTACTGATGGAGAGAAATCCGTCTTTAGCTGGCATCTGTGAATTTACACCCCTCTTTTCTGGACTTTTTTGACTCCTAAATCTCAGAAATTTTTCTGGATTGTAAACTGATTGTTTGAATTGACATTTCTTTGAATGAATGGCAAAGATACTCATTCTGGATATGACCACAATCTACAGTCATGGTTACTATTGAACTTCTGTTCATAAATATTTATAAAGAGATTTGGACTTCTTAGAAGTTAGAATTTTTTTAAACCTGCAAATAATCATTATACCATTTGGATATTATAGTGTATTTGAATAACAGAAGGATGTAACCACCAGTACTGGAATTCTCCAAGTGATGGGTGGGAGGTTCTAATGATGAGCAAAATAATCACATTTCCCCACTGCAAATCACTTAAAATCTTACTGATCTCTCTTTCCCTGTATCTATCTTGATTCAATTTTCAGCCAAAATTTTCCATTCCCAAGCCGAAGAAGACAGGTGGTAAATAGCTCCCCAAAAATATTTTGCATTCTGCCATGTAACTAGACATGTTCTTACCACATTTTAAAAGATTAAAAGACCATTATTTAACAGTGTTTATCATTTATAATATTAAAAGATAATTACATTTTAAGACTTCTTTCCAAAAGTTGTATTAAATTCTAAGACATCAAAACAAATTTGAAGTGAATGAGTAAATTAGAATGTCATAAGGCTCTACTGATTTTATTTCATACATATTGCATTAAACAAATTAACAGATGTATTTTGAATAATTTTTACACATGTACCTTACTGTCATGTCTTCTTCTTGTTTGTTTTTTTGTTTGTTTTTTTGTTTGTTTGTTTTTTTTTAATATTTTTCTCTTATCTATCACTTGGCTATATGAAAGAAGACAATATATGGAAGGTAATTCTAACATATTTTTCTTTCTCTATGTCCCGTGAGGCAGACTCATTATGGAGTATTAAGTCTTTTAATATTCCCAAGCATGTGAGACTAAAAAACAAGTAAAATAGTCAAAATGTCAAATTTATCCAGGCAGCTCAACACAAAAATTAGAACTTGGATTCAAAATAAACAAAACTTTTATACAAGAATACAAGATTAGAGTAATGTCTACAAGTCTCTCTTCCTGTGGTTCAATAAATCTGAGATACATGTCATTGCCATATCAGGATGTGGGTGGAACTGGAGCTTGAATGTAGCAATATGTTGTCACAGTTCCAGTATTGATATGCATAAATGATTTAAAAGTTCCCAGCTGTTGTCATCATCTTCAATTATTAGTTGAAACAATCAGTTGACCAGTACCAAGTAAGTTGCAGTAGCAACAAAAAGGAGTTTTTAATCCGGTTTGAAAGTGCAAAGTATCTCTTCCTTTTTGCAAATTTCTCTACAGTTCAAAATTTCACTTAAAGTCTGCCTTCTTTACTTTCATATTACAACTCTCTTATTTGTTTTATCAGTCAGTTATTCTCTTTTAGAAGTGTTCCTGCATTGCAGATTTCAACATATAACAACTAGAGACCAGTAGGATATATCAATTATTTGCTGTGATAATCTACTTATATTTTTTTGTTTTGCCTTGTGGAATAATTCAGTTTAGCTGGCTACTAAAGTATATTAATTTCCAGATGTTATTTAACTGTGCAGTACTTCACACAGATATAGAGATAAGATTCGTGCTTTGTGATTGGCTAGTGGGATTTCATAATGTGAAAATCCAGAGCAGGGTTTTCACGATTGCAAGAAAAGCCTGGACTTCTTTATGCTTGTTTTATGGATAACATTTCCTTTTTTTCGTAGTTGCAGGTAGAAATAGTTATGAGCCGTAGATTTGTTGTGGATCAGCTATCGCTACCAGTTTTAGGAATATTTGAAAAACCTATTTGGTTTTAAATCTCTCGAACTTTCTGTAACAGGACATGGGACAGAAAAGATTTCAGTTCTGGTATACTGTGAATTTATTGATATGAACTGATATGCCTTAACTGCATGAACTCTAATAATAAACTGCATAGTTATCTAAACTTTCTATGTGTAGAAATATGTAAAATCAGATTTAGTATTAAGCAATTGTATTTATTTTTTATTGTTTTTCCTTTTAATTTGAAATAGTTTTGAAACAAACATTACTTCCTAAAACAAACGTTTCTGATTCCCATGAATGAGAGCTGTTTGAACACTTATTTATTTTGAAATAACTATTTTCTTTTGAAGTGCAAAGCTCTAATTTTTTTCAAGAACACTTTGACTATTATGCTCTATTTTGGCAAGTCAAGTCTTGAAAAGCATTTTGGCAGTTAATTCTTGCTAGCAACAAGATAAAAAACAAAAATAAAAAAAATCTGAATTTGTAAAGTTTTAAGATAAATAACAACGGAGTGAGTTTATTAATAACAACTGAGTGTAAAAAACCTGATGACCTGGTCATGGTCTTCATAAGTAAAATCATGCAAAAGAATCTGTAAGGATGAAAGCTAGAGTACAGGGATTTTTCAGTTCTAGAAGTCTACAAGAAGTTAGGAAGGAATGTGATTACTTACCAAGTGACTAAATAAATAAATATTTGAGCCATTCAGTGTCATACTATTTTCGTAGCAGTGGGAATTTGGATCATTTGAATCCTCAACTCCATTAAAAATTGCAATTACGATTGTTTCTTTCAAGCATATATCACCTGCTGACTTCAAAGAGAAAGAACATGCGGTAGTCTTTAAATTTTGTTCATTTCTATTTGCCTTCTACTCTAGCCATGGATATTTTAATAAATAGTTCAACTCACTTTTATGTTTGTTTCTGATTATCTGATGGCCCATTATTCCACCTATGATATGAATTATTTAGTGTTAGTATCGAACATGTTACTATTAGTGTATAGGCAATGAAGTTTGAAAACTTATCCTATGTGATATATAGTAACAAGTTTTTCAGGTATTTGGGATGTTCTGAAAGCCTAGTAGTAGCCATTCTCAGTGGGGTTCCTCAGAGAACAGGCCTCTGAGCTCAACTGATGTCCAGAGTTTGACAGATTAATTAGTGTCCATGACCAAGTGGTAGTTCAGACATAACACAGGAGTTATACAACATGGCTTAGATGTGTTCAACAACTTCGAGAGGAGTTCTCTTCCCATTGAAAGCCACTGAATTGTGCAGACAGTGAGCTAAGAAAGGATTTTCAGGAAGTTCCATGGTTGAGCTTAGTTATGTCCATAGCCTTCAAAAGCAGACTGTTTAAGAACTGAAATAAAAAAAAATGTCCATTGAGAAGGAGCCAAAATGAGGAACAAGGAAGAAAGAACAAAGCATAACATATTTTAAAACTCCATAACTGCAAGGTAGCCAGAAATCATAGTGATTTAGACAGTGTAGTTGAGCCAGAAAGTATATAGGCCCTGAAATGCTGATCCTGCAGAGGGATTTATATTCTTCTTATATATTATATGTGGATTGGAAAATTATTTGGTTCAAACTATATAACCCTAGATCTTTTGATATTTCTTCTGATGTGAGATCTTGACATTTGATCCAGTGTAAAATTCTGTAATTTGTGTCATTTGTTTATATATAGTAGCAAGCAAACACACTTATTCCTTGTTCTAAAAAAATGCTTTTTTTAAATTAATAAGTAATCATTCATTTTGATTACATTTATTAATGATGAAGAATTTGACAATATAAAAAAGATCTTACAATTTGGAATCTATTTTTGCTATTTTTGCATATGTTTACACAATTGCTTTCTAAAAGTGAAAAATTTAACTATGTGAAACCCAAAATATTTAGACCAAATATCTAGACCAAATATCAGAAAAGGAAGTCTTATTAGATTTCATAGTGTTAAGATATTTGAGATGTAAAATTCTATGCAATTCTATGCTCTAGACACAAAGACAGATTTCATCTCAGATCAGAATATGTTCAAAAGACTTTCACAGTCTGTTTACTTAACTTGTTTCACCATCAGCCATTACTTCAATCATTTGCAGTAGCTTAAATTTCACAAGTGTTCTTGTGTGTGTGTGTGTTTTTTTTTTTTTCACTCAACATAAAACAGCAGAACATTCTCTTCCGGTTTTATCAGCATTTTGTCATCTCAGCAGATTATTTTCCTTTTGAACAGGAAAGGCTGAAGGTTTGAGTTAGAGAAGCAGAGGTCAGGGAAAAGGAACACTGCCATCTATTGAAGGTGTCAGTCCACCATGAAGCTTGGATTTACTCCGCAATGTTCAAGCTGAAGTTGCTTACTCTGAGGACTCCAGTATCACCACTGATCGTAATTAAATATATTGATGTTGAAGGTTCCAAAGAACTTGCTACTTATATAATGAAGAGACAAGAAAAACAACTCCCCACTTTCCTTTTCTCTGTGCTTCTTTGCTGGCTGGGGAATTTATCTTAATATGCATGTCAAAACTAAAAGGAAAAGGCATATGTAGTGATAATGTCTCAATGCTACTTCCTTCAGAAGATACAGCGTGCAAGTGTTAGAAATCTTCTTGGCACTTACTTCCAAAGACATGTGTCTGACCTATACGTTAACAGGCATGAGACCATTTGGTAGATGGATATGAGCATACTTAGCCAACAAATATATTCATCAATATATATCGAAGGAATAATATCCACCTGGGGAACAGAAAATGGAGCTCAGTTCACATGATTTCTACATTTCTTTTTTTTGAGAAGACTAGCAGATAAAATACTCTCAGTCCAATCAGTTGAAGTATAACATTTAGAATTTATTCCAACTCAAAGTGATATTTTTACTGTTTTACTTGACTTAGAAACTGGCCTTTAAGTAATAGGTCCTTTGATTTATATATTGCCATCATTCCGACTAGCACAAAGTCATAAGTAATTTCTATATTTAACAGCTAAATACTAATAGTGATAGCAATAATAAATAGATTGACAAACTCTCCAAAAATTGGACAGATTTATTTCATTTCTAAGGACTATTTTAGCCCAGTATTGTTGGGAAGAACATCAGTCATCATAGTAAATAATATGACTCTCGCTGACTTTGTAGTGTTTCATCTCAAACCCAAGCTGATTATTTCATCAGTATTTTGATCCCTGTCCTTTGGGGATTTGATCAATTTATGAAATAATGCAACAATAACTAATAATATTATTATTTGTTCCTGAACTATAAATAAGCCTCACTTCACCAGTTCCTGTCACAGCAACTCCAAATTTTTTAAATCACACATTCAAATTATTTCATCTAATTGTTCATTCTTGAGCTATCTGATTTATTACATATACACTCTCATCTTCACAGCTGACTAGAAAGATAAATACATCCTCAGAAAAAAAAGGGAGACCCCGTCAGAAAGGTCTCTTACTCTTTCTAAAACTTAAACATCATGAAGACAATTTTCTTTTTAAGAAATGTTCTGCATGATGTCCAACTTTCCTCAACTATATTTGTACAGAAACAGATTCACTCCCAGTGAGGGTTAAAAAGTCTTCGTGACTTCTATTTCTTCTTCGCATACCCTAGATCGGTGTTGGAATAAATCAAGGTAAAAAAAAAAAGGAATCCGTTTTTATCTCCTTGTTCTATACATGATTACTGTCAAGACACAAGGTAGTACATGAGCATCAAGGTCAGAGTACATTTCTCTTTTTAGGTGAAAAATTTCATTATTTGCAATCATTTGAATACTAATTAAAATGACATTTCATATTTCTGTGTAAATACTTGAAGACCGTTTTCAACTAAAAATAGATTATTTGTCTTCAAGCTATATCGTCTCTGAGAGTCAGTATATCATTATTACATATTTAGTGTTTTGGTTTGGTTTGGTTTTTGTTTTGTAACCAGATGAGTTCTTCCTTTCTTAACCACTCATTATGTTATTATTGTGTGTTTAACTATTCGATTTCAAATAGCCTCACTTGTCATTTATAGTATGCTTTCTATCTTTGTGGAAGACACATAGCATTCCTCTTGAAAGATTTAACATATGTATATGTTAATGCATTGTTTCCCATCTTGAAGGGATGTAATAATAAATCCATTATATATTTACTATATATATATATAAAAATCACTATGTATTTTAGCCTTCATTTTGTCTTCTGAAAATTGCAACTGTAGTATTCTCACATTTGGTTCCTGGTTTAGACACACAAGGACGGAAAATCTCTGTAGATTCCCAGATCTTGTGAAACTCAAAATGTGAACTGTTGTTAACAAGTTGAGGTTCTGACTTCTTCTGCACCGTATGAAAAGTGAGTCACAGAATCTTCTTTACTATGATAATGGTGAGGTGCTGGAACAGGCTGCCCGGAGAGGTTGTGGATGCCCCATCCCTGCAGGTGTTCAAGGCCAGATTGGATGGGGCCCTGGGCAGCCTGGTCTAGTATTAAATGGAGAGGTTTGTGGCCCTGCCTTTGGCAGGGGGTTGGAGATTCATGATCCTTGAGGTCCCTTCCAACCCTGGCCATTCTGTGATTCTGTGAAGCCAGAACAGTGATGGTTTTCAGAAGGCAGTGGTATGGGTAGACATGCTGGCTTACTCTCTGTTTGTCTCAGGGACAACAAGAAATGTCTCCGCAGTGTAGTGAAAGGTTTTGCTAGAGATCACTGAACCTGCTCTGAGTGAGCCAGACTGTTTTACACAGTAAAGTGATGAGCCACTGAAAGATAATGATTTGGATCCAGGAAGCAGTACAAATACATCAGCTAATTAGCCTCGCTCCTTGGTTTACACAGCTGCATTGCTCCAGGTTGGGAATGATAGCATATTGTCAGGTGTAGGCATGCCCTTGATTATTTCTTATGAAAATACCTAAACCTGATTTCCTTTCTTGACATAGCTACCCTAAGCAATTCTTCAAAAACCATACAGCTATCAGTCTTTTCATAAGCCATCTGGAGCAGCTGGAGGTTCAAGACTCTCAATTTGCATACAAATCAATTGTTAGCACTATATTCAAATTCAAACTGGGAGAATTTATTTCAGTACTGATCTAGCCTACTTAGAAACTGTGGCTGGTTAAACTTTGTTGGCTGTCAAATACCCACCCAGCTCTCTCACTGTCCCTTTTCACTGAGACATGGGGACTGGAAATAAGATGAGAAAGCTCATGGGTTGAGATAAAGACAGGGAGATCACTTATCAATTATAATAATGGGCAGAACAGACTCAACTTGGGGAAAAGATAAAAGTAGGGTGGTGAGGAATTGGGACAAACTGAAAAACACCCCACCCTCCACCACATCTTTTCTGAGGCTCATTTCCCCTCCAATACAGGTCCTTCCAGTGGTGTACAGTCTTTCAGTAATGGGCTCCTCCTCTGTTGGTCCCCCACAAGCCGTAGTTCCCTCCAGAAAACTTGCTCTTGTGTAAGCTCCTCTCCATGCTTGTTGCTTGTAGCCTGCTCTGGTATGGCCCTTGATGGGCTGCAAAGGTCATCCTCCTCCACTGGCTGCAGAGGAATCTCTGCTCTGCAAACATGAGCATCTCCTCTTCCTTCTCCATGCCTGAACTTGGTGTCTACAGCTTTGTGTCTCCCTCTGTTTATGTCATTCCTGTCTCTTCTGCCTGTTGCATATTTTTTTCTACCTGTTCTTATACATGTTTTCATAGAGTAATCACCAGCTGTGTTCTGTGGCTCATCTGCTGACAAGCTGACTGGGTCCAGCTATGTCCAGCATTTGAAGACCAGACTCTCTTCTAACATAAGCCACTCCTGAAGTCTCCTAGCTATCACAACATTGCCAAAACCTATAGAGAACCGTTTTAGAGAATACTAGTAGATAATTTTAACCAGAATTTGTTTTCCTCAAAAAAGTACTGTTTGACATCCTGTAAAGACTTAATTCCATTGAATTAAGTAGATAGTCTTAATTTAACAGGCACTGATGAGAAAATGAGATTCTACCTTCAAACTTCCACTTCTTCCTTCCTTATGCTTCCATTATTTTCTTCTAGCTTTTTTTGTTTTGTTTTGTTTTGTTTTTAAACTTTCCTGTTATTTTCATATCTTGGACAACAGAGTGCAGAAATGGGAATTAAATCAAGGAAATGTTGCAAGTGCCTAATTTAACTAGAAAATAAGAAACAAGGCTCTTTGGAGTTTATAGTTCATAGTAACCCTAGAACTGACTACACATTGCAGATGCAGATACAGAACACTCCACACAATGAGATGGGTCATCCATTTCAACTTATTTTCCAAAGTGTGAAGCAGTTGTTCCAGGGAAAGGTACCAAAATCAGCAAACTTCTACTAATCGCTGCATTCTGCATTCAGCTTTGTCCTTGGGATGCTTTTTGAGACAGAACTGTTAAAATTGGTAAGAAAATTCCTCCTCCTGCTGAAAAACCTCACAAGTGAAAACACTATTACATCATTACTGTTGCCACAGATGTTATACCTTTAGAATAAGGTTTGAATTTGAACCACTTGTCTAATATTTTCCCCTAATCAGCAGAACATACCATAAGGTATGTACTTCATTTATATTGACATTCTGTTAATGGGCCCAAACTTACACATGTAGTTAATTATTTTGATGAATGGGAAAGAAGGAGAATGTTTTTCCTAACATTCATTGCATTTTTGGGTAGTCATAAATGATCACAGTCTAAGATATTTTTTATTTTTCAGATAAATAACAACTGTAAGATATTCAGAGGAAAACCTGTTTTCATTTACTTTGATGTTATTTACATTTAATTTTTCTTTTTAATTTTCCTTTGTAACCCCAGATTTATTCCAATGCAACAGAAAGCAGCTTTTGAATCCTAACATGAGTCAACAGTTCACAGGCCAATTTTGCCCAGTTTCATGACTAATGATTGGGCAGGTGGACCCATGGACCCACACCCAGGAAAAGAAAAAAGGGAAAAGGGGAAAGGGTAGCGAGATGGGTCTAAAAACAAAACAGCAGCAATGATTTGAGGAGGAAAGCTAATTTACTAAAAAATATATTGGAATGCAAGTTAACATAATGTAATACAATATGATACAACATAACTGGAATTGAAGATGATAACTCAAAAAAAAATGAGAGTGTGTCCAAAAAACCAAAGGCCTTACTCTAATGCTAAGGCAAGATGTCTAGCTGGGAAGAGAAGAAAGGGAAAAGGGAGCAAGGTCTCGTGACCTGCAGACAGTTTTTATTTTTCCCTGAGTGCAAAATGAAAGCAGAGCTTCACAAACGCAACGCAATGTACTCTGGGGTATATAGTTCTTCTTCTCTTCTGAGAACCAGGTACCCAGAACTATATATGACCCATGGAACTGGAGCATTAACTCTTTAACTCCCAGTGCACTACATGATGCTATGATATGGAATATCGATAACAAATGATCATAAAACCATGAAAATGAGACAAAAATAAAAGCAAATACCATCAAACTGCCAGTTTAAAAAACTCTTGCCAGACATTTATTGAAAACAAAATTTCATTTTCTGATATTTTTTTCTAACATTTTTAGACAAGGGAGGAGGTAGTAGTTGGGCATATGAGATCAACGTTTATGATGCTAATCATATCTCCAAAAGGGGATTACAATTCCTTTTCCTCCTAGGAACAGATCAATGAATAATGTCTCAAAGCCCTATGAGTAAGCTTAAATAGTGTAAAATTTTTGAAGAAAAAATAAAAGTAACTAATATTTTGGAGATAAGATCTCAAATTTCTTGAAGAATTTGTAAAACTTATTGACAGATAAATAACTTGAATCCTTAATGAGAGAAAGGACTCTTACAAAGTCAGCTAGTATCAACACGTTTAGCTGACAAAAGATCAAGAAGAATGATAGAGGTATATTTTAATTTTTAATGGCTTTTTTTTTTTTGTGATGTTTGTTAATGACGATTGCCTTTCTGTGTACTGTATAGTTTTAATAAGACTCCAAAAACAGAGCTTATGTACCATAAAATCACAATGGTAATTATTCTGATCTACTTGCAAGGGAGTATAAAATAATAAACAGGGCATCAGTGAATTTAAGTGTTAAGGCTTGATAAATGATTTAGAACACTGATTACTGTCACAAAACAGGTGTGCATCCTTCCCAGGTTCACTTGGGATTTAATGTACATAAAAATGGTCCAATTTCTCTCAATGTCTAAAGTTCCATTCCAGTTGGTATTTGCAAGTATTGTCTATACTTAGTAATGTAGAACTGAAAAGCTACCCAAATAATCTTGGAGCAAACATTTACATGTCTATTATGGCACAAGTTTAAGTCGCCACCAATAAAGGACCACCTAGACCATATTCATCTGTTGATGCAGCTATGTTGGTTCTGTAGCAACCCTTTGTTACTGATTCAAAGATACAGGGAGTACCACAGTACATAAAAATGTCAAGAATAGAAGGTGCTTGAGTAAATCCACCAGAACTGAGAAGCTGGTATGTTCCCTACAGTATAGAGGCGACAAATTAGAGACAGGTAAACTTTAGGAAAGCCTCTGAATGTGTCATGGTAGGCTTAGTCTACTCAATTATTAGAAGGGAATGTTTTCAGGCAGTGGAACATGACTGTATTATCAGAATAGTTGTACAGTAATCCCCTAAATATTAATTAAATATAAAGAGAGATATAAATCTCTGTATATGTTTGTATATGCCATCAGAGGTGAAATAACATACTTATATATTAATAAATCAGTTTCTTAAACCCAGTTTAAACTAACTGTACATCGAAGTTCATGGTGAAAAATGTATGTTCCATTAATTCTTAAAACAATATCTTTAGTATGCTGGTCACTACATTTTCCTTCTTCGGGATAGGGTTTTTAATCTTTGCTAAAGATCCATCAGCTGCATCTCTGATACCTCTTACCTTCAGTACAACTTTTTATGATACAGTGAAGGATATCAGAAAACTGTCTCTAATTATAACTGTATGCTGCTGAGAAAAATCTGGCCCAAGATCTGACCTTTAAGTAATTATATTTCATGCTCAAGTATCAGAGCATTCCTACCCATCTGCATGTTGCCTTGTTCTTCCAATGTATAACTCCTTCAGGTTTCTTTCCACTAATGAGTGTCAGAGTTCAAAGAGCACTAATTCTCCAAGGCATTACAAGTACATGTGTCCTAGTGTGTCAAGGTTGCCCAGACAGAATGCACAACATAATGGTTTCATGACATTTCATCACCCTGTCTTGGCATATTGTCCCAAAGTTGCAGTGGTCCAGCTTAGTAGTGTGCTTTGTTAAGGTGTTTCCATGTGGCTCCACTCCTCTTCTATTGCCTATGGTGGTGGATTTCTCGTTCCTTTCCTCATTTTTTGGTGTACAATTTTCTAAATGTGCATATATTATACAGATTTTTTTTTGTTGAGCTTGGGAAATAAAGAGAAAGGTAATTAAATCTTAAGAGGAAAACTTGACGCTGTAGCTCCAGAGCATACCTTCTGAAACCAAGTTCATTTTGAATTTGCAGGGAAATCCATAAAGCTATAATACTTCCTTTGTTTTCTCCATAGTGTGTTTAAAAGAGGCTGTGTATGACAGATCTGAAAAACATTCTGTTCTCCAAACTGAAGCAAAGGACATACTCATAAGGTAGGATACTTATTCATATCAGCTCAATTAATTCATGAGCATGTCACATCTTCTTTTACGTCCCCATGAGTGACTTGGTACTTAGACTTTTTCAAGGATTCTGAAGCCCGGACTGGCTTCTCAGAAAGGTTATCAGGTCTAGTCACACTATTTGCGTCATCTTGATCAGCATTCCCTTTATCCTCAGCCTAAGACAATGACTCCTTTTTTCATGTTAGAAAAATATCAGGCTTCATTTTCACAAACAGGTAAGAAAATATAACTGTTAATTACTGTTTCAAGAGGGCCACCTCATTGTTGTCTGTTTCTTTTCATCTGCTCCTCCAAACTTTTTCTAGTAATAAACTGCTTTCTAATCTCACCACATCACATAAGATTATCCTGGAAGCGTCTTTCCTAGTATCATGTGAAGTAGTCATGACATATGTAAACAATAAATCGGGAATCAGAGATCTGATTAGACCTGTTTGCTAAGTGATTTATTTAAAGCCACTTGGAGGGTGAGTGACACTGCTAAAGCTAGACATATTATTGTACCTAATGCAAGGCAAAATGTCAGCTCTCTCTGGTGCCTTTCAATCCCCCTTATTCCTTCTCAATCTTCTGTTATGTAGCTTTTATTCTTCTTCAGAAAAATACATGTACTAAATCAGAATTCTCTCTCTGTCTCTTTGTGGGAAAAATTGTTGGTTTTATTTTGTAAAACATTAATCCAGCAGACTTTTGTCTGTCATGAAATGAACAAATAATATTAGCAAAAAGTGGCACTAAGAATTACTTAATTTAGACTACACACCAGTAGTGTGGAAGGAAGTAGTAATTTCCCAGCTTTTTGTAAAGCATACAACTTTTAGTTAAAGCTATTGTAGCCAAGTGAGAGGGCTGGGGAAAGCACAAAAAAGCTGAAGTCAGTTGGGTAGAAACTGCAGTTCTCTACAGATAACTTGCTTAGTTTTTAACATGAAATTAGGTGATTGCTACTGTGACAAATGGGAGTTAAATCATTCAGTTTAGCAGCTCACAGAGCAATGTGGGCAGCTGATGCTGCTGCCCTCTAGTCTACCTTTGTGAAGAAAAACATTTATAGAATATGACTTTGTGATTGTGATGTAGAGGACAACTGAATTCTGCCAATTATTACCATTGCTGTCAGAACGGTAGTTGTTTTTTGTTTGTTTGTTTTTTTTTTTTAATTAATTCTTACCTTCTCATTCAGTATATAAGCATTGGGTTATGAATGCTACAGATATACAGGAAAATATTATCCCGAACCAACAAGATTTCATTCTTAATCTTAGGTTATTAGAATATGACTTGGGACTTCACTCGGACAGTGCAGTTTGTACTCGCTCTGCAATTGCACTTTATTTATAAGACATAATCCAGATTTAAAGTCTTATCTGCACCATTCAGCCTCCTGATTAAAAAGTAGAAGAAAGAAACAAAAAGATCTTCTCATATGCTTCATAATAGCAAAGAATGAATATAACTTATAACAGAAAGACAAATGTTTGGGGATAAATAAACCATAATACAGCAGAGTAACACAGTCTGGGAAGATGGCATTGCACATCAAAGCCTGCAAAGTCATTTTCTAAACCCCATTATTGAAAAGATCATTATGAGTTCTCACATACAGGCTGTCAGCATGGAAGTGCATGTATCCAAATTGGAGAAAGTTAACATGCAACATATTCAACACAGTTAGAGAAGAGGTAGAAAGATAGAGTCAAAGAATCATAGAATGGCCTGGGTTGAAAAGGAGCACAATGATCATCTATTTTCAACCCTCCTGCTATGTGCAGGGTCACCAACCACTAGACCAGGCTGCCCAGAGCCACATCCAGCCTGCCCTTGAATGCATCTAGGGATGGGGCATCCACAACCTCTCTGGGCAACCTGTTCCAATGTGTCACCACCCTCTATTTGAAGAACTTCTTCCTAATATCTAGCCTAAACCTCCCCTTTCTTAATTTAAAACCATTCCCTCTTGTCCTATCACTATCCACCCTCATAAATAGTCACTCCCTCTCCTGTTTATATGCTCCCTTCAAATATTGGAAGGCCACAATGAGGTCTCTCTGGAGCCTTCTCTTCTCCAAGCTAAACAAGCCCAGTTCCCTCAACAATTCTTCATAGGAAAGGTGTTCCAGACCTCTGATCATCTTAGTGGCCCTCCTCTGGACCTTTCCAAGAGTTCTGCACCTTTCTTATGCTGAGGGCCCCATGGCTGGATGCAGTATTCTAGATGGAGCCTCACAAGAAGTGAAAAGCTAGGAGACTGTATGGGTTAGCTTAGTCCAGCAAAAAGTTGTTACCAACTGTTCAGGCAAAACTTGAGAAGACTTTACATATGCTTTCGTCTTCTTTCTTTTTAACGTTTAAGAAGTGTGAATATTTATATATATGCACATGCATGAAATTAGGACTCACAGAAAGTATTACTTTTTTTATAATGAAACATAAAATGTTAAACTTATTTTGGACACAGCACAGTAGGGGTGAAACTGTTCAATTTCTGCATGTGTTGCCTTTGTGAGATGTCCAATCCTACCACAATTTCTCAGACTATATATCTATAAAGTTCTTATAGTCCTACTATTACTAAACAGGATTTTTAACAAAGCTAGAATAGCTAGCCACAGAAATTTTGATGAGCTTGGGAATGTTCCATTTTTAGATCATGCAGCATCCATAAAAAGATGAAGCAATGAAGCATTGTTTGGCTTATTAAGTAATTATTTACAGTTATGTATTATCTTATAATGTATCTATAACTATTATGCTTTTGCTCCCACTGCTACTGCAGCTGCTTTTTCATTTTGTCTGTCAAATACCTAACAGCAACTCTTGAGGCCTTCAGTTTGCCATGCTTCCTGCAGGTAAGACTATTAAAAAAGACGACACAGTTTTTCACCTTCATGACAGAAGTTTTTACCATATTTCATGTCTTTGTATCTTCATTTTCTTTGCAGGTGATGAACTAATGTTTGCAACAAATAATGAAGAAGTTGTCAATGCCATACCTCACCATGGTTAATCCTTAATGAATGGAGTATCTTGAATCTGAGTACCAAGACAGCAAAGTACAAAACAGATTAGGTGCTATAATTAAATGAGGGTACTGTACGTAATGAAATTCTAAAGAGAAGGAAAGATCAGATTACTCTTTTTTTTTCCTTAATTATTTCAGTTTGGTTGGCTTTTTTTGTTGTTGTTGTTGTTGTCGTCTGTTTGTTTATTACTCTCAAACTGTTTTTAGATATTTATACATAAATTAACAGGAAAATGAAATAAAGGTCTGTACATCTCTGGTGATATAAAGGTAAGATAAGATCTTTATTACTGTGCTTGCATTGGAGGATGACCGCAACCTTACCCAGCTGTTCAAATTAAGTGAATATTATAAAAATGAATCTTACAAATTTTATTTATATTTAAATGTAGAAGACATAAAAAGATAATAGCTATTTGGGCTATTTAAATACCTATTTATTAATATTTAAGACTCCACATTTTGCAGTCTTATAATACTAGCATTTTTGCTATTATTAATTATTCTTTTTCATTTTATAATTGTAAAATTACAGAAGGTTTTACAAGCATTTCAAAACTAGGTTATTCATACATTAACACAAATGACAGTTGCTTAACCTGCATTCAGAATTAAACAACATACTAAAGTAAAGGAAAAAGTAAGTACATCATTTTACAATTGTAGTAACCCAAGGAGCTATGTATTTTAGATGGTCTCATTTCTGTAGTATCTAAACAAATTAATATAGCTGCAGTGCAAACGGGATAAATAAGTATTCAAGTTTATATAAGACACTGAAGAATTTGCAAGGAATGAGCTCTATCATCTGAACCCTGAAGTACGTCATTTCTCCAAGTACCACCACTGACAGACAATAATTGTACTGTAAAAACTGAAAGTAGATTTTACTTCTAATTTTCTAACTCCTATCCAAGGAAGACTCAGCTGCTGAAAAACAGCAAGCCCTTTCGTTCTCACACATTCTCTGAAGAGCTTTTTCATGACTAAAAAACTCTATGGAGGGTCAGCTGGACTTGGGAGGTTGCATTTGACAAAATTAGACACTGAAGACTTGATATACTTCATAGCAGTACTAGCCTGGTACGAAACATATCTCTTTTAAAACCATCCTTTGGTAGAACATGGGACAAATATTATGCATCTGCTTGTAGTGGAATTATGTTTTGTTTCATCACAATTACATTTCTAAGAAGTCTTCTCAAACACTTAATAGAAAATGTCAACATGTATCATGTCTCTCCCTCTTTGAGACTTCAGGCTTCAGGTTGCCTTTTTTGATAAATCCAGGAAATTATTACTGTGCTCCTTTAGTGGTTTTTATATGAAAAGAAAAATGTCATAAATCATCTGAAAATCAACATACATTCATTTCCAGTTATATGCAAACAGAAGTTTTCCTTTCCTAATTCCGTTGATCTTTGAATCTATTCCAAAGTGTATAAAGAACTTTGTCTGTCTGTGAAGGAAATAAGTTAGTAAAATTATTTATCCCTAGTATGTGATTTAACCCCTCATTAAGACACATGGATATGTAAGTGTAAAGTAAAATCTGCACTACATTTCTATTTAATGAGATCTAAAGAATAAAGCCAAAGCAGCTTAGGCAGCAAATACAGTTTATTAACAGATATCTATGGTATGATCAGCAGAATAAATCTGTTAGGCAACACCACTGATAGTGACAGCTAGCTCTGTTACTCATAGTGGTAGGTCTGTGACCTCAATCATGTGTACACCTGTAGGCACTGAATCTCAGATATTTGCCCAGAATTTACCCTGTCTGAGTGTAGTCCTTCTGGTGACTGCATCAAAACATACTGAAAAACTGCAACATTTTTGGAAATTTTCTTTTACGAAACCTGGGAAATAAGAAGAATCACTGAGTATGCATAGTAATCAAGAAAAGTAATAAGTAAAATATATAAGAAAATATTGTCCATCAGTGATTTATATGTCTTTGAGTACAAAATAAGACATCATTGTCATGGTGGAACATGTTTTAAGACAATACCTTTCCATCTTAGGAGATAAAATATATTAGAAGTGTAGCTACTTTCTATAGTATAAATATTCCTTTATGATCCGCTCTCAAGTTTTTATTCTGAATATATACAGTGGGAAAAGTGAATTCATAGTGCAATATCAGGCATTTAAAAGAATTCAGCAATACACAGAGTTTTAACGTGGATTTAGGTTGTGATGCATTCCTTTGCTTTTAAATGTCTGAAATTAAGGTGAAATATCAAGTAAAACTGAGCTGGATATTCCATAAGAAGGAGAAAAAAACACTCCAATCAAATGTGATGTTTTAACTTCAAATTTACAACTCAATTTTCCAAAGTATTTTCTAAACTCAAATATTTTAGGTAAGCATGCTCTACATATTAATTTTTAGTATTCAAGTGAAGTGGACTAACATCTTTATAAATAAATAGCTACTGACTTCACTGTAAATTATCAATTAGATATATCGATATTTAGATGTATAAATCATATATGTTAGATATATAAATAATTAGAGATAGAGATTATTATTACTCCAGAGCTCCTAAAATGTTCTTATAAAAAAATGAAGTTTGAGTTTAGCAATACAGAATCAAGTATGTCAGCAGATCTGCATGCTTTGCATTATAATAATTCTAGATGTAGTTTAACTATTCTTTGAATCTTTCTCAGGGTTTAGCCAGAAGCATTGCCACGCAGAGCAAAAATGGAAACAAGGCACTATTGTTATCTCAACCATCAAGGAATGACTTTTATTTTTATCCTAGTGAGATTTTGGTATCTGTCACATAATGAAGATACTCCCCATTAAACTCTGTTACAGAAACTAAAAGCAGAGGAAAAAAAATTCAAACTAACAGAAGAGAAACAAATACATTCCCTAAACAAATTATGAACACAATAGAAATTAGCAATAAAGTATTCTCATATATTGAAAATTTAGAGTATAATTTAAAATAAATAATGTCTCAGCAATGTTAGGTAAAACGATTACTGACTTACGCTTTTAATCTAAATTTAAACCAGACTGAACCAAAATGCTTTCTGCTACTTAAGATCAGTGAAATATGTAGGACCTTTTAACTGTAACATACTTCACCTCCTCAGTTTTTAAGTTATTCTTGCTACACACTTCAGCATAGATCAATATAATTTCGACTCTGTATTGTAGATCTTTGATCTAGATACTTGATTCAGTTATCTCCATTTAGGAAAATACTGATGGGCATTTTGTGATACCTGTCCAAGCACCTGGATTTGTTCAATGAAAAAAGATATCTGTAGAACAAAATTTGCTTGAAGAAGACATAATATAAAAATGTAATGTCTGTTTTAAGATAAAAAGGCATATACTTTTGAAGCAGCTGGGTTTTCCATCTGAAGTTTGATGAGGTAGATCCTATCTGAAATCCTAATGGAGAAGTATCTAATTTCCATCAACTGGGTATAAAGTTACAGAAACCTCTGCTGACATTCTTTTAGTAATGGGGACATTGAACGAGAAGTTGAGACAGTACTGAAGATTAATTAAACGAGAAGATATTTAGTTGCCAGTCTGGCCTAATAACACTTGAGTAAGATACATATGTTAACATAAAAATAGAAATAATATCCTAGTGACAGTTGCTTTGTTGTTTTTTTCTCTCAGAAGTTGTTCATCAAATAATTAAATTTCCAACAGGATATTTTGCCCTCATATGTTAATTAGCACTAGTAAAAACCGATAATGTTTCCTTGTAATTTGTTGGTGCTTTTTGTTTGTTTATTTTGCTTTTTTTTTTTTTTTGTCACATATACCACTTTGAATTAGCTAATAAACATTTTTAAGAGCTTGAAATCATCTGAAAAATTTCTTTCTTAATGATGTAATGTATCAGCATGGCTATGGACTTTTAATAGAAATTATTATATGGCTAGCTAAGGAGAAAAGTAAATTGAAGCAAAAATAATAAAACTAAATAAATTGAATAAAACCCCACAGCACTATATACATGTGTAAAGTGATGTACTACTCAGATACTGAAGAGAATAATCAGCTTCTCCCTGTAATGGTAAGAAAAGCCTTGACAGCTGCAAATCAATTATGGCCCCTGAAACTTCCACCAAATCCTAATCAAGAAAAGTGTTTGTTATTGTTCTCCAGAGTTTTCAAAGTAAATAACATGACTGAATGATTTGGAGGCAAGGAGAAATATCTGATGCATAAAATCTCAGAACTGTTTTCGGGTGTGTCTGTATTCCTCTCAGAAGATGGAGAATTTTCTGAAGTATTAAGTACATTTCCCAGAGATGCCCTAAAGAAGTAATTCAGGCATGACATATTCATCTCCCTTTCCTTCTTTTCGTAAACATTTAATTCTTTTATCCATGGAAAACTTTTATCAATCCCCACTTTACCCAACTCAGCCTACCCTACCCCTTCCAAACTCATAAGTGAAACCATACCCAGAGCCAGAAATATTCATAGCACTTGTCAGGAGTAATTATGCAGAATTATGCAGAAAAAAGCTCTCATTGATCAAACCTGATGAGTTTATTGCTGCAAATGTTTGCAGTGAGCTTCATTTAAAATTTGGATTAACCAGCTGCTGCATTTGGTTCCAAACATCCCACCAAAGAAGGGTGAAATCAAGGAGTCTATGTGAACATGGGAAGACACAAAGGGCTGGGAGCTCTGAATTCAGTAGACTTAAAGAAGAAACGAGCATTTATGCATCATATACTTTCTGTTGGCAAAATATTGACTTTGATTTCATATCTACAAGAAAGCTAGTGACTAAAACTCAAGGCTGAGACCAACTTCTTGACTACAAACTCATGTAAGGTTTAGTTCACAAGAAGCTTTTATATTGTTTTCTCTTCATGGACAAAGGATGTCTGTTCTATAATTATATATTCCCAACTGATCAGTTCAGAGTGTTATATAATATATAATTATAAAATATAATAAATTACGTTAATACAAGATACATTAACCAAAATATATCTTAACCTGTAGGGTTAAATTATTCTTGACACAATTAAGAAAAGCACAGCTGTAATGAATAAATAAATTTAATGTGTAATAAGCCAGATTAAATTATTTGAGATACCCATTGTTAGTGGGAGATCTTGGATAAATTTTTAGAAGATTGCACCTTTTCTTGACTTAAACTGAAAGAAGGAGATGTCAATGGGCCATCCTTCTTATACATATTTCACAAGGATGCCTCCCTCTTTTTGTCCGGCTCTCGCTTTTAACTATCACAATCAGTCAAATTTAAAAATTAAAAAGGAAAATATAGATAAAACATTTGAATCTGAGCTGATTTTGACATGGAATCACAAATTCTCCTTAGAATAATTCCAGTCTGAATGTGGCGTTCATTCAAAGATTAGATAAACCTTATGATGAGTATGGAAAGAAGATTCAATAATAAAATTCCAGGCCAAATTATGGTGGTTTTTGAAATGGAAGATGTATGACTTCTAGGGGTCAAGTACTTCCATAAAGACGCTTACATTTTTTCACATTTGACCTTGAGTATGTTTTATGTTACTTTTTTTTTTTTTTTTTTTTTTTTTTGGATATGTATTGCAGCACTTCAAAATTTAACAGAATAATCATGAACTGATGCAAATTTATCATACTCAACATTATCTGAACTGTTCTGATATTATAAAAATTTTGCAGGCACTTGGGAAAATTACCTCAAATTTCATACTGTCCTGTACAACCATGAAGAAGCAGATCTGACACTAAAGATTCTAGAGAAGTAGATATAAACTGGAAATACCAGAACTAGAACCGATATAATCCAGAGGATATGATATCAAGTGGTATTTGTGGCATGCTTCAAGACATTGTTTTCCTAACCCAAGAAACTAGGAACTTGTCAGGACACTCCACAGCAGTCATCCAGCAGTACTTGATTCTCATTAATCTGAAAACAGGGGGAAGATTATTGAAAGGAATACTGAAGAGTGTGAAATAATGTGATATCTTTATCTACGAATTGAGGATGTGTCCACAGGAAACTTGAATCTCGAAACCAGAAACCTCCTGAAATTTAGATAGTAGTTAGATTTATATATCGCTGTTATTAAAATTTTCTATACATATAACATATTTTAAAAGTGTTATTAATTGGTGGTGTTTAAGGAAAACATTATTTCCATTCATTTATAAGACAGAATGCTCTTCTTGCTTCTGTGATACTCTCTGAAAGACAAAGCAAGTATTTGAAAAGGATTTTGAATCAATACCTCTTACCAAAGAGACTGAGGATAAAAATTCTATTACATATTCATGAAGATCACGGCATCTGTTTTACTTTCTTGTTCCATTGCATCCACAGGAGTAATTTTTTGCTTCTTTCTGGAAGACACATAGCTGCCAGAAGATTCCACTAGACTTAACTAACCATAATTCAATATTAGGTAACATTTCATTCTAACTGCAGCAGAGAGAAACACAAATAGACATGCAGGTCTAAAATAATATGAAGTGTGGTTGCAGGCATAATCACTATGTTTTTAACACTAATTATTGTAGAGGGAAATGTCTTTTCTGAAATTGTGTTTGTATGTTTCTTCGTCTTGAAATGACATTTGATTTCAGTCTCAGTGGAATGACACTTGAGGCCTTCACAACTGTAAAATGAATAAGAGCATCAATCTTCTGTATCACTCTACCATCTTGAATCAGATATGATGTATTTCATTTTTTCTCTGACAATACATTTTCATGGGATTATTTTAAGTTTCCCTCTATCGGACCTAATCAGATATGTTCTCATCGTACTTTCTCTAGCAGAAGATGCCAGAACAGCAAGGAAAAGAATCAATTCACTAGACTTAAAAATGAGTGACTGTTGCAGACCTTTCAGCTTTTCATTTTACTCTCTTAAGACCCATACACAAAAGTTTCTTTGTTTTGTCAGTGGAAATAGAAGAACTTATCCACTGTGACAAATGACCTAGTAATTTGGAAGTTCAGAATTTCATGCAGAAACAATGCATTTCTAAAATAAAATAGATCATATGAGCAAAATCTATGCATATTGCACAAAAAGAAAATAGTAAACAAGCAAATGCTAACCAATCTGAGTAATGCATGTATGATGGAATGTTTTTTTCTAATTTATTCAGTTTTACAATTCCTTTAAAGTATATCCCCAGACTAATAATATCAAAATACACTGGTAGATTGCTCATTATAAATATCTGCTGTTGTGCAATATAAATCAAACTCCACTCAAAACAAATAAAAAGTGCAAAACTTCAATGATAAGCAGGCTTCTTTGCAAATATACTTGGTCTGGATCTGCTGCTCATTTGCTTATGATAGAAGGATTTACAACTTCTTTATTTCCCTTTCTCAATAGTTAGAGTCTGCCAAATCTACCAAACTCCCTGTTACTGCACTGATATGATCATGTTATTTTAATTATGCTCAAATCTTCAGAGTGTCTTGTTCTGATGACTGTACTAAGTAAGAAATCAAGAAGATAAGCAAGGTAAGAAAGTTATTCACTGAGATGTTGATTTATTTACTGTTAACTGAGTCTCTTGGTCAATATTTCTTGAGGGACAAGAGGAAATCCTTTGTTTTTTAGAATTTAGAAACCTTTTTACTCAATTTATTTTTGTCCTGAATACCGTATCAAATTTCAGTGCAAATGTTCCTTTCAAAATGTATATTGTAAATGAGATTGGAAGATTTGATGAAATACCATGCAAAAGAACTTTTATCTTCAACATTTCAGGAACAAAATTGAAAAATAACAAACAAAATTAAAATTCCTGTAAAGCTGAAAATTCCTCAATTGAAACTGGGGCTTAGATTTCATTATATATAATCACATTCTGACTCTGTAAAGAACACAAATTTATCTTTTTTTATTCTTCTTGAAAAAAATAAAGAAAAACATGGAATGAATTGTGGAAGCTTTAAGATCAGGAGAATTTTACAAATGCTTTATATATATATATATTTTTATATGTATACATATACAAAAAAATTATTTATATATCAATGATAATCAGGTATTTAGGATGATGAAAGCATGGCAATATTTTTTCACCAGCACTGCTGGATCTATGGAAAGATTTTCTGGATAATTAAGTTCAACTTATATTTTAGGCTCCCAGATGCAATTTACTCTTATACTTAGAAACAAGAGCTTAGTTTCCTTATCAGACCTAAAACTTGTCTGCAAGGTAAAAAAGTTGATTGTCATAGCAATTTCATTTTGAAGGAAAAATCATGAGAATAATTACTAATCTGGAATAAAGTTATTTTAAAATAAAGTGTCCACAAGAGAGTTGTTCTAGTCACAAATGGAAGCAAATTTTTGGGATCTTAAGCTAACAAATACTTCTGAAAAATGCTGCAAACTCAGTGCTTTAGTAAAGCTGAAAATAATCCCACAGTAACAAAAACAACATCAAGAGAAATGCTACATATCAAAGAGCTTACATTAAACTTTTCAAGATCCATGACAAAAATTATTTAAATTCATGAGATTTCATGTTTTTTATTGTCACAATAGCTTTAGTCTATAGACACAACAAAACCTCTTTTCCTATCTCCAAAATTAAGTAACAACTGCAAAAGAACAACCCAACTTTCAGCCAAATGGGACTGCATTTTTATGATTGTTTCTCTGTCAGGCTTACTTACTTACACAACCATGACACATTTGAAAACCAGTATTTGGTTTAGCCTAACTCTGACAATCCATTCATTTAAAATTAGACCAAATTTGAAAGAAACTTAAACAGAAGAGGTAGATATTTATAGTCTTCTTAAACCACATGGTTTCCTCTGAACCCTCTATAAAGATTCAGGTAGAGTGCTCTGGCTGTGCTGCTAAGCAAACACCATCTGTGTTACAGAGTGTGCCAAAAGCATCCATGTAGAATGTGGAATGAGTCTGCTGGCAAGTATTTTCAGTACTTCATATCCTAGTAAACTACGTAACTACATCTGCTACAAAGCTGTTTTTTTTTCTTTTTTTTTTCTTTTTTTTTTCTTCTGGTTGTTGTTTTTGTTTTAACTAACATTCTTTTTGGGGGGAATAGGTGACATGGGGGGAAATGGAGCAAGGACCAAGTTGTATTGAAGCAAAATGAGAATGTTCTGTTGAAAAATTTCTGGTAACAAAGTTTGGAAAATTCCAGATGCTCTCCTCAGTTTTCTGGATATGCTGAATCAGAGCACTCTTTTCAAGCAATATCCAGCAGCAACGATGTGCCATGTATGAATCAATAATTCTTATATACAACCCATTAAAATGGCCATGAAATGCAAAGGGAGTCCCAATGCACTTTCTGTACTTTCTAATAGGCTAAACAGAGACCCAAATCTGATTTTATAGTTGATACTGAATAAAATAAGAATTCTGCAATTTTTAATTCTGTCTTTATCACCATCTAAACATAGTATGCATACAATTGTGCTTTTATTTATTGTTAAATAAACACAAAAACACACTAGCGTCTTCCATTCCATTCATTCTTCCATTCATCTTCCATTCTGCTTGTAATTAAAGTGGATGTCAAGGCAGAATGACACAAATAAAATAATGTTGTCATACTACACTGGGTGCTGGTAATACCATTTTAGAATGGAGATGTATGATATGGAAGAATGTGCAGTATACCTTTAAAGCAGGGATTCTTTTTTTCCCTTCTTCAGGTTATTAAGATACTTGGCTCATTTCTTCTCTATACCCCTATGATATATGACAATCAAGCTGAATTAATTGGAAGATAATGAAGGTGGAGTGGAAAGGAAATCCAGGTGAACAATTCAAAATACCAGCTCATTTCACAAGTAGTTTGCTAAAAACAAAATCAAATAGACACTGGGAGAAGGGAAAATAGGTGTATGATGAAATCCTAAAGGACTTGGGCAAAAATGAGAAGGGATTAAAACTAGGTTTAAATAGATGTTGTAGACATAATATTAAACATTTCACATGCTAATTTTCATTATCGTCTGAAAAGGATTATCAGAGAATGACTAGAGCAGAATAGACCAAGGATGTTATTTAAGTAGGTGGACCAGGGAAACACCTATTTTCTTGTGTATGTGTGAAACAGAAGATTTTCCTAAGATTGGCAAGTAAGTAAGCTTTGACAGATTTGGCAGAATCTCTGATTTGAAGAGATCCCAGTAAGAGATATTTACAATAGTAAATTAATTTTGTTAAATTTGTAAATCCTGATGATATAGAACAGTATGTGTTTAAGTGTCTAATTTTACATGAAAATTATTTATTATCCTGGCATTTGTAACTTTCCCTATACTTCATGAAAAACACAACACAAATCTAAATCCTTCACTTTTTAAATAATATGTAATAAGCTCAGAAGTGACCAATAACATTATGAAGTCTATTTTTGCAGTGTTGATACATATGGAGAAAAGATTGCAGAAATCTATTATAAACCAAACTGTTTAAAGCTTTATTACTTATATAATAGTTGAAGTACAACTGGTACAACATTCTCTTGCACTAAGACTTAATGCTAAAATAAAATGAGCAGAAAACTAAAATCAGGAAGCTATTTCTGTATGTTGCATTAACTGAATTCTAAAGTTCTTATTCCTTGTAAGAAATGATATAAAAGCATTAAAATTCTCTTTTTGCCTTAACAAAATCATATTTCCTTCCAAATGAACATTCTCAAATGTAGACTTCTGATGTATATTAAGAAAATATATATAGGTTAATGTATGGGTTTATATACACACACAAGGGTTGCTCCAAAAGTAATGCCTCCTATGCTTGCAGTGTCAGAGGCAGATGTCAGTGGTATGTCAAAAGTTCAAACACTTCTGCCAATATCCCAACACGTTGTTGATGTACAACAGATGGCAGCAGAGGAGCAGTCTGACAAACTGATATCAGACATAGGTATGCAGATTCAGGAAGGTATCTCACCCATTGATATTCACTGATTCTTGCTGAAAACTTATGAGCAAAGGGTGGATGTGAGCACAGTGAGTGGTGTGTTTCAGCAGTGATGACAGTGATGTAAGAGACAAGCTACCTACTGGTCAGCCACACACAGCCATTACATAACAAAAAGAAGTACCTTGTTCAGCACAGCCACACAAATCAGCTAATGGTTGTGACTATGTTGAAAAGTAGTATTTTGTAGAGTTTGCTCTACCAGATAGTGTTATTGTGCTCTTTGTTGCATTTTCTACAGAAATAAATATAAGGCATTACTTTCAGAGCAACCTTCACGTATTAATATTTTACAATGGCTCTTTCCACACCACTCACTGTATAACTCCTATTAAAAATGAAAGGAGCAAATGATACAAAACATTAGTAAATTGTCATATTTGTAAAGTGAATCATTTGTACAATGAACCTTTGTTAGTTCATAAACAAAGTGGTAATCATTAATATTCTTATTTTAAAGAAAGAGGAGTGCTATGGTATTTTGGATACCACTAATTTTGTGTAAAACTTAGTTTGTTTGCTAGTAGCTTCTGGGCTGGGAAACACTTAAATATGTCAAAGCAAACATAAATCATACTCAAATAAAACATTTTCAGTAATTACATCTGTTCTGCCACATTTTGCTTTGCCACCTGCTTTACAAATGTATTTCATGTGAGCTCAACTTTCACTATTAGTGGTAGCGATTCAAAAAATAAAATGTTTAGCTCTAAATTGCAATTGATTGTCATTGTAGAGAGGAAAAATAAAATATTATATGGCTGTACCAGCTATAAATTCTTGTTAGCAGGTGCTCTAGTATAAAAGTATAAATGTAAAGTGGAGCATTGAAGTAATTTCCAGGAGTGGAATAGGTACTTGACTTGACAGTGCAGTTGTCTGGAACTTGGTTAAAATATTATCTGTCTTCTTCCCTAACTGAAGATTTGATGTATTCCTGCAATTGAGATACACTTGCAATTGTTTTTAAGACAATATGATCTTGACTCAAAATCATCACATTCACATAACTGAAAAGAAATGTCTTGGGCCCAAAGGACACTTGTCATAAAAAACAATCTGCACATTCTGTAGCCTCTCTATTCCTTGGATGGTAACAGGAAACAGTGAGATGTCTGTGCTGAAGGTGTTTACTGGAATGATCAAAGAGTGATTTTCACTCTGGATATCCAAAACTGAGAGCTAAAAAAAAAAAAAAAAGCAAAAAAAAAAAAGAAAAAGAAAAACCATACAACATTTAGAGGTTTATGCTTTAGAGGTGTTTGAACAAAGTTTTCTTTCTTCCTCTAGGTACCCATTTATAACTAGGCCTAGGAGGTTCTAGATTCCTTTAAAATAGTCTACTAAGAAATTAGAATAACGTCACAACTGCTTTTCCTCCTGATATCTCGCAGGCAGGGGCTTTTTTTGCCTTCAAGTCACTTTATCTGCTGTCCTGGTTCTACAATTATTCCACACCATGACATCATGCAGCAGGCTGTTGAGAGCTGAAGCATAGTGCACTATGGAGTTACACATCCTATGTTCTGCAATTCTTGAAGTCTCAGCTATTCCTGCTTGAGTTTCAGCTCTCCAAGAGGAAAATACACTCCTTCTACCGAGAAGGAGCAGACTGCAGTTTGCAGGAGTCTTCTGTATTCCCTATGTGGTCTTCAATTCCAAGTGACGGGGTGAACTGGTTCTCTCCTTGTTTCCAGTACTGCAGTGAGTACAATATAGTCAGAACCCACTCTTCCATTTGTTTATTACTTACAACTCCTTTTAATAACATTTGTAGTGAAGTCATCTCTGCTTATCTTAATTGGGTCATTTTCTTTTTTTTTTCTTTTTTTTTTTCCCTTGAAAAGGGACAGGAGGGTTAAAGGGTCCAGGATGGTCTCCTTCCCCTCTCATCATGCATCAAACTGCAAATGCCTAATACATCGTACGATTTAATAAGTTTTCCAGCAGTCCACTCCTTACTTGCTGCTGTTCAGTCATCTTTTTGAGCCAAATATCTAACAACTTTCCCACTCTTGGATGCAGTTTGAACAATAATTGTATCAATTTTCTAGACTCAAAATTATCACATATTTAATCCCCACTGCTCTTTGAAATGATATTCTTCCCACACAGTTGTCATCTCACTAAAAATACTGACATCATAAATGTCCATTTTGCCCTTAGATTTCAATTTACATTACATAGGGAGGTTCCATTTAAACCCAGCAAAAGCAGGCACATGGAGAAACAAAGTGAAATACACACTTTGTGTGTATTCCATTCCTTTTTGTGGTATCTTCAAGTGTTACATACTATAGTATGTACAGCCTGGGAACCTAAGCAAGAAGTGAAACAGAGATTGGTTGGTTCCTTAACTAGGGATTGGATTATGTTTATGCTTGTGCCTTGCTGCAGTTTGCAGCTGCCAGTGTCATTACTAAATTTATCTAGATCAAGCGTAGGAAAGACATTTTAATTGTGACAACAGTTTTCTAAATATGAGTTTGAGATCACAGCTTTACTCATAAGTGGCAAAACCACGAGTGAATTATACACGTTCTCCCAGCAGACCTTTAATGCAATTACACCACCTCACATTGCAAGCAATCTTAATGTGCCACATACATTACAGGAAAAAAAGGAGATATTTTATATATATTTTTTAAGAGTTTTAAAATATATATTATAGAAGCCACATCTTTATTTCCCACCTATGAAGCCAAGAGTTTTATTTATTAAAAGAACCTGAAAGGGATGTATTTCAACACTTCAGAATGTCTAGTATCTTAAAGAAATCTGTGAGTTTGAAACCCAAACTTGTGAAATATCAATACTATATTCAGGGACTACTTTCCAATCAGGAAAACGTATCACAACTTCCAACAATATAAAGAAACGATCTCAATCTTCATGATTTATACTGATCTGAACAATTAAATCTAAGAGTGATTCATGATCAGTTCAGTGTTTTCTTTCCTTTCTGAGACATGTTCGAGCATAACATTTTCCAAATAAATGGAAGATTTTTTTCCCAACTCACCAATGGCACATACTCATTGCAATAGTAATGGTGTTGATTGCTTAGCACCATTTTTAATAATGAGAGAAACTGTCAAGTTTCTACACTGAAGATCCTCTTCTCCATACCAGCAAAAAATAAGCAAACAATATTCCCAGGCTTTTGTGAACAAAGTCCCACAGAGGACTCAAAAAGTCTTCAGGGCTAATGAAATGAGAAAACCTATTCAAGTCACCTGTGCTTACAGCATGCTTTCCATTCTTCAAAGCCTTCTTGCATCTCTTCAGGTACTAAAGTCATATTAAGCCAAATTTAATTTATCATTTAAGCTTTAATGCCCTGCAGAAGTTCGGGCGTTTTTGTTTCAGTAGCTCCACATAGGAGCTCTTGACTATTTTTCTAGAAAGATTTTAGCAGGAGGTAGGAAAAAGCAAGCTAGTCTAACATTTATCACAGTATGACCAGTGACCTTGTTTTTGGAGCAGTCAATTTTGCTGGTAAATTTTAACTTTTAAACTATTATCTCCTTAATTAATCTTGGGAAGTGGTGGCTGCTATAGATTCGTAGGAATAACAACAGACTTCATTATCTTGACCAGCAATAACTGTATAACAGTCTAATATGCTGCAAGTAGGTATTGGATTTTTGGCTGGCTCTTAACAGGAATAGTGGCATGTATCAAAAGTTTCTTTAAATGTAGCATGAAATAGCATCATGAAGAATGGAAATGCATCAGTACTGTGTTACTTCATATTTTTCTTAAAAGAATTTGGATATCTTCAAAGAAGAGATGCAAAATGCCACCAGCTTTAAGACATCAGACATTTTGAATGTTGCAGCAAGAAATGATATCATTTAACTCATAAGGAAGCAAAACCGATTCTGATAGGCTCGAAGAAATATCAGGCAAAGTACCTGCAAGTAAGCCAATAGCCTTATACAGAAAAATAAATGGAACACATCCAGCTGGTGAAGAGGCTATCCAGCTGTGCAGCACTCCTCAAAAAGCAGAACAGGCCCAAGAGAAGATCCATCTTCAGAGGCTGGCATTTATACAAGCCGAGGGTGGCTTCACCGTAGGTCCACGTCTTCTGGCCAGATGGGTAGCACAGGTACAAACAATTTGCCTTTTCTATCTGGGCCAGCCACACCCCTTCAGTAGGTGCTCAATCACCAGTTCAAGCCACGACCTAATGGTTCCCCTGTAGATGTTCATCTGGATCCATAGCTTGATTAAGCACTTCCCACTCGTTCTAACTAATATTTGTTACTTTTGACATTTCCTGTTTAGCTGTAAGGTAAGTTGCTTTTTTCTTTATGGAGTTGTTTTTTTCTTTTATCTTCGCAAAATATGTCCATCAGTTAAAAGAGATTGGACATATTTTCTTTTAATGATGGCATTTGACAAAGGTAAACTCCCTTGTGAGACCTCACAAATGCTTATGAATCACTTCTACTCCTATACAGCACTTTTTGATTTGATTCTGTAACTGAATTATGAGGGAATGTAACTTGGACTCCAGTTGCTTCTTACTCTCAGACAGTAAGTAATTCAAATTTATTCTTTTACAGAGCTTGATTTGTTGTAAGATATGACAGTGGCAGCCTCTTACAGAAATCATTTCACTAGGCTCTAACAAGTGGCTTGGCTACTTTTGACATTGTCAATGCCAGCTTCTATACATTGATGAGATCAGAAAGGTGGCGGTGTTTGGAATGTGGCTGCATGCACATGCTGTCAGTTGGCACAGTATGAGTTTGTTGTTGTCACCATAAAGCATTAGTTACAGGATAACAGGTGTATTTTCCTATAAAACATTATGACCCGTCTTGAGACTTTAAAGTTTTCCCAAAACATGTATTATTTTCTCCCATTATTATGAGACTTTTTCTTTTCAAGAATTCAAAGTAAATATAGTTGCACAAACTGAAGCACTCTTTGATCATTTTATTGCCATGTACAATTTATTGGCATTAATAAGTGAAAACTACATAAGAATTCTTTTCATATTATCTGCAAGTCAGTAGGAAGCAAATTTAATGGACAGGAAATAGATATCACAAGGTCTGCTCAACATAGCATATTTTCTCATTTGTTCATGAAAATAGTGAAAATAGAGGTGAAAATAGAGGTGAAAATAGAGGTTACTAAATTTTTCCAATCTGATCTTTATAAAGAAGACAAGTTTTGACAGAATCTGCTGTGATTGTTTCAGAATAGAAAATTTCTGCCCCTCAACACCAAGAGGGGTATTAAACTCCATACTGCATCCGATTGTGATCTTATTAATCCTAACATAGATATATTTGATGCTTGTAATTATATTGTATCTGAAAGTCTGGCGTATGCTTAGGCGAATAGCCCAGCTTGAATTACCTAAGAATGTAGTGTATCACCCTCTGTATAACCTACGCTAGAGTCTTTAGGCGGCAAGCAAATAACGCGCTGTAACGGGGCAAGGCTTTACCGAGCATGGGGAAGGGGAGATGTTGTATTAGGCGTTAACGAGGAATTGGGATGTGACGCAATAGAACCTCCTCTGCTCTGCTATATAAGTCGTGACGCACGCTTAAGGGGTGCAGACGAAGCATGTAGGACATATAAGTCGCTGTTTAGTCACAATAAACGCCATTTGCTACATCCTCCTATCAGTGTCTGTGTCGCAGTGGCCCTAGCGAGGGGAGATCACTAGCCCCCCGCGGACCGGATCTCGAGAATGGGGACTGCACTGCATATGAATAAGAATGTTAACTCCCAAACATACAAATCTGGAGTTATCCCTGCTCTGTGTCTATTGCCATATAACTAGCAATTGTTGAGGATAAGTATAATATGACATCAAAATCTTGAAAAGTATATACAGTAAAAACTAAGTACTAGTTCTGGTACCTTATCTTACCTGTTCATTTGCTGTATTATATATGATACAGTTCATTAGAAAATGATGATAGAGATCCACTTTAGTGTGGGCCACAGTACATATGGAAAAGTACATATCCTGATTATAGAAACTGTAGGAAATAAATAAGCTACCAGAACAAAGAGACAATAATTCTGTGAAGAATGTAACAAATGTGTATACTGCGGGTCCTGCAGGTAAATTATTAAAACTTTGATTCCTTTAGACTAATATAAATTCAGGCCTTGCACTGCAGGAATATAGGTTCCCAGGATATATGACCAACATGGGATGTTCCATAAATAAGAGTGAAAACAATGTGCAAAATCATCTACTTCCTAGGCAGTGAGGATCTTGGAAATGAATTGTGGGAACAGCAGAGACAGAGAGGGAAAACTGGATTAGCTAGAACAATCATTAAAAAGAAATAAACAGAAAACCACCAGAATTTGATTCTATGCATATTCTTCTCAAAATATGTATTTCTCCCTCCAACATTGCATATAAGTTTCCAATAATGGTCCTAGTGATGCTGACCAAATAAGTGTAAGAGTTCTGGATTTTTACTTTGAGACAGAATTTGAGCCAAAGTTGAGAAGACTCAACCAAATGAATAACTTTGAGTTCATGCTTGAAAATATGTTTTCTTTGTAATAAAAAGTCTTAACTAACAAAATGAAAACCAGCTCTGTTCTTGATTTAATAATCTCCCTCACCATCCAGGATGGAGAAGGAGAAGACATCAACATGCATGGTATGAAGGATGAGTGAAATTATAATGCTTGATGTAGGAGGAAGAAAATAATGGGGAAATTATCTGTAACACATCACTGATAATTGCATTCCATACATTATGAATGAGTCACTGAAAATGTATGTGTAAATTACCTAAATGTTAAGTTTTCCTTGGTTCTCTATACTGTAAAACTTCAGTGAAATTTGTGAATAAAGGACAAAAATAAAAATGAAACTCATTTTGTTTTAAATTATCAATGATGCATGGCAGATGTATAAACAATTGGCTTGTGTACGTGCAGTTCTTATGTAAAATACACATATGATGAGCTAATGCACTGAAGAAAAGGAATGCAGTTTGGCAGCAGTCAACAATTTCAAGAGATGAAAATAAAGCTCAATAATTGCAATTAAATTTCCGCTTTTACTTTTTTGAGATTCTATTCTATTAAGGAATGGGAAGGCTGGTGGCTATTACGAATTAGGGTAATGAGGAAGGAAAGCGGGCAAAAGCAAAGATAGGAAAGGAGCAAGAATTACGTAAAGCAGGGGTTGTCACCACCAAGATCCAGCAGTGCCCCACTGCACAACATTCCAATGGTTTGAGGCAATAGAGGAGCGAAAGTACAGGGGAGAGCAGTAGCAGGGTGGCTGGCCTTAGATAGCAAATAGGTACAGTGACTGCAAGTCCAGGAGAAACAGGCAGGTCTCAGATAGCTGACCCAGGAGAGTCCATCAGCAGGCAGGTATAACATCACGAGGAATCTGATGTCAAACTCAACCCTTTTATTGTAGGTCCCTTTTTTATCCTTCCTCTTCTGCCAACTAGGCATTCCTAGGCACTTTGCTAAAAGTCATGTGCAGGTATTCCTGGGCACTAAGGCATGGCTATCTCCCTTTAAATGAGAACACACAAAAGACAGCTTCCAAGCCATTAAGCTACTACTTATCTCTTATTGCCCCTGACCTGCAGATCTTCAGACAAAATGTTTCTTCAACTTTGACCAGGACTTGCCCAGACTTGTCCATCTGTGTTCCTCAGCAAGCCTTGAGACAAAGGTGCAAAAAGAATAATCTCTTATTATTTCCTTATCAGAAACTAAATTTAATAGAGAAACACTTGTAAAACCAAAAACCTTCCAAAGATTTCCCTAAGCAGCCTGGTATCTCTTGAATATGAAGCTGAAGCATACCTTGGAGTAAAAAAGGCTTTTTATACTAACCACAGAGCACCTCCAATATTTGTTTTTGAAAAACAAATGCAGAATCCTGGGATTTCAGAGCTGTGAAATGTTGATGTCACTTCTTCTCAAAAAACTGCACGTAACAGGAATGGCTGAGTCTGAGCACCCTTTATTCTCTTTCTACACAAAATACATACATTGTTTCTCCTGGAACAGTTATGTTGTGTAATTTCCTGAACACGTGCAGTACAGGTATTCATACGCTTTGTGAAATGATGAACACCATGCTTATATCATAACAGAAAGGAGGAGATGAAGACAAAATCTGCCTTGAAGATCTGTCTCCATTCTGTACTCCTCAGTACTCTTTCAGACCAGCAGTTCTACAAAGATATGCTTCACTAAATTGAACACAACATTGCAACTCACAGTATGGACTATTAAGGGCTTCAAAACTGATGAGATCGAACTTAATCTGTTTCAGATGTGCACTTCCAGTTTGCAATGATGGTACTATCAGCCCAAGGTTCAAATTCTCAGTGAGAGTAGTATAATTTACATTTACATCTAAGTGGTTTTTTTCTTGTTTAGAATCAGTCTGCATTTTCAAGCTCTTGAAACTCATATTCTGCCATTGTTATCATATCTGCCATGAAAGCAGATCAAAACAACCACCTAATGAAGTTTCTTAATTTGTCTCCACCTAAAACGCTAATATGTACAAGCTTTCGTATTTTTAAAAAGTCATATTCAGCTCTTCATCCCACAGTGATTTAGACATACAAACTTTCAGGGGCATTTCATTGCCACTACATGTGCTTAGAAGAAGGCTTTTCTAGGGTGGTTTTTATTTCTGTTATTATCATCTTCAGATTTCTCCATTTTGTTGGAGGTCACAAGGAATGCAGGATGGCTTTCTTTGGTATTGCTCAAATATGAGATATGTTGATTCATGTTTTGTTAATTTCAATCAACTGCCATGATTTCAACATCAGTTGAATTTTCCTTTGAAAGGAGGCAACCTAGTTAATGCAGAAGAACTCTTTAGATGAGTGGTGCAGTTGACCAAACCAGAGTGAAGGGATGCTATCCAGAGAGACCTGGTCAGGCTTGAGAGTTGGGCCCAGACCTCATGAAGGCCAGCAAGGCCAAGTCCAAGATCCTGCATCTGAGTCAGGGAAAACCCAAGCACAGACACAGGTTGGGTGGAAAATGGCATGAGAGCAGCAGTGAGAAGAAGGATTTGGGGCTGTTGCTTGATGAAACACTCAACATGATTCAGCAGAGTGCACAACTGCATCCTTAGCTGCCTCAAGAGAATTGTGACCAGCAGGTCAAGGGAGGAGATTCTGCCTCTCTGCTCTGCTTTAATGAGATCCCACCCGGAGGACTGCACCCAGTTCTGAGACCCCCAGTACAAGAAAGACATTGAGCTGTTGCAGTGGATCCAGAGGAGGGCCACAAAGATGATCAAAGGGCTGGAACATCTCCCCTATGAGGACAGGCTGAGAGAGTTGGGGCTCTTCAGCCTAGAGAAAAGAAGACTTCAGGAGGACCTTGTAGCAGCCTTTCAGTAACTGAAGGGGGCCTCCAGGAAAGCTGGGAAGAGACTTCTAAAAGGCATGTAGTGATAGCATGAGGGAAAATGGCTTTAAACTGGAAGAGGGTAGATTTAGACTAGATATTAGGAAGAAATTTACTGTGAAGGTGATGAGACACTAGAACAGGTTACCTAGAGAAATTGTGGATGCTCCCACTATGGATGCATTCAATGCCGAGGCTGGATGGGCTTTAAGCAGCCTGGTCTAGTGAGAAGTGTCCCTGTCTATAGCAGGAGGTTGGAACTAGATGATCTATGATTCTATGATTCAGACACTCTAGATATTCTATCTATTGTTTTGATCTGAAAATGACAAAAGTAGGTAGACTTTTCTGCTTGAAAATTTGATTCCCATGTTAACTCTAAGACAAAATCTGTGGAGTTTAAGACTGTAGATTAAGTCAGCAAAACATCAAGTTTCTGAAACAGAGGGATTTTGTCCCCTGACATCTGTTCTTTTAAGATAACATCTCCTTCCTTTTGGCAGTGCTCATAAGGAGACCTCAAGTGGTTACATGGACAAACTCATGCTGCAGCTGTTTTACTAAGTTTCTAAAATGTATATCAAAATTCAAAGTGAATTTGAAAGTGAAAGAGACAGTCAGATGTGTAGGAAATTTTTCTTGAAGCTTACCTTTTAACTACAGAATAAATAGAAAGCTTTTGAAAGGAAACACTAGCAATGCTACTTGAATTTTATCACTGTAAAAAAGTTGCTACACATTTTTTTTCTTCCTACCCTCTTGTTACCTGATCTATGACAACTGTTCTTAGAGAGTTATATTCTTTTTCATTAAAATCATTATTTCCCCTTTGATACCCAGTTCTTCATAAAGTAAAAGGCTGCATATGAGAATGGTTAACTCATGCTGATATACTGAGAAAAATCAGAGTTAAGAAGTGTTAAACCAAGTGTTAAACCAAGAATAATTAAGTGCACTTCAATAGCTTGCACAGTAAATGTAACTCTGTCTTCTCATCAGTATGAATGGAAGATTCACAACTTTATTAAACTCCAACTAATAAAAATCCGTTTTCAGAATTAAATATGTACATATATAATATATGTAATAGAAATAGCTTTTGCTGATTAGAAAAGCAATATTTGATCAGAGAAGGCAAAATGACCTTTTCCAAATATAAAAAAGGTGATTCTTAAGACCTTGACAGATCTTTTTTTTTTTTTTTTTTACAGTTCTCTACTGTCCCATGACTGTAGTACATGGCTGTGGACATTCCAATCACTTGAGAAGGTTTTTTAGTTGAACTAGTTCATTTAGATTCAACTTGGCAACAGAAAACCTTAATCTTTCTAAACCATTGATTAAGGAGATCAAAGAGAATGCAAATGAATCCAAAAGAGATCTTTGCTAACAAAATCTTCATCAATGTGATCGATAAAAAGAGATAATGAGGAAATGCCTGAAGCTTCATTTCTAGCTGTCTCTTTCTGTTAATTTGTCTGTTGATTTTTTTTTCCTATTTCAGTATTTGAAGCCCTGAGACTAATTTTTTTTTTTTTTTTCCTGTAACTGGCACGTATTATGTCTGTTTTATCTATGTATTATCTTCTTGTTTGGAAGAACAAAGCTCAGCAAAAGTGCCTTGAATTTATCAGTGGAAAGGTCATTACAGTTCTCAGTTCTCAGTATTTAGAAGAAGCAAAATTAATTTATGGAGCCCCTTCTAGCTCTGTTATTCTGTGATTCTGCAATTCTGTGTTGCTGTTTTTTTTTTTTTCTCTAGTTTTCTATTCTATTTTCCATTTATCTTCTCCACCACACTATTTTCTTCGATTCAAGTCATGAATACTTTTATGAACAATTTGATCGAGAGATTAAGATACTACACATATTCAGATAGGGCTGATAGTAGTCTTTCTTTGATGGAAGGGTGTGAAGCATGTACTTGGCATCTGTGGAATGATCCTTGTACTGCTTGCAGTGAAAGCTGGATCTCTATTCCTTTCTCTGTCCTAAAACTCATCTAAGGTTGAAGAATTTTTCACATTAATGAGCACAGTAGCAGGTCAGCATTTGTAGCCGGAGCTCAGATTAGTGTTCACTGAAGTACAGTCACAGAATTCTCATTTCCCAGCTGACATCACAGAAAAATCCACCACAGAATACTTCTTAACGATGATAGATTGCATAAATATATAACTATATTTTTAATACAGTCATAGTAAGAAATACAGAAATGTAGGGTGACACGCTAAAAGAATTAACCCTTAGTCACTGTTGGTTTAAGTTTTTATTTCTTACTCAGTTGGGTATAATGTACTATAACATTCAGTTCAGTCTCACTTTAGATTTGTAATTAAAAAGACAAATTTACAGAGAAGCATCATCTGCTGATCTGCTCTTTGATGGACAAGTGCTCAGCTTTCAGAAACTACTACTTACACAGCCACATCATGACTACTGTACTGCCATTAAAGTAATTGCAGTGTTTGGCCTGTGAACACCAAGTAAATGTTTAAAGAAGTATTCATTGTCTTTTCTACTTGGGGCTGGATGATGATGCATTGAGGAAATACATTTTTATTTTATCTTTCTGTTGAAAAGTCCAAACATAGATCCAATATTCTCATTCAACAGAGAAAAGACAGAACTAAATTTAGGAAGTTAGACAAGTAGAATTGTTGCTAGCTACTGTAAGTGATATAATGATCAACAGCAAATATTATCTAATGAGACAGGGTTTTGTTTTGTTCTGTTTTGTTTTGTTTTCTTGAGTAAGAATTAAAATCCCAAAGAAAAAAAAACAAATGTTGTGGCTTAGTCTGGGATAATTCTCTTCACAAATGCTTGTATGATGCCTTGTTTTGGATTTTTGATGGAAATATTAGTGGTAATACAATTATATTTTAGTTGGCATAGAACAGCGCTAACACAGAGACAAGTACCTTTCTGTTTCTCATACTGCCCTGTCAGTGAGGCAGCTGGGGGTGCACAAGGAGTTGTGGGGGGACAGAAGTAGGGCAGCTGACAGAAACTAGCCAAAGGGATATCAAATACCTTAAGATGTCATACGGCTCAGCAATAAAACTTGGGGAAAAAAAAGAGGAGATATTCTGAGTGAAGTTATTTGTCTTCTCTAGAAACTGTTCAGTGTGATTCCTTTTCTGGACATAGTTGAACATCTTCCTGTTGATGAAAAGTAGTGAATTAATTCATTGTTTTGCTTTGCTTGTATGTGCAGCTTTTGTTTTACTAGTATCTGCCTTTATATCAATCCACAAGTTCTCACACTTTTACCTTCCAGATTCTCCTACCCAATACCACCCTGGAGAGAGTAATCGGCTACATTGCATTTAGATTCCTGACAGGGTTAAACTGCAACACAAACAGCAAAGAATAAGAGAAATAAATGTAAAATAAATACTTAAAAACTTGTAAAATTAGACATAGCAATAATGACAACTGAAAAGGCAGAATATGAAATCTGTATTTCTACACAAATAAAATTGCCTGTACAATCTTCAAGAGGACATCTATACATGCATTCCATGCAGAATTGCATGGTGAGTTGTAAAACTGAGTAAGTTTCCTGTCTCAGTGCACAAAAGAGATGATGCTTCTTAACAGCTATTGACTATACTGTTTTGTCATTTGTGATCAAAATGGATGATGCCTTTATTCTGCATGATTATTCAACATACTCAGGGGACAGGATTATTAATTTTCTACAGTATGTAAGTACTTCGCAGAAATTAATTTTCATTTACAACAGTCTCAATATTCAGAAGAATTGAGGGGCAATTTGACATTCTACTCAATGTGTATGAGATGTGCATCTTACTTTTCTGAGTACACTTATTACAAGGTATGTTGAAAGGGCAGATAAGTGAATTTTATTTGCTTGAATAAAGATTGCATGAAATCTAAAAACAACAGATAAATAGTTAGGGTGTCTACTTCAAAAGCTTTGATTTTAAAAATGGATCATTTGCCTTTCCTGACACAGGAACTGTTTGGTGGGAACAAGAATTCTTTTATTGTTTTGAAATCATGTCCTTATTTCAGTGGTTACCATATGCTGTTTTCTGCAATTGTAATAAGCAAAATCCAAATCCTATAGCAGAAGTCTGCTTTGCAACAGTTTCATTCCTTAAGCGTATTATACTTGCAAATATTTGCATATGTTAACTACTTAGTGCCTCTTTAGCAAACTTTATCCAATCTCTATGCTGTCAAATATAATGATGATCTTCTGCCTAGCAGTCCTCCCCCTCCCACTGCTTCTATCATGGCTCTCTTTCTGTTAATCAGATTTATGTGACTGGTTCTGGCAAAGGCTGCAAGGAAAACAGTAGAACATACACCTATAATTGGAAAAAGCCTGGAAACTTATAAGAATACATGTCCTTCCTGAATTCTGGAATAAGAACAGGAAGCTGAAAAATATGTATAAATCAAGAGTGACTTATTTATGGTCAGTTTATTGTTATTTATCTGTCAGTTTATTAGATAAATTTAGATGAAAATATAGTTGGCAGTTGTAGAGCAGAAGTTGCAAAGAAAAACTGATAAAACCCCTAGTCACTGTGTTCAGGGAGCAATTGTCTCTTAACACAGCATTCTCTTACTCAATTTTCCTTGAGAAAGGTCGCTAGGCACTGATAGGACAATGTAGCGTCTGTGATCTGGAACCTGCTTAGCCTCCGTACTGATATTACTAGTACTTCAGAGGGAAAGTCTAACTTCATATATATAGACATATTCTTAGCCCAGATGATAACATGGCCTCTACACCTATTAAGGATGGAGTGAAAATTTGATTTTATTTTATTATATATTTTTTAATAACTTCTAATCACAGAACTGTAGGGCCTGGAAGGGAACTCCAGAAATCATCAAGTCCAACCACCCTGCAAAGCAGGCCCCCTAGAGCAGGTAAATCAGTTTTGAAATATGCTTGGAAACTTTCTAACTCATACAGCAGAGAAGTTCAAATTCATTTAAACTTTGGGATTTAAAAACACTGCTTTCATGTCTTAAAGATTTTGAAATCCAAAGCTATATCAGAACAACCAGATTCTATTCTCAGTAACACATGCAGGGCCAAAATAACCCAGATGATATCACGGGGTGGCTCCACACCAGAAGCTAACAGCACTATATTTCCCTGTTACCATATAGGTCATGATGGTATTTCCATTCTGATTCGGCTCAGATCATTGTTCAAACTATGGTTCTCTGCAAAAGCTGTGCAATTTAGGATCATCAGCCCATGAAACAAGCTTTTGCAGTCAATAGTGTGTCCTGGCAGCCAAAAAGATCAATCATTCCTGGAATGAATCAAGCGCAGCACTGCCAGCTGGTCAAGGGAATGGATTGTCCTCATGCAGCTTCACCTCAAGTATTGTATGCAGTTTTGGGTTCCACAATAGGAGAAAGATGGAAAACTTTTAGACAAAATTCAAATGAGGGTGACAAAGAGGGTGACAAAGATGATGAAGGATATAGAAGGCAAGATATGTGAGGAGTGCTTGAGGTCCCTTGGGTTGTTCATCCTGGAGATGAGAAGACTGAAGAGAGGCCTCATGGCAGCCTATAGCTCCTCACAAGAGAGCAGAGGGGCAGCACTGATCTCTCTGCTGACAGCAATAGAATGTGAGGAAATGGCATAGAGCTTTGTAAGGAGAGGATCAGGTTAGGTATTAGGAAAAGGTTCTTTACTGAGAGAATGGTTGGGCACTGTAACAGGCTCCTCAGGGCAGTAGAGATCAATAACCGTTTGAACAATGCACTCAGAAACACAGTTTGATTTCAAGTGATCTTCTGTGGAGCATGGAGTTTGATTTGGTAATGACTGTGGAACCCTTCCAAATCAGCTTAATTCTACGATTCTTAAGCTATCTAGTGTCTGTAATACTTTGCTACTCCTTTTGATTTTGGTTGTCTTGGCTACCAGAAATTCTCCATACAAATCTAAGAATTTTGGGTTTTGAGAACTTTCCTTCTGAATTCTTTCAGACAAACCCTTTTTTTGTTGTTGTTGTTTCCCGCTACAAATTTGAATGCTCAACTTTGAAAACTTACCACCAAGTGGAAACAATTACAGGTTGCAAACAGCCACTGGCTTTCCAATTGTTTTGTCATTTATTTGTCATTTCTATGGCTGCTATTACTTGTATTATTTTTTATTCTTATTTATATTTAAAAAAAAACACCAACACAGTTTGTACTAATTATTATATATGTTTGCCTCCAATAAATCAACAGGTATTCTGGTGCACTGGAACTGAGCAGACCAAACAGTGATAAATATAGCTTTCAATAAAGCTTTCTCTATTTTCAGGTACTACAGATTTCAGTCACCAATTTGAAAACTTGAACAGTAATAGACACCATTTACTTTCTTCTTCTTCGTACTGAGACATCAGACAGTGGTTAACACACAACAAAACAGAATAAGTTTTGTGCCCCAATACTGTTACAGATTTCTGAAACAACACACAATCTCTCTGTAAACATTTCTTTTATAGCTTTTCATGAGTTCAGTGCAGGTTTTTGTCATCCTGAAAAGAACAAGTGTGGGCAGGTGCTGTGCACTTTTCCTTCTGTAGCAATGCAGCTCTCCTTTAAAGGAACTGCATGACGATATGTGGTAGTGCTGTGAACACCTGGCAATTAATTAAAGCCATGAGGTACTGTTCTTGACATAAACCAGTCTCATACTAAGCTGCACAGAACTGAAAGCCCACATGCTATGCTGTTGCCTTCACAGTCTCTTCTGCAGATAGTTTAGTGCAGTCATAGTCATTCAGACAGACTGATGTTTTTTACTGTGTGAATTATGGGAGAAGTTAACCTCATCTTGTGGTTTTTCATGTTTGCCTGTTTGTCCAAGAAGGCCATGAACCTTGACTAGAGGTCTGTTACTTCAGTTTCTAGGCAGATTTTGGACTCATTACTAACAGATATAACTCAAATTCCTCACATTCCATTCCATAGCTGACAGATAAAATCTTTACCTTACAGTTAGTGATGAATCAAAATACAATTTTACATTGTAAAGGGCACTAGTTGTACTAATGAGTTCTTCCCTGACAGTAATGTCTCACCTAATGTACTTTGATAGATCAGTCATCATTATACAGCCTGCTAGTACATTAACTGTACTTGCTTTTGTGATCAATACATATGAATTATTATCTCATTTAAGGAAAAAAGCTGAAAATTCTAAAAAGCATATAAGGTGAAATATTATTAATTTTTCTTCTTTTTCTAATCCATACATTTTGTAATTTGCACACATAAAAATGAATAATAACCTCTTTGCAAAGAAATATTTTGGACTGGAACCACTGTGACAAAAGACACTTCTACAATCTTTTTCTTTTAAATAACAAGCTTCGTCATTCTTTGTGCTACATACATTAGTAATGAAAATTAAATTATACTTTACAAAATACATCTATAAATAGCTATTTATGATCCATTATATATAAAATTTACATTTTGTTGATATATACTATTGTGTTGGTTCCCTCACATGGTAATACACAAATTATTCCATTTTTTGTTTCTGTCATTAGGGATTTAGCAGCAACTACTCATAATATTGAAAAAATAAAAAAAATTGGAGTATGGATCTGATACTGTTTTAAACAAAGTTTCTGGAACACTGCTTTCTTAGACTCATAGAATGATAGATATCCAGACAGTCACCTCGTAATTATTGTTTGAAAATATTTTGGTACATAATGTCACACACACACACACAAACATTTACAAACTTCCATAGGGAAAATGTTTGTTTGTTTGTTTTTCTTGATTATCATCACCGCTAAAAATCTAGCCAGTTATATTTATTCTTCTAAAATTTATGTTCATAATCAGGAAAGCTAAGAAGTATTTAAGAAAATTATTTTTATATATTTTAAGTTATGTGGAGTGTTTTTCTTATAGTTTTATGACTAACTAAGTGGGAAAAACTACTCAAAAGCTACTCTGTCAAGCTTGCTGCTGTCTGTGTAAAATGTTGCAGGTCCACTTATCACCAGTTCCCAGATGGACAATCTGCTTATATGGATACATATAAGAAACATTTTTTTGCTCTGACCACTCTGAATCTAAAGTGGACTGCATATCATCAGCTGGCATAATAAGCTTACTTTTGTCTTTAACCATGTCTTTGTAGTGGAGGCAAAGTTATAAGCTGTTTGTCACTTAGAGATCTACACACAGAAGAAACAACTCCTGGCATCTTCAGGGAGTGAGATGAGTGCGTTCAAGTAAAACACACGAAAACATTCCATAACAAGCTTTGAAATAAACTTTAATAGGCAAAATGATCAGTTCTCACCCCAGAAGTTTTTAATAACTGTTCTCCACAGATAAACAGTCACACACTGGCTTGGATTCAGGGACAATGGCTGTAATCTGTCTGCCAAAGCCCAGCAGGCTGCACAGAGCCTTCAGTGTCAGTGGGAGAAAAAAATGGAAGTTAAACAAGCACTACCAAATTTTCTGCTTTTTTTTCCCAGTGTTGTTTCTTTAAGCAGCACGGTGGCTCCAGGTGGATATTAGTGTTCTTGTACAAGGCCTTCTCAGAGACTGATGTTCTCAGCAACAGCTGAGTTCATTTACAATGCTGTTCTCTGAAATGCTCCCTGAATGAATTCCCAAAGACAGTAATTTACTGTCTGTCTTCTCCTCTCTTACTATATTTCACCACCAAAGATGCCTATTTATATTTGATGACTTGAGTATCTTTGCTTAAAGGTGACTGCACATTTTCAAATGGTGTAATCACTACAGAAAGGAAAAAAGAAAGAATTATAACTGATATGTATTTTAATAATTGCTATGGAGTTGCTGTCTTGTATGTGTTGCAAACTAAGACACTGTCTTATTCCTGGAAACTGTAAGTAGCAAATAATCCTGAAAGAAATGAGGGCAGCTTCTGGAGTGATCCCGTTCTATTTACTACCATCTTCTTTCCTATTTAAGGTAAGTAAATATGTTACCTTGAAGATTCACAATGAATTGGGTTTAAATCACTGAAGAATTAAATAGTTAGCAGCATTTCTCAGTTACTTAAAAATTACCTGTGCCAGGATAGCATGAGCTAGCCAGCCTTTTTAGAAGAATTATTGACCTTCAAATTCAGGTATGAGGTATCATTCATTCAGTTTGCAGACAGAAAAAAAAACTGACAGAGTTGAACAGACACTACTAAATCTCATCTTTGTAACATTTATGCTTTATACACTTAAGCTGTGGAGAAAAGCATTCTATAATACTATTAGTCATGACAATTTGCACATTTAATGAGATGGGTAGTTTTCTGAAGCCAGGATGGGGGATCAATAATTTATCTGTTGCTCAGACACTTAAATCAACATCTAGAAATAAAGATAATTGACATAGACCAACTTCTGAGTCCCCAAGAGTCTCATATGAAAGTAAACAAATATTCTTTGCTCTGAGAAATTGAACCGAAGTTTGTTGAAATCACTGACAGTTTTTCCACTAATGGCATTAGGTTTTGGGTCATGTTTTGAAAAGCTCTCCAATTTATCAGTAAACCCATCATCCAATCCCATACCTAAGTTAAAAATGTACTTCCTAAGAGATCACACTTAATAATTTCAGTCCTCCTCCAGAAAAAATCCGAAGTGTAATCCTAAGATTGCGGAAGTAACATCATATCACGAACAGTAAGCAAGTATATGAGAGGGACACAACATCTAGCAGTTCCATAAAAATCCTCTCTTATAATCCTCCTGACACAGATGCACATTCTAAACAGTAAGAAAATAAAATATTGTTCCTCTTAATGTTTTGTCAGGCGATTTTTACGATACACATTTGGCCAACTCAGAAATATAGCAAGCCATGTCCTTTGAATTGTGTATGGCTTGTACTGTGCTAAAAATGACAACAATTACAGAATTTAAATACATCTGCCAACAGAACAGATGGCTTTGTAGTTGGAGGACAATGAAAGAAAAGGAAGAAAAAAAGAAGATATGTCCAAATGAAATGCTGAACTAAAAAGGAAATCTAAAATAAAAGTGGGTATATATATGGCAAGAAATAGTTTTATTTATTAAAAAAAAAATAAAAATTGGAATAGCAGAGTGTCCTGGTTTCAGCTGGAACAGAGCTGATTTTCATAATGTCTGATATGATGCTACATTTGGCTTTGGGAAAAAACTATATTGGTAACATAGTGACGTTTCAGTTGTTTCTAAGCAGTGTTCCACAGAACCAAGGATATTTCCACTTCTTGTACTGTCCTGCCAGTGAGGTGCAGATAAAGGGTAACAAGAAGCTGTGAGGGGACAGAACAAGAGCTGTCCAAAGGGATATGCCATAACTTAAGACATAATGTGAAAAATCTTTAAAAATTGAGGTGAGTTAGCCAGGAGGGCAGTTGCTGCTTGGGGCTGGTTAGGCATCATTTGGTGGGTAGTGAGCAACTGCACTGTGTATCACTTGTTTTGTGAATATATATTACATTATTATCATTACCATTATTATTTTCATTTTCCCCTCCTTTTCTGTCTTAGTAAATAGTTTTTATCTCAACCCGCAAGTTCTGTTTTGTTGTGGGATTTTTTTCCAATTCTCTCCCCTGTCCCACTGCAAGTGGGAAGTGATCAAATGACAGTGTGTTGCTGAGCTGCCTGCTGGGTTAAACCACAACAGAGAGGAAGGAAACAGACTGAAATGGACTTGAAATTCTTTCTCAGGAAAGCACATGAATTAGGTGTCCCCACTTCCATCACATTAAGTCATGTATAGCCCTTTGCTCTCTGCTGGCTACAGTGGCTCAGAGTTAGACTGATGTGGTTTATTTTGTCCCACATCTATGATGATGTTAACATTTCAGCTGAGGAATGCATATGTAGATACTTGTAATATGGAAAGCTTGCTTGTAGAAATAGATATTAGACTATAAACATTGCTGAAGTCATTAAAAAAAAAGTAAAATTAATAAAGTTATCATAGTTCTAAACATGATTTTGGATAGCTGAGATGCTGAAGACATGCTTAGGTCTTTTTTTTTTGTTATTATTATTTTTAATCACAGTAGCTAACTATGATTTAGATAACATGCTTACTAATACTGAATTTGCAAAAGCATAAATGATTTCCCTACTACAGGAATTCCAATCACATCTACACTGCCACAGATAAATATATTGAACAAAAAGGTATTTCTTCTCCACTCAACTTACAATACAGAAAGAAAGCAGATGTCTGTGTATATGTGAAGAGTAAGTTATGGTAAAAGCTGTATGATGTAACACTGAAGTGTTTGAATATAACTCATTTTTAAGAGATGCAAGTAGAAGTGTTTGAAAACTGTGAATATGATTGATCACATTACCTCAATTACATGTGTATAGTATTTGAGAATTTCAGTGATGCTGAATTTGCTTCACAGACTTTTTCATTATTATTATTGCTTTTTTGAAAGATCAAATAAACGGTTATTGGCTCACATAGCATGAGCGTAATGGAAACCTGAGCCTGATCTGCTTACAAATTCCATTTAACCTTGCTGGAATCCTATATGCTTACCACTGGCCACACAATAACTCCAGAAGTCCTTCTGTGTATTTATATATCCTTATATGTACGTATGCATTCATATATACATTATTAGAACACTGAAGATAAGATGTGCTCACACCAGTGACTATAGCAACTGAAGTACAGTGGAGTCCAAATTAAAAGATAACATCCCCTACCTATTTTTCCTTCTTCACCAAACATCCAAAATTACATTTGGAGCCTATGAAGCTCAGTGTGTTTTTTTTTAGATTGGGTTTTGATTTAGTTTACATATGTAGTCAGACTTTATTTATTGTATATTGAATATATACTTCTTGACATACAACGCATTTATAGCTCATTGTCGCTTTCCCTGCATCCATATTTTCCATAGTAATGTGTATGTGATACTTATCACGTTATGATCTCATTCATTTCTTATGGAGGCTTATACAGGCATTAAGAGTGTTTAAAATATTTAATTTTGTTGACTGAAATTAACTTGATATTTGAAAGTCTGCTTACTTCAGAAAATATTTATTAATTAACTTGTTTATCTACTGGAGTCTTAAGCATATATCGTTATTTTCTTTAAAGAACATCTATCTCTCTTAAAGGTCAGGAGTTAACTGATTTATGGCATTGATTTATCACTAGTAGTCTCTTCATTTTTGTTATGGGTTGAGTCTAAAAGCTGTGATAAAATGTAGTTCAACTATGCTATTTATTATTTATCTCTTAGTGATTAACTAAGTATTAGAAATGATAATTATTTAATCATTCAAAATATTAATCAGTGGCCAGCTAAACAATAGTCCTAAATTGGTTTAATACTAATGACCAGATGGCCACTAAAAGAAAAAATTCTGTTCAGTTTATAGAGCTGATTTTAGATTTTGCTGTCAAATACTCTCTGTTAACTTCACCTCCCTGCTTGCTGCTGAAAGCTCAGCATTTCTCAAAATCCCCCCTCTGGAGCACTGGAATCAGGCCTTTTACTCAGCAAATGCCTGCATTGTTTCAAAATCCAAGAGCTCCACACTGACCGGGAAATTTTTTGTCACAAGACCTTCTGTTTTCAAATACATAAGTCAGTAGCTCCCTGTAAGTTAGCTGATCAGTGTGGCAATTTTTCTGTAAAGGCAACCAAGATCATTGTCATTACGTGAGGAAATTTATCATTTCACCATTAAGTGTCTTAAATATTCCACCCATATAATCATTCCTATCCTTGATGAAGCACACTCCTTGCTTTGAACTTTGAATTTCCTTCAGTGAATACTGGAAAATGCTTTTCCAGTGGTGAATACTCTGAAAATTATTTTCTTATGGTATGTCAGTAAAGATGGAAATAATTTTGCCAAGCTGACACTGTAGACTCAAGATTTACTATAGTTTAGTGGCCAATGAATTGTTTTTCTGGAAGGCAGTTATGTTCTCACATTTAATACAAAATAATATCTGATCCATGCATGCCTCAGTTTACTCTAAAACAAAGTCTTTTTATAGTGATGTTACTGATGCATTTTTTTATAATACTATGTTCCTGAGTTAAAAAACATTTCACAATGTACATAATTATCATCTTGATAAGCATAGTAGAACTAATGATAGTGTTATCTGTGCTTTAGTTAATTAAAATATTCTGCATGTATCAAACTGCAATATTTTACACTATAACCTAGAGAAGAACATTTTTAAGAAAGGAGCACACTGGACAGTCAGGATGCCAAATGCTGCTACTTTGTGTTTGAGCTTAATTTTTCAAAGGGAAAATTAAAATCATAAAGGATACTCTAAAATCTCCAAATCACCAATCACAGAATCATAGAATAACCCAAGTTGAAAAGGATCCTCGGAGATCCTGGCTTCACATAGTACAACCTGAGGTTTAAACAGTCTATCTAGTCGCATTGTTCAAATACTTCTTGAACTCTGGCATCTTGATGCTGTGATCACTGCACTGAGGAGCCTGTTCCAGTGCCCAACTGCCCGCACAATGAAAAAACTTTTCCTACTGTTCTCTTATACAGATCCAAGGCATTCCCTTGAGTCCCATCACTGTCGCTAGAAAGAAGAGATTAGCACTTGCCACCTCACACACACTCAAGAGGAGATTGTGAAGTCACATGAAGTCACCCCCCAGTGTGATCTTCTCTAAGCCGACCAAGCCAAATGTTATCAGATGCCCTTTGTAAGTCATGACCTCTGGACCTTTCACTGTCACTGTCGCTCCCCTTCAGATGCATTCTGATTTTTTTGTTGTTGTTCATTGTTTGTTGTTTTTTTTTTTTTAATTTTTCTTTTTTTTTTTTTTTTAGTTTCTAATAAGAAAGAATTTTCTTACTCAAAACTCAATTTCTAAAACCCCAAGGTTAGGAAAATAGGAAACATGAGATTCAAGCCCTTTCTACTCACTGTGGATTTTAACCAGATTAACCAGATTATTACTTATTATTATATTTTCTCTTATCTTCATAAGTATCTTCATTGCCTGTGAAAACAAGCAGGGTTTCTTTTCCCCTTCCACTCTGACTTACTGAATCATTCTTTCACCTTTGTCACTTAATCTCTGTATTTAAAACAATACATTGAATAATAGAATGATTGGGAGTTCTTATGATTTGTGCCTGTGATGTACCAATAGTCTATGGTGGCTTTAGAGAGCCACTGACCACATGAATTTGGATCCCTACCGTATACAGGTCAAATTCAAAGCCAGCATTAAGCATCTTTGAAAGACAGATGCCACTAATTCTGATCCCACCTTTTTGTCTGCTTTTGTTCACATAGAACTGTGAATACTACGACGAATTCTGCCTGAATGTGTCTAATTTTGTTGGAGACAGTTGTGGATGTAAATACAAGCAATACAAAGGATTACTGGCTTCATACATTGTATTGACATGGAATCTGTTTATGCATATTAGGTATGCAGTGCATAACTTCCAAACAAAAACTGTGTAAGCTAATTAATACTGCATTTGGTTCCAGTGAAGAACTGTGGGAAAAATGTTGCCTGGATTGCAATTATTATTGATGACATCAATTATTAAAAAAATAGAAATAAAAGTGATTATAGTTTTCAAATTTTTCTGCACTCCATTTTCGCTAACTAAAATGATAATGTCTAAGAGAAATACAGAAAAAATACAGAGACTCATTTGGCATAGATATGTTAATATGTATTAAATGAGAATGTGATGTGAATTTATTTTGAGTTTAAATGGAAATACGGTCAGAGTCTGGAACATCTGCAGGCATGACACTGACACCATAAAGGACCATAAAAAATATTGCTTTCATAAAATGGTATAGGAATTAAACAAAGGGCTTTGCTAATCATCTTTTTCAGATTTAGGAGAGCAAGTAAAGGCAGTAACAGCTCAGAATTCTAAAACGCAAAACTCAGTGGTGTGCAGATGACCTTTTGTCTGCTACAGATTCTAACATGCCACTGTGGACAACACCAAGTGATTCTCCAACTACAGGCTCATACGTTCCACACAAAACATTGGCTTTTCAGGAATCCCTGCAGACTTTAGACTACTCCTGATTCTCTTAGATAAATGATCTCCAGATGTCACTGGTGTAAGATAATCAATGGGATGAAACATTAGGGAATTCTGCACTGATATGTATCTTCAAATCCAAAAAATTTCCCAGCCAATGTAAATTTTATGGTGATGATAAAAATAATCGGCATTCAGAATAAATTATTCATAAAGTAGGTTTTAAAACAGAATTCAATATTTAAAATATTGAACTGAGAAAATTAAATATCTCAAGTGAATATAATGCAGGAGTAGTGGGATTCTAATAACACTACAATGACAAATAGAGTCAGAGAGGCTAAAGATCATTTACTTGAATATGTTCTATCACAGCAATAAACAGTTAATTTTAAAACTTTATTTCATTAACTTTGTTAAATAGTTAGATCTTTAGCAAGTTGGAATTAAAAAAAAAAGAAAGAAAATAAGATCAAACAGTTGAACAGGATACTGAGCTGTAGCCTCCTTTTGGTCTGCTTAAAGTAAATAAAACAGCAGATGAGAACCAGAAAAAAAAAGTCTTACTAGTACAGATATCTGATTAAGCTTTTGAACCTTTGAAAGGAATTGCAGAAAAGCTATACATGTATAAAATAGAGGTGATGAATTAATAACAAAACAAATCCAAATCCCAAAAAGATATGTAGCTAAAGGGGGTTATCAAATTAAGAGGATCCAATTTCAAGCCAGTGATGTCTCACTTGTCATTTGGACTGTATTTTTGACTCGCTTGGTCATAAAAGTTCATACCCGAACTCCTAGCTGAGTACCTTATAATGCTCCACCATTTTCAATTTCTAGAGGAAGAAATGTAGGTACATATTTTTCATAGACAGGGACAAACAACATAGTGATGAACAGACCTTTCCTAATGTCCATCCTGAATCTTCCCTGACGCAACTTGAAGCCCTTCCCTCTAGTCTTGTTGCTAAATATGCAGGAGAAGAGGCCAACTTTCACCTTGCTACAACCTCTTTTCAAGTAGTTGTAGAGTAGTAAGCTCTCTCCTGGGCCTGCTCTTCTCCAGGTTAAACAGTCCCAGTTCCTTCAGCAGCTCTTCATAAGACTTGTGCTCCAGACTCCTTATCAGCTTCACTGCCCTTCTCTGGACAGGGCCTCAATGTTTTTCTTGTACTGAGAGTTCCACAACTGAACACAGCACTTCGGGTGCAGGCTCACCAGGGCTGAGTACAGAAGGATGATCACTTTCCTGCTCTTTTCAGTAACACTATTTCTGCCAGGATGCCATTAGTCTTCTTGTCCGCCTGGGCACACTGCTTGCTCATGTTCAGTTGAGAACTGACAAACACCCCCAGGTCCATTTCTTCCACACTGTCTTCCAGCCACTCTGCCCCAAGCCTGGTGTTGCCTGGAATTGTTATGACCAAAGTGTAGGACCCAGCACTTGATCTTGTTGAACTTCATCCTGTTGGCATTGGCCCAGCGATACAACATGTCCACATTCCTTTGTAGGGCCTTCCTACGCCTAGGAAGATTTGCATTTCCTCTCAACTTTGAGTCACCTGCAAACTTACTGAGGGTACACTCAATGCTCTCATCCATGTCATCAGTAAAGATATTAGGCAGGACAGGTCCCACTGCTGACCCTTGGGGACCACCACTCACCAGCTGGATTTAACTCCTTTCACCACCACCCCCTGGGCGTGGCCATCCAGCCAGCTGTTTACTCAGCAAAGAGGATTTATTCATGCCATGGGCTGACAGCTTTTCTGGGAGAATACTGTGGGAGACAGTGTCAAAGGCTTTGTCATACTTGCACATACTGGCATGAACGTATTTAGGTTTAATGCTCTAAAGTAGCATGGAAACATGGCTTCTGACACCTATGGAAAAAATGAAAACTGCAGAACTCTCCAAAAATACTTGTAGGGGAAACAAGTTGATATTTGGCACCACAGAAGGCCAGCCTGGGAACGTATTTGCATGTGTTATGTATATTTTAGATGCATATCTGTTAAATAAAAAATTAAACTTTTGATTAGATGTAAGTTCATAGTTTTGATCATGTATAGAAATCTAGGCTCATATCACCTGGGATGAGTGGTTTCTTCAGTTCTAAAAAATAGCTTTCAGAATTATGTTAAAATACTCAAGTCTCAAACAATAATAATAAAAAAAAATATATCAGAAAGTATTGCAAGAGTCTCCTATGAGCAGAAAAATACGAAGTTTAATGTCTTGATATAAGAAGCTGTTGATTTCACCACATAATACAGTATTTTTTAAGAACTGAAATAACAAACACTGCATTCTGTCGGAGTTATTCATAATTCCTTTTAGTGGTAGACACGACAAGAGAGAAAGACAGTAGAATGAGGAGTTGCCATTCAAGTCAAAGCATGATAGTATGATTTAATTCAGATCTTAGTATCCGTAAGACTTAAAATTACGGGTGAAAGAAGGCTATTGCAAAAGGAGAAAATCTCAATCACTGGTGTTACACTCCACAAAAGAACTCACAAAAACATTTTATTAGAGAGATTGATGAAGTTCCTATACACAGCTTCACAGAATAACCTCTGAGTAAAATCTGTAAAATTTGCTTAGTTGTAAGTCTTTTATAGAAGCACTATGAAACTTAAAGGACTGGACTGGCACAGAGCTGACAGAGTTCAGAGACCTGACAGTGTTCTCAGACACAAAAGTGTGGACAAAATTAGAAGCATGTTTGGAGACAGACAAGTCAACTGGAGACAGGATCAGAATCAAAACAGTTCAGATATCTGCAGAAAAACTGGAATAAGCTACACAAAGCTAGACTTGCCGATCTGATCATCTTATATAGAGTGAAGATTCTCTTACAAGTCAAGAATCAGGACAATGCAAAGCTTTTCAGAAATGTAGCATGGAATTAAACTTTTCATCTGAATAAAAAAATTCATCAGTGTATGAAAGGATAAGGCCGTCAGTTGCACTAGCAGAGTTTAAGATCAGATACTAGGAAAAATTTCTTCTCAGAAAGGATGGTAAAGCATTAGAACAGGCTACCCAGGAAGGTAATGGAGGCACCCTCCATGTAGGTTTTCAAGGAAAAGGTAGATGTGGCACTGAGGGACATGATTTAGTAGGCATGGTGGTGGTGAGCGGATGGTTTGATTGGATGAGCTTAGAAGTCTTTTCCATCCTTAGTGATTCCGTGATTTTGTGTTTCAGATATCTATACTAATGAGCTCCTATGAATAATAGGAAGCGTCATGTAAACTAATACAAGTAAAAAAATCCAAGCAGCAAAAATAGCTACTATAATGGTAGAAAAAAACTCTCATAATTACTGTGTAAATCGGTAAGATGGTATGCATGTTTCTGTTCTCACAGGATTAACTATAGTGAAGATGACTATGCCCCCAAGTTTTGTGCAGACCATTTCTGTAGATGCCTGGCATGACAGATAATTTTACATTCTTTGACATGAAAATACTGTTGTCCTTGCAAAAAAAAGAAAAAAGAAAAAAGAAAAAAAAAAAAAAGCTATGTAAACCAGTACATATGGGCTGAATTTTAAACATGCAAATTGTTCTGCTTCAGCATTCTTGATAGTACAAAGGACAAAAGGATGAATAATACAGAGAATGACCATAAATGCTTATGGGGAAAAAAATAAAGACAGAAATCTAACAGAGAAACCCTAAAAGTTTTTGTGTCTATATGTATGTGTCTGCATAAATCATCTTAATATTGTAGCTTTATATGAAATATAAAATACCATAATAACATTTCTACCACTTTATACAAAATAAGGGCTCTGGATTAATTTTAAGAAACAGCTATATTAAAAAAATATGACTTTACATATGTGTTAGCAGAATTAAGTTTGTCATTGTTTCCAAATTTTGTACATCAGGTAGAATTCTCACCCTTATGAGTCAGAGAATCACAGAAATCATGTAAGTTGGAAGAGATCTTTAAAAATCATTTAGACCAATACCCCTATTGTGAACAGGGACACCTACAGCTAGATCAGGGTTCTCAGAACCCTGTCTAGCCTGACCTTGAATGTCTCCAAGGGGCATCCACCAACTCTGAGCAATCTGTTTCAGTTCTTCACTACCTTTATCATAAATAACTTTTTTCTTTTATCCGATCTAAATTTCTCCTCTTTTAGTTTGAAACTGTTTCCCCTTATACTATCACAGCAGATCCTGCTAAAGCATTTGTTCCCTTCATTCTTATAGCCCTCCTATAGACAATGAAAGGCCACTATAAAGTTTCATGGAAGTGTTCTTTTTTCTAGGCTGAAGCCTTAGCTCTTTCAATCTATCCTCACAGCAGAGGTGTTCCATCTCTCGGATCTTTTTTATTACCCTCCTTTGGATGCTAGAGTACTTGCAGGTCCATGTCTGTCCTCTACTGAGGACTCCACATCTGGACACAGTACTCCAGGTGAGGTCTCATTAGCGCAGAGTACTGGGGCAAGATCACCTCCCACAGTCTGCTGACCACACTTCTTTTGATGCAACCAAGGACATAGTTGGCTTTCTGGGCTGCAAGGGCACATTGGTGGCTCATGTCCAGCTTGCCATGCAGCAGTACACTTTGGCAGGGCTATAATATTTTGTTCCACAGGTAGTATTAACAGTGGGGGTTGCCACAACCCATGTGCAAGACCTTGCAATTGAATCTGTTGAACCTCGTGAGGTTCTCCTGGGCCCACTGCTTGAGCCTGTGTAAAGGATTAATGAAAAACATTTTCAGACTTTCTGTGGTATGCTTGATATGCTGGAGCCTGTCTAGGTCTCTCCGAATTTCATTGGATCCCTTGGCCATGTCAACCACACCATGCTTCTTGGTGTCATCCACAAATCTGATGATGGTGTACTTGATCCCACTGTCAACGTCAATAATGAAGATATTAAAGAGCTCTGATCCCAGTACTTACCCATGAAGGGCAACACTCATAACTGATTTCCACCTGGATATTGAGCCATTGACCACCACTCTATGGTTATGATCTCACAACTAGTTCTACATCCATCAAACAGTTCACCCATTAAATTCATATCTTTCCAGTTTGAAGAGAAGGATGTTATGGGGGGCCATGTCAAAGGCCATACTGAAGACCAGATAGATGACATCAGTGTCTCTTCACTTGTCCACTGATGCACTTATGCCATATCAGAAGACCACTAGGTTGGTCAGGCAGGAATTGCCCTTAGTGAAGCCATGCTGGTTATCTTGTTTCACCTCTCTCTCTTCCATGTGCCTTAGCATAGCTTCCAGAAGGATCTGTTCCATCATCTTCCCCAGCACAGATGTGAGGCTGACAAGCCGGAAGTTTCCCGAGTCTTCTTTTCAACCCTTCTTAAAAGGGTTTTTTTTTATTAGGGACTTCACTTGAATGCTATGACATTTAAAATATCATTGAGAGAGGCTCGGAACTACATCAGCCAATTTCTTCAATACACCTGGATGAATCTTATTGGGACCCTTGGACTTATGGATGTTCAAATTCCTCAGATGTTTGTTAATCTGATCTTTGCTTACAGTGGGAGGGACAGTATTCTCCGAGTCCCCACCCTTCCACCCATCCACTGAAGGGAAGTTACCAGTGTTATGCTGTTGCATCACTAAAATATACTGTTTACACAACATGTTTCCTGATATTTCCTCAGCCTGTGCTTGTCCCATGGCACATGGTTCATATGTTTAAAACTCAAAAAGAATTCATTTTGTTTTCAACTGAGATACAAAAAAAACCTCTTATTTTCTGATTCATTTGTGTGAAATGTATTGTCAGAATTATTTTCCAAATAGACACACATGAAAATTCTTCTAGCCCTAGATAATATACAGGTGTTTGACTTTAACAGTATTGTACAGCCTTTGTAAGATGACTGTATTTATGCATTCTAATGAAAAGAAACAATTTTTTTTTCTTTTTCTTTTTTTCCCCCAGGTTACAATATAAAATTAATATAATTAACACAAACTAGTATTCGGATGACTCACATAATGAATCAGAGCCCTGCAGGCAAAATTAATGAAATTCAGTCCCCAAGGTGTCTTTTAATACGTTATGTAACAGCATACAGTCTATGTGAAACTTGAAATATGACAGAAAGTTCTGGTTAATATCAATGCCAATTTTTAGGAATTTTTTTGAAACCAGCTATCAGAGTTTTAGCTTCCACAATATATGGGCTCAAAGTACACCCTCAGCAAATTTGCCAATCACATCTATCTCAGTGGTGCAGCTGACACATTAGAAGGAAGGGTGCCATCCAGAGAGACATCAACAAACTTGAAAGGTGGGCCCGTGTGAACCTAATAAGGTTCAACATAGCAAAGTGAAAGGTTTTGCACTTGGGTTGAAGTAATCTCAGATAGTTATATAGACTGGGATAATTCTTTGAGAGTAGCCCTGTGGAGAAGAGCATAGGGTCCTGGTGGATGAAAAACTGAACATGAGCCAGCAGTGTACTCTTGCAGCTAGGAAGGCCAGTGGTAGCCTGGGATCCACTAGAAGGGGGGTGGCCAGCAGGGACAGGGAGGTGTTTTTCCCTCTCTACTCTGCCCTCATGAGGCCCCAACTGGAGTACTGTATCCAGGTCTGGAACCCCCAGTTCAGAAGAGATGTGTAGCTGCTGGAGAGGATCTAAAGGAGGGCCACAAAGATGATCAAAGGGCTGGAGTAACTTCCCTATGAAGACAGGCTGAGAGAGCAAGGCTTGTTCAGCCTGGAGAAAAGAAGGCTGCAAGGAGAGCTTATTGCAGCCTTCCAGTATTTAAAAGGGTATTATAAACAGGAGGGGAATCAACTTTTTACAAGTGTTCCCAATGACAGGACAATGAGGGAATGGTTTTAAGCTCAAGGAGGAAAGGTTTAAATTGGATGTCAGGGGAAGTTCTTTACAGAGAGAGTGGTGAGAGAGGCTGCCCAGAAAGGTCAGGAATGCCCCATCCCTGGAGGTTTTCAAGACCAGTATGGATGGGACCCTGGGCAATCTGATCCAGTACCAGATCTGGAAGATGGTGGTCCTGCCTGTGGCAAGGGTACTGGAACTTGATCCACCTCAATACAGAAAGGACATTGAGGTGATGGAGCAAGTTCAAAGAAGGGCAACAAGACTTGTGAAGGGCTTGGAGTACATGCCATATGAGGAGTGACTACAGATACTGGAACTGTTTAGTCTGGAGGAGGCTGAGAGGAGACCTCATCTCTTCAAATACCTGAAAAGTGATTTCGGAGAGAGGGGTTGGTCTCTTCACACTGGTGACAGGTGACAGGATGAGAGGAAATGGCATTCGAGTTTCCCCAGGGGAAGTTTAGGTTAGATATCAGGAAAAACTTTACAGAAAGGGTTGTCAAGCACAGAAAAAGGTTACCTGGGGAGGTGGTTGAGTCACTGTCCCTGAATGTGTTTAACATCCATTTGGATGTGGTGCTCGGGGACATGATTTAGAGGTGGATTGTTAGAGTTAAGGTAGTAATGGTTAGGTTGGGGTTGAACTTGATGATCTTGAAGATCTTTTTCAATCTGAACAATTCTATGATTCTATGATTCTATCCTTGAGGTCTTCCAATCCAAGTCATTCTATGATTCTGATTCTAAAATCCTTCTAACTCCTTCTAAGAAGTTTTTTCATCAGCTATTTTCCAAGTAATGTTCTTCTGCTTTTCACACTTACCAATCTTTGCTGTATAATCTGTAATATTGATAGGGTGCCTAAGAGAAAGTGCTGTATTTTTCATCCTGTAGAATTACAACTTTACTGTGTCTTAATCTCAGTATTATGTAGAAAAATATGACAGCATGCATTTTCTCTGCTTAGAGATTTATGATTTAGCTGAGGTGGACATATCTTTCAAGATATTCTGTGATGTTTTGTGTAGCAAAGGCACTTGAAGTCTAAAGAAGATCCAGGACTTCTGTTCAGGATAGATTTTCTCTGACCCTTAATTAATATTTCCTTTAAGGGTCAAAGTAAAACAAAATGAAATATATAGACCAGTGTGTGCTTTTATAAAGGTATTTGTTCTAGTAGGAAGGACTTAACCTGAGAATAGGCCTCAATATTAATTGCAGCAACACAGAAGGCTGCACAGAGCTACCAACTCATCTGTCTTTGCTCCCTACAAAAGGTAAGGTACTTCTGGAGATGTGAATATTTGATTTGGTGGGTTACATTTTTAGTTGAGTTTCTGTTGTTACTGAGCTTTCCTTAGAAGCTCAATACATTACCAAACCTTAATAGATTATTCTGATTACCACAGCCATATCTGCATATCTTGATAAGTATTTTATGAATAAGTTTTTTACATGAGTGATTATATAGATTTTATGAAAGTTATAGGCAGTGGTCTTGGTAGGAACAGCATAAGGCTTCTTGCTATCACATTATAAAAAAAAAAATAATCTCAAAATACTGTATGAAATTTGACTCAATTCTCACCCATAGAATTTATGTCCTATAACCAACTTGACTACAACCATAGTCATATACAGGGGAAAAAAAGAACTTTGAGGTAGATTTTCCATTTTTTAATCAATGCATTCAAATAGTAAAACTGTGGATGAACTGTGGATTTTTAAATTCTTAATTTTATTATTTTGAACTTTATGTATTATATGTATGGAGTTTTGGTAATAAAACTGATGGTTTGGGTAAAAAAAACTGTATTTTGTATAGATACAGACACATAGGTATAGCTATTTAAAAATGCAACAATCAGAGATAAAGTGATAAATATGCCTTTGTTCACATCTTTCTTGGTGAAAGACTCCACAGAATAAAGTAGAAATTAGCTAATACTATAAGAGCTTTCTCCTGTCCTCCTTTCTTTGCTGCTGTCTCTGAAAAAAATTTACCTCTCTGACATAATGTTGAATGGCACTGTTCTCTTTAATGGCATCTTTAATTATTCTTGCTCTGGTGGAAGTTATGACAAAATACAAACAACTAAGAAAAATATCACTTAATTTGACAGGGGACAATATCAATCAGATAATATTAAAAACAGGATTGTTTTAATTGTTTTTGCATAGGGCTTAATGTTCAACATGAATATCAGATGGGCAAACTTTGTAGTTCTTTTTGTATACTGTAAAATAATTTTCATCTCTGTAAATTTTATATTCCTTAGTAAGCCCTTTCTTTTCCTATGTCGTATATGAATGGGTTTTCAAAAGGAGCCAGTGTTGGTCCAGTGCAGTTTCTGTTGGTCTGCAACAACCTTATCAGTAATCTTAAAGGCAGGAAATAAACTAATGACAATTTAAGAAATTCCTACCTATTAAATGTTAGTTTCTTTATAAAAGAAAGAAACAATGAATTAATGAATTGCTTGATTATTTTACAGTTAGGACTATTTTACTATCAGTTTTACTTCAATAAATCAAAGTTCTGATTCTTAGTTTGATAGCTAATTCTTTTTTTTTTTTTTTTTTTTTTTTTGCTTATAGTTTCCGTATTTATGAGAAAAAAAGAAACTAATAAAAATACGTGGATCAATAAATGACCAGCATTAACTAAGCACAAATAATGTTAGGCTGAATTGTAAGACCTGACTGTATTCAGGAAACATATGTCATTGATTCCTTTTCTTCAGAAACCTTTTTGTTGGTTAGAAAATAAGCAGGGCAAGTGACACAGTCATTTCATTTTATTCAATTTTCATAGGCTTTTATGTATTTCCACATCAAATGGTCTTGCAGCTCCTAGTATTTCACAATAATCCATTGTAGAACTCAATGTTTTATATACTGACACTCCTTTAAAATGAAGCAAGAGTGATGTAAACGAATGCTGGAAGCAAAACTTAACTGTTAGGTAGCAATGAGAACTGCTGAAGAATCCAGTTTTGGAATAAATTAATGTTTTGCTGTTGTTTTGTAATAGTCCCAGATAGCACATTGGCAAAGGGTCAGACAGTTGTCTGTTGGGGTCAAATAATGCCAATTAGCAATTCTAAGCAGTATCTACTTCCTAGATCTGTTCATTTCAATGTAATGCACAGAAACCAATAAAAGTTAGAGAAAACCATTTGTCCTCTTGCCATTTTTTTACACACACAAACACCCAAAAAATGAAATAATCAAAACAGAAGCTCCTTTCACAGCTGAGCAACCAGCTTGGTAACCAGGTATTATTGCAGTACTTGAACAACACATCCAGTTTTTCTAATCTAGGAAATCAAGAGGAAAGTCACTGAAAACAACTTCTTACCTCAAATATGCTTTGAAGAGAATCTCTGGAGTTGGATGAACTTGCTGCTTTCTAAATTTGCCCTTGTACTGCTTCTTGCTGTGGCTAGAGTATAAGAAAGAAAAATTGCTTTTTTCTTGTTTTCAGATATTAAAGTTAAGAAATGCAGCTGGCTGAGTTTGACTTTTGACATAAAAAACAGCAGTAGACAAAACACCTCTGCTCTTTACAGTAAAAATTTATTGTGAATATCCAGCATGGTTAAAAGCTATATTTGTTATTATTCTTATTGACTATTATTATTATATCAAACTATCATCCTGACTATTCTTGGACTTATTCCTCCATCCTCCACTTGTACTGGCTCAAGTGCAACATAATGCATATACTAAGAACCAAGCTGTCCCACAGCTTGTTCTTCCTGCTATTAATAATAGAGAAGTAACACCTTGTGCAGGTAAAAAAAAACCCACTCTTTACTAGTTGGGAACTCAGTTGGTCTGTATCTTCACGTGATCACATGATAGATAATTATTCACCTCTGTTCTGGAATACATATTTACATATTTTACATTCAGTTTTGTATAGAAAAAAAAATAGTAAATACCACTCCATGAATCTCTTAAATGAACTGATTTAATTAAAATTAAATTCAAGTTAAATTTCATTAAAATACTACTGGATAAGTTTGCTAAGTTCTGTCAATTCTAAACCTTCATACACTTCTCACTACATACTTGGATAAATATGGAATAAAATTCTGGGCAAACTCCTTTCGAAGTCAGAAGGGATTGCCAGCATACTGACCAACTTACCTCTCTTGTCAACTACATGTTCAGCAGCATACTTTACCATGTATTTTTGTACTTCAATGATGGTCTTGTGCATGCATGCAAATCTTTGCATTGGTTTGTATTAAGATATTCAAATATGCAGCAATATTTTCTATGACTTTTTTTAGATAAATCAACTGTTTACTCATAATTACATCTGAAAATATGTCTCAGTGAACTCATGGCAGAGACAGAAAGTAAAAATACCTTAAATGATTCAATTAATTTTTATCACTAGTGCATACATTGGAATTTGAAGTGATTATTTGATAGAGATAAGTATAAAAATAAATAGCCAGAGAGAAGCTGCAATAACCAAATAATTGATTAATAAATTAATCATTCTACATGCATTTAATTAATCAGATAGATTAGACAGAACAGAAACTTAAAATAAATGGAGCTGATATTTTAGTCACAAAAAATAGCCGTCTGTTCTTTTGAAAGATTAAATCTTTGCTATAAATATAATTATTTGCTCTTTCTCTATGCTTTGATAAAGCAACAAGGGAAGTGAGGTATAAACATTTGCCTCTTGTTAGATGTACAAGATGTAAGCTGATTTTAAACTTACACTTTTTATGACTTGTTTATATGAGAAATATATCAGCTTGGGGATATATTACTACCATGTAATAATCAATAATTACTTGCAAAGAGACTGCTTAAAAAATGATATACTGGCTAACTTTCTTTTTATTAATGAATTTACAAGTAGATCTGTGTTCCCTGTAGGGCACAGTACCAGCTTCTTTGAGCTCATACCTATCTTCCAGATAAGTACTTACAAACTTTAGTTAGTTTTGTTTTCCACCTTATTTTGCCTTGTTTTTAATGAATTTAACTCCTGATTTATTACTAGCGAATATCTCAGAATTTCCTAGTTGTAAAATAGTTTTTATATTCAGTGTGCTCATCACTACTCAATCTTACAATCTTACAATTTCTAACTTCTCAATTTGCAAAGTATTATTTATTGGAGTTTGATACCAGGATCCATATTATCAAACTGCTTAAATAACATGCTGCAAGATTAACTATTTAATGATTTCTGTTTCTGTTCTATGGTGCTTGCCTGTACCTTAGGTATAGCAATACGCGACTGTCTATTAGAAGGCCAGATCTACCTTCTACTTTTCGAACAATCTCCCTTTTGCTTGCTTGGCGTCACAGGGCCCAGGCTGGTCTCCATCTTACCTAAGCGTAATGTGATTTAAGGTTGGGTTACTTTTTACCTTGTTAATAAAACTATTCCTTTACAAAATTCTACTATTTTTTGATGAGGCAGTTCAAAATATTGCTCTGGTCTAAACTTCATATCCTTAATATGAAAATTTCCTTTTTCTCTACCATGTCGTAATACAGGCAGCTGTTAAATTATTCTTTGTTTCATTCTGCTGAAAAGGTATTTGCCATTAGTTTTGTCTCTGATGGAAATCATATTTTCCTCTACCAGCATTGTTTTCCCCTCCTTCCGCTATTGTGCCCTTTCTTCTTCAGGAATCTCATAGGCAACATTGGTTTTGTGGTATGGAATCATTGCAATTATCAGAGTCCCAAAAGACACTGCATTGACTTGTAATTTCTTCAGACCTGAGCTGTGAAAACATGTTAAGATTTTTAATTATTCACTGAAGTGAGTGGTCTTACAAGGATTGTAAGTTATGTCATATGAAAATTTTGGAGGGGAAGGGGTGGCTGGGAATCAATTCTGATGATGTCAGTATATCAGTCTGATAGAAAAACCCCTAAGATGAAGCAAGGTAAATTAGGGAAGGATGCAGGTAAGACAGTCCATTCATAAGGAATTGCAGAGACAGCTACAGAGTCTATATACATTATATAATAGTAATATATATAATATATGTTACCATATATCTATTTTTTATCTAATACAAGGTAGGAAATGGAACTCTAAATAAGGAAGCATGCCTACACAATGAAGGAGGAGACCTTCTAGAAAGCAATAGGCATTTTAGGAATAACATAAAAAATAGAAGTATTGTTCACACAAACTTCCTTTTTTTCATATTTTTATGGGCTAGAGAAAAAAACAAACACACACATACACAAATAAACACTCAGAGAGTTCTATCAAGCTCATGGATAAATTTCATAAATATACATCCTGTAATTTAATTTTCCTGATTGTGAGACTTGTAGCTGATATTGTCATTGAGGGATTGTTCTTTTTTAAAAAAAAAATTCCAAAATTTACAAAACAGTATTTTTGAAACAATGTTCCAGCATTCTGCTTAAAAGAATGTATGCATCCCCTGTAAAATTATTGTATCTGTTCACAAAGCATGCTCAAAGGAATATAAAGTTGCCACAGAGTTAATGCTCAGTAAGATCTCCCCATTGTTCCCGTAACAAGCTGCCCAAGACGCTAGAAAGATGAAGAAATAAGAGAAAAGTATGATCAGACTTTTGTGAGCAAGGAATTTTTACAGTGCACAGTATTTTTAAGAACTTCCCCATCATTTCAAGTGCAAATGGAAAGCTCTGAAGCACTTAATGTTATCCTGTTTAGCAGACATATTAACTCTGAACACCTTCAGCATCAGGCACACTAAAAAAGGGTGAAGGTGTAGAAGATCATATAGAAAATAACATCTGCAAACACAGATGAATAAGCATCAGTTCTTTTTTGTAATATAATATACTCCTTTTTAGGTTGCATACACAGAAGAAGCACAGCTGAGGCTCAGCTGCTTTTTCTTGACAATTTTGGTGTGCTTTGCTGTTCTTGTTCTTACGTCCATTTCTCAGCTTGTGAACTATGGGCAGAATATCACACCTGTGCCTGGAAAACTCAAACCTTATTGTTTATATCCATTACTAGATAAATAAAAGTTCTCAATGAGAAGACATTTACGTATTGCTTGTTTTGAGGTTCTGAAATGTTTCAAAGTCATGTTGGATCTGGATCAGCAAACTTGTCTCTGCTCCAAAATAAATGATTTATTTCAGAATAGAAAAGTGAGCTAGTAGAAGGATTGTTACAAAACTTCACATTTCAGGCTCCATAGTATATTAGAATATAAATAATTTGTAGTTAATTTTAGTTGCTTCACTAAATGATTGTTTCTTATATATTTTCCTCCAGACATGGAGGTGATGATTGCTTGAGACAGGGGGAAAAGAGGAGTAAAAAAAAATAAATTGAAGAGCAGAACTGAATATCCAGCCTATGAACACAGAAATTTTTTCTTACAGTTTTTGTGAAACAGAACAAACAAGTATCTAAACAGTATATGTGATGTGTTCCATACAGTAGCATATTTATTATTATTTCAGAGAATTTTCTTGTATTCATCACACACACACACACACACAAAAACACAAAAAACCCACCAATAATTTTAAAGTCCGAGAGTGAGACTTTCTGCAATGATTTAATTTTCAAAATACCTTGAAAGCAGACTGCTCTCTATGTACCTGTTACTTTGAACATTATATAACTTCTGTTCTTGTTGTATGTTGTTATACACTTGCAAACTTGCTCATCATTGCTAAAATTTTGAATACATAAGTTATTTACTGCTTCTTATGTGGAAGCATAGAAACCTCTGCAAGATTCTTAAATTAATGAAGATGTAGTTTCTTGCAAAGCTTGTGGGTAGATATAGAAAGAAAAGGTGAAGGGGCAAATAAGACATAAATATGGAAATGAAAATATCATTAAGTATAGCGCAGAAAGGCAAGGGCCAGTGGTTAATGCTAATGGTGCCTTATCAGGCTGGGAGTGAAAAAATAGAAAATATAAAATACAGCACATCATCCATGACCTAATTACAACTGTCTAGAATAATTTATATTTAAAGATGGGGCCACAGAGCCACAGTGAATTTGCTTAGATAAACACACAGTCACACAACATGTGCTCAGCTCTGTTTGCTATGGGATATGGCATTCTTCTATTATGTCTGTTTGTAAAATGAGTTAAATTAAGCTTGAAATTGCATGAGTGAAGTCTGGCTCAGAGAAATTTTGCAAGTGTTTGGACAAGAAGATGGTAGGGTAACACAGTACACTTCATATTGGAGAACAGTATCGATCAGCACATCTGCCACAGCTGTAGTACAAAAGTGAGAATTCTTTAATAATCAAAACCCTTTTAATCCCATTGACCTTGGTACTCTGAATGCTGATGTCAGTGATGAAGTTTAACTGAATTATCTCATTTCTTTGAAATTCTTGGTATGTTCCCCCTTTTTGTGCTCCTGTGATATGTTGTTTCTAATGTATATTTAGGAGAAATGAATGGATTCTGCTGTCATTCTATATAGAAGTGCCAGAGATGTAGTGGTTGGTGGCAAAGCACTAACAGCATGTTCCATGGGAATCCAGACTTTGGCTTGCCTGGGCAGCATTGAGTGAACAGTTGTCTTGTGCTGCACATAAAATGTAGCACTTGTAAAATAAGCTATATTGGGGAACGAAAATGAAGTACTTGCCTGTCTTCCACTATAAAATGATATATTTGCTATCTGCTTATTAATTTAACTATTTTTTTCATTGACTTCATCCTGTTTTCATAGATTTCCCTGTATTCCGACTCCCTAAAACAGAGAAATTTTATTCCACATTGTTTCTTCAAATCTTGATTCATGATAAAAATCACAGAATCACAGAATTGCCAGGGTTGGAAGGGACCTCAAGGATCACGAATCTCCAACCCCCCTGCCACATGCAGGACCACCAACCTCCCCATTTAATACTAGTATAGGCTGCCCAGGGCCCCATCCAACCTGGCCTTGAACACCTCCAGAGACGGGGCATCCACAACCTCTCTGGGCAGCCTGTTCCAGCACCTCACCACTCTCTCTGTAAAGAATTTCCCCCTGACATCCAACCTAAATCTCCCCTCCCTCAACTTAAAACCATTTCCCCTTGTGCTGCAGTTATCTACCCTTTCAAAGAGTTGATTCCCCTCCTATTTGTAGGATCCCTTTAGGTATTGAAAGGCTGCAATGAGGTTACCTCGCAGCCTTCTTTTCTCCAAGCTGAACAAGCCCAGCTCCCTCAGCCTGCCTTTGTAGGGGAGGCGCTCCAGTCCCCTGATCATCTTCATGGCTCTCCTCTGGATCTTCTCCAACAGCTCCCTGTCTTTCTTGTACTGGGGGCTCCAGACCTGGACACAGTACTCCAGATGGGGCCTCACAAGTGCAGAGTAGAGGGGGACAATCACATCCCTGTCCCTACTGGCCACCCCTCTTTTGATGGACCCCAGGAAATTATTTGCCTTCCGAGCTGCAAGGGGACATTGTTGGCTCGTGTTAAGTTTTTCTTCTATCAAGACCCCCAGGTCCTTCTCCACAGGGCTGCTCTCAAGGACCGCTCCTTCCACTCTGTATGGATGCCTGAGATTCCTCCAGCCCAAGTGCAGAACTCTGCACTTTGCCATGTTGAACCTCATCAGGTTAACCCGGGCCCACCTTTCCAGCCTGTTGAGGTCCCTCTGAATGGTATCCCTTCCTTCTACCGAGTCAACCACACCACTCAGTTTGGTGTCGTCAGCAAACTTGCTGAGGGTGCACTCGATTCTGTCACTGATATCATTGATAAAGATATTAAAGAGCAACAGTCCCAAGACAGACCACTGGGGGATGCCACTCATTACCGGCTTCCACCTGGACATACAGTCACTGATAACCACCTCCTGTCTGCGGTCTTTCAACCAGTTTCTTATCCATCAAGTGGTCCACCCATCAAAAACACATTCCACCAATTTGGAGATAAGGATGTGGTGGGGGACCATGTCAAAGGCCTTGCTTAAGTCCAGGTAAATGACATTGGTTGCCTTTCCCTTGTCCACCAATGCCATCATTCCATCACAGAAGGCCAGTTTCTGATATGTATCATCCGAGAAGTCATATTCAATTTTTCACCTAAAATTCAGCCACAAATGCAGAGATGGAATCCCTTTCAACAGAACACCTCCTTAAATATGAATATGCCTTAAACCGTGTATCATTTTTGGGGTGTTTATAGAGAGCAAAGCCTTTGCGCATTCACACATCATGAAGCATGATGTAATACTCTGATCTAAAAGGCAGAATTATTATTATTATTATTATTATTTTAATTCTCAAATATTACTATGTGTTGGATTTTGTAGGAAATTCTCACATAGAGATGGCTGAGACAATTTGATCACAAGAGAATAAATAGTCTTTGAAACATTCTACCTTACATTTTGTTAACAAGGAAACTTATTTTGCTGTTGACACTGTACAGAATAGATGATATATTTCAACATATTCCACTAATCAAAATTCCAATCACAGGTAAAGTTATAGATTTTATTTAATCTTGAACTGCATAACTCATTCTCATGCATTACATCACAAGCAATTGGAAAGCTGAATTTCAGCTGGCTACGAGCCTGTTGAACTGAATCCAGAGGAAAGTGTTAGGCTTTGACACGCTACCCTTGAAAAGAATGGTTGAAATAAAATTAAAATTCTTCTGATAGAGTTAAACATTTTACACTACTTGGGAACTAATTACTTTGGGCATGCCAAACATATAGACCAATCTCTTCCAGACCACTTGTTTTAAACTGTTGTTTGTAGAATTTAAAAATGAATTAAAATTCTCTGTATGGAATGGTTACATACTTTTCTTCATTTTTATTGGTAGTAAAATAAATATGCAGGCATGAAAATAAAAACATTTTTATGTTACTTCCCCACTAATAATGTTATTGGTTGTACTATCATCAGACACATCTCTCTATATCTTCACTTTGCTAGTCCTCAATCTCAGTCATATCTTTTTTTTCTGACATTTTTATAAATAATTTCAATAGCTGGCTTATGAATAGACCTCCTATTACTGAAACTATATATATAATAAAAAATACATACCATAGAACTCGAGTGGCAATAGTTCTGAGTCAAAAAACATAGTGTAAGACTGGAGCTATACTGCACTGACTCTACTGAAATTGTCATTTTTCCTACCAGCTGTGGATATTACTCCTGTGTCAATCACAAGACTTCAGTAAAAACAGCGTGTACAGGAGAAATATGCAAGAGGAAAGAAGAAAATTATAAATCAGACATTTGAGTTACAATGACTAATTATTGATGGTAAAAATGCAAATTTGTAGTGCATAGAGTAAGTTTATGAAAAAAAATCATAGATGTTTTGAATAAGAAATGTTCAAGTATATTTACAGTACAGTAGTACTGACTTGATGCAATAAAATATTAAATAAATTCTGGAAACAGAAAAAAAGACATAATATTTTTTATTTCCAAAATTTCCTTAGGCTTATCAACTCCTAATAATTATCCTAAGCAGAAGGAGTAGTGGAAGTAGAGTTTTCAGGAGCCTGCCATTAACATGAATTTTTTAGAGGGTCCCTTTAGGAATAACAGATTTTAAATGCTTCTTCAAATTCAGCAATCCAGAGCAGTCTTTCTTCCTATAAAGCATAGTAACTTTGTGCTGAACTTTATAATTAGATACATAATCTGAGAAATCTATAGTTATAAGCAGTTGTTCCGGTTTGATCAGATGGTAAACAGTGCAATAGTAAATGGAATGCATTGTGGAAGAAGGAAACACAAACTTTCCTGAGTCTCATATATCTCATGTACTTTGTGATCAAACACACATTTTCTGTCCTTCATTTCTAGCATTTTTGATATGTTCAGATGTTCATACAAGCTGAAATAGGCACTGTGTGTTTGAACAGTAATTTACATTATTTGATCGCTATAAGAAAACAAAGAAGTGAGGAAAAAACCCAGCCACAACACTAATAATCAATCTTTTTCTCAGCTAGCTTTGAACATCTCCAATCTGGATGTTTATAAAGGACATTTCTGTACTTCATTACCTGCACTATTCAAAAGCAGAAGCAAAAAAGTTCTTATCTTGTATTTGGCTAAAAGAATATTTACAAAAATGGGATTACAAATATTATCCCCTATGTAGGTCATCTCTAAATTAACGCCTCTTATTTCTTTCCACAGAAACTACAATAGATACAAAGAGCACAAGAAAATTATTTAATAGAGCAAATTATCAGATAAAAAACACCATTTTTCAACATGGTTGCCACCATTAGCTTTGTATTTTAACCAGCAGTTATCTAGAGCCCACATGCTATGCTTTTAAAAATCTGCATCAAATGTACATGGCCATCTAGAACATGCCGGTCTTTCATGTTGCTTTTTCCACTATTTAAACGCATCCACCACCTCACTGCCCTCACATCCACTGGTTGGTCCCCATAAACATTCAACAAGCATTCATGAATGTCAGTGGGTGCGATTTTTCCACATGGAGGAATTCAATTACACCCTTTCATTTCATCTGTCCTTCCATGTCAGATGCCTTTTGTCAGACTGCTCCTCTGCTGCCATCTGTCATACAGCAACAAAATAGGAAATTAATGAGAAGGTTCAACTTCTATTGCCATACCACTACCATCTGCCTCTAACATTGTGAGCCCATATAATAAATTGGGAGGAATTACTTTTGGAGCAGCATTTATTTATCTTTGAGTGAATAGGATCATGAGATTCTAATGAGATCAGTAGGATCTCATTAGAAAAATTCTGAAAGAAAAGTAGTAGAAAGTGAATTGAAATGAAATGCTACGACTTTTTAAAAGTTCTGATGCTAGCTGTCTCCTTCACAATCTTTTAGGTCCTTTGCACAGTTGTGCTATGCTTGGTGCAGCATGAAATGGAAGCAATTCAATCATAGTATTATGATTATTGAACACTGAACCAGAAAGTTGTATATTCTAGAAATAATTATTATTTGTTTTCTTTCTTCCCAATTTCTATAATTAGTTGAACATATAGTAGATGGTGCATAGAGATATGAAAAACTGTAAAAGGAAAATTGCTATGAAATGAAAAACTAAAAGATGTAATCCTTGTGGTAACTGAACAAAAAATATGACCTTTGTAAAAAAAAAAAAAAATCTTATGAGAATGATGTCTGATATGAAGATTGGAAGAAGTAGAAATACATCAAAGAAGCAGCTATGCTTGATTTAAACAAGTATATTATCAAAACCTCATGCATCATACCTCCACTCATCAAATTCTGTGATCCTTTCACAACTTTAAACTTTACTTCCGACTTTGAAATTTTTTCTCCTCCAGGAGACATATCATTAAAAAAAAAGAAATTGTTTCATGCAAAGCTGTACTCTATGTGGTTTATAAAGCTACTTTTCAATCCATACTTTTTGTAATCTGTCATCAGTCTGTCTTTAAAACCTATTGAACAAGAAAATGCCTTGAAATAACAGTAAAATGTGTATTGCTTGGATTTGATTGCTTTCTTTTACAGATTATGTTTAATATCCTTATTTGGAAAGCATCTGTTATCAGAGATTGACAGAAGCAATTTGATCAATCAGTTTTCTTTGCCAAAAGGTACTAGACACAATGACACAGGTCCCTGACGTTCATCTATTAATAGAATGGAATTGTCATGCTTTTTGTCTTATAAAATGAGCAACTACTGCATAAGATCTATGTTTTACATTCACTTACATGATGATAAATGGTGCTATTACTTAATTATCTCCCATTACTTAACTGTCCTAGTGAGCCACCTACACATATCCAGTCAATAATTTCAGTCACTGGCCGTATTAAAACCAGCCTCATGTTGGAGATAATGAAGGTTCTTTAAAAGTGAGTGCTCTGAGAGATCACTCAATGGCTAAGATCAAAGGGATGTCTTAATGATAATGAAAAAATAGATTAATCAAAGCTTTGTTCAATCTCCATATTTGCAAAAAATATCAGCTCATTAATTTCTATCAAGGGGAGAAATGAGTGAGGAGAGAAGAAATAGAGAATAGACAGAGAAATAGAGATCCCCCTGGGGGGCAAGGGGGAGGGGAGAAATTACAGAGAATGACAGTGAACCTGTACATGGGAATAAGAAGACAGTAAGGCAGAAACTTATCATAACAGAGTTTGAAGTGTTTAGTAAGATATTCTAGCCAATATGGAGCTCTTAGAATTGGACATTAGAAAGGTAGATTACAGTGCCTTTTTTAGTAAAATGGCTTCATTCCAAACACTCAGGCTAAGAATATCAGTCTGCTCCCCTTATGAAGTAACACCAAAGTGAAGCAAATAGAACGTCTGTGCAGCAGAAACTGCCAACTTCCCTCACTGGTGCTTGCATATCAAAACTGTTACATAACTGAGAGATACATACTATGTTTCTTGGAGAGATGAGGGTGTTATATTACAGAAAAGACTGGAGCTGATGGTTTTGCAGAGATCTTGAGACTCAAGGACTGGCTCCTGGGTAAATTTCAGAAAAACTACTAGAGCTTGTCATCAGCGCTCTTATTTATTCCCACACCTAGAAGTGTAGGCATAGAGGATAGTCTGCATTTGAATTGTTTATGAAATGCATATCATTGGAGAGACAGTTGCTGGCCTATGTTTCAGATAGTCAGCCCACTGAGTAGAAGTTTCAGTCAGAAAGCAATACAAGGGAATTCATGCATTAAGACTAAGCCTCTTCCATTGTTTTGAAAGCTGGATAAGAGGAAATCCATCCCTACTTCTTCAAGTAAGAAGATTTTCTCAACCTCTGTGACATACTCAACATTACATATATGTAATAAGTGTGATTGTCAGAACTTACTTCAGTAAGTTCTGACAAACATTAGCCAGTTTACCTCTTTCTGTTCTTGTAAACTACAGCTTGACCAACAAGTCTGACATCAAAAAAATCTTGCCTGATCTAGATGACAATGGAGCCCAAAGGCCTCAAAGCCAGGTGAGTAAAGTAGTACAATTTCAGCATGTAAGAAGTAAGAAAGTACAGCCAATACTTCTTAATTATAAGTTTCTATATAGGAATTTTAATTTGATATATTTATAATTTATTTTATATATTTAAAACGTGTACTTTTTAAACAATGACCAAAGCTGGCCATATTAGAGTGTGTTTCTATGTATAGGTCACAGTTCATAAAATACTTTGTCAAAGTATTTCTAGCACAACCATTTGATGATGATGACAGTATTTCACAGGAATATTTGCTTCAAAGTCAGGGAGAGAACAAATAGATGTTTCTATCCTGCCTAAAATGCAGCATCAAGCTGCATGAAATGCATTTTTAGTCAGTCAACAGTAAGAATTTAAGAAACCCTTAAGGAGGAAAAAGTAAGCAAAATAGAACAAGAGACTTGCATTTTCAGTGATGTCTGAAGCTCAGCTATTTGTACAGGAATCCTAGAGGAGGAAAAGACTTTGGTATGCATGTTACCTATCTCAGATGTGTTGCTGTAGACACACACCAATGTAGATATCCTGCTCTCGTGTATAATCAAATGTAGAGTAGGTTTAATTTTAACTGATTGACATTACATGTTATTGTGTTTGCCCAGTATATTCTGAACAATTTCGAAGAATGAGTCCAAAGCATTAGCCTAATTCTGATTAGTGACCTTCTTTAGACTGAGTTCAGGAAGTTAATACAAGAGCAAACATCTTGCCTATGGTGGTAAGGAACTGACCTCAGTGATTAATTTCTTTTCAACAATTCATGGAACAACTAATATTCACAATGAAATGAGGGGCTTTTATGTGATTTAGTATGCTACCGTGTCTCTTTGAGATTCTAAAGTAAAAGTTTCGAAAATAATTTAATTATTTGATTGATTTTTTTGACTTTCTACTACTTCAATTATATAGTCAGGCAGATTTTAAATCTAAACTAGACTTTTCATCTGGGTCAGCTCTTTGAATACACAATCTGTTTTGTCTGTGTTCACAGTATTTCCCTGATCCATCCTTATTATCCACTGTCTCAGCAACTGAATAAGCATTTTTCAAGTCTAGGTAACAGTTCAATATCAGACAATTATTTTCACTGACTGTTCATTTCAGTGAAGTAATAATTTCAGAATTTTTTACTGAATGTCTTCCATCTCTTTCTATAGGTAGAACATAGGGCAGAGTGAGTTTGAATTTTGTAAGTATCATATAAGCAAGTTTTAAATGTGAGACAATATTTTGGGGGGAAAAAAAAGGAAACCATATAGCCACAATCAACATAATAAAAAAGGTATAAATTAACATTAAGCTCTATAATTGCTTTACAGTTTAGAAGCCTTTTATGAAGACAATATGCCCTTATAATATCAACTGAAACAGTATTTCTGAAAACAGATGCTTACTCTACTGCCATCTGTGACAAGACTTTTCATATTCCAACCTTCCTACTTGCTTTGAATCCAAAATAAATAAAACAAAAAATGTCCACTGAAAAGCACTGATAAAATAATTCAGTTCATTTATTTTCATACCACATCATTTTCCCATGTCAGTAAACAGCATATTGATCTTATTTTTAACAATAATCTTTTTTTAATTTTATTTCGTTAGCAATACAAAAGAGTGGCCAAGTCCTGCCTAGAGGGACTAGGAGCTATGAGGACTTTTCAGACACTTCTCATGTGAATGCAACCAATTCCATGACCAGGGAAGCCCTGACAAGAAACTTGGGACTTGGCAATGACCAACAATGACAATTATTCACAATCAAGAAAGCCTAGTTTGGGAAAATGGGTCTGGCTCTCAAAACTATGCTTTGTTTCAGATATTTGCCAGAAGAACTTACTGAAAGTGTTAGCATATGTTCTAAATTTTCACAGAATCATAGAATGTCCTGAATTGGAAGGGACCCACAAAGATGATTGATTCTAACTCCTGACTCCACACAGGATCACCCAAAGTACAAATCATATTTTTGAGAGCACTGTTCAAATCATTCCTCAATATTGGCATGATTGGTGCCATGACCACTGTTCTAGGGAGTCCATTCTGGTGCATGACCACTCTCTGGTGAAGAACTTTTCCTAATACTGAACATGATCCTCCCTTGATATTGTTACATGTTGTTCTCTTGACTTTTATTACTGGAACCAAAGATAAGAAATCAGCACCTTACGTGGTTCATGACCCTACCCATGGCAGGAGGGTTGAAACTAAATGAGCACTAACACCCTTTTCAACCCAAGCCATTCTATGATTCTATGATTCTCATCTCCCCATGTGAGGAATCTGTAGGCCTCCATGACACCTCCCCTGAGTCTCCGCTTCTCTAGGCTAAATAAATCAACAAACCTCAGTTGCTCTTCATAAGTGTTTCACTCTAGACTCTTTATCATCATTTTTATATGTCTCCGGCTGTTTTATGACTTTCTTGTACTACATTGCACAAATCTATATACTGCTTGGGATGAGGCCACACTAGTGGAGAGCAGAGCAGGACAATCCCTTCCCTAAAACAGCTAGCAGTGCTGTGCCTGATGTATCCCTCAGTATTGCTGCCCCTTTTTACTGCCCAGTCACACTGCTACCTCATATTCAGCTTTCTGCCAACCAGAACACTCAGATCCCTTTCCACTGAGTTGCTCTCCATGTCTCACCCCCCAGGTTGTTTGTATGTCCAGGATTTCCCTGTTGCAAGTGCAAAATCCAACACTTGATCTTGTTAAAATTCATGAGATATTTTTCAGTAACTCCCAGAATAATCTTCATAATTTTCCAGGCACTGCAGTGAGACTGACAGACAAATAATTACCAGGATCTTCTTTCTTGCCCTTCTTGAAAACTGGGACAATATTTGCCAGCTTCCATTAACTAGGACATTTGAATGAGATTAGAAAGTAGTATCATATGTAAATTGTAACTTGTAAGGAAGGAAGGAATGAAGAAAGAAGATGGTTGGCAATACCACTTAAATATCAATTTTAAATTAAAGTTTTTGTAATTAAAAAAATTAATCATGAAGTCTTAAGTACAGATTTTGAATATTACCACTGTGGACTCTAGGAAATGTTACACCAAATGCAAAAAACTAAATTAAAAAAAAAATAATTAAAAAAAATCTTGAAGACACACCTGTGTGAACTTAGAGAAAATGTGCTATCAATCATTGCTTATAAAGTAAAAGCTAAATTAAAACATTTGCAAACCAATCCTGTGGGAACAAAAAATAAGCGCTTGCTTATAACTTGTACATTAATTTGTAGATTGAAGGAATGTATGATATCTGACCTTCTAAATTAACATTCAATTTAAGCACACTGAAGACTAGCTGGATTACTGCATAACATAAAATCTAAAACATTGTGTTAATATAATTTGACTATGAAGAATTATTCTGTTGTTTAATTACAGTTAGTAAGATAGCATAGCCAGCAGGTAGAATTACCATTCTAACTAAACAACAAAAAATTGTGGGGTTCTTTGGACAGGTGAATAAGGCTATACTAGGCAAAACTTGTATACAAGTACTCCAATATGTTTCATATTAGTCAGACTTCATTCTTATAATAAACAAGATAGAAATATATATATATATATTTACTATTTCAAAAGTATTGTAAAGTACATTAGGTTAATTCAATGTTTTCTACATGGGAATGGTAATCTGAACAGACAGGAGTACAGTTATAAAAAGTAGAAAAAATCCATCTTTACTCTTAATGAAACAGTTCTTTCTTCTGAGGAAATCTTGATAATAGGGCCTTATTAGCACCGTAGTATCATATCAGTATGCATGTATCTATCACAGCAATCACATATCTTTAAGAACGTTATGTGTATTTGCCTGTGAGACAGTATGTGTGTTCATATGTGCATATATACATATAATTACTTGTTTATGTATACATATATAGACATGTTTATTTGATGAATTGTCTTAGTTACAAGAGATAGAAAACTTAATTTTCACTTTTAGAAATTTTTGTAACTTTATAAAATGTGTCACTAAAATTTTCCACAGTACAATTTGTAGATGGAAATTCTTTGCTGTTAAATAACTTATCTCTTATTTATTATTCTTTATTTTTTTGAATGTAGTATTGACCTTAAAATTGTCAATGGCCAAAGCAAGAAAACTCAACCTGTTTTGAGTGGATATATTTTAATGAAACGATGATGGTATAAAATAAATGATAGCAAGCTTTGAATCATATTAGATAGGATCCAGCTAAGATTATTAAATGTAGCAGAAGAATAAGGTTTAAAGGCAGAAAAAAAAAAATTATTATTAAAAGTTGATTCTATTTTTCTAGATATAAATGGGATATTTAGGGAAACTCACATGTTTCTCTTTGTGTGAAGTTTTTCAGATAGAGCAGATACATAAGGTGGAGAAAAATATTCCAATATCTTTTAAGTTATTTCCTCCTTGTCTCAAACTATTTGGCTAAAAAGACACTGATGCAAATACCATGAGAAAAATGTTTTCCTACAATACATAGTGCTTTTAGAATGTAGAAATGGTATATAATTCAAAAAATATAAATTCTATTTCCAAGTTGAACTGATTTCTGAATCAAGGAGATTCAGGGAAGTATGCCTTCATTGCTTTTAACATAAACAAGGGTGAATGAATGCCAACAGTTCCCAAAGCATTTCAGTGGAGATATGTCAGTGCTCACTGAGATTTTTCTGATATTGTATATGCATACAAATATGATAGATCCAGAGTGAGAGACCATATGAACAGTTACTGCAGTTAAAGTAGATTGAAATATTATTTACAAAATATACAACAATATTTACAAAAATAAATGTGATAAAGCTGGTGGAAGCAAACAAACAAACGAACAAACAAACAAAAACAACTACAGGGAAAGACAGGCAAATTATTCACTTGAACAGGAAGAAAGAGTTAGGCCATCATATGGTTTCTCAAACTGAGTTGATAGAGTGAGACCTGTACAGGGAAGGATATTCTCAGACAGTGTTAAGGAATAAGTTCTACCAGTTGACAATCTCTGCCCTAGAAAATATGGATACAGAATTGAATTCCTGCCTCTGATTTCTGCATCTTGCATACACATACAGATTTCTGAAACTGAGTTAATAATTTTAAGAGAAAAGTAGAAAATATGAATTTAGCGCAATGACAAGAATCATTTCTTGATCTCTTTGTAAGGAAAGCAAGTTGACAAATCCCACTAGAAAAATAAATAAAAATACAACATTTTAATATTATAATTTGAGCTCTACCCATACAACTATCGAGACATTCGTTCATTATTAAGCACACATTAATAGCTAGACCTTTTTTTTTAACAAGATCTATAAGATAAAAAATAAGGTCCTTACTTTTTCCCACTAGTGCTAGGAATAACAGATCTTATATACAACATACTGTGGAAAAAGGATGGAAAAGCAACCTGGTTGAAGTTTGAAATCCTGGACTTTGTAAACAGATTTCAACTAACTATTCTCATACTCTGACCCGACATAATAATTAAGCTGTAGCCCAATTGAACAAGTAAGCAAAATGCTCATGCTAGTTAAATTCACCATTTCAGCTGATCTTATTGTCTTGGAAATAATACTTCCGTAACATAGCTGGACAGCATCTGTCCAGTATAATCTGGGCACATATTTTGGGTAAACATGCCCTAGAATCCCAGCTCTTCTCTTGTAAGATAAACCTAAAAAAAACTCCCCTCATTCAAAGGTAACTTAAGAACTTTTTTTCACTTCTTTTTTGTGGTGAACTATATACTTTAGCACAGACATAATTTTCTCCTAACAAACCAGAAGCTCCAAGATCTTTACAGCTATATTGTGCACTTTCCAGGACATGGAGCTTCCATTTGATAATATCCAGAGAGTTCTTCAAGGTCACAGTTTCTAAGGTGAACCTTTATTTTGTATTGTGTAATTCCATCACATATCTACTGTCATTTGATTTTTCCTCCACGCAGCTCCTGAGCACTATAACACCTATAAGCTTTGGTCATAGCATTCTGTAGGATCATTGAAAACCCATTTAATAATGTTGTCAAAATCATTAATGCCAGTTAGCAACTATTATTCAATTATTATTTTTTAAAATAATCCTTAACATCTTGCTAACAAGATTTCAGTCCTCTGATATTCTAAGAGCAGACAGCTTTCTTTTTGAGATTTTAAGTGTCATTCATAGGTGTGCTGGGTTATTCTTGCCTAACAGCCAAATTACCATGAAGCCTTGGACTTCATGGTAAGAAATAGTTGTTTCAGTATTGTGTGAGACTTATTCTTTATAACTGATAGACTTTTGGACAAAAAGCAGGCTAAAAGTCACCAAGCCAAAGCTTCTACATAATGAAGACCATAGAATTTCAGCCACTAATTCTCTATACAGTTTATTCTGTTCTGCTCCTAAAAAAAATGGTGTTTAATTAAAACATATGATTGAAACATGCTTAGAAGAAGTACAAAATGTTATCAAAATTATTGGTCTTCAATCTGAGATAAATGGAAAGCTCCTTTACTGAATGACAGAGTTCATTATATAGAGAGTGGTGAGGTGCTGGAACAGGCTGCCCAGAGAGGTTGTGGATGCCCCGTCCCTGGAGGTGTTCAAGGCCAGATTAGATGGGGCCCTGGTGTATGAATCCTTCTTTGTTTTCTGGCTCAAAGCTTGCTTTCTGAGGTATTTCTTGTGATAAGACTCTAGCAGATGAGAGATAGGTGTTGCCGTGTGGCAATCAACATCACTAAGTGGACAATTTTACATTTGAAAGCATTTCTTTGGAGCTGTTTACCTTTGGAAGATAGTTCTCAGGACTGGTTACTGGCGGAAGATCTAGCCTCGGACCAAATAACTTCAGCTTGCTATGTGAGACTGGGGCATGATGCCATTGTATCCTGTGAAGGCAAGATACAATTTGGTGCCTCCCTGTTCCCTCTTATCTGCTGGCAAGGAACAGGAAGATAGGAACAAAGGAGTTTCCGCTGAGGTCCCAAAGCCAGAATCTGTCACTCCAAGGACAGCTGACTCAACCACTTTGGATTTGAGCTGTCACTCCAAAGAGAGCTGACTCAACCACTTTGGAACCATTGAAAAGGGGCCATCATCGCCGTGGTCGTCGCCGTCAACAGAACAACAATGCCCAATTACCCACCACTACTGAAGATCAATGACTGAATTATGAACCACGCTGGATCCATGGTGGTGACTATCTCCCTCTTGCTTCCTATAAAGACTCCTTTCTTCTTCTTTCCTACGTTTTCTATTGCCCTCTTTCCCTTCCCCATTACCCTAATTCATAATAGTGTCTGTCCTCCCCTTCCCCATCTCCCTGATTAGGATTTATAATAAACTGATCGGACCAACATTTGAACTTATTTTTTCTTATTCTGACGCCGGGTAGATACATATATTAAAAGAACCTCATCTCCCTCCTATAAATTGGAGCAAGACACCTGGGCAGCCTGGTCTAGTATTAAATGTGGAGGTTGGTGGCCCTGCATGTGGCAGGGGGAGTTGGAGATTCATGATCCTTGAGGTCCCTTCTAACCCTAGCCATTCTGTGATTCTGTGAAATTATAGGCACCATAAACCGAAGTCTATGCAAGAAAGAAATGTCAATTAGTAATTTCACCATTTGGTCTAAGATGTTTAGCAAAACTGATATTCAGTGCTTACACTATTAAAATTAAATAATATTTTATTTTAAAAAGTTAATGTTCACAGAAGTATAAAAATAATGGACAAAAGTTACCAAAAAAAGACAGGAAAACTCTTGCAGCATGACTAAATTAAAAAAAAAAAAAAATAGAAAAGTTTTGTCTGATGTGTGAAAGGGAAAAAAAAAGTAGTTTGGCTGTTTTTACCTTCACAGATTTTTTTAAAGTATTCTTTGTAACTGAACATCAAAGCTTGGAAAATATACTTGGTTCTTCTTTACGTTTATCTTTTTTTAATTCAAGTAAATAACTTCTGAACAAATGGCAGTGACTTGAGAAAAAACTCCCATGTTTTCCAAACAGCTATACAATCTTAATTATTATCTTGATTTCATTAACACTATTCATTTCCTTTCTACACATTACATTCTGTGGCCCGCACACGCCCTGCTCCAGTAAAGCAAAGGGTAGTTTTCTATTGACATTTTAAACATAAATCTACCAGTACAGTATTGATTGATGCTGGGCTGAACATGAGCCAGCAGTGTGCCCAGGTGGCCAAGAAGGCCAAAGGCATCCTGGCTTGCATCAGGAATGGTGTTGCCAGCAGGAACAGGGAAGCGATTGTCCCCCTGTACTCAGCTTTGATGAGGCTGCACCTCGAGTACTGTGTCCAGTTTTGGGCTCCTCACTGCAAGAAAGACATTGAGGCCCTGGAGCGGGTTCAAAAAGGGCAACAAAGCTGGTGAAGGGTCTGGAGCACAGGCCTTATGAGGAGAGGCTGAAGGAGCTGGGATTGTTCAATCTGGAGAAAAGGTCGGCCTCTTCTCTCATGTAACTAGTGATAGAACTAGAGGGAATGGCTTGAAACTGCGCCAGGGGAGATTTAGGCTGGATGTTAGGAAATACTACTTTTCTGAAAGAGTGGTCAGGCACTGGAATGGGCTGCCCAGGGAGGTGGTGGAGTCACTGACCCTGGAGGTGTTCAAAGAACTTTTGGATTTTTTGTTGAAGAACATAGTTTAGTGAGTACTATTGGTGATAGGTGGATGGTTGGACTGGACGATCTTGTAGGTCTTTTCCAACATTGGTGATTCTGTGATTCTGTGATGGGCAATCAAATATAACTTATCTGAAGGTTAAAAAGGCAGAAGTCAATAAAGACAAATGCTTACAAGGGGCAAAGCTGTTTTACCAGAAATTTATTGATGTCCTTCAGTTCCTTTGTCCAAGCCTTGCTCTTTATTGCACTATTTCTGTCCTTAAGAGAAGGATTTACTCAAGTCCACTGAAAATAAACAGCAAAACTACCACCCAAATCCCAGTTTCACTCAAATCAACTGCTGCTTTTTGGAACATGTTGATTTCCTCAAGTGAGCCTCGTGGGTTAATTCCAAAGGATTGCCTGTGACTGAAGAAAAAAGGCAGAAGCCACCAGCAGTTTGAACTTTCAACAGCCCAGGCATTTAAGCCTCTGGAATTGTTAGCCCCTAACAGCAGATATAAGCCCAAGCAAACGAATTTGTGTGAACTTCCACCATTAAATAGACATGCCTACCACTGAAAAGGATGCTCTTATTGCAGTTGCTTAGAATTGTTCTGAGTAATGATGCTAGAGAGCTAACCACTTAGGCAAAAGTGAAAAGAAAACAAGAAAATTAGGGGAATAATACAAATAACGGATGGAAAAAAAATAGTTTTCTTGTAGCAAGTAACTCCCAAAAATATACAGAAAAATAATATAAAAATAGAAAAAAATATTCAGAAAAAGCTAGAAGCGTAGCAACTACAGGATTCACTTATGTGAGCCAATATATTACATAGGATTATAAGAGCTTTGTTTCCTGCGGCTGTGGTAATTTATATGACTCATCTTTGATTTTCATTACAAAGAGGAGAGACTGTATTTTAACCACAATAAAGCATACAAGCTGAAGAGGTGCTACTGGGAATTTGTAGTCAGAGGAGAATGGTAGCGCACTCTTCAAACACAAGGTCTAGACACTGAAATGTAAGTTTCTATAATTCTCATTGCAATACCAAAGCAAAAATTGGGAGGCATTTTCAAAGATGTCAAAATGCACTCAAACCTCTTAATACAATTTTGTGTCCACAGCCTTAGTGTCTTTTGAAAATTTTCTCCTAGAATGCTAGTGGAAGTCAGAATGGCCTTGGGGTTTGTTGCTTTTGTCTCTGTGTATTCTTCTGTAAATAGGGATCTTTGATTCCACATACACGGGAAATGGCTGGGGGCAGCAAAGGGGAGGTGAGTTAGGAGAGAAAATAAGATCATGATTGTAAGTTGGCACAATGCTTGATTCCAACAAATATTAAAATACAATGCAAACTCAGCTTCTTATCCACAATATTGATCCAAATGCTCCTCAATTCTGCAATGTTGATATAATGCTTAATCTAAAACAATTTATTCACATATTTTTAAAAACAAATTTTCTCTGGGTCTTTAATTTCCAGTAACTTCTCCCTGTTTCACATGATTTATTTATAACAAATTATTTCATAAATAGAAACAGATAATTATGAAGGCAAAGGGAGGAACTGTTGTATTGATAGTTTTTATTAAGTTAATCTACGCATTTATTTATTTATATCATGGCCAAATTTTGATTTTCATTTTTGTCTTGTGGTCTACTTTAAGATTCTTTTCTCTACAGTGACTTTGATGTCTCTGGGAATAAAATTACTCTTGCCTTTGTAAAAGTTCATTATATGCACAACATGAGAAACTAAGGATGTTTCCCACCTCTCTTTTGATGTACATATCTATCTTTCTGAAAGTGTTTGTGTTTGAAAGTCCTATAAAATCACTTCACATTCCAACTGGCCAATTCTTTCTGCACATCCCAACACATGCATATATGCAGATGATAACGAGGGTAGTTGCTGTTATATTTTTTCTTGTTAAAGGCAGTTGAGGGAAAGGGAAAGTAAAGGAGAAAGAGAAGGGAAGGGAAGGGAATGGAAACAGTGTCCAAAGATTTTATTTCAATTTTTATACGCACCAAAAATGCTATATTACAAATCACTGAAAAAATAGCAGTGATTTTTCTTCTTCTTCTTCTTCTTTTTTTTTTTTTTTAATGTAGAGAAAAAATAGATTAAGTAGATTTTTCAAAGTAATACAGGAAAACTCTCCATTTCATAATGGGGACAGAAAGGGAGGGTGACTATGATCGGCACAAAAAAAGTCGATCCTGTTATCTTTCTTCCTCTCTCCAAACAAGATTTCATTATGTGAAGGAATAAAGATAAACAAAAGCATATTTCTACTTTATTTTTGAAGTGAAATGCAGACATAATGTTTCTTTATAAATTTGAATCACATTTATACATCACAAGATATCATGAACACCTTAGTCTACCCTTAGTATCATAGAATCATAAAATCATTTGAGTCAGGAGAGACCCTTAAAGGCCATATAGTCCATCACCCCTGCAAATCTCTTTATTCTCAAATCATAAAGAATTACAATAATTCATTTCATATAGGCTTTCTTTGTTTTAACAGGTCTATTCATTATATAATTTTTCTCTATGTAGTCAAGCTTATACACCTTATCAAAGGAATTTTATCAAGTTCTTAACTTCCAAAAATCCTTAAGACAGAATTTCTTAGTGTATAGGCTCTGTAAAACATATTAGTGAGAAGAAGGCAAAGTCTGAGAAAACCTATCTTGAGAGACAAGAATTTTATATGATTTATCATAAATTACTGTACTTGTTTCCTTGACAGAGTGCTGTTTTCTAGCTCATTAACACAATTTTCACTGTGTGATTTAATCACTCATATGCAGAGGAGGTTTGTTTTTCTGTGTGTGTAGGTATGGCTCATTAATGGCTCGTTTCCTAACATTGTTTGCCAACTTTAATTCAGTCACTTTTCCTAGTATAACCAAATAGTAGATGAAATACATTCTTCTTAATATGTTTTATAATCATTGCTCAGCTTATGGCAGCAGCAAAGGATGCAAAAGATATTGGCACTAGCTGTCTATTTCGAGCAAATACATTAGTATCCAGTAAATTTTGTTTAAAATATAGCAAATCAAAATAAACATAGGATACACTCACATATAGCTGATGAAGATCAGCAGCTATTTAGGTTGCTAACCCCTCTGATTCCTTTAAGTGTTTTATTTAGATATTTATTCTGGAAATAAGAATTTGAACCTAAATTTTTAGTAACTACTCTAAAAGTCAAACTAATGAATAATTCATACTTATTCTTTTCTTCTCTACAGCCTAAGCACTTCTTCATGTCAGGAAAACAGAATTAAATATAACAGGGAAACTAGAAATTCTCTATTACACGAAATTCTATCACATTTAATATTTTCCTGTGGATGTGAAGTCAAAACCTCTCAGAGAGAACAAGTTTTCACACCCCAGGACAAGAAATCAGTAGCATAATAGCTAGTGGATGCCACATCTCCATTCTTCAGACACTTAACTAGAGAACAGGTAGTTGATTGCAAATTCCATCTGGGAGATAAGAAATTCCTTAAAACAGTGAATAAGCTACCATAGTCTACAAAACAGTTGTATTAATACATTCTCTTTGGACATTATCCTTTTGACTGTCATTGGCATTTCACTGCCTTAGTAGACTGTCTTTCCTGTCTCCAGATTTTAGATGCTTCATTACTCCTAGGCATGATGTTAAGAAATAATCACCTCATTCATGCAAATAGATTCTAGGAATCAAAGAGGCCAGACATTTGTTCCTGCAATAATCAGTCTTGCACTTAGTTATTTTCTGAATCTACTTCTCAGACTTGTGACTGTGTTGAGAGAGAATAGCTCTTTCCCACTTTTCAGAAATAAACAAGAATCAGAATAAAAACAAAAAAGATTCAAGGTGACTCAATGTCTTATGTGCCATGTAAGCATATTATTTCATCATTTATCAGATTTACTCAAGAGGGCAATAAGACAGAAGAAAATTTTGACAGCATTTACCACATATCCTGGTTATTAATTTCTTGAAGTCTTAGAAAGGAACACAAAATAGAATGACAGTTTCCCCTCAGTGAGACTTTGAGCATCAAGAAGTCTTCAAATAATCCTTTTGGTACGCACTTTCTACAGAGAGAATAATTTGCTTTTCTGAGTTTATATATCTAATTTGTGACAGTCCAAAAACATTCATTGTTTATGTAGTGTTAGTGTTATTGCTGTAACTGTCATCATTACTGTTACCATTTCTATTGCAATTACAGTTCCTACTGGAATTATTTGAATTATTGTTATTTCATCTTATTGTTCATTCATGAACAAGTATCTTGTTTTCTTATTTTCAGTTTCTGATTTAAGGCTGAGACTTCTCTTTATTTTTTCATCTTGAATACTTCAGGAATTCACTTGTTCTCAGCCCATGAAAAAGTGAGGATTTCCAAATTCTGCTCTGAATCCTTTGGTCTCTAAGTTGAAACTGCCTCTTTCCTCTCTTCCCATAGACACATTCATTCATACATACTTATATAATCAGAAACAGACAAACAAATTTAAAAAAAAAAACATTCAAAGAATGTTTAAGGTGGCTAAGAAAAACGAAAGAAAGGAAATGTTAGTCAAAGATGAAAGGTATCATATGTCCTACAAAGCCTGTGTACAATGGGGATCCACCTAAACAGCTTTTTTAATGCACCCTGTTGTGGCTAGGTATTGAAGGACATATAGTGTATCTCATCCTGAATCACGAATTTCCTGAAAAAGCTGTAATGTTCCTTTAATATTTTTATGGATAACGATACATTCACAGTGTATTCTATTTACCCATTTTCCCTGAACTGTTAAAAGGGTCCATCTTCTATATCAGTGCATAGAAAAGTTGTAATTGTGTATCATTCATCTTATGGTTACATGATTTTGTCTTTTTCACGGAAATTATTACACATAGACTTGAAGTTTTTGTTCACTGTGCAAACTGAGACATCCATTCAAAGTTGCTGCCTTGAAGATTACAAATGGGAACAATACACAGACAGGCAAAGAGTTAAAAAAGAAATTATCTCTTTGTTTTTATAGTGGTAAATTTCATTTTCCCATTCGTATTTTTGCAAGATAATTGGGGAAAATTGCATGAACATACACGGGCCAGATAGATTCAAGGTGATATTTGTATATGTATGGTATGGGACTTACTCTCCTATAGTTGTAATTATTTTATGTATCGTCCTCCTGTGATATGTCATCCTTTACATAGGCAACAGTATAATTAATTCTTCATCTCACTGCTGACTGGTAAATTATATTTTTTAAATTATTATTATGATCATCTACTGTCAGCGTAAGAATTATTTTATAAACATATTCAAGCAAATAGACCAAGTAAGAGGAGATGTTTTACCTGCATGATTATCTTTTTTTTTTTAATAAAATCACTTTTCAGATTAAAAAGCTTTTAAAAAATAGTGTTGTGTAATCTAAATAAAATCAATTTTCTCATAAAAGAACTTTATTTGAGCAGTTTTCTTAGTATCCTTTAGGATAATCATGATAGATGAAAATCATTAGGTTAATAAACATAAAGAGAATATTATTCTTTACTTACTGTTACTTCATTTCCCCTTTGTTATCATATCCTTTCTGCAAAGGAGACAGAATTGTCTACCGGTCATCAATCTCTTCATCACTTCTGCAGAGTGATTCAAATATATTGAAAAAATACATCCTTCGTATGGTAAACCAGCTAAACCAGAGCAATTAGGAATTAAAGTGGTTTGGAGAGATTGGTGCTATACCTATAGATTCATTTCATCTTCTGTTTTCTGTACATTTAGGTCAAACACTCAATCGCAACAGCTAAATATAACCATGAAGAAATAAATAATCATTTTTCTCATTGCATTTTTATAAAGGAAACATTTATTTATAGAATCATAGAATAGAATCCTAGAATGGCTTGGGTTGGAAGGGACCCTTATGATCGTCTATTTCCATCCTCCCTGCAATAGATGGGGACACCACCTCTGCCTAGAACAGGTTGCTCAAAGTCCTATCCCGCCTGGCTTTGAATGCTGTTCAAATATATTTAATTACCTGATCACTGACATTCTAGACTATAACGTAAATTAGCTCAAATGTACAAAAATGAACTGAACATTTCTGAAGAAATCTGAACAATCTGCTTCCAGAAATGCATAGGTAAAGAATACTGCATATGTATTTGTTAATTTTGACCTCAAAATTGAAAATATTGTGAATGACGATAGTCTAGCTGGTTATTGTTTTAGTTTTGTTTTGTTTTGTTTTTCCTCCACAGATTATACAGATTATATATATTATTTTTGAATATCCTCCAGTCACGCTCAATGTGCTGGTATGAAAGCTGATGTGGCCATTTTTCAGGCTCATTTAATTAAGGTTAGTTTGACTCTGTCATAGTTTTTACACAAATGCTGATTTCTTACTCAGAGCTCACTTCTGCCCATCCAAATTTCAAATAAATCGTATCCTGTCAAATGCTGCAGTTCTGTCCAAGCCCTTTACTTTCACATAGAATTTATAAAGCAGATCCGCCCCCTCATTTAATTTTACCTTCCTGTTCTCTTCCTTCTTGTATGCTTCAGCATTTTCTTGATACCTGAGGAGGAGTTTCAAGGACCTTCTATAATTTTAGGAACAGGTACTGCACTGAGGAGGAGAAGGTAATGGAGAGAACAGATGAAAATACATCAGAGCTTTGCTAGAGCAGAAATGATTTGGTGCTTCTTATTTGCCTGAGGAAGGCAGTTAAGATGGGTGGGTGGTCAAATAAACTTTTCTTGCATCTCCCAGATGAGACCAGAATTTATAAAAATATTGGAATTTACTATCTTTGTATCATCATACTGTCCTGACAAAATCAACTTTCTGAATCTTAACACATCACAGAAAATACAAGCTGTATTCATCAAATGGATGAATTTTTCAACACCAGTAGAAGGAACCAGGCAATCTTCAGTGTAAAGATTCTGATGACATCAAAGCAGTTAGATCCCAGTCTAATATACTGAACCTCAGTTATAAAATAAATTTAATGTTATTATTATTTCAGAAAAGAAAGAGCTAGAAGGTTATTTAAATAAAGGCGTGATCTTTACATGGTCTGGTTTTCGGATGTCTACTTCATGGTTTATAATATTTATCACTTAAAATACCGTACTACTAATGTGTTAATTAATGTCATTAGAAAACGTATTTTATTCAAAGAGAATAAAAATCACAAGTAAATGTTGGCTACATAAATATTTCTTTCTTTTCTTTTCTTTTTTAAGTATTTGTATTTCATGTTTCTCACATTGACATAGGAGAGTAACTTAAGAGCAAATGCAAATCACTTTCTTTTTGCTCTGAGTAGAGAAACTAAGTTATGCATCTGTCCTCTGAATCTTACACTCTAATTACTCTCTAATTCTATTAGTGATTTAAATCTTTAGCTATGTACCTACAGATATAGACTCTTGTAAACTAAGAAACTAAAAAAATATATAAGTATATAAGTATATTTTATGGAAGTTGATCCAGGAAAACACAATACAAGCTAAAGCTCTTTAAGCATCTTTTTTGAATGCAAATATTTTTACTTGAATTTAATTGATTGCTTGCCATATTCTACAATCTACAATATATGAGAACTTGCAAAAAATTTCCTACAGTTCTATTATTTCACTTTCATTTGTCCAACATGTACCATTCTAGCATGGTGCTTCTTCAGTGATAAGAAGAGAGAACGCAAAGATAAACCTCCTATACCTCACAGACAAATACAATTCTTCTCAACTGGCCTGTGTAAAACCCATTGTATTATATGGTTTTTAGAATCATACTGTAGAACTGAAACAACTTCTGAGGGCAGATGAATCTCAGAAATTTTGATGCATTCTTTACTAGTGACAAGTTATTTTCTCTAAAATAAATGAAAGAATTTCAATTTTTTCACCCCCATTTTCGTTTTAAAATTATAAAATCTTTAATTAAACATTTATTTGCTTGAAAAGGTTCACATATGTGCACAACTTTTAAAAATGTTTTCAAAACATCAAAATTAAAAAAAAACGGGGCCTACTAATTTAAAAAAGGACATCCACAAATTACTACTGCCATCTATTGGCAATAGTTGGGAACTATAAGTTATTATAATTCACATAACAGGTTAAATTAATTAATTTGAGCCATAACATCCTATCAGTAGGGTGACTTTTAAAGCAAATAAGATATTACTGAATTCACTTGATAGACAGAACTTCTGGAAGAATATCTTCAGCAGCAGATCTGGGCGTGCTTGGTGGTGTTAATGACTAAATTTTGAGAGTTGAAAGGATATTCTGTATTTTTCAGTGAGTAATCTTAATGAGCAGTCTGGAGCTAATGCTCCCGACAAAGTATGGTTTTCACTATCTAAGAAGTTATTTAAATACCTAAAGTTCTTCTGATAATCAGCTTCCATCTCAACTGGGTTCTACATCTTGAAGCTCTATCTTTGAGGTCCAAACACTTTCAATCAGGTGAGTATGGGCTCTTTGTGTGACAGCTCAAACAACCTTCTTGTGCAGGAATAAGGAGAGCAGTAAAAAGAGCAGAGTGCAGGGGGCCAAGGTTCAGATCCTCTCATGGCAGGGTTTGCACATACAACTATTCTCACAGGAGACTGTGGCGAGTTTTCTTTTGCCCTACTCAGTATGTCTTATTCTGAGAGTATTCAATTTCTCCTCCCATTGAAGATGAAAGACAATAAATCAAAACCAGGGAACATCAGTAGGACACCTGTGCATTTGGCTACCAGATGTGGTCCCCAGTTTGCAACATTCTTTCCAAGTGTCTTTCTGCTTTTTACAAGAATCAGTGCTCATGAACATCGTCATCAAGGTGGCTATCTTCCTATTGAATATAGAGATCTTTTCTGTCCTGGGCAAGTGTTCTGACCATCAGATCACTCAGTGTCAAAAGCAGTAATGATACTGAGTACCAGTGTATATTAGTCAAAAGGAATCTGTGACCACAGAACCTTGCAGAACGTGATCCTTGCTACAGTGTTCAGATGCAAGTGAGGTGTGTAGTAATTCAGAATAACTGCTCAGGACATTCAGGAATTAGGAACTAATCTCACAGTAAATGCCTAAAATATTTCCTGATTCTGCAGATATATCCTGACTAACCATTCTAAAGGCACAGGAACTCTTTATATTGCAGTTGTGTGTTCATATAATCAGGAGATATAAAGAATTCACAACAAATGAATAGTAAAACATGTAGTCACTATCAATAATCACTGATGTTGTATTTTAGTTATTCTACTTGAATTTTTATACCTGTTTTTCTGTTATATATTCTATTATAAAATATAACTTTTTTTTTCTTCTTTATAAGCAGAAATATCTGCTTTGGAATCAGCTACCACAAGCAATGGATTATTTTTCTTTTTCAAAAGATATAAATAAAAGAATTAGTTTTCATAGCAGTGAAACAGATCCTTCAGATGGAAATTATTTTGAATTTTTATCTCTCTTCTTTGATATGAAGATTTCTACTTCTTCAACAGATACAGAAAAAATGAGTTTTGGCTGAATTTTTGCTTTTAAAGTGGTATTACAATGTTAATTTGCTGGCATAATGATAACAGTGGGCATTGTCTTCATTAACAAATGCCAACCCTTCATAATTCTAGTCTCTAGAAATCAAGATCCCTACCCTTCATCGAATCCATAAGCTCTCCTCTTGCAGATGCTCTCTAAGAAGGATCGGTTGCAAATTGCATACTATCTCTATATATATATTTTTCAGGCTATAGCTACACCTCTTCAACATCACAATTATCACTTTATTTCCACATCTGCAGCCAACATATATCCCCTTCAAGTTCATTACTTGAAGTCTGCCACTATAAAAGTGAGGACAAAACAAATCCTTTTCATTAGATGTGGAAAAAGGCACCATGTAACCAAAGTATTCTTATTAGGTACATTTTTCCTTAAATAAATCAGTAAAGCAAACATAATCCAAGCAGTAAACAGCCACAGAGTCCCTGACAGAGTCCCTAGCTTTTACAGTTTGCTGAGATACATTAGTGCTTCAATTCTCGGGGATACAGATAGAGAGTACAGGGTCGTATCCTAATGCCTTTGCCTCAGTCTAGTCCTTCTGTTGGAATAGCCTACAGTTTAAGTGAATTTTCTCCCTAGGAAGATTGCTTTAAGGTGAAAGCAGAAAAAGGTTAGGCATGCTGAAATAAAGGCTGTGGCCAAATGCTGTGGCTGAATTTCCCTGGCCTGAAAGCACTGAAATTCCTGGAAGGCTATCTGCGCAAACTGCTCTGCCATTTCTTCAGATTTTGCCAACAAAATTTCATCATGCTGCTGCCTTAAGCAACTTTTTGCTTTGCCAGAGGCCATCCAAGCTACAGCGCCCAAGCCAGATTTCAAATGGCTGCTGATCCCATTTTTTAAATCTTTGTTGCATCCCAGCATCAGCTCCTCTTTGAAATTGTTCAGAAGACATAATCAGGAAGCATTGTAGTGACTGGAGCTCTTTTGTTTTCCTATAAATATGATCTATGAAAGATTCCAGAATCATAGAATAGTTTGGGTTGGAAGGGACAATTAAAATCATCTAGTTCCAAACCCCCTACTTTAGGCAGAGACATCTCCCACTAGACCAGGTTTCTCAAAGCCCCATCCAGCCTGGTCCTGAATGTCTCCAAGTGTCTCTCTGGACACTTGGGAAAATTGTTTTTCAATGCATTCAATTAAATCATGTTAGCTAAATCTAATCTAAGCTTCGGTTTACTGTAACTGAGAAAATTCAGGAGATAAGAATGTCAATCCATGTATATATTTTTAATACTAAAATATTTTCAATTAAGCAGTATTTATCTAAGGAAAATGCTGAAGAGTTCTTCTTGCTCTTTGTGTTATTACTGTTTGGTGAAGGCATTTTCTGTAATGCTGTGTAAACTGAATATTTGGTTGGGTGTATTTGTGCAGACTAGTACAAATGTTATGTCTCTGATAATGAAAGAACAAATTTTTGAACAAAGTATAGAACAAGAAATCTGAAACATTGTCTCTCTATTTTAAACCTACAGTTTTCTCTCCTGCCTACTCCTAAAGCAATTTTTAAAGCACTCCATTGTGTTTCAGAGAGGCACTTACAATTTCCATCATTCAAATTATCCAAGCAATAGTTTAAAAGCAACACTTTTTTTGTGCTCGTTGGACTGAAGGTACTGAAAAGCACAGAAACTGCAATTTCACCATCCAGTGGATGACATCGAAAGGGGTGGGGAATTCAGCCAACTGTTAAAAACTTCCGCTTTCTTTTTAAATCTAAATATTCATCATTCAAATCTCTAACTGTAAGCATGTTTGCGGTAGTCATGGTTGACAAAAAAGTTCAACCATGTTCTTTTATAATGTAAAGTCAGTATTTTTCACTCTAAACGAGTTACAAGAAAATTACCTTCCCAATTTGGTTCTTGTCTTTCACTGATTACCCAGACATTATACTGGTAAAACTGTGTTGTGACTTAAGGTAGCTTTGTACAGCTACACTGAGAAGACGATCTTGAAAATAAAAGTTTTTACGCTAAAAATATTTTATTCTTAGAGAGTCATCAATAGAGAAAGAGTTTCTTTTTGGGCACAATGGAAAGACTTTATCATTGTCACCAAAAGTAAGACTAATATCATCCTTACTAGATTACTAATGATGTTTTCCTTCCCTGGAATATAGGATGCACTATTTTTTGAAGGTAAATGCACACATATTGAATTTAATATACCTTCCTTTACCGGCATCTTTCTGAAATAAAAGCCACATGGCAAAAATCATTTATTTCTGACAAAGCATTTGTACTAACATTGCCTTCTGTTGGCATGGGACTAGTAATGTAAGCACAGATGTAACAGGGAGGTTCCTAGAGTGATTTGTTGCCTCATAAAACAGTGTGCTCCCGGATTTGTAGTCTCATAGGGCATGCCTCTGCTGCTGAGAAAGGGATGGTTGCAACTTTGTAGGTATATCAAAGAGAGCTTTAAACTGATCCAGTCAGGTATTGAATACAGAGCAGAGATCTGCTGAAGCTGAGGGTTTGATAAAGGCAAATTTTTCAACCTGTGTTGAATTTCCTATTGCAAGAACTATGTCAGACTGACACAGTACTCCAGATGGATCCTCACAAAAGCAGAATAGAGGAGGACAATCCCATCCCTCTTCCTGCTGGCCACCACTCTGTTAATACAGACCAGGATAAAATTGGCCTTCTGGGCTACAAGCGCACACTGCTGGCTCACGTCCAGCTTTCATCCATCCAGTCTGCATGCATATTTGGAACTGCCTCAACACAAGAGAAACCCAAAATCTTGTTGGATTGCAACACGTTCTCATAGACCCATTTTCCAAGACTGTTTAGGTCCCTCTGGATAGCATTCCTTCCTCCTATTGCGTTAGCTGCATTGATTAAGATGTTGAAGAGCATCCCTCCCAAGGCAGAGTCCCGGAGGACACCACTCATAATAAGCCTCCATCTGGAAATAGAGCCATTGACCACAAATCTCTGTCTGCAACCATCCAACCAATTCTTTATCCACCAAATAACTGAGCCTTCAATCCATATTTTTCCAAACATTGGGTAATCATATAATCATAGGATTCCACAGTCAGTGGTTTGGTTGAGCAGTATTTTCAAATTTGAGATGAAATATTTTTAAATCTTCTGTTTCAAGGATTCAGATTGTTCCTAACTTGACATTTTAGTAAAATTTTAGGTGTTTCCCACTTCCGAAAGGAAATGTCCTGGGTAATAAGTCTATTTAGTGCATGCCCAATAGAGATGTTGTGGTACACCATACAATAAATAGCTTGGAAATTCACAAATAAGGAAAATTTAGTATTTTAATTCATGTTTTAAATTTTTATCTTTGGACATTTTAGAGCAATCTATTTTCTAGAACTGATTATTTTTGATGAATTGTGAGGTATTAGTAGCTCATTTTGAAGAAGAAATTGAATATGATTAGTGGAAGGATGAGACAACAGCCCTATCTTCACATACTTGGTGATGGTAATATTCCCAGAGCCCATTCCATTCAGGTACTTATAGTGTGTACGTAATACAAATAAGAAATTGTAACTTAAGGAAAATGAGTGTCAGGAGATTAGAATTGAAACTAAAGCTCCTGTTGGAAGGTAGATACATCAAAAGAGCACTATGATCTTTTTATTTAAAAATAAAATAAAAACAACAATCAAAAAATATGGCAATAGCAGTTGATACGCTGAATAAGAAGGTAAAGAGCCACAAATCCCAGGTGGATTCTCTGCTTATCTTCATTCTCAATTTATTACACTACATTATGCATTACAAAAAAAAAAGTTGATCAAATTCATTTTCAGTATATGCTACACTATATAACATATGAATTCATTTGCTAGCTGTCGATTTACCTCTTTCCTGAGCTGCAATACCTCTGTGTTATTCCAGTTTTCTTAGACTCTTTTGAGCAAAACTGTTAATCTTTCTGAATACATTCTAGTTTACGCTGCTATTTTTTGAGGAGGATATGTGAGGCCAGTAGACTGAGGATCTAAGCTTCTAGACCCACATTTGTTTGCTTTTTATAAAATATAACATTCCAAAGATAAGATCACTACAGTAACTCCTTGCACCATATCTTTGTTTTCTGTATAAGCCTCACTGGAACAGAACCGTGTAATTTTTCTGATCCCAAGGACAGTGCACTTTTATTGATTTATCTATGGAAATAATTCATGTGAATCATCAACAACAACAACAACAAAATCATCAATATGTAAGTTAGATAGTAGTCCATGGCTTTATGACATGATGTCAATGATCTATGGACTGGTTTGGCCCAGTTTCATGACACTAGTGGGGCTGAAGGACCTGTGGATCCGCACCCTGGAAAAGTGAAATAGGGAAAAAAGGGTAGAGAGATGGGCCCAAAACCAAAACAGAACAGTGATGATGATTTGAAAAGCTGGTGATTCTTCCAAGCATGAAAATCACTGAAAGCATTACATGTCCATGGAATGTCCAAGAGAAATGTATTTCAGAATTTTCTATTAGGTTTGGAACTGAATTTCTAGATTGAAAATAATATTTCAATTACGCTTTAAACATCAAAAACTTCTTAATACTCTTAGTAGATCTACTTTGACGTACTTTTCTCTGTTCTTTTCACCTCTATTTTCTTCTGTGGAGAAAAGGAATACTGTTTTGACTGAAAATTTACAGAACATTCAGAAAGAAAGGTTTAGCATTGGAGCAAACTCTGATGAATCATTCAAATAAAAGACTAGTCATATATCTGCATTTGAATTGCTAATGTTAAAAAAAAAATTGTTGCTCATGTAGCCACTGCTGCTATTCAGTCCTGCAAAAGCAGCTGTCTGTTAGCCATCCTTCGGCATACAAATAAAATTGCTATATTTTAGAAAGATTTTATCATGTTCTACTAACCAATTTTTAATATTCAGAGTAAAATTCACATCTAGTATAAACTCTGCTAAAGACAATGAGTTTTATTCTAGCAATGATTTTTCTCTTCCATCATTAAGACAGATTTTATCATTATGTAACATTTAACATAATCAGACCCAATCCTAAAATCAGCTTATGTTAGTTTAGGTTTAACTATTCTGCTGTTACTGTCAATGGGCTACATATACACTATTTGGTTACCCAGTGTTATGAAACACAATGAAACACAGTGCCTTCTACTGTGTCCAGCTGAATGGCAGATCAAATGGTATGAATTTATACTTGCTACCTAAAGATAAAACACAGGGATTATCTCTTGTGGTAATATTTATTCCGAGACACAGAAGCACTGACTAGTACCTTGTTCAACATATACCTCTGATAAATATGAATTATAGTAAGGTTGAGAATAAATTTTCTTTACCAGGAAGACTTTTTTTTTTTTTCTGAAAATAGATTGGTTTTCTCTACCACAACATATCTGCCAAATAAGGGAATTTGACAGGTCAACAGAATTTTATATGTCTTTGTCATCAAATTAAATTGTACTTTGTGCAAACATATGAAACAGAATGGATTAATAGAATGCTACTACCTGTGCTCAAGTCAAGTGACAAGAACCACTGGAAAATGTTTTCAGAAGCAATCCTTCAATTTGGCACTGTGGCAGAACTAATAATGGATTCAAATCAGTGGATTAAAGACAGGTAGAATGACCATAATTTGGATCAAATATGGAATTTTCTTTATGAGAATTATTATTTTATTTAGTCAGAGGCAATTTTAACATAATTCAGATCAGATTTTAGATAGTACTTGGTATTCATGGATCTGATGCTTGTCCTCCAAACATTTGAACAATGTTGAGAATTAGGTGCATCACTAAACATCCTACTAAAGCTGAATTCACATTGAGAATCTTAAAGATGTTTTGGATCCAGATTCATCTGTGTTAGCAACAGCATAAGAATCCTTGGCAACTATGAAGTACATAATCATCATTTATGAGCCAGAAAGTTATTCTGAGAAGCCAAGACAAGGTACCATGTTCTGTGTTAACTTTACTAATAATTTTAAATAAAATAAGACACTCTTTCTGCAGTGCCCAAGATTGTCTCACCACATATAAGAGAAAAAGTCCTGTAAAACAAACAAATAGAATATCAAAGTAGAAATAGCTAAAACACCTTACTTTTCTTTACATTTCTATTACCAAGCAGACATATAGGTATAAATAAGATCCATCACTGTAAAGTATATTAAGAACTCACTCAGTTAAACTGAGGTTAGTGTGGAATTGTGAGATATATATACTACTGTAGCTCTTATAATGCATAAATAAGAAAAGTGCTTTTGTCATACCATTTTGTAAATTGTTCAGTCAGCACAATCAGAAATGTGCTTCTATGCAATGAGATGGCATTTCATATGAATAAGGTCATCAGCATAAAGCTATTTTTCCAACGTGTCGAGTTCTGCATTTCATTTTTCCTAATGCTTTACTTATTTATTTTCTCATGAGCTAAAGAAAGTTTGATGTCCAACAAATATCCGGGATGTGTGAAATTTTTGCATGCTGAAAATTATTATTGCTATGTTCTAGCAAACAGTAACCAGAATATGCCATAATTAGGCTGGTATTAGGAAGAAAATAAAGGATGGAATAAACTACCAAGTGAAAATATATTAAACAGTTATGTTAGACAATTTCTTTCCTTTTTCCTTCATTTTCAAAATGAGTTAATTTCAGTGTGCATGCTATATTGCCAGTTCATTCTAGTCTTTTTCTGGGAATACATCTTGTGATCTATGTTTCCTGAGTTCTTGTTCTAGAGCCACTGAATCTTTATATGTTCATATAAAGTGTAAGTGCAGAATCAAACACAATGATACATCAGCATCCATGTGATAGCAGATGAATTTTCTCAAGATCACCCTACATTTTTCAGCTTATATCCATACATGAATTAAGAATCACTATACAGGTGCTGGGTGTACTTGTAATTGCAGATGCACAACAAGCCCAACATCAGAAATTCCTTCTGCAAAGTGTCTTTGTATTACATGCACTGTGGAATCAGATATACCAGAGTTGTTTCCAGGGTGGTAACCCTGAAAAATGAAAAATCCTCCTGTTTTGCAATATCCTGCTTTGGCTACATAGAAATTCTTCAGAAAATACTTCAGAAAATCCAGGAGCTGAACTCAGTCTCCTGGCTATCATTTCTGCCTATCATCACAGGATTTAGCCTTCTGCCAAGAATGAAACTGAATCACTTTTCTTAGGAATGGTAAGCACTGCATAGGAAATTTGAGCTTAAACTTTTGTAGCTTGAGAATTACCTTTCTTTATTCTAATATGCATAAATAGCTAGTAAGCTTACCCTGTGCAATATTTGTAAATGCTGTTTTATACCATGAAAGAATACTGATGCAATTCTGTTGATGCACTTCAATTCTGAAATTTAGCACACCTTTATTTTCTATTTCTCCTTTCATATGAAGAAAATTTTGCCAATTAATACAGATGATGATGTTGTATTTTTTCTAACATGAACCAGAGATTATTGTGAGGTAGTCGAAATTATTTTCAGGGTTATGCAGTAAATAGGCTTCCTTGATTTACTTCACTAAGATGCTGCTTCATTTACCTCTCTTCAGTAGGACCAAATACTTCCCTAAAACAAACTTTTTCTGCTAAGCATCTGTGGCAGTCTGCTTGGCAGCTGTAGACATAATTTGGGTCACTGTGTTGGAGTTTGAGCATATACATAAATATTCTGTGCCACCTCTGACACTATTATGTCATGAATTGACTGCACAAATGAATACAAGATGATGGTGATTTATTCTGATAAAAGAGACAGAATGACCTGAAAGTAATTTTTTTTACAGTAAGGACACAATATATAATTAAGAACATTTATGAGCTTAAGACCTGTTCTTTCTGTATTTTCTCAAAACTGTACCCTTAATGACCTCTCTCCTAATTGAAAAAAAGGAAAGTCCCTGTAGATGTTGTTTAAACTATATAATCAGCACAGAAGATATACGGACAACATAAAAGAGAAAGAGTAGAATTACCGTGAGATAGATCTCAGCTGGTATAAACCAGTGTTACTATGATTTGCATCACAAGAGAAGTTGGTGTAATCTTCCTTTATTAGTATTCAGGAATCCCCAAATGCAAGAAGTAAAATTCAAAAAACCAAGGTCTTGATCAGAATTCATCAGAATACATACATTTCAGCATAGCTGAACAAGAAATATAGATTATATAAATCTGGTGAAGAAATTCAGTTATTAAATCATACAGGGATAAGAGCACATCAGTCAATTACTACATAAACTCCATTAACAGTATTTACCTCTGCTTTTGTTGTAGTTTAGTTACTAGTCAGTGTAAAATGAATTTAATTTTGCTGGATCATACTGGTACCATTTACACATGGTACCACATTTACACAGATTGCACAGGTTAATGGGAACATCACACATCAATGATAACACATACCTGTATATTATTGAGATTCCTGCTACATCAGTTGTAGCCATCTTTCAGAATTTTTGACATCATATAAATAGTGTTTAAAACTTCTCTGGAAAGAAAGAGAAAATTAAGGGTGATAAGACTGGCAGATTAACCTTCTTCAGATTTCAGGACAGATGTAGTTGTGCATACTTTACTTTTGCTAAAAGTACTAATTGTAGTACTTAATTTAGTCCCTTGCCAGTATTGGTTTTGATCTGCTTTAATAATTGAATAACCAGTTCTGGTTTAAAGGGTATGATGATCCTCTTTCAGATGAACAGTTATGAAGAATCACCATATAGGCTAGTAAAACAAAATGAATTCAGAGTAAAATGAAAATGATTTTTTTTGCTTTCTTTAATGTGAATAATTGGTTAGAACATAAAATTAAGAGCACATATTTTCAGTTTCTAAAATAAATGTAAATACTTTAGCAATTTTTTTAAAGCTATCAAAATAGATACATTTTTATGTTCTGGAAAGATGCAGATACAATGCAGATTTCCTTTCTTGGTCTTTTATGACTTATTCTTGAACTTGAGTGAACTGCTCTGGGGTGAAAAGACTGAACTGAGTTCATTTAGGGCCTCATTTGATGAAAGGCAGAAGATTGTGATCAACAGCATATGGGATTAGAGTTGGGGGAGAAGTTGACATTTTTATGGAATAATGGTGATTAGTAATACTGAACCTTTCAAAATTGTCTGTGAACAGCTCTGCAGCTAAAACTTCTTGGTGTTCATAGATTTATAATCTATGGACAGAAACAGAGCAGAAGCTTTCATCACCAAGATATCTCATTTCATGAAAACTTTACCATACAGTTGAAAAATCAGTTCTTCCTGAGAGCAGAAGTGAAAGAGGTTTTTCAGTCATTTTTATTCTTACACTGTTCCCTGAAGAGCCTGAAGGCTCAAGAGGTCACACATTAGCACTTGTAACTAAACCAGCAAAAGACTACGAATATTATTCAGATAACACAATAAGAAACACCATGATTTATCAGATATTGGAGGAATCACACCTCTACAAGTTTTCTTTTAATTGGATTTCTTAAAGTGCACTTCCATGATTTATACTTTTTGTTGAAGAGTCAGAAATACTCCAATTGTACGTAACCTGGAAGCTAGGAGCATTAGCAATTCATAAAAAATTGTTTCCCAGAAACTACTCAAGATATTTTCTATATTAAGAAAAACTTGTTAAGACTGTAAAGAGTGGAGCCTCTATATGAAATTTCTTTCTCAAATATATAATTTAAAGGAAAAAAATCTGTCAGTCTGTGACTAAATAAAATTATGCATATGTCCACCTTAGCAGAAGAAGCACAATAAGAGCACAGCCTGAAGAACTAGTGTTGAGAAGCTCACATTTCAACCTTTTTTGTTAGATTGTTTTGTTTATTATGGAGAGGACTTTACATTTATCCTTGCTTGGTCCCATAAACCAGAAGTCCAGAAGTGCAGGAATGAACTAGGAGATCTCAAAAATCACATCTTCTAGTAACTCAGTTCTTTCAAACTGGCCTCATTCTAGTATATGAACCTTATTAAGTCAAGAAAACTGAGTTTCACTTTGGAAGAGCAGTTCAGCTGACATCAATGCAGACACATTTTATGCCTCTCAAAATGTACCTATGCAAACAGTTGGTTATATCTATTGAATGAAATGAGCACTTAAGGAGAGAAGTATGAGAGGTAAATGAAAGAAAAGGTGACAAGAAATCTGAGATGACTAACATGAAGGGCAAAATATTACAAAAATGAAGGGCTCATGACAGAATGATCACACATCTAGTACCCTGTAGAAAGCAGTATAAGAAAAGAAAGATTCTCAAAGTGAAAGTTCTTCCTAGACCATACAGCATAGAAATTTGAATCAAAGTACTTGTTCAATTATGAAGATGTTGCTTATACATATATATATTTGCATTTTTTTGCACTTCTTTTATTTTTTTTACTTTAGTTATTATTTATTTTGATTCAAGGTGATTAAGCAGCTGTCTTTTTAATGTTTTCAGATCGAAATATGTTCACTCTATTATTAAATATCCTGTGCTTAAACAAGCAAAATTCATACTAATAGAATTGCAGACTTTTTTTTAAAAAAAGAGTTTTTAAGACAGTTACTTGTAGCACATTCAAAGGATAAAGCGATATTTTCACTGTTGTGCTAGTTTCTTGCTAGAATGTGCTGGCATTGGTTTTAACATGCAGTGTCAAATTTTCCGAGTTGATGACAAACTGCCAGTTCAAACTCTCTCTTCCCTTAGCTTTTTTTTTATTCCACCTCCAAAGAATAATCTTTCATGAGGACTTTAGAAACTGAGTCATTGTTCAGAATCTAAAACACAAGGCAGAGAAGCAATGATAATGAATGTACTTTTGGACAAGATATGCCAATTCAAAAGATCTCAAGTATCTTTGCAGGCTATCCACATATTATTACAGAGTGTTATGTGCTGTCTTATTACTGATTTGATTCATCTTCTTTATTATCACTTCATATCACTATCTCAGCCGTAAAGCATGTTTAATACTACAAGTTATCAGTTCCTAACAAAAGTTAAATCAGTATGCAAAAAATATAGGCTCCTTACAAAGTTGTTCCATTCCTGCATTTATGATAGGAACAGTCTTAATAGGACATCTTGACCTCTACGCCTTTTAAGTCTTGAGGACAGAGAATATACATAGTAAAGGCAGTAAAAATTTCCACTCCTTTGCCTACCTCACAGATACTAAAAATGCCCCCTAAAACATAATTTTAGGAGAGGAAACCTCTTCACAAGACTTTGGGAACTCTGAACAATAGTTCACTGGTTTCACTGCCCTTCTCTGAACACACTCCAGGGCCTCAATGTCTGTCTTGTAGCGAGGGGCCAAAATTGAACACAGAACTTAAGGTGCAGCCTCACTATTGCTCGGTACAGAGGTACAATGTTTTCCCTGCTCCTGATAGCAACACTATTTCTGATACAAACCAAAATGCCATTGGCCTTGGCCACCTGGGCACACTTCTGGCTCATGTTTAGCTGAACATTGCCCAATACCTCCAGGTTCATTTCCTCTAACATAGTCTTCCAGCCACTCTGCCCCAAGCCTGTAGCATTGCCTGGAGTTGTTGTAGCCAAAGTGCCGCAACTTAGTATTGTTGAACCTCATCTCATTGGCTTCAGCGCAGTGATTGAGCCTGCCCAGATTCCTCTGTAGGGCCTTGCTACCCCTAGGCAGATTGGCACTTTTTCTGATAACCAAAAATCATAAAACCATGACAAAAGCAAGTCTGTGGAAAAAAAAAAATAACTGGGTGGCCTGGTAGGCATCAAATTGAATGTAAGCCAGCAATGGGCCATAGCTACTGTGAAGTCTAAATCATAGAATCATAGAATCACCAAGGTTGGAAAAGACCTAAAAGATCATCCAGTCCAACCGTTCACCTATTACCAATAGCTCCCACTAAACCATGTCCCTCAACACAACATCCAATCTTTCCTTGAACACCCCTAGGGTCAGTGACTCCACCACCTCCCTGGGCAGTCCATTCCAGTGCCTGACCACCCTTTCTGAAAAGTAATACTTCCTAATGTCCAGCTTGAATCTCCCCTGCCGTAGCTTGAAGTCATTCCCTCTGGTCCTATCACTAATGACACAAGAGAAGAGGCCGACCCCCAGCTCACTATAATCTCCCTTCAGGAAGTTACACAGAGCAATGAGGTCTCCCCTGAGCCTCCTCTTCTCCAGGCTGAACATCCCCAGCTCCTTCAGCCTCTCCTCATATGGCCTGTGTTCAACCCCTCACCAGCTTTGTTGCCCTCCTCTGAACACGTTCCAGGGCCTCAATGTCTTTCTTGCAGTGAGGGGCTGAAAACTGCACACAGTACTCGAGGTGCGGCCTCCCTAGTGCTGAGTACAGGGGAACAATCACCTCTCTGCTCCTGCTGGCAACACTGTTTCCGATGCAAGCCAGGATGCCATTGGCCTTCTTGGCCACCTGGGCACACTGTCAGCTCGTGTTCAGCCGAGCATCAATCAATACCCCCAGGTCCATTTCCTCTACGCAGTCCTCCAGCCACACCGCCCCAAGCCTGTAGCGTCGCCTGGGGTTGTTGTAGCCGAAGTGCAGGACCCGGCATTTGGTCTTGTTGAACCTCATCCCACTGGTTTCAGCCCAGCTCTCCAGCCTGTCCAGATCCCTCTGTATGGCCTCGCTACCCCCAGGCAGATCCACACTTCCAGCCAATTTGGTGTCATGTGCGAATTTACTGAAGGTGCACTTGATGCCCTCATACAGGTCATCAATAAAGATATTGAGGAGGACAGGCCCCACTACTGACCCCTGGGGAACACTTCTTGTGACTGGTTGCCAACTGGATTTTACTCCATTTATCACCATGCTCTGGTTACTGCCTTCCAGCCAGTTCTTCACCCAACAAAGAGTGTCCAAGAGTGTCCAAAATACCTGCCCATGCCATGGGCAACCAGCTTCTCTCTCTGTGGGAGACAGAGTCGAAGGCTTTGCTGAAGTCAAGGTAGACCACATCAACAGCCTTTCCCTCATCCATCAGATGGGTCACTAGATCATAGAAGGAGATCAGGTTGGTCAAGCAGGACATGCCCTTTACAAACCCATGCTGGCTATAGTATCTATGGAAACTGAAACTAGGTCAGGAAAATAAGATTATCAATCATGACCCTGGAGAAAATTGTTACACGATTTTTAAGAACAAATGTAATGATTATATACACTATTTTTATATTCCTTAAAACAAGCCTCTTTTTAATTCTTTTTAGAAGAAAACACAATAAACAATCCTGGGAAATAATGTTTTCCCTCTTTCAGTGGTAATAATATCAATTACATTAAAACGGTACATTTTTAAAATGTAGTGAGAAATTGATCAATTAGAAACTAAAAATGAATCGAATAGATATAGAATTTTTTATCTTAGTATATCTGAATTAGAAGTTCTATTCTTTTAAATGAAGTATATTTGATGGCTCACTCTGTAAATTGAACTATTTTGCAATAATTTGCACTGGAGTTGTGACATTCTCTGTACAATTTGAAATGTGAAGGCAACACATCTGACAAGGGACATATAATTCTACCATCTCAGTGAACATTCAATCATGTATCATCACCACTTCCTTTGAACATTACATTCTTTCTTTACAAGGAAATATCTGAGGCTTTTCCCGAAGGTCTCTGTTATTATCTTAAATTGCTAAATTCTGTCACCAACACTCTGGAGCACTGATATTGACGTGTGGCAGGAAAAGGAAAATGAAACACACTGAAGAAACTCTATATTCATTCAAGTCATATTAAAGAACCAAGTATTCTTTCATTTTACATGATGACTTTTTTTGGTAAAACATGAAATGTGAAGATGCTCTTTGGGTACCCTGAAGTCTGGTGTAAAGTATACTGTCTAACTTAGACGCTTAAGTGTTCTCTTTTACCACTTTTTAGCTGAGTCCTTTTAATTTAATGTCTTTTCCTTTCCGTAACCACAGTAGGTTGAAAATTATTATTCTATACACTTTAGAAGCATTCAGCAAAGACATGGGGAAGGCTAGAACCACAAAGGATGCACCAGTTTTGTCATATCAACTCCCTTTTTCTTTAAAGTTATCTATAAATATAATCCACTGTCATCAATTAATCAATAGGGCTTCCTATACATTGAACTGTGCAGAAGAAGTGGAAAATGTAGAAGGCTAAACATGACAAAGTCACTAGCAAATACAGAACATTGGAGAAGGCTTTGGATGGATACACCCTTCATTAGTGTTTGTCTAAGGGTTCTTAGAACTCTGAGACACACAGAACAGCAGAACTACATTTTTCTAATGTGTATCTACAGCATTAAAGTTTAGGATATTCTATTTCCCGAATTTGGATTTTTTAATTTTTCTCACAAATATGAAGTCTAAAATCCTAAATCTTCATTTACAACCTATGAAAACAGATTAAATAGACCTGCTTTTTGATCTGTGTATGCATGTATAGACTTCTTTATTTGAATCTCAAATACAGATGAAACCTTTATGGAATGATTTCTAACAAGATTTTGGAAATAATTATTCCAAGACAATATGTAGGCAGAAAAAAAGAAGGGAAATATGTAAATGAATTGAGTCTTTTAGTTTTCTCCAGTTCTAGTCCTATATTATCATAATTGATGTAGTGACCTTTAACAAAAACAGAAGTATCATCTTATGGCATAGAAATACCACATTCGTAGTTATGCTCCACTTTCTTTCAGTCTGACTTGAAGCAACTTTTAGGAATGCCTTTTTGAAATAAAGAAATAAACTCCTTTTTTTCTAATATGATTTACCATCTATTCCCAGATAAAACTCAGGAATAGCTATAGTATAGTTCTATGTTTTTAACATCTTGATCTTTTCAGATTAATGTCAAAAGTATCGGCATAAATTTTTGACAGCATAATGAAGAAAATATATCAGTACACCAGGGGCAACACTATGTATATGCACTTTCCAGTACCATGCACAATGAAACGTGAGGAATGTATACAGGCAAATGGGTTTTCCCCTGTTTATCCTAAAGAAACTCAACTAATTTGGATTTCTCTTTTTAAACAGAGTACTATTAAGATCCTAAAAGAGAAGAGTGCAAGAAAAACTGCATGAAAGAGAAACTAATTTTCTTCATAATCTTTAAAAGTGGAAAGTATGTATGTATATATTGAGAACAAAAAATCTGCACTTGGTTTTAAAACAATTTAGATTTAAAATTTTACACTTTTAAAAAAGGACAAAAACCTTATAATAGCATACATTTTTCTTATCCATTGCATTGTAAAAATTTTTTAATTACTTTATTTTTTCTTTCAATGGAAGGAAAGTCTTAATTTAATCTATCCTGAAAATATGCCCAGACCACAAGTACTTGAAAGCAAGGCCACACCTGCAAATCAAAATAGAATGAAAGGGAGACTGCCAAAATCTGTAATTTTCCTTACTCTGTTCTTTGGTGTAAAATGCATCATGGATATTATCAGGTATCAAATTTTCAGTGGATGCACTGACTTCAGTAAGAGGTACTTGAAGATCTATCTGTAGCATATATATATTTCCTATTCTTAAATCTATTGTAGCTAAAAGAAAGATTCTCATTTGCTTTAGCAGCAAATAACAAAACAAGAAAATAATTCTCAAAACTTAAATTTCTCTTTGTTCTTTTTTTTTTATCACACTTTCTATTCAGAAATAATTCCATTCAATGTGATATCATAATTGAAACTGAATATTTAAGTGAAAATCAAGAGTTTCCATTAAAAAAGACAGGAATTAACATCATCCAACAACAACTGACTATCCTAAATAGCCAAGTCTCCTAATCATGTTGCTAAGAGACTACATTGGAAATCTAAAGACAAGGATTCTGATATTTTGTTTTCAATATTTAGTCTCCAGTTATTCATTTTTAAGACCACTATGAAAATAATATGTTCTTTAGTTGTGTCCAGAAAAAAAAATTCCTTAAAAAAAATTGCAATTCCTCAACAAACACTCATATCTATACTGTACTGCATGGATATTTACCAAAACTGCAACATAACTTCATCTTGGGATGAGAACTTGTTGCCATTGCCTTTTTTCTAGAAATATCTTTGTTTCCTACTGGAAGGATTCTGAACAGACTGGTGAAGGAAGCATTTTCTATTCCAAATATTTTGTTGTTGTACATGGTGAGCAAAACAGCACTCTAGGATCAAGATATGCTTCCAGCAGATCCTTTTCAACTGCTTACTTTAGATTGAGCCTCTATGACTTAGTTTAAAATGTACTTAAGTCAATAGCAAGGTTTTCTTTTGGCTGTGGTGGGCTTTTGGAGCACATCTTAAATTTATATTAACAATAATATGAGACTCTTTAAGTAAGATCAAAACAAGAATGCTACTAGATCTTATTTTGAAGCAACAATCATATAGATATATGCATGCATACATACCTGCTCACTCAACAGAATTTCTTCAAAGAGATAAGGCACAAAGAACAGAAAAAGAAATAATTTGAACAGGCTTGACATAAAAACTCAAGAAAGCTATACATTTGAGATAATCCTAAAGAAATACAGAAATAAAATTTAGATGAAAGTTTACAATACATGATTAACAAAGAGTAATGCAGTTTTCAAGTAAAATATGCTGAGGCAACACATGATAGCTAACAAAGAGAGCAGAGTTCTTTGCCAGGTTTCTGTGATTGAAAGTGTGTGATTATTTCCAGCTCTTCCATTACCAAATATACAGTGATACATTCAAGATATATTATATTATAGAAGATACATTATATTTCTTACAAAATAGAAAAATTGGAACAGCTGACACAGGTATTCATAAAGTAGTGAACCTGTATTTCTCAGATTGTTCAAGAAAGTCCTAATCTTTGGTGAATCTGATCTGGAGTTGTCTCTTTAATCTGAGGTAATATCTTCATGGGTATTCTGGTAACATAAGAGATTTTTATATTTCTTTATTTGCTCTGATCAAAATGGCATTTTTTTTATGTTTTCAGTTTTCTTGGCTGGCCAACTGAAGTCTTCTCTATTGGAAGAGAAGTTATGGCTGTCAAGGGATCTTTCTGCAGTGACAATATAACTATTTTTTGTCCATTACTGTTGACAGGAATGATTTCTGCACTGTAAATGTAGCGTTCCTTCCTCACTTACTTTCACTGTGATGAAAGAAGATAAATCTGAATAATAGTCACTGCTACATGTTCATGTGTTTTTAAGTCAAGATTATATTCCTTGAGTTTTTTTCCACAGGTCTGTCTGAATACCATACAGACTGCAGAAAGTGGCACATAATATGCTGTATATTTCAACAAGCTACCTCTCAGCAGGAGTCACATCCTTGTAGTGATTCGGAATATTTGCTGACTGCATTGTGGGCAAGATTTTCTTAATATTCGCAAATAGTTTATTATTCAAGACCACTATAATTTTCCTGTAACTGTTGAGAATGCTGCTGAGAAATAACATTCTTAGCTGTTAAGGATTAACTTCATTTTTAAAATGAATAGTTTGACTTCAGAATTCCAAAATATGTTAATCCAGTATGAGGATTACATGTGCGCAGATGCAGTCTTTTTGTTGAAGAATTTGGTGGGGTTTTGTGCCAATAAAAGAGAGCCTTAGCCTGCTACCATCCACGCTGTCTCCTGTAGGTTGTAGCTAAGTTTATAGCATGGTTTCCTAATGCTCCTGCTGTGGGAGTTTTGACACTGAGAAGTGATATGTGGGAGGTGTTCTTGTCAGAAAGACACTCTCTGTGTTAATCTTAATTTGAAACCAACTTGTCTTGCTATTTGTCCTTGCTATAGACCTATGCTGTTTTGAAGAGACAAACAAGAAATCTTCATAATCAATCTACTGTTATGCTTCTATTTCAAGACTATGCTTCTTTAGATAAAGTTGCAGTTAAGAATATTATATCTGTGCAGAATTTATTTCTGGCCTCTGAGAAGAGTATGGGATGAATAAGGGTGATAAATTTCTTAAGATCTGATGAGTTGTTTCTCAGTTTGTCAGATCTGCGCATAATCTGAATGATATAAAAATCAAACAAATTCTCTCATGTGATGACCCAGTCTATCTCTTGCTACTGCCTGAAGTATACATGTATCTAATTAACTTTACTATTCACAGATCACTTGAATTTTTTTTGTTAGCTGTGCAGAAGCAGTGTTTTCTGGGGAAAAAAAATACTTAAAGAATCATCAAGAATTATGACACTAATCAGATTTTTTCTTTAGAATTATCATTAATAATTTTGTTTCATCTGATCAGAATGTTTTACAATAAGAACTTAAAACATTATTTGGAATGAGTTTCCTGCACTTTAAGGGCATGATAGGCTTGCCAAGGAGTAACTGCTTCCTATATGAGAGTTTTCTAGCTTGGACAAAAGTACTGAAATATATCCATGATTGGGCTCATGCTATTCCTTGAAAGCTGACTAACCCAGAAGTAAAGCAAATTCACCATTGCTTTAATGTACAAAGTGGAGTATTTTTGGCCTATAGCCTTGTTACTTATTAGGGTAATCCTTTGTCAGATGTGCTGATGTCAGAGATTTTTCACAGTATCTGTGTCTACTGTTTCAGGTATATCTATACACACATATACACGTTTGAATACAACGCAGTTTTGAGTACTAAGGCAGCAATAGTAGAAGGCTGTGGGGGCTTGATGAAACAGGTAGTGTTTACAGTATATTTTTCTTCTCTGTTCTCTAGGCAGGTGTGAGTCATGACACAAACCAGCATAAACTCTTTTCCCATGAGAATCAATCACTGTGCCTTATATCCTCAGTTTGTATAAATAGCATAAGTCAATATTGTAGTGCCAATTTACATAAAAGTTCTATGCAGAATTTGGCTAAATGACAACACATAAGGATATGATAACATTCTGCAAGTATTTGAAGGCCATAAACACCAAGCAGGAGGAGAAATGATCCAGGGTGGAATAAGTAGACATAATTAGGAGCAATAGCAGGAAATTAAGGCAGGAAAAAATTAGACTGAATATCAGAAAAAAAAAATAAATTCTGACACTGAGATTTATTAGACTGTGGAAAATAAGTCTCCCAATGGACATTCAATTGGTCAAGATATTTAGACTGGACAAAGTACCTATACATGTACAGTAAGGACTAATTTTATAATCTCTGGTGCATAGACTAGAAACCAGAAACTTTTAATGGGATAAGAAGAGTTCAGAGTATCAGAAAAATAAATATATATATATATATATTTTACAAGTTATCAAATGCACAGAAGTTTTTCTTTTACATATGGGCACCTATATCTATTCATACAAACATTTCTGTTCTCTTTTATTTCTGAAAATTAATTTTTTTTTAAATAAAATTGAATTTCCTTGAAAAATGCATCTCTTCTATTTAATGATAATGGAAAATTTCTTCTACTCATTTAGCTATCAAATGCAAATTGCTACAATTGTTACTATTTAAGTAAAATGTAATTTTTCTCAAAAAAAATCCAGGGAGAATTGCACCATCTCCAGGTGACATTTCTCTATGACCATTCTGGACAATACTTCCAGCACCATGGGATCCTACTAACAAAATATTACCTCAACATGTATTCTACGGGACTTCGCATTCCCCAGATGAGCACCTTTCAGAATAAAAAGTATGTTGCTCTTTTAAATTACAAGAGGGTAAGCAGCCTCTATATGCTGCTTACAGCAGTAGAGGTAAAGGTAGCATAGCATAAGAAGATCAATTCTTGTATTGTCACAAACCTAATTTCACCAAAATCCACCATCGATGAAGTTTATAGATCAACTCAATTCCAGGAAATGTGCAGTTGGAAACTCCCATAGTCCAAATTATTGAGATTCCAAGGGAATAACCAGCTAACCTCCAAAGGAAATGAAATTGAAGCTTACTGCAAATCAGCTGCTTTTAGACGACATGAAGAGTTTAGATCTTTGCGGGGGTTTTTTTGCCTTAATGACTTTTGCAATCTTTGAGTTGTCATTGCTAAGCAATAGTACAAGGAAAAGAAGTCGAAGCAAGATAAGTCAAATTAGTGTACAGAGAAAAGAGAGGATCACACCTATATCTTTATTTTATTATTTTGATTCTATCTGGAGTAGAAAGCTCTGTGCATTTTTATAGTATAATTCTTTTCCTACTTGGAATATTTTTTATTTACCTTCAGGTGACACAAAATATACAGTGGACGAAAAATATTGAAATTAACCAGAACCCAGTTAAAATATGAGATTTACTAGTGAGTCTCATTATATATCATTCAGACTCACAGACATTAAATCTTGCTCTAGATTTTATGAATGTCTGAAAAGAATGTATTGTTTTATTCTCTTTAATGTAGAGCTTGGTATCCGGAAAAAAAAAAAAAAATTAAACGGATTATAAATATATATTGAATGATCATGATACACTTTCCATTTCACCTATCAGTGCAGTCCTTATGCTAGAACCTTTTTACAGAGAAAGAATAGGATTGGGCAATCAGCTAAAGCATTTCCTGTATTTAATTCCCTGCACTGGCAATTTTATGTTAAAAAGATCACAATCCTTTGAAGGTATCTCTGTAGCTAATATCCTTTCTTTGTTATTCTGAGTTCCTGAATTGATGCATTTTCAAAGTTTAATGGAGTCGGAAAAAAACACATGAATGCACAAAACAAATCCTTTTCAAAAAGACATTGATAAATAAAACCCTGCAGCTGCTACAGTGCAGGACGTTATAAATCAAATGAGCCTGAATGGGTTAGCTCTTGAGAAACTGCATGTCAATCATGCAGTTTTTTTAGGAACACCTGGTGACTGACAGTTTGGCAAGACTTGAGCTGTTGTTCAGTGAAAGCAGATGGTTTGTCTTAATAAACAAATGACAACGAAAGTTGTTGAAATTTGCTTTCTTTTCTGTTTTCATACTCTCTGACGAACTGAAAATTTTAGAAATGCCCTAATCAGCTGAGCTGAGTTATAGCATATATTATATGCTATAATGTTAATTCTTAAAATATCCATTTACATGCCGCAAAAGTTTGGAATGCTTTTGCATTGCAGTAAAAGGGTGCTGCATAAAGGTACTCTGACTTTCTAAACATAACACAACAAACCATAATATGGAAATCATACATTTGCCTTCAGTATCCCCAGTTATATTTCTTAATATATTTCACTTCTACTAGAGTAGTATCTGAATGCTGTGCGTTCTTCAGCAGTCATACAATATGCTGCAGGACTTACTACATTAGGCAAAATTGCAATCCAGCATTTTGTCTTTTCCTTCTTTTCAATACAGATTTATTTATTTATTTATTTAACCTTTGACATTCAATCTGAAAAATTTGAGCCCACTGTGATGAAGTGTCGTCAGACTGAGTTTCCAGACTCAACTTTAAGAGGCATGACTTTCCAAGATCCTGTCACTCAAAATGCCACAAACTGTAATATCACACTGACAGAACTTGGCATAATTCCAACGTATTATAGAATTCAGCACTTAAAAGAAGGGAACAACCATTGTGCAGCAGCAAGACATCTGACACTTTATGTTTTCTTTGTCTGCTGGGAAATTCCTGTCGAGTTTTTTTCTTTTACACATAGGTATGCTGTTGACAAGGCAGTGACAGTTACAAATGCTGTAGCAACCCACTTCTTTCTCCTTGGGGAAAACAAGAAACTTCTATTTGAAGAGCACATAATCCTGGAATAAGGTATTGGTCTGTGTCTTCCTACAAAAGTTTCTACTTTTTTGATCTTTCAACCCATTTCCTTTACTGCAGAGATGTAGCTTTTTTAAAAAATTCTCCTCATATATATTCCTTTATTTTTCTTCTTTTTGGAAATATTGAAATCTTAAATTAGAACTATTTTAGCTGAAATTTTCTTCCTTTGGAGCCTCATGGATACTATACTTTTTACAGCTCATCATAGAGTGGGAATATTTGCTCTCCAAAGATCCTCCTCCAAAGAGAAAGGGAGATACTTCAATTCAAAAACAATGTAACAGACTGGACAGGATCCAAATGAGAACCACAGTGATGACAAGAGGGTAGTAGATGCTACCCTGTGGGAAGACACTGAATGAGTTACTTAAACACAGTAAAAGCTGAATTATTCAGTAGTATTCCCATTCCCAATAAATCTGAATCCATTAGACTGCACTAATTTTTTTTTTCAAATTATTTCCTAATCACTGATAGTAGCGTATTACAGTTGCAGGATCACTCCTTGCTAGCTGTGGATTGTAATGGGATTCATCTTTGCACTGGTAACTCCAATAAAACTACTTACATTATTAGAATTCGTGCTCCATCACTGAGTTGTGAAACTAGTGGAAAGGTATTGATATTTATGTGTACACGCATCTGCTTTATCTCCACAGTATTATTTATTTTGTTGGTTTGCGTAACATCTAGCAAGCAGTATTTATTGTAGTTTCTAGCAAGAAGAAGTTTCCATTGTAACAGATTCTGCACAAGGACAGAAGAGTCTCTCCACAGATAAGGGAGATGAAAAGGAGAAAAGAAGAAATTATTGGAAAGCAGTCTTTGTTTAGCATGAAATTTAGTGTTTTCAGTACAGCAGCTCAATTTTTTTTTTTAAATATCAGAGCAACAAGTTTTAAAGAAGGGATTTTAAGGAAGATGAAAGTAGCCTTTTCATAGAATTTGCAGTGTAATAGCACATGATATGTCTTGTTAGTAAATGTCCTTCTCTGACCTAGAAATGGCCTAATTGATTCAGTATATCTTTTCTATCTTTAACTTTCTTTTAATATTCTTTTTCATTTCTGTTATGTTAAATCATTTTTAAGGGAATACTGATTAGAATTCTTACACAATTTAATTAACAACAATAAAATAAAATTGTCACAATGCATACATTTCAATGAATTAATTCAATCTCCCATCTATTTTGAAATGCACAAAAATTCCTTGTCTTATGATTTTTTCCTAACTGATAGTAGAAACCACAGAAAATTGATCCCCAGAAAAGATGGAGAGGAAAACATGAGCCAGAATATTTAGTGAGCCCCCCTGGTTCACGGATATACATATTTATTGATACATTTATATACTGAGAATTTAATTGCCAGCCTTAATTCATTTACAAGGAGAAAAAATACTGAAACCTCAGTAGATTCTTGGACATGAGGTCTGTTCAAGAGCACTACTTCATTATTGATGAAGTTATGCATTTTCCTAATGAAGGATAAGAAATCTAAACCAGACATACAAAAACATTCTTCAGTCTTTTGTCAAGGTGGGTGTCCGTGGCTCTTTGAACCTTGAGCTTTTAGAAATAACAAACTCAGTAATGCAGCTGTAATGAGCAGCTTTTTGTGGGACTTCAATTGCTATACCATTATCAAGAGTAAGAGCAGTAAAAAGACAGTTTGAAAAGAAAACAAAGTTGTAATGTTAGAATACTTGTTATTTATCATCTCTCTTGTGTGCAAAGACATAGAACCTTGTATCTTGCTGTGTAGAAACATAAATATTAACCTGTAGGTTCTTTAAACTGCTGATGAAGCAGATGTTATATTGTCTCTTCCCAGCGGTACCTCAGCATACGTGACAAGAATTTAATTAACAGCTGATTATAATTTTACACTTTTAAGATCTGCTTTGGGTTCTGAATCTCCACAAACAAAAATGGGTGATCTACTTGTGATTGTGTTTTGCTCAATCTCGGGTCTCATTTTAAACTGGAATCAAATGTGAGCTAAACTTGTCTTGGAAGCAGTTAGCTATTTTGAAAGAATCTGTTTCAGCTTTTAGAATAGCAGTTCAATCTGAAAGTAGAGGTAGAAATCCCATGAAAAATTACGATTATCAGGGACATGTGTTCCAAGTTTGAGGACACAAGAGTAGCTGATATGCCTTCAAAAACAGATCAAAATGCCTTCTTCTTTTAAATTTCTTCATTATTAATGCGAAAATTTTATTTCCCAAGTTCACTTTTGGATAAAGGTTACTGGGAGAGCTGGATAAAGCACTTCTTTCTTAACTTCAGGAATTTATTTCCCATAGTAATTTCAACAGAAATAAACTGTGGTTCAGTGATGCTCAAAAGAAGAAATGAAACCATTATTCCCTGAGAAAAGTTTTTTTTGTTCAGTTAACCAATTAAAAGTTAAGTTTTGTTATTAACTCTTCTAATGCCCTGCTCAACATTTTATGGTAATTTCACTGTTAGATTAACAATTATTTCTTCAGATAAAAAAAAGTAAAAGAAGAAACCAGAGTTTCATGTCCAAAGTCACTACATAACATTTATCACTATATTTTATATACGAAGATGTCTTTATATTACATAACACTCTTACCTGAAAATATTTAAACATTCTCTAAGTAAAGTACTCTGCTTCATGGTAAAATGCTACCGATCTAACTCAAGAAAGGGAAATGATCACTATCTCAATATGGACCTTAAAGATTATTTTATAGTATTCTTTCACTGAATTTGATGAGAGATTTTCTGGTAGTTGCTGGATGGCAAAAGGTGAATGAAAATTGTTCAGTGGCTTAGAACCAGATTCAGAAGAAAAGCTAGAAACTGAATGCAAATACATTACACTTCAAAACAATATTTTAAAATGCAAGATTATCTGTCTCTTGTTGGACAATGCGTTAATTTTAAGTTTAATTAAGCTTACTTTAGAGGCATAGAGTAATATCCTATTTCTATACTTGAATTTTTTATTTGAAAGGGAGCTTTGAGAAAGAGTAAATTTGGGAAGAGCTTTCTAAATTTAAAGGAGAAATTAATAAAGATTCCACAGTAGTCAGAGAAGAAGAATCAGGATCTGCAGACTCAGAAAATGCTAGCTTATCTAGAGATTGCCCTGTCTCTATGATTTGCACAGTTATCTCAGATCCTGATGTCAAAAATACTTAGATTTTAGTTTCACTAAAATTAAAAGTCTCTAATTTCACTGGCCCCTAAGTACTCTAATTGTGATTAAATGTATGCATAAAATCAATTTTGCAGGATGTGTATATCAAGACAAGGAAGTTTCTGTTATCTATTCAGAGAAAAAAAAAAAAAGCTTCACTTTCAAAACAGGCAGTATCAAAGTCAAACATTCATACTCTGTCACCATGTTGTCTGCGCACATTACTTTGAATGTAAAACATTCCTATTTAAGTACAGTGAAAGCCAAGATTTGCACATCACAAATAGATTAGGTTGTTTTGTGCTACATAGAAAAAAGGTGAAGTTGAAAATGAAGCAAAATATAATTTCAATTTTACCTTTACTTAAAAAGATATTAAGACTTTGAATTTGTAGTATCTGGGGTCAGATACCTGGAAGCAAAAATGTAGTGTTAATCTTCTACACTCCCTTTGCCTTATCATTCACAACTTCTTTGTGATGCCAGTTTTCTCCAAACAAATGAGATATATCATTGTAGATGTTTCTGGCCACATCTTCTCTGCTGGTGCAAATTAGCATCAAGTCATCCAAGAATATTGTTTATATAAACAGAAGATCTGACATTAAATCTTAGCTCCTGAAATGAGCACAATTTTGACATCATGTTTTCTTGTGCAGATGAATATAAAAGATAAAGAAGGAACATTTTCTTGTTTTCAATGCTATAGTGCACAGATGAAAATATAATATTCTTTCATTTAAAATTTACCTTGAATAAATGAATCTTGTATCACTCAATCTTTTTTAAGGAATAACAAGAAGAAATTGAAAGAAATACAGACATTATAAACATATTTATACATATATTTATATAGAAATATAATAATATGCTTTTGTTGTTGTTTTTCTGAAATCTCACTTATTGCTGAAAGGACCAATAGTAGGTTATTTCCTTTAGCTATAATAGCCCAGTTAGGGGACCATGGGCTATTGTTAATTGCTATGTACTGGGAACATTTTCAGAAATGGACACTTCCCTATTGTTTTTCCATTTCTTTTGGACTTCAGAGAAAGGCAAGAAGTAGTATGATGATCCATTTAAAGAGGAAATGCTAAAAACTTAGATGTTTCTGATTTCTTACAGGTATGCAGTAGAGTTATCAAGGCTAAAGATCATCCTTTACTCAGTCATACTTCACTGATTCTATTTCTTTGTATTTCCTGTCTAGAAGAGATGATTAGAAAGTGTGCACATCAGGACCTGCTGTTCAGTTTGCCCAGAACATTATGACTCATTTTTGCTTTTTTGATATCTTCTACACTGTCAAGTCATTCAGGTTCCAATCTACTATTTGATCTATGCCATGAAAACAGAAGTTGATGCTAATTTCTCCAGCATTTTGTTAATCTATCAACCACTGGAGAGGTTCATTAACTTAAAATATGAACAAACAAATTAAACGAACAGACAATAAAAACAAACCTTTATTTCTGATCATATTTATACTAAACAGAAATTGAAATGTTTTGTTACAGAAAGAACATTTGTGCAACTAAGAAAAGAGGGTGGACTAATATAATGGTGCTTATTGTGACAGGATTGAAAGGCCAATGATAAACGGAACTATATTATGCCATGAAATAGAAGATAAATTCCTTCACCACAAACTAACTAGTACATAGCATGGGGGACACTTAACAGCACCAAGATAAAAACATTGCGGAAAGAATGAAGTAATCTTCCATCTTCATTTTTAGAATGTACTTGCTAATGACAGCAGGTCGTGGAAAGAGGAATGAAAGTAAATAGCAAGGTTGCAAGCGTGATGTAGATAAAATAGTAAGCCAGTGAAGGAAATGAATAGACTGTAAACAAAGAGAAAGAGAGTTTGTAGAAAGTAGCTCAAAACCATGGTAGAACATACTTCTCAAAACTGCAGGGAGACTCTGACAGCCCAGACAACCTTGGAATTGCTTCATATGGAGCAGCTCTTACATGCCTAAGATTATTCTAACTAACATCCATAGTAGCAAAATTCAGTGCTGTCACATGTGGGACGTCATAGACATATTTGTGGCTTATGAAAGAAGCTGTATACAGGGATAGAATGTGTCATTTATTCCTTCTCTAGATAACTATGTTGGGTAGGCACATCCAGTTTTTTCTTTCTTTGATTTTTTATGCACCATTTTTTTTTTCATCAAACTATATCAGCTAGTTTATTGAAGTTTTGTTATAATAATTAATGAAAGTGCTTGCTTATGACACTATAGATCTACATTTTTTAAGAAGAATGTCATGTCTCTCATATTCTGCACTTTAAATTAAAAAATTTTCCTAATGTTTCACATGAAAGAAAAATGACAAAAAGTATATATCTGCTTTTCTTCAGCTCCAGCACATGATCAGGAAATTCTTCACAAATCCATTCTCCTTTTTCTGCTTTCCTAATAAATAGTATAAAAATGCATCTTAATTTGTGTTTCTTCTATTAAATAGCACCTGAATAGAAATCAAAGTGAGGATTCAATTAAAGTAATCCCAGAAAAAAAATCTTCAAATTGGGATTTAATTTCATAAAATCTGGAATAATTCGGGAAATTTTAATATAAGCTTTTCTTAATATATTCTCCTTTCAAGGTTTATTTTTTTCCTTCTTAATTTATTTTTCCTTTTGGAAAAAAAAAAAAGTGTTGGAATTATTGTATCACTGAAAAATATTTAAAAATGCAGAAAGCGTACTCTTTTTATACAGTATTTTTTTCTAGCAAACACAGATTAGAAGTAGCATCGTTGTAGTAAATCTAATAAATCACCTGAGCAGCATTACAACTAACATGTGTAATTAGTTAATGGTATCTATTTTCATGCTTTTGAATCACCCTCAGGGATAATTCCAACAAGTTCGGAATCTCCAAAAGAATTTCTCTACAGGGGAGAATTTTATATATATAATATATAAATTTTATATACATACATACAAAGAATTCTTGCTAATTACTTTTTATTTAAATTCATTTCTGAAGTAATCAGTCATGAAGTCTCACTGCAATTTCAAGAAATGATGAATTTGATGTTCTCTGATGCCTTGAATTGTCCCTTTGAGCCAAGAAAGGTGATGGGAAAAGGAAATGAAGTCTCAAAATCCAGAGTTTATGAAACATGCACTATCAAAAACATATGTGGTGCATACAAAGATCTCAGCCAGTGCCCACTGGAAGTTCATCACTATTGAGTAAAATTGTTGTTTGTGGAAAAAATAATAAACTTAGCATACTCAAAGCAGAGAAGAGTTCTCTGTAAATGCAAGAGATAGCAGATGCTGGATTCTATTTCTAGGCAAATAGTAGTTCTCATTTATCCAGATAAAAAACAACTACACTATAGAAGCAGCATAAAACTATGGTTTTTTTGTTTGTTTGTTTTTTGTTTTTTTTTTTTTTTGAGGGGTCTTTTTTGGTCTTTTTTTAAGACATAAGAGGAAAAAAAAAGGGAAAGAAAGGGAATGCAACTATTAATTTGTTGCATAGCAATAATTATGCCTTCCGAAGAAAATATTGAAAGAGTAGATGCCTTCAGAATCAATATACAGCTAGTTTCAAGTTAATATTAATAAGTTAGAGGAAAAAAAATTTAGAAAATAATTTAGAAAAAAGCCCTGTCTTTAGGATCATGAAATTAAGATGTAGAATTACTGTTTCTGTTAATCAGCTCTCTTAAGTTGTTAGCTTTGGAGTACTTTATTGGAATGTATGATTTCAATTAAGAAATGAGTGCTTGCTACAGATTTTAGTTATGAATAAACAGCAGAATTTTTAGAAAGTGAACTACTCTTTGCAATGTGATTTGATTACATGTCAAAATTTATTTATTTTCTCTTCATAGAGGTTAAAAGAATCCATATTGGATTAGGATAATTTAGAACTTAGTGATAATGGACTTACATATTTCTACTTAGTTTCATTTTGAAAAAAATCCACCTTATCCATCTTGTCTATCTCTCTAAGTAGTTTGAATTGTGTGATGAGTTACTGGAATGTCATTTAATGTTAATGGAGTCATAAGAGAGTTGTATATTTTTGTTTGTTTGAGGAGAGAGGGAAAAGGATGATGGATTGGCATACAATGATCAGCTGAAGAAATGTGAACCACTGATATAAAAAGGCATTTTCCAGTTACTTGAACAAAGCAAGCAATCAAGTAATTAATATGGACAAATGAGATTGCAACCTGAGTTGTAAAGATGAGTTAAATCCTTTACAATTGGAAAAAATCAAAAACCCTGTGTGACCTGGAGTACAAGGCTTCTGAGAACATAGCCGGGGTCAGATTTTAAAGGAATTTTGATTTGTACCACTGCAGGGAAAAATGGGAAACTAGAAAGTAGCAAAATGTCCAATGGAACAATAAAAGTGAACTGCTTGATTATTTTTAATTTTTACTAGGTGTGTAAAATACCTGATAGAAATTTTGGAAATCTTATTTTATCACATGGAGAAGAATTAAGCTGGCAAAAAAAAAAAGCAATTTATATAGCAACATACAATCCTTGACCTCTAAAATCTACCTCAGTAATATTGTTTATAGAATCACAGAATCATTTGAATTGAAAGGGATTGGAAAGAACCACTGAAGGCCATTTAGTCCAACGCCTCTGCAGAGAGCAGGGACACCTACAGCTAGATCAAGTTGATCAGAGCCTGGCCCAGCCTGTCTTTGAATGATTCCAAGGACGAATCATCCATCACTTCCCTTGGCAACCTATTCCAGTGCTTCATCACCCTTACTATAAAAACATTTTTCTTATGTCTAAACTAAATCTCTTTAAGTTTGAAATCATTTTCCCTTGTCCTGTTAGAACAGACCCTGAACTCTTCTTTCTTATAACTTCTCCTTTAGACTCTGAAAGGCTGCTTGGTCCCAGGTCTTCCCACAATCTTCTCGAAGCTGAACAGCACTAGCTCTCTCATCCTGTCATAGGGGAGATGTTCCATCCCCTGTATTCTTTTTGTGGCCCTTCTCTGGACATCTTCCAACAGGTCCATGTCTCTCTTGTACTGGGGACTCCACAACTGGACACAGTACTCCAGGTGAGGTCTCACCAGCACAGTTTAGTGGGGCAGGATCACCTCCTTTGACCTACTGGCCACACATATGGAAGAAAACTAAGATAAAGGCTGAATTCATTGCAACTCTATGCTTTCTGTGCCACAGATGTTGCAGTCACTTTTACACACCCAAGAAATACATTTAAAAATTCCTATGCTGCACACCATGTTTTGTATCTTATTAGTAGATGATACTCTGCATTCAGAAGTATTATCAATTGCCTATTTTTTGGCAATTTTATATTTGCTACCCCTTTCGCAAAATAAAGCTGGGCTTACGTGAGAAGATTCTGAAATTATTTCTAATTTTGAAGTATATACTATTTATAATTTTGAAATAAATACTAGTTGTCTCATTTTGAAATATACACTGCATTTTGCTTGTACTTTACTTTTGTATCTATTAGATTTTATAAAATAAAAATATTTAACATACCATGTTACTTTCATGAGAAAAAAAACGGGCTGCTAAATGCATGATTTGGAAAATTTACAAATTCCAAGGGATAATTTGCATAATTAACTCATAATTAAATAAGAAAATTTACGTCTGCTTAATAACAAACTACACATGTCTTCACAGGCACACACATTTGAACATAGATTGAAATAGTTTAATCAATAATTACAGTGTTTTACTCACCAATTTGTACAAGCTCACATGATGTGTAATACCTGTATATTCTCTAGTGGTTTAGTCAGTGCCACGTATGCACTGAATGCTAACAGTATCACAGCAGAAGACTGCCATAAAATTATGTTATATCTATTATGGCTGAAACTGCAATTCCTATATGCTTATCTTAAACATTCCCTATTCCTTCCTCATCCAAATAAGAGCTGTGGTTTACTTGTTCTGATTTATGGGGGGAAGCTGTACCTTTGTACTTTTAAATATCTTGTTGGATTGACTGACAATGTATTGGATTTCCACTTTTTTATTCTATTTGTTTGTTTGTTGTTTTTGGTGGTTTTTTCTTCCCTTAAAATTTTGTCCAAGGTTAACAGGGATTTTTGCAGAAAATGTCATAAATTTAATCTGTGATCCCCCAAAACATTGTACAATGTAATCAGCTTACAGTAGTGAGACAGTTCTTATAAATCAATTGCAGCGAGAAATATTCATAGTATTAAAACCCGACAGGCTGTTTTGTGTGAGTTGCTATGCTGCATGGTTATCTTTACAGAGATAACTGTCTAAAGAATGACTCTTAAAGAACAAATTATTCCAAAAATCTGTATCTAAATCAGATCTATTCCTTATTTGTTCCAAGATTTGTGTAGGCATACTAAAAGTAATAGAAGGAATTAAAGAGGCTCATGTCTTTTGAGTTAGGAAAGGTGAAATGGAGAGGAAAAGGGAAAGACGAATGAGAGGTTACACTCTGAATGACTGAAACCATGAGTGCAAATTTTTCTTTTCTTGTTTATGCTAAATTCAGTGACATCAGGTGTTAGACAGATGCACCTCCTTATGTTGCTAAAGAGCTGTAATCAGTGCACAAATTGACATTCTTATGCATTGTCATCAAGCTTTCAATGATTCTGTGTCATTCTCCCAAACAGAGAAAGAAGCAAAAGACATTTGTACAAGTAGCTGGTAAATTCCCAAGGAATTGATGGCCATCATAATATTATAAGGGAATTAGTGTAAGTTCACTTTGGTGCTCAATCAGACACTTCTTGCTTTGAAAGCTGGTTTATCCTAAGCTTAAGGAAACACAAATGTCAGGAGTGTGTTACAGTATAGTTTTCCTGCCTTTCTGAATTATGTCCTGCATTTATCTGTATTGCACATCTGTTAACTTTCAAAAGCAAAAGTAAAAAGACAATTCTATGTAGTAAAAAGTGAGAAAAATTCAGAAGCACCATTCCTCTTTTCACAGACAGAAAACTACTAGAGTACAGTTGCTGCTTTTTATTATTGAGAGCATACAGCAGCATATTTTCAATAACTGATTTTCACAGTTGGTGCATGAAAGACTGGAAATGATGTGAAATTTGAAGTGGACACTTGTCTATCCCTTGAAGCTTCTGATATCTGTGAAAACAACAAAGAAGTCTTTGGAACTGGAGATATTAATGCATCAAAGAATAACTTCAGGTTACCACAATGTTTAAAATACTTACTGATCTGTTCATGCTGCAGTTAAACAAGGACCCTTTTGCTTTCCTTCAGGAACATAAATTTTCCTATGTCACATATCCACTGAGAGGATTATAAGGTTTTTTGTATGTGGCATAATTGTCTATAAAGTGCAACATCTTACAGAGGAAGAAAGTTTTATTGTTACAAATAAAAACAGATCATATAGCTGAGAAGCCTGCTACAGCTGACCAATAATAAGGGAAGGGTTTGTCCAAAAAAGTAAATACCTATCAGCTGAGAAAGGGATTAATCAAGTACTTCTGAAAAAGTCATTCTTTCACAGCCCGTAATCTTGTACAATATATCGGGTTCCCTGATTAATCTTCCTGACCACTGACAAACACATATTCAGACTATTGGGGTTTCAGCAAGTATCTATTACTGAATGCTAAATAATTTTCTTAATTGCTATTAATTACATAAAATCAATTTTCTCTTGATACATGTTGAAAGAAGAAGGGTAATACTGAAACTGCCAAGCTGTAGTTATGTTATAACTTCAGATAAACATCTTTAAGAAAGGTCCCATCTCCACATAGCTCATTTGTAAATAGCTAGCCCTTTCGCCTTTGGAAATTTATTAATGTGCTTCAACATGAAGTGTTTCCTACATCAAATCATATTTTCCGTATGCACTTAATATATCAATATATATACATACATCACGTATGTAAGTAAGAGTGCTCTGTTACTATAGCTTATTGAGACCAAACATAATTGATAATTTTAGGTGAAAAATTATTTTGAAATACTTTAAAAGAAGATTTTTCTCTGAAATGCATTGCCACTGGAATGGCTACCTAGGGAAGTGTTTGAATCACCATCCTGGAGATGTTTAAATGATTTACTAAGAGACATAGTTTAATACGGAAATATTGGGGGTAGATGGACAGTTGGACTGGATGATCTTGGAGGTCTTTTCCAACCGTAGTGATTCTATGTATCTGTGTATTCTACACTGCCAGGTTCCCCTGATTCACATCATACTTGATCTCAAATAAAGATCAGCAGCATACTGAAGCACTGTATACAGGTATCACAGAAACATGTGGCTATGGGAGATGTGGGAAAAGTCTGAGACATCCATCTAGATTAAAGAGAGAGAAAGGAGAAAAAGTAACCTCCTTATCAGAGAGATAGTTTTACCACAAGCAAACTGTTTCTTCTTTCTCCAATAGAGAGTAGGAGGGATAAACATACTTGGAAGACATTTGTATACAAAATAACAATGAAGTAACATTTTTTATAAGGTTGCAATGGGTGGGAAAGGTGAATATGAGATTGTAAATGTTTTGAAAATATAAGGCTTGAAATAATAAATTACTGGCTTCCTTTTCTCAACAAAGCCATGCCTTTCTCTCACGCTCTATTTCCTTTCAGTTAATAAACTCTAATGAAATACCAGTGCTTTTATATTTCTGTGTTGTACAGATGTCCTTTCTCACTTTGACTCCTTTTTGTGACTAATTTCTCTCTCTGATTGTACAGTTATGGGAAAGTTGCACTTAACCTTGTTTCATAACTTGCATTTTCCTCTTTCTTCCTGTCACTGAAAACATTATTTATTAACTGACACTTAAGAGATATTACAGAAATAATATAAAAGATATAGAGTCTTTCATGTACTGTCTCAACTAAAATGCCAGACACAAATTATTCACAAGAACATGAAGTGAAAGTCTATTGACAACTGGAAGTCCAATAAATATATCTACAGTTTTGATTCCTAATTATCAACATCTAAGCATAGTTCAGTTAGAGACACTTCCTTGAAAGCAGATGATGGCTAATAGAATTTCACATACTCCACTAATCTATGTACTTCATGTAGATAGAGACATGTAATAAAGTCTGCTGGAAGAAAAATCCATTTAGCAATATTTTAAAATATGGAGAGGGAATACATAGAGAGACATTTGACTTGATTATACTTGTGGGTCCCTTTAAACTTGGGATATTCTCTGATTCTTTGAATAAGTGATCTATAGTAGATAGTTTCTATTGTATATTTGACAGTATCAACACTAACATGTTTGTAGCCGCAGGTAAAAAGACAACTGAGTTTGAAGATATGTTATCTCAAGCGTACATGCACATATTGTATAAATGCGAATACTATCACAAACAACATTTCAAAGGAGACCTCTTCAGCAATATAAATGTGAAACAGATGGTTTTGCTCATGATCTTGGCACAAGTTGTACTTTTCCATACATGAAGGCTAAGGATCTGACTCTATAAGAGTGACATTGAGAGAGCCAGATGGAAATCGTACCTAGAGATACTTATGTAGATCCGAATTAAAGTTTTATACATAGAGAAATTTCACTTGAAGCTATTTTCACTTAGTGAATTGATGTGCTGTGTATGATTTCTCAACCTTCTGAGAGCTGAAAAATGTATCAAGAAAAGTTTGTGTAAGTCTAGTGAAGATTGCAAACTGTTCAAATTGTACTTATATATATATGTGTATATATATATATATATATATATATATAAAGAAAAATGTTGTATGACAGTTTGATATATCTTTCAGCTGCTTACATTTTTTTCTCTTGTGTGGCTAAAAATCTTCTGTTTCCCAGCTCTGCACACATTTTTGTTATCACATGGACATCTGTCCTTTGGGAGATTTAGAAGAAATTCTTATTTTGTAACTGCTTTTCTTTAGGAAGAAAGTTAGAGTTACTTCCTGGCCCTGAGATTGGGCCTTTCTGAAACAAGGCATTTCCAGTCAATGTTATCTGTTCTTAGAACATAAAGAAGAATCTTCATTTTCTATTTCAGTACTACAACTGCTCCAGATTTGTCTTATTTTCATTGACATACACACAGAATTCATGCTACATTAAAGGACAATTCCAAAGTCATAAGCTGAAGACCCCCTGTATCTTTCCCATATTATATCAGTGTGATTATGTCATAGGCAGTTTGTAAATGGCCTGCTAATGTGCCTGGAAATTCATTAAGATGTTGAAAATTTTAAGTGTGTGGGGTATCACAGCCTCTAAAGAATAGCCTTTGGCTATGCTCCACATGCAGAAGCTGTGCTCAAAGAATTGCAATATGAAAGGAACTGGAAGTTCCTTTCATTAATATTATCTACAAGTCTATAATTAATAATAATAATAATGATACTAAAGTTAATTGTAATTCTGGGGAAAGTTCTAACTCCAAAGGCATAAATAGCTTAGAATGTCTCGTAATTAAGTTGTTCTGGTGAAGGCATAAGAGAATATAAATAATAATAATAAAAATCAGCCAACACTGCCACTTAGCAGAAGTGGCAAAATAGGAAGTGAAGGAAAGTCTGTATTACTGTGGGAGTTTTTCCTTCTTTTTTTTTTTTCTTTCCTTCTTTTTTTCCAATTGGTTATTATTCCTTCTAAATCTCTTACTATATCTGAGCATAAGGCAAACTCCAGAATTCACTGACCCTGCAAATAAAGTACTGTTAGCATAAGGAAGAATTACCTTCTTTTAAACAGAGTAAAATTCCTCAAACAATTCTTCTTCAACAGAGCATTTAATAAATGCATATTTTCATCTTTTCAGAACCTACTACTCAGCTGAATGATAAATCTTTGCTTAATTCAAATCATTCAGATTCCAGGGACAGAGGTGCTACTGATCTCATACACCTGTAACTCACATATAAATTGTTTATATTCAGTCAACCCAGCCTCCCATTATAGCCTCCCTTTATATATATATATATGAAAAAAAGTAGATAGATTACAGAGCACTATTGATTTGAATTACATCCCCAAAATGCAAAATCCTCTTATGGATTATAGGAATTATGACATACTTCAATCAAATGTAAAAATTTGGGATCTCTATAATTTTAAATGTTGCATTTTCTTAGTTCACCAGTGATCTGGGAAGACTTAACGTCTTCAGTTGTTATTTTTATTTCATTGTAAAAACAACTCTCTCTAAATCAGGTGGACTGGGAAATCAGAAGACTTTTTATTACTTTTTACTTTGTACTCTTCAAAATAAATACATCCCCTTTCTCCTACTCCCGCCCACCCAGTGAAGGTGTATAATAGCATCCAAACTTAGTGCAGGGCAATAAAAATTACCATTTATTAGGGAAGTAGGAGGAACATACTGACTCCATTCTGGCATGTTTCAATGCAAGAAATGAAAAGTTCTACTCTCTTAAACATCTTATGTGAATTCGGATGGACCTATGGGAATCTGGGAATCTAACTTGCTAAAAATTATATACAGAAGGATTACATAAGAAGATTGCAGCAAGAAGTACAACCAGCACAAGAATATATAGAGAATTAATCTCTGCTACTGTAAATAAAAATTAATATATTTTAAGCATAAACATCCATTTAAATAGTTAGGTCATTAAGAGAGCACCTGATTTTGATCTAATGTGTTCCCAGAAAGCAGGTGGGACCCTGATGATTTGGCAACAGTCCAATAAAATCTGCTGTAGCACCCACATTATTGCTATTAGATTACCTTCAGCAAGGGAGATAGCACAGGACAGATGGTAATTAATTCTGGACAGGTCAAAAAGAATTACTGTGAAAAGAACAGAGAAGTGCTCTGGACATTTGGGTCCCAGGTTTCAGTTTGTCAGTACATTTGGATCCTACAAAGGAAAAGTCACTAAATACCTATGCCTCTCCTTAGCCACATGTAAACAGAATGTGACACAATCCACCTTACACCTTAGTATCACAGTGAGTATGGATACATTGATAGTTCAATATGTTTTAAAAAACTACTTTGAAATCCTTGAAATTCAAACATTTTATCTGATTATATTATATTATATTTAATACTAGTTAATATCATAGGTTTGGGAGTTTCTTCATTGTTTTTTGTTTGTATGGGGCTGCTGAATCACGGCCTGAATCTCTGATTAATCACCTGAGGCAAGCAATGAGTCAGCCACGGAGCACAGGTGAAGGCAATTCACCTGTGCTGCAGGAAGGGGTGGAGCCTGGCTCCACCTCTCCTAGATCCATTTAAGAGCTGAATGCCAGTGGGGAAGGATCTCTCTGGAGATCTGCTCTACTGGAGTGTATTTTGTGAGCCTAGGATAGGGTGAGTGTCTTTCTTTCCTTACTCCAATATAACAATTACATCAGCTAAGCTCCTGGATATACTATACCATCTGTATATCCATTGATTATACTGTTGTTGTTATTTGTTTTGTTAAGCATCTTTTAGCGCTTCCCCTTACCTCTAACTATGGTTGTAAAGTTTTCCTAAATTTTTTCCTGAAATCTAATATTCCTGACTTTTCCTTATTTCATGTTTCAATTTAACTATCACTGGGTAACTGAGAAAAGGACAAGACTGTGAGCTATGAACTTTAAATGTTACTATCTCTTAAGTATAATACAAAGAAGTTTCTCCTATCCTAAACTTCTTGCTGCATAATGCCTGGCTGATTCACTTTTTTCTTCATCAAATGGAACAAAACCCTAGTTACTTCTAAAAAGCAAGATTGGATTTTATATGGCTACATACGAGCTGCAGAGGTTTTTGTCCTTATAGCAGAAAACCACAACAGAGCAGCTTCTTAAAAAGGATGTAACTAAACTAATTTCAAACTTCTGATCGTGTAACTGTTGACACGGTAAGAATAATCACACAAAGCATCACTCTAATATTCATTTCTTCATTAAAGCACCTATTCTACAAAATGCATTCTTGAAATTCCACAGAGAAGTGGGGATATATTTTAAAACTTCTATTTTAGAAAGGCTTTATCCTCATAAAAATGTGAGTGAATGCTTTTGATGGTGAGAGAAATCATAAAAGTCTTAGGAAAAATGAATATAAAGTACAGGACCTAAAGAGAACTGCAGATCTATCTCCACTCATTTCATTAAATGGAAAACCAATGTGGTTAAAACAGGCCAAAGTATATCTTTGCAATTCTTCTTATCTTTGGCTACCTGGAGCACCTCTGGAGCATGACATTTAATTGTTTCTCACAGGTAGGTCTTCAGTGCTTTTCAATTTATTTCTTTTTTTCTGTGTCTCTGTATTGTTCATAGTTGGTTTTTTTTGGACTGCTTGTTTTTGTTTATATATATATATATTCTTGGTTATATATGTGTGTGTATATACATAGATACATACATACATACACACACACATATATATATATATATATAAAACCAAGAATTAAGAAAAATTGAAAAATACAACAGAAAGAATGTAAAAGTACGGAACATGTTGGGAACAAAATAAAAACTATTTCATTGTGTTCAAACACTGTAAATCTGGGAATTCAAATGTCATTCCTTACTTTGGGGAAAAAAAAAAACTCTGAAAAATATATTTTAAAGTAAAACAAATCCCTTTTAATGTCAGTGATTTATATTTTTTTTTACTAAAAAAGAAAAAATCCACAAACACCTAAATGTCAGAATAAAAATAATTTAGAAAGTTCTAGTAAATCTGAAAGTATAATTGAAAGTACTTAGAATATAATATTCTATAAATCCAGTGTACTTCGAGTCATTAGGAAAAAACAATACATTTCCACCATATTGTCATAAATCATAAACAACGTTGTCTCAGCATATTATCTTCACTGAACGTAGTGTCTTGACAAGAAGAATGAGTAATTGTTATGGGTCAGTTCAAACAGAGCAGTAGGAAACAGCACTATAAAGAACATAACCTAACATCTATCTATAAATCTCATTGATGTTCTCTCTACCTCAACCCATGTTGGATAGATCACTAAGCATGCTTGTTTTGACAAATATTATGATATTTATTTGAATGTTCAGGGCTAAAAGCTGAGGTGAGTATATTAAGTAATCACACGTATTATTTTTATTTACAAATGACAGAAAGAATGCTCAATACAGACATTCTTTTTTAATCTGAAATTCCTCAAAACAAAATTTTCAAATTTCCAAATCACTTAGATTAAGTCATAGAGGATAAAATTGGAAGTTTCTTCAAGAAGAAATATGATCTGGTATTCCCCACGGAAAAGCTAAATACACGTAAGTAATCCTTGAAGGGCCATGAACGTGATCAAAGGGCTGGAGCACATCTCCTGTGGAAAAAAAAGTCTGAGGTATTTGTACTTCAGCCTAGAAAAAAGAAGGCTCCAGGGAGACGTCATTATGGTTTCCAGTATTTAAAAGGAGCTTATAGTCAGGATTTTTTACATGGTCTGCTAGTGATCAAAAAAGGTTTTAAATGAAAAAGGGAGATTTAAGTTAGATATTAGTAGACGATCTTTCACAAAAACTTTCACAAAAAGAATGGTGAGGCACAGGAACATGTTGCCCAGAGAAGTTGTTAGTGTCCCATCACCAAAGGCGTTCATGGACAAGTTGGATGGGATCCTGGGCAGCCTGATCTAATGGTTGGCAACACTGCCTATGGCAATAGGTCAAAACAAGAGGATTTTTAAGGTCCCTTCCCTTCATTCTATTTATCTACAGTTCTATGGTTTTATGATTATCTAAAATATCTGAACTAACATAAGCAATTTATGTAAGTACTTTTTTATATTTTTATCTAAAAAATATTGTAATACTTCAAAAAATCTTCTAGATTAAACTCCCTTAGTTAAAAGATCTATTTTCAAAAATTATTTTAACTTGAATATGCATATTTAAAAAACAATTTAATATAGTTACAACTATTAGAAATAGGAAGATAATCTTGCCTAAACATTCACAATACCTTTCCTAATCCTCTAAAGGACTCCTGTAACATAACTGTAAGACCATCATTTGCTCTGCTAGGGTATAGGCACAAGATTGATCTGCTATTTCAGCTTTTTATCTCCTATGATTCTCTGTTGTAAATTATTATGGTTCCTAATTTGAACCATGACTTGACTTGTGAAAAGAGTCAAATGTGGGTTTTATCTTATTTGAGGTAGTTTATTTTAGTTGTATATCTGTCTAGCTGTGGGAGAGGGAAAAGTATATTCTCAACTTGACTTACTCACAATGTGAAATTTAACTGAAAACTAGGTAAAATCTTATTCTTACATGATTCATTTGTTCATTTAGTTTTCCATATTTCTTTACCTGCTAAAATGTTTCTAAAAGCTCTAAACTACTTCGTCTGCATTGGGATTTTATTTCAAGATACCTAACTCAAGAATATACAATTTTATTTCTCCTTTAGTTCTATGAGACTAGACTTATTAGATCTAAAGATAATACTACCATTTATACAAATAAATGTCTAATTTGAAACTGGTAGAAGAAGAAGTAAAGCAAACAAGAAAATAAAAATCTGATCTTTGTAGACAAGAATGTATTTTCAAAGTTGAATTGAAGCATATGTTTTAAAGTCACACAGGTTATATGTCCAAATGTGTAACTGCTAACAACAGGAAGCAGCCTGCTTTTGATACAAACTCTGGGTTCTTCAGACTATAAACTGCAGATCTCAGCAAAGCTGTACGTTTGGGGCAAAGAAATAAACTTTTCTTCCCCTGGGAGATCAGCTCCTAGTTCTACAGCAAAAAAGACAAAACAAGAGTAGTTAATCTGTGACAACTGTGGGCCAACAGTGATCGTATTTGGAAGTCTGAAGTGGGAACATTCGAGTTATTTCAACTGTCAGTAATATTTCAAGGAAATCACACCAGGCTGCTTTGAATAAACACTGTAAATTGCTCACTACAGCAGGATGAGGAGGAACATGTCTCTTTCTCTTCCCCCATGCTAGACTGTTCCTGAAAATACTATCAATTTCCTGTCATTTCACAAATTGAGATAAAAAAAAATCAGTTGTCTATAAGTACTCTCTTCAGACAAAAATGACTCTTCCTTTCCTTATTAGCAAAGAATACCACATAATACTATCTGTTGACTGCTCAGTGGGCTTTAAAAGTAGCACCACCCTATTCATCTTTGGCTGTGCAAAGGTACATCAACTCAGCATTGCTAAATTTCCAATTGCTTAAGTGTAGGCAGTAGCATGAAATTTGTTGCTAGTTACATTGAGACATTATAAAATCAGCAGAAATTAAAGTATAGGCTTGGTTTCTCATTTACTTTTGTCATACATTAAAGTGATTTCATTTAAAAAAGTATATAACTAAAAAATCATGTTTACACACACATATATAATTACTATAAATTAATATTTCAGTAGCACATGAAAACTTCAGATGAATTAAGCAACATAGAGATTTCTCTTTCCAGTGAATATTTTCTACACAATGAGAAGAAATAAAATTATTTTTCATCTTTAAGAATACTGTATAGAAGAGAGATTAAATGGTCTGCCTGAAATATAAAAATGTGCATGTGATACATAGAGGAGAATTAAGTCATGTAATTTAAGATTATCTGCCTTTTCAAAAAGATGATGGAGAAAGCATGTTTATACTTCATAGACAAAAGATAAAGTGTAGCCTGAGCTTTGCTTATTGACTAAAGGTTGTCTCAGGAGATTGAATCTTGATTATACGTTTATAAGTATGCCAATCATCAAATTTGGTTTTATGTAAGATGAATTGCTTACATTCCTTTTCCTTCTTTAGCTTTCACAGATATGATCAAAAATCATTTAGGAATTTCTCCCAGATGAAATCAACTTTCTTAGCATTTAAGAATGACACTGACGTTAGCAACTGGTAAGAGATGGCTTCTTCTCCATAATTTCATGACGATACAGATATGAGTTTTGACCTATATCTAACACGAATGCTTCTGGATAATGGTGCTCTTTTGTTATTTTTTTTTAAATAACACATTGCATATGGAATATGGATCATGTAGATTCTTCTCTTAACTCATTACAGCCATGGGAAACAGGAAAGACTGAATGTAGATGTCCCCTGGAGTACTGTATTACTAATTTCAGTTTTGTTTTATTTTGCCTAATTCAGTTGCTCCCCACATTTATCTATTTATTTTAAATTCTCCAATTGTTCTAGACTTACATGTCCTAATATATTCTTCTATAGACACAGTTCAACATCAATGGCATGCAGATCGCAGTGCCTGTTGAAATAGCAGTACCACCAAGGTTTTCCGTTGTAAGAACTGACATTGTTTAACACAAAGATGAGCTTGAACATCTTTTTTCCAAGAGTCCCTGTGACATATTTGGAAGCAGAATATGAAGGTACCAGTATGTGCAACTGTATATACTATTAATCCATTCAGGAATCAAAATAACCAAGTCTATATTGATCTTGGTTCAGAACACAGCATGCAGCTTTCTGTTGCAGCTTAGCATGAGGCAGAAGGATTCTGTTTCTGCTGACGGCTGGTAATATTTTTAGCAAAATTTAATACTCAGACATTTCTTCGAAGGGGCTACTGTGGTGGGGATAAAATAATGATTTCTCTTATTTCTGTAAGCTGTCTTCCCTCTCTATCTTGAATGCATGTCCTTTTCTTTCTTACCTCAAGATCTATTATTAAGTTTATCCAGAGCCACAAAGAGCTAGAAGTATGGAAATATATCTGAAACTTAGAGGAAAAATCATAAGGAGACAGAGCAAGCCTTGTGAGTCAGCACAAGAATACAGGCTTCATTAATAAATACATTTGGAGACTCCAAGTGATAAACCTTCAGATTGCTAATGAGAAATCAGAAGGTAGGGATGAGAAACAAAGACTCTTTACCCTCTTGTACCTGATGTGTTTTTGAAGAGGGTTTTTTGTTGTCAGTTTGTTTGTTTTTGCACTCTGATAGAAGAATCATAGAATCAGAATTGCTCAGATTAGAAAAGACCTCAAAGATCATGGTGATGATCAAAGAAATGGTGATATAAGCAAGACTGAGCATATTCGGTGTAAGCAACAAGAAAAAAAGTGTTCTATTTTCTCTGCTTTTGTTTTCCTTCTGAATTTCTTTGTCCAGCTGAATACCTGAAAATGATGTCAATACATCTATTCTTAAAGTTCAGTTTTCTAAATATACTTCTTTGTAGATATAGGTATTTCTTAGATAAGAATGATTTCTACTGTAATATTTGAGACACTGAATAGAAAGAAGTTGCATTTGTGAATCATCCATTTGAAAAGCATGAAGCACAGAATGAGGAAAAAATAGGGATATTTATTAATTTTCAGTCTCTTCTTACAATGGAGAACTACCAGTCCAATATTGTACAGCTAATCTAATTATGCCTTTAAACAGGCATTAGTCAGACATCTTAAATTCACTAAACTACAGTCAAATTCAGTTAATATAGTAAGTCATGAAAACAGTCAAACATAATGCTGGATGTACAACGGTGATGGAAGAATAAAATAAGTCAAAACATCTCAGCAGTTCTCAGATGTAGTCACGCCTGCTGATGATTCTGTGGTTGTCCCTTTCTAAAGGAGGAAACAATTTTCAGATAATAACAAAGGAAGACACCAAACTTCAAGACTTCTCAACATATTTTGACAGCAAAAGATGGCATGCTTTGTGATCATGTGTTGAGCTGAACTTCATTTACAATCTGAAAGTATGATGTGTCCACAAGATTTTAAAAAAAGATATAGAAATAAAAAAAAAGAAATAAACTAAAAAGAACACAAATGAGCAATCAAATCCATGAACTTTCCAGATTAAAGAGCAGACACTAAGAAAACACAGGCCTAATAGTATGAGAATAATATCCTTATGATGGAGCAATTAGACAGTGGAATCACTTCTCAAGTGAAACCATGGAATCCTACACATACAACATGCAACATGGAATGTAATTATCTGAAGGTAATTCAAGATGTTGGAAGGAAACTTTCATTAGTTAATAGTGATGGACAATGAGTTTAAAAACACAGTTTTGTACTCTAATTTATGTGTAGTATGGATGGACTCCATGTCCAGCTGCCATGGCAAAGTGCTTTTTTTCAAGCATCAAAACTTAGTTGGTAAAATACAAGTAAACTGATCAAAGAGCAGTGAAGGCCAATGAGAATACTTTACAGTGCATATTTGCTCAGCATAAATAATTCATAGAGGATAGCTACAGACAATTCATAGAATGAAAGTTTATTTTAGGTACAGCACTAAGGTTGCAAGATCTACTGCGGCAGAGTAATTGTAATGACCGTTAGCTGATAATTCTACTTCAATTAACAAAACATTCAGTGTTCTTCTCTTTCTCCTTCATCCCCCTTTCTCCTCCTTTATATTCCCTGGATATTTAATGCTTTACTTAGTGACCTGGTGAGCATATGTTCTTGGTTAAGGACCATTGTTTATGAAATTGTTACAGGTTTCAGATTTCTATGTGGCAAGCAGAACACCCAGGCCCCTGGCTGGTAGCAATTGTAGCCATTCAGAGTAAGTAAACATTAGAGTGAGAAATTTACTGAGTCTACAGTTCAGCTGCATGCTATATTTCTCAACTTAGATTTTTTTTTTCCTACTTTGTGTATATGAATAGATTGCTTGACTTCAAATACAAGTGAGTAGTACCTGGTTGTAGGTAGAAAAGAACATCTGGAAATAATAATGGTTTCACTATAAGCTCTGAAAGAATATTCAAATTTAAACTGAGAAAGTTGTTCTAAGAAAATTGCTCAGAGCACCTCATCCAGAGCAAGTAATTGGATGAAAGAAACGCAGTGGATGGAAATGTGATTAGATGACTGCAGTACAGTATTTCAGTTGCCTAATATCTAAAAAAAAAACAAGAAAAATGAGCAGTCCTGATCAGTCAAAATTTCTATGAAAATTAAGGCTGGCAATTAGAATTATAAATTTTAATAAAAAAAACACATGGAGGAAATAATGTTCTTCCTTTGACATGCTGTGTATTTTCTAGTATTGAAAAACAATGCGGGGAATTTTTCTATGATAATTAGTTCATTGTCTTTCATTTTTGAGACGTATTATTCTGGATTGAAGGGAAGAAATATGAATTATCAAAGTACTCTAAACCTCTCCTGTCACTTCTCCCTAAACACACTGCACATTTTAAACTTAGCTGTCCTAAATGAGACTGGAAAAATGTCTAGCTTTCGTAAGCATGCCGAAGAATGGGCCATCAGATAGATATTTCATCATCGTTGGCAGAAAAATTATTCTCTACTATGCGCGTATATAAAATGATGGTGGCTGAAGGGAACTACACAGTCAGGTCAGCCACTATTTAAGCTTATTTCTGGATTAAAGGTTTTAATTCAAGGAAGATCTTGCAGGGTTTTATTCTGAAAAGCTCTTATAAATACTTTATTTAGAGCATACTCTTTGCATTCTATGCTTATCTATAGAGTTAATATTTTCCTGTTCCTCCGCTTATTTCCTGAAATACTTACTCAGAGACAGAGAAAGAAAAGGTATTGTCTACAATTAACACATTCCTCAAGTCCGTTAGATAGCTGACCCTGGTCATTGTCCTATGTTGCTTATGCTTACGCTCATGAAAAGTCAGAATTTGAGATAATTTATTTAGGGGTATTTAGATATCATATTACAGATAATTGGTTAAAATGCATAATGAAATTTCAAAGTAGAAACAATTATATTAGTACATTAAAAGGACATGAATCATAATTAAAACATTTGTGTTGTTGTAGAAATAGATTCACCAGTTTCATTTCTAAATTCTGGAGTTTCATAAAAATGCTTTCAAAGAAGCATTTTAGGATAGTCTGAAAACAAACAATCCCAAATAACTTAGAGGTGCTCAGCTGACGTAGTGTTAATAGCACACCAATTTTTGGCTGCTGTTGAGGAACAGGAACACAGGCAGTACCAAACCAAGCAGGGGGGAAAAGACTTTATGGTACAGCAGCAGGACCAGGACAGGTAGCCTGAATTATGAAGGTGTTATTCAATATCATGCAACATCACACAGAAAGCCATAAAGTCACGGGAGTTAGTAGATGAGATTTTGTATTGTTAATGGGGGTGTTGGTTGTAGTGTTTGCTCATCAGCTGATGGCAAGTGATTACATTGTAAATATATATATATATTATTTTAATTATATTTATTTTTTATTTAATTATATTTTTGTTTTTATTTTATTTTTTGTCATAGTAAATAGTATTTATTTAAACTTATGAGTCCTGTGTTGTTTCCAATTTTATTCCACGTCCAACTGCAGGTGGAAGCAAGAGAACGTTTGTGCAATATTGAGCTGCCTGCAAGGCTTAACCATAACAGGGCAATACCTGAATTATAATTCAAACAACTATTACGTTATTTATGAAAACTTAATCTGGCCATATTTCAAATCAAGCTATAAAAGCAAAGTAGAAAACACAATCTCAGAATCTTATAGTTCTAGCAAAGAAAAGGAAAAAAAAATATTAGTAAGCATACTCCTCCACGTGTAATTTGTAGTTTACAATGTCCATGAAATGTCTATTTACCAGTAGAAAGTCAGTTTAACTTTGCACTGTGACTGTAGAAGTTGATCTGATGATGTGAAATTTGGAAAATTGTTTTCTGTTCATTCCTAATTAAAGTTCACATGGATTTTTGTTGGATTTTTGTTGAGATATCTGTATTTGTTGTTACTATGTTTAATAAACTCCATATTTTAACTTTGCTATTAATGGTAAGAAGACAGAAGAAGCTTAAGTAAGGCAACCTGAGAAAAAAGACATAGCTTAGCTTTGATACATTCCTAAATGTACAGCAGTAGACCATGAATAAGTCCTCTGCTCACTATTGCATTCTAAAGAACAGTTAACGCTTGAATCATGATCTGAATGGAAGAGGATGAAAGGCTGCTTTTTTCCTATTATCCTCTTCTTATTCCGGATCTCAAGGTTGAGCCATGAGTGATCAGCACAGCTCTTGATCCTCCTAATGAAGTGATGAAAGAGTGGCTTCTATCCCATTTTCCTTTTACTGGACTACAGATGCTGAGGAAGAGAGAGAAAGTAACTGAATTAACTCTTCTAGTTTTGATGGGCTGTAGACAACTCATCTAAGGAACAACAGATATTTTACTGTTTCTGAACAAATAAGTATTCCAAATTTCACAGACTGTTTACATCTAAAAAAATTTTTTAGCTTACTTTGATATACATAGTACCTTATTTATCCATGAACAAAATATTAAAAAAAAACAACAACAACAAAATCAGTACTTTTGACTTTTATCTGCAAAAGGCCTGTTAAATATCTTGGCCTAGACAGCTAGAAAAAGATTCCTCATTCAGAGGAATCATACACTGTCCAAGCACAATGAACTTTTATGACAAATGAAAAAGGATATATTTACAGCAGCCTCAGTACAATTCAAAATGAAATTAGCTTCATGCTACGTGATTTTTTTTTTATTTGCATGCCTCACTGTAGTACACAGAAGTATTTTAGAAACATTACTGCTGAATAATAATATTTACAAAATAATTGTGTTTCAGGGAATTATTACTGATAATTTTTGAAAAGGAACTCTATAAGAACACTCGGTTTTGAAAAAAATATTGTAGCAATGCATTTATGAGTTTCCTTCTTTATTTGGGGCTGGAGAAGGAGGAAATGGTAAGTTATTCATAGAATGATGAAAGGAGTAAGTTTTTATGTAATCAGTGTCAACAACAGGATAAACTTAACATATTTACTTCACAGGAGATATGGCTGTTGGTTAGGAAAACTTCATCCTTGGTCTAGCAGCCTTCGTTTTGACCAAGTTGATGTATTGGGTTCTAGGCTCTTCTGAGACATGCATAACTGCAAAAGCAGCATCTTGATATGCTGTTTAATTTTTGTTTCTTATTCCTTCCAAATTAAGCCTAACCATATATCATACTCAATCTACTTGGCACTGCATAACACTGAAAAGAGTAAATGTTCTTTACCTCTATTAAATAAGGAGACATTCTATAGTTGCCTTAATGTAGATATCTGAACTGAAATAACATTTCTTCATGATGTGTGATCATGTCTACATTTGTAAGTCCCCAATGTTATCAAAAGCTTATTACCTGTCACTGTTAATAGCTAGAAGAGCAAAGCCCTGTTAATTCTATCTTCTCCATAACTTCAACATAATGGACCAGAGAAAAAAAATGATCTATAGCATTCTTTATTGGTCATATCTTTTTTTTCTGAGGTTTTTCCTGAGTTCCTGAGACCAAACTCAAAGATAGCTGCTTTCACTTACTCCTTACGCAGGCACAACTTTAATTTACCTTAATGGGAGTTTTACTTGATCTGATTCTCTGACACCTGTGTCACACAGAAGGATAGATGGCTGAGAGGATGTTTGTAATGGCTTATAAAGCTGTCAAAAGCCCAAATGATACTGATGCTATCAGAAGGACAGCTTTTGTGCAGGAGTTTTACTTAGGGTATTGTCTGTTTTACATGCAAGGGCTAACCACATTTCCACCACTGTATTTTCCTCTCTTTTGCTGTAGCATATGTATCTGGGTTCCTGCTTTCTGTTTTGGCTCATCATTGAAAGCAAAGCAATGTTGTCATCAGATGATTCAAAATTCCTCACTACAACAAGATCATAGAATCATAGAATCACAGAATCACAAGGTTGGAAACAACCTGTTCCTCACACTGGACCCATTTAAAGCTAACAAGTTAACTTAATCTGTCAGCTTTAAATGGAGACCTTCTCTTAGGGAACCCATAAAGAGAAACATAAATTCAGCTTAAAGTTCCGTAGTAAATAGTATCCAAACATATTAAATGATTACAATCTCCCTTGTCTTTATGTACTAATTGTATATGTCAAAAGGAGATATAATTCCTATGATAAATCACCTTCTGAAAAGAAGCCAGTGAAATCTACAATGACTTTTGAAGTTATAGAATGAACTATTGAATATTTAGCCTTCAGAAGGAATGAGTACTGTGCATGCTGTACATTTTTCCAGGTGTTTGTTACTTATGGTAATCCAGTGAACACTTGGGAGTTCTGACAGTCTACATATACTCTAATTAGAGACTCTTAAAAAAAATCATTTTTCAATTAAATTTTTTTTGTAATACAACTTCCATAAAGAATATGAGTAGAAAAATAAGTCATCTTTGTCTCTCTTACAAGTTTTTCCTAATATTGAACTTCAAAAGAAAATTCTTTTTTTTTTTTTGTGAAAAATTTGATGTGTTGGAGGAAAAAAAAAAAAACACAAAAACAACAAAAAAACACCAACAAACCAAAACAAATAGTAGAAGACAAAATTCCATTAGCAGTGTCAAACATAACCTAATTAGAAAAAGATCAATAAGAGTAAGTAAAAATACTGAATAAGAATTGAATGCAGTTTCTGAAATCTGTTTTTTTTTTTTTTTTTTTTTACAGTGGTAAACTAGACAAAGTCACACTGTCCCTTCTAGTCCAGAAGTTGGATAACATTCTCCCACATTCAACATATATTGTTCTTTGATGTCACGCTGCTGAACTAGCTTGGACATCAATACAAATATACAACTTGCCACCCAGTTTTCTTGAGCAACCAGGTGTATGGATGACAAAGATGCAAATTATGGATGAAATTTCATTCCTAACATCAAACTCCCCAGCTTTATGTCATCTTGAGACACAAACAACCTTGTAAATTTTCAGAATTGATTCTAAAGGTATTTGTCAAATTATAGCTATTTTTGAACTTCCAAGTATGACTACATAATTTCATAATTGAGATCTGGTGACGATGACAAATTACACAAGCTTTACTTGTGAAGCCAATAGAGTCATATGCACACTGACAGAAGTTTGCTGCTTTCCAGTGTATATTTCCGGTTTAAAATATATGTTATCATAACAGATAGAGGAAACATTTTAAAGAAGGGAGTCTGGTTTCCTTTCGTAGCTTCTTACAGCATGCATTCTATAGGCAAATGGTACAGGAGAATAGAAATGCATTGCAAAGGTTATGTTTATATACACCATTTCTTCTACGCAACTAAGTGCATTTCAGTGGTTTTAGTGCATTACCAAATGCAAAAAAATGCAATACCTTATTTTTAAGCTCACTTTGTATATTAAATTAAATTGAGTACATAAACCCAACAACACGTTGTACTTTTCAGAAACTATTGAAACATTCAATGTTTTGTCCCTTTTTCCTTCAATAATCATTATATTATTGCATATTAAAAGCATGGTACAAATGAAGAATGATGACAAAGGCTGAAGATTTTAATTTATTCAGTATTTCATAGGAAATAACAGACTTCACACTTCTGAACTAAGCAGAAATGACAATGCATGCTGATGGGTACCTTTAAACTTTTGAAGTATTCTACACTTTTGTAAGCTGATTTAAAAATTATTCAGTTGGGAAAATTAAAAATGTTTATGCAATATTCCATTAAAATAAATAAGGAGAAAAAGGTATTTTTATTTTTGTATAAATATTCCTCAGCATTTTTTCAAATATAGCCATATCTGAGCAAATATCACAAGCAAATGACAACAAAATACTGTGTGGTAATATTTGGGTTTTAATTGTCATGCCAGAGAACCTTTTCAATGATAACAGCCCAGAATTTACGCTGAGAAAGTTTCATGAATTTAGAGTTGAATAAAGTTTTAAATCTAAATGATCCAGTATCCTCGAAAAAAAATCATATGTTTCAACATCAGATAGATGAATCTGGTCTGCAAAATCAGAAGCACATACTAAACTTGGGCAATTTTGTAAATTGCCAAAAATAAGTAAATCTTTCTGCACTGCTGTACAGTCAGAACATGCTTGAACTTTTTTAGTTACTTATTTTCTAGCTTTTGACATTTGGAAATTCATATAGAAGCAGGAAAGAAAAAGAATTTTGTAGCATAGCAACATCAATGTGATATATTTCTAATCAAATAGAATGCATGACTAAAGATCAAAATAGTCTGGTTTTGATTGGGTAGTATTCAGTCACAATTTGTATTACAGTGTAATAAATTCAGAAGTTGATTATATTTGGACAGACATGTAGATCAAGATCTTGCATACAGTTATTATTCTTATAGAATTAGTAAACATTCTTATATTAGAAAAATTATAAATCTCAACAGGGAAATTCAACCTTTCCTTTATTTTCATCACAAGAAGAAAGTACTGAGAATTTTGTGATTAACTGCTTCATTGTTGTCAGAAGAGAAAGAATTAAAAATTAATGTTTGAATGGAAAAAGAATAAATTTGTAAGGCATTACAATTCACCTGCAAATTACATGTAAATGTTCCAACTTTGTTACTCGTCTTCACAGTCATCATACCAGAAAGAAGTATAAATTGTTACAGTTTGATTTAAAAGTAATGTATGCAGGGTGAGGTGAGAGAGAGAACACTTCTTTTCTACCAAGAGCTGTTTGAATCCATGGAAATAAATTTAACTGTTCAACACAGGATTCCCCAGTTAATATATCTATGTGAAATAGACTCCTAGTTAAACGGAAGAAGTGGCTTCTGGACCTTATTCCCAATAATTTAAAAGATATTTCTGTGTTTCAGAAGTTGTCCTCATATAAAATTATTCACACTCCCAGAAGTTCCATGAATATTTTTCTTATATTATGTATTCTTGAAACAATGTTTTTGTCTAAGTGATAGACAGGATTAATGAATTAATTCTGAAAAAAATAAATTAAAAAAAAATAAATCAGTATTTGCAAAGAATATTACCTAAAAACAAACTAACAAAACTTCCGAGAATAATTTCTGTGTGTGCATGAAAACGATATACCCAAAAAGCAAGTGACTCTTTTCAGGTTAGGACAGTAAAAGCAGTGCAAGTACTGAGCAAGAATGTTTAGTGAGAGAAAGAATAACATTTTAATACAGAAGTTCTTTCCTTAATCTTCACTTTACTGTACTTATTTATTGTCTTCAAATCCCCATGTGCGAATATTAAACTGATGCCCTTTTTTATATTAACTACTTTTTTTCTTCTCCCACAAAAGAGTCTTAGTAAACGTCTTTAAAGAGCTGTGGTAAAACCTGGATGTGAGAGTAGGATTTACCTACTATTGTGAATTGCTTGGATTGGTTTTGAGCAAATATTGGGTAAATTTTGACAACTGTCCTCTTAAAATTCTGTCCATTTCATGTTGTAGTTGGAAGTTTTTCTTCTTAAGATTACTGAAAATTACTGTGGGCCAGGAAATGTTTGTCATCATTGTTATAGCATTCCAAGCTGGACAGAAGAAAATCAGGTAATATTACATAAGAAGGAAGGGAAAGTTGGTTAAGGCAAGTGGAGCTGGTCATAATTCTAATAATGTAGTTGCTAAAATTAAGCCTGACTTCAAAAAAATGTAGAGAAACTGAAGGGCTGGTATTTCTAGAAGAACAAGGAATTTTCTTTTTATTGAAAAGATCAATGAAAATATCATACCTTCCAAATGTTATTTTGTTTTTTGTTATTTTTAAGTCTTACCTAGTATAGCAGCAAAGGAAGAAACAGCATACTCGTTAAAGAATGTATGTACTCTCACATCTTTGTAAATTTGAGTTTCCTTTAACTACTAAAAGGGGAGGCAGTCTCTTTATGTGAAAGCTGTATCTTAGACCCACCTAAACTTTTTATGGTTTTGTCATAGTTATGCTACAGAAACAGTTTTTGTAACCTATTGACCTATAGAAATTTCTTAAGTCTGCTTTTTGTAAATTTCTGCTTTGATGGCTACTGAAAGCTGTTTTCCCAAGGTAGACAAACAGACTATATTTTCTTTATTTGATAAAAATAGCACAGCCTCAGACTGGATGTGCTCAGGCACATTTGAGATCTAGTTTTCTTCACCCTAGAGAGATCTAGTTTTCTTCACCCTAGAGAGATCTAGTTTTCTTCACCCTAGAGAGATCTAGTTTTCTTCACCCTAGAGAGATCTAGTTTTCTTCACCCTAGAGAGATCTAGTTTTCTTCACCCTAGACTTATATCAGGAGGTGATAAGATTAATCACAATTTGTGATTAAACAGCAATATCTAGCATGGTTCAACAGAAGTGGCTTTTATTTCAATACTAGAACAAGGGACTAACCATGTCATTTTGTACTAGGATTGTTCTCTACTTATATGTCCATACATAAAAAGAAAGGCAGAATGAAGAAGAGAAGTAACTTGCACTTCAGAATACATTAGAATGAGTAGGACAAAAGATAACAAATGGACCTACTGAGGCTATGAACAGAAGGTACATTTTTCTTTATTAAAAGACTATGGCACTTTAAATAAAGGTTTGCAATAAAATCATAATAGAACACAGTGTTTAACAATAGCAGTAGCTGTATAGCCAGACCTCATAAAAATCTATTTTGACTTATAAATTTGGTCCAACTGAAACTGGACCAAATAGTTCTGTAATTTTATGATTCTTGTACTTTTGTCCTCATAATTTAAGCAACTTTTTGGTATGGGTTGACAGAGTCTTGGACAAAGGTACATAATTTCCTCAGTAAATGTAGATTAAGCCCATGTTCTCCAGAAGTATCAATCTAACTTGCATGCAAGCAACACAATATAAGCATATAGTATTTTATGAGAAATCCCGAACTGGAAAATGTCATTTTTATAAGCAGGAGCCTCAAAAATGTTTACAGGTTGGATTTAGAACATTATTAGAGGGCTGGAATTATAAAAATAGAACTTAAATACATTCACTCATTCAGTTTCCTTTTGTTGTTACAAGACTGTTGTCTACATCTATCTTTAACTTATGGTTTTATCCATCTTAGTTCGAATTTCTCAGGACTGAAAATCTATACTTGAGCTCTAGAGCAAACTTTTATTCTTACATTCAACAGTTCCTTTCATTACATCTTTCTGAGAGGTTGCTGATAGAGCAGAGATAGCAACAAATGAAGAGATAAAGACAGTAATTAACACTTCACAGAGATCACAAAATTGAGCAGTTATTTGCCTATTTCTTCTCTGGATCCCTAATAAAAATGATGAATGAAACTAGCTTGAGCACCTGTCCTACTGGACTTCACCATATACTCTTCTTAGTCCTGAAAAGTAATAGTTAAATCCTATCCTCATCTTTCTACTGTTAACCTGATTTTTGCAAATTAAAAAAACTTTATTAGACTCAGCCATCTTACTATAGATGACAAGTTTGTAACGATTGCTCTGCAACTCCTGTGGTTGTAGCTAGATTTTTGGGTCTTGTAGGTTTTTTTTTTGTTTGTTTGTTTTGTTTGTTGTTTTTTTTGTTTGTTTAAGTGTGACATTCATTAATTGCTTAGTAAATTTCTCCTCCTCTCTGGAAAATGAAAACTCACATTCTGAATTTTTTTCAACGTTTTTTCCATTTACGCATGGTCACGCTGTACCTCTTGAGATAAGGTCTGCACTCCTCAAGACCAAGTTCAGGGCAGAATATTCTCACTTGGGTTCTAAGACATTTTGTCCAATAAATAAATCATTAATCATACCCAAAATATGTACATTTGCATCTCATCCTATTCACACACATCAGATTTCTGGACAGGTAGTCAGAACATCTTTTTTTTTTTTTTTAGAACCTCCCAAATTTTGAACTTCAGAGTCATAGAATCACCAACATTTGAAAAGACTTGCAATATTATCCAGTTAAGCCACTCGCCTACCAATGATATTTCCTCATCAAAACATGTCCCTTAGTACAATATCTAAACCTTTCTTGAACACCTCCATGGATGGTGACTCCACCACCTCCCTGGGCAGCCCATTCCAGTGTCTGACCACTCTGTGGGAGAAGAAATTTCTCCCAGTGTCCAATCCGAATCTTCCCTGATGCAACCTGAGGCCATTCCCTGTAGCCCTATCACTACACAGGAGAAGAGGCTGACCCCCCCACCTGATCATCTCTCTCTGAAAGGAGGTTCTAAGTTCTTTCCAAGCCTACTCTTCTCCAGACTAAACAACTCAGTTCCCTCAGCTTCTCCTCATAAGACTTGTGCTCCAGACCCATCATCAGCGTCATTGAAACCCTGGAGCATGTTCAGGGAAGGGCAACGTCTTTCTTGTTGTGAGGGCCTCAAACTGAACGAAATACTAGGCATGGCCTCACCAGTGCTGAGTACAGAGGGACTATCACTTCCTTACTTCTGCTGGCAACATTGTTTCTGATACAAGCCAGGATGCCATTGGCCTTCTTGACCACCTGAGCACACTGCTGGCTCAAGTTCAGTCAAGTGTGGACCAACACTTCCAAGTCCATTTCTTCTGCAGTCTTCCAGCCACTGTGCCCCAAGCCAGTGGCATTGCTTGGAGTTCTTGTTGCAAAAGGACCTGGCACTTGGTCTTGTTGAACTTCATTCCACTGGCCTCAACCCAGGTATCCAACCTGTCCATATCTCTCTTTAGAGTCTTCCCTCAGGCAGATCAAGACTTCCTGCCAATTTAGCATCATCTGCAAGCTTACTGAGGGTACACTTGAGCCCCTCATCCAGGTCATCAAAGATATTGAACAGAACAGGCCCCAGGCTATTTCTTTCTGTTCAGGTTCCTTCTGTCTGAAGAGACTCTACAATAATGCATCTGAAAAGCTCAAATATCTTCCAAATATCATATTCTTAACCTCTAGCTAGATGCAAAACTAAATATGATTTCAGAGCTCCAGGAGTGTCCTACAGCTCAGAAAAAGAATGGAAAATTAAGCTCAGAAAAAGAATAGAAGCAATTATGGTTAAAAATGGACAAAGCAGAAGATTGCTATTCTAACTGGAAGCACTGAAAAAGGTATTTGTAAACTTGGGAATTATTTTATGTGATTGAAATATAAAAGACAGCCTTCAGTTCTAGAGAACTTAATAGGGTACAAGTAGGAATTGAATTCACTTCCATGCTTCGTTGCATCCCTAGCAAAAGTAGTATGTTCATTCTTCCCTTGAAGAGAGGAAAGAAACTAGACATTCTGGGAATTGTTTCCCACCTTGGCCATTTCACAGTTTTACGATTTTTTTTTTTTAATGTAGTACCTCTAACCACTCTCTGAAAGTTTCTCTGAAAGTAATACCTCCTGCTTATTTGTATGGAATCTACAACAGGTAAGAAGTGCAAGAGAACACTTTTATAGAGTAAATTATCAGTATAAAACACTTTTTTTTAAATCACAGTAACTACCATTAGCCACTCATTTTTGCCAGTGATGAACAAAAGCTTGCATGCTCCACTTGTAAAGATCTGCACCAGCTAAAAGTCATCCAGAACGTTCACCTCACTGTTGCCACTGCTAAGATGCACAGCCCACCACCTCAGTGGTAACAGTGATAACACTGCTCAGTGTCTGTAAGTGTTCAGTAAGCATTGATGAATGTCAGTAGGTGCCACTGACATTCTGATCATACTGAGCACTGAGTTTGGGAAGTAGCTCAGCCCTCTTTTAAAGGAGTTAGTCATTCATACAAATAGAAATAATGCTTTAAACACCTGGATAATTTCAGACAAAAGCTAGACATCAGTAGGCTTAAAAGTAGTCTGTGGATATGTGAAACAAAGTTCAGAATCTTGGTGCTAAGTTGTAGCCTCATAAATTCTTTCTAGATAGTACTTTCTCAGCTATTTTAGCAGCATGATCTTAAGTCACATGAACATAGGTTTAAAAAAAGATATTGAAATACTTTGACCATCAATCATAACTTATCTACATTCTCATTGCTCCTATGGGTAGCCTAATAGAAGGGCTTTGCCGCTATTTTTCTGTTCTACTACTACTTTCTAGGCAGAAGTAAAGGGTAAGTCTAACTCCCACATTCCTCTTCAAGCCCATAAATAAAAGCTCATAAATTTATCCTAACTATAGCACACCCACATGTGACATCAAAAGTGTGTATGAATATATGCCCATAAACATGTGCACAGTGGGAATTTGAAATAGCTGTAGTAGTTATAGGACCAAAACCAACTCTTATTCAGTGTATACAGCAGGTTTATATTTCCAGGAAAAAAAAATTAAAGGGGAAAATGTTCCTTACTTGTTTACCAATTTTATGAAATGCCAGCCTCTCTTAATCATTACTGCATGCCAGTCTGAGACAGAAATGTCAGCTAGCCAGCATAAAATGGAAAATAAGATTATACCCTTTCCTCATAACACTGAGGAGGTCTGATGCTGAAGGAATGCATTTCATGAACATTGGCTCTGCAAAAGTTATGTGTGACAATCCTTTAGGAACGTTGTAGAACTGAAATGCAAACATTTTTATTTCTCCCTTTCTACCTCCCTTTTTTTTTTTTCTCTCCACACTTTGGTTCTAACATCTGCACACCAAGGTGTGCATGCTCAGAACCTGTTTTTTCTATATCCAATGTTTTGCTTCGCATTTTGGATTTTTTCTTGTTTTTGAAAGAAAAACTATGCAAAATATTTTCTTGTAGAAACATTTCTTAGGGAAAAGAAAAAAAAATCAGAAGAACAAATGAACAAAAGGAAAGGAAATCTCCTGATGTAATCATTTGAGAATTGATGACATTTATATTAGATTGCAGAACTACTGCCTGAAATTTGCAGCTGGAATTTTCTGAAGAAAAAAAAAGTATGAGATGTTGGCTAGACATTTAGAAAAAATGATGCACTGATTTACCCTTTGAAAACAAACAAATAGGAGGGAGATCACTTCAGCATTTTACCCTTCAAGAGAAAAAACAAGATATGAGCATTGTAATAAAATTAAAACAGTTGTCAGAAATATAGTGCCATCAACATTTTTCTGTAACAGAATAATGAAAAATAATGGAGAGGGAAGGTGTAAAGGGAACAACTGAAACAAGCAATGCCTTCACTATAAAAATATCTTTATCTGTGATGAGTGGTGATATGTTCTCTAAATCTTTTTTTTCCTTCTCTATTCTACTGCCTCTCAATTGTGCACAACACACAGTTGGCAAGTACAAACTGCTGAGGTAGCTGAACAACAAACCAATGCTAGGCTTTCAGAAGTGGCACAATTTCAGTTTATTTTCAGTTTTTGTTGAGCTATCTTTGAAAACCTGAAGCCAAGAATGAAAAGTACCTATTCACTTCTTATTCTGCTCCTACTCCTCCTCATTGACTGTGACAAACTCATGAAATTACTTTGAATCTGTCCTTTGTCATTTGAAAGCCAGTTTTTACCCCATTTAGTGATTTAAAAGTATATTGTTCAAGCACACACATTATACCAATGTTTTGCCAGTTTCTGCATCCAGCAGAAGTAATTAACATTACTATTGATATTAATTCATTTATTTTGATGTAATTTGAAATGCCTGCCTCTGGATATAAGTATGTTTAGAGTAATTAAAATGTGCAATCATCAACATGGAAATTCACACAGACTTTCTGTATAGTGATTCTCCCCATCTGAATATTGGAACATCAACTCTATTTTTGTAATGCACCTTCTCAGACTAATATCAACCATCAGATTTTTCATGAGCTGCTGTGTTGCAGGGCTCTCTGAGTGGTGGTGGAGTTGTTAAACAGATTGCTCTTTTAAACATATATTTTTAAACTCAATTGCCCACCTATTGTCATGGAAGTGTCATCTTAGATGCCTTAGGCTCATAAGAGATTGATGTGAACAGACTGATATGGCTAAGGTGACACAAAGATTTTTCTGATGGCAGTCAAGGTTTGGTTTGGGAAATTTCTCAAGTTATCTCCAGTGGTGATAGGCAAGCTGATGTGAAAGAAACAGAATTAAGCCCAGATTAACTGAGAGTTTACTTTGGCAGCATTTCCACTTGGAGCTGAAGTGTAACTTGAAATTTTCTACAATTTAAGAACAAAAGTGAGCACACTGCATTTTATTACACACTCTCCAGGACTTTCCAGATGCTGGAAGACATCTCCAAGATTATTAGATGAGTAGCTAAGCAAGAGAGAACAATAATGTTGAGCTCTCATCTGATCTGGACTCATGATGGAGGTCTGAGCACAAACTAAGGCAGACCTGGAGGTGGGGATTGGTGGCTACCAGCACAGCCTTTTCAGTGTCCTCAAGTTCACAAACAGCCCTGCATTTTTGCAGTCAGAACTACTTTGCATGTCAATTTTCAGAGCCCAAAGCATTTGACATTCTAATATTAAAATGAACATTCTACCACACCATAAATCCCTTTGCTTTCAGGGCTAACACTGATAAATTTACTGTGAAACATACACAGAGTAATGAACAGCGTAGTGCGTTGCCTGTTTTCTGAGGGCCTGGCTAACGGGGAAGAATGCCTCGTGTTGCTTTTAACTTCCAACACCCAGCTGTATAGAGGCAGAAATTCAAAATTAAAAATAACCTTTCAGCTGATTCCATGCATAATTTCTATCTTGTTTTGTTAATACTGTGGCTGAATTATAACTTGCTGAAGCCCTGAAGATTTGCATGCTGCTTTATCAGCCTGAATTTGCATTGACATGCTTTTTAGTCAAGTGAGTAACTAAATCCCATAGCTTTGAGTGAGCCTGGCAGTATTTGCATAGAAAATCACTGGGATATTGGGGAGAATGGCTATAGACTATCCCCATAAATAGATTTAATGATGGAAATTTTGTTCATCTCAATTACTGCTGAATTTCATTGACTGAATATAATTGACATATCAGCAATTATTTGGAAAAGCCATGCAATAAAAATGGGAGCAGGCAACCAAGTCTCTACCATAATGCAGGATCCAAGGGAGGTGATGAAATGGTGAAGTCTCATTGAACTAGACCTCATAAACAAATATTAGCAGACTACAGCAGTCATTTCACATCAAATGTTATTGATCATTTCCTATTTAAAGTCCAGAGAAATTACAACTTTTCATTATTGTGGAGCAGGTCGATACACAGAATAAACTTCTCAAAGTTCGTGGATTTTATCAATAAGGCATATTTCTTCCATTTTTTTCCCACTTAAAAAGAAACAGTTCTTTTTATAAAGATTTCATTTTAGCTGTTAAAGAGGCTGATGCAATGCCAAAATATTTTATTATTTTTCCCATTTATTATTCAATATTTGGAAAAATATTTTGAGTTTATGCATTTATTTGCTTTACTCCTAATATCTTGTTATCACCAGATAATATATGAGAAATCATATACAAGAAATCTTCTTGGTGCTTCTCTCTCCTGTTCTCTGCATGGCATCTTCTAATACCTCATTCATCACTGTGAAAGCTATGAAAGGGTAGCTGCTTAGTACCCCAAAGTCTTGTCAGCTGCAGTGGTATAGCACCTAACCTGTCCCCTGATAAGGAAAAGGCTACATGTACTCTCATCAACTTGTCAGCAAGCACTTCTCTCTCCAGAGTTTGTTCAATCCTCACCTCTATCCCAACTGTCAGCTTTCTGGAAGTGTTTCACTCTGAAAAAAGCCCTAGACGTAGTTATTATAACCATGCATTCTTTATCAAGTGGAGATGATTTTCTGCATCCTTCGACTTAAAATATATATATATTTATATTTTTATATATATATATATAATAGTTTGTATAGTTTGTATCACATTAGAAAACACTCTACATGCCTCCTTTTATCATATACCACATGAAAGGTGGCAGAAGAGGGGCAGCTTTACAAAACAGCATCTGACATGAAAGTGCATGAGAAACAAAGGTGTGGAGTTCAATTTCTCCATACAGAAAAAATGAATTAACATTGATGCTTGCTGAATGTTTCTGAAGACCAAATAATGGGCATGTGCACAGTGAGGCTGTGGATGGTGTGTTTCAGCAATGATAACACTAATGGTAGTGGCTACATTGAAAAATATTGTTTTGTAGCTGAGAATTTGCCCTGTCAAAGAGCGTTATTTGTATCTGCTGCATTCTCTAAGGAAATAAATAGGTGGCATTATTTTTTGTGCGACCTACATAAATGTATGAAAGACTCTTTGGTTCGAGTCCAAGTATGCCATGGATCCCTTACTTTTTAATCCAGTGCTTATCCAGACAAATTTCTTTCTGAACTATTTTTTTTTCTTCCTCTTGTCTGTGCCAAAAATGTCCTCAGGCTGTGAAAGAATTAAATCCTGCAAACTTTCATCACCTCCATAGTGAGTTTTGGCCTCACAGCCGAGAAAGACAACTGCATCCTGGGCTACATTAACGAAAAGAAACAAAGAAAAAACCACATGGTCAGCAGATCAAGGGAGATGATCCAGCCCCTCTACTCTGCATTGGTGAGGCCGCATCTGGAATACTGTGTCCAGTTCTGGGTCTGTCAGCTCAAGGACAGAGAGAGTCCAGAGCCACGAAGATGATTAAGGGAACAAAGCATCTCCCTCATGTGGAAAGTGGGAAGAGAGCTAGATCGCTTTAACATTGGGAAAGAGGAGACTGAGGGGTGAGCTCCTTGGTTGTGTTGGGAGGATGAAGCCAGACTCTCCTCAGTGACATCCAATAATGGGACAAGGGTCAGTGGGTGCAAGCTGGGACACAGGACATTCCACATAAATACAAGAAAAAAAACTTATTCACAGTAAGAGTAACAGAACACTGAACTGGCTACTCAGAGAGGTTGTGAGGTCTCTTTCTCCAGAGATACTCAAAACCTGCCTGAATGTATTCCTATATAATGTAATCTAGGTGTTCCTGTTCCAGCGGGGGAACCAGACTAGATCTTTTGAGGTTCCTTCTAATCTGTGATAGTCTGTGATTTTCGTGATAAACCACTGACAAACTTCAGTGAGAAGTAAAATAACTCCAATGAAGAAAGAAAATAAAATTTCAACCATATATTAAAAATTTTATAGTTATTTACTATTTCAAGATTTCACTCTAATTAGTAACAAAAAGGGTACGAGAAATATTTGTCTATTTCCCATGTATTTTTGGAAACAAATTTCAGATCATATCTACACAACAGAAAGTTTTCATAAGAAAAATAAAAAAGAACAAAGAAGAAACTCCTTAGATACTTTGTCAGTTCCTTGTCTGCAATGCTATAACATGATGGAAAGAGGAGAAATAATAAAGGGGTGGCAAAGTTCTAAGCTGCAGCAAACGAGGACAAGCCCAAACACAGCAGCTTTAGATGCAAAAACAAGGGAAGAAAATTTGCCTACCTTTGAAAAGCCTCCAAGAAGCAAGGATATCCAACAAAACACTTATGCCACCACTGCCAATCCTTAAATGAGGTCTGGGAAGGGATGGCTCCTGGCTCCACCCCTTCCAATCACTCAGGTGCATTGCATGCACATGAGCTTCTCTGTGTTGGCTATGCCTTCCCACCAGGTGCTCAATCACTGTTTCAGGACATGACTTAGCATTTACGCTATGCTTATCCAAGATTCACCCTTATTCTTCAAAAAAGTATGAGCATTAGGGTTTTCTTAAGTTCACTGAAAGGAAAATCTCAACATTTTGTAAGCCTGAAAAATAAAAGAAGTAAATTAAAAAAAAAAAAAAATTATATATCAAACCAGGTATATACATGTATGTATGTATAGCTAATGCATGAAAATATATATGTGATTGCTGTGTTCCAAAAAACTTATATGATATTTTAATTTTTTAATAAGGCAGTGGAGATTTAGGTATGGGGCAATTATACAAATTTGACAAACAAATCGATAGCCTCCTAATTCTCTGTGTAGTTCCTATGTGCTACCATAGGTATTTGGAAAGAGAAAATTCCTAGAAACAGAAGAAATTGAGCAAATAGACCAAGCTAACAAAAATGAAGTGATGGACTTGGGTGGGGAGACTTCTAAATGAATTTGAATCCAAATAAGGAATTAATAGAAAACAAGGTGTGTGAAGAAGGTGAGTTCAAAACCCAGAGCATTTTTCAAGTGTGGAAAATCTTCTTGTGGACATAGTTGGTTGTAGCCCAGAAAATCAAGACACTATTAGTTGATTTATCCTAGCTTCAGACTAATTCTTATTCTAATAGTGGATACTACAGTACAGTACAAAAATGCAGGTATCCACAACTTCAAGGCCTTTGGTTTCTGAGAATTTGGATCATGAAGGTATCAGTAGACGATGGTCTTGTAGTATCTAATGTACAAATGCAGAATAGAAGTTAATCAAGCAATGCATTGATGGGCTCACCTTCTTTTGTGGGACAGATACTTTGGAAGAGACAATGAGTCCATGCATCTACTCTCTAGACATCTATGGCAAAGCAATAGCACAGAAACCACATAAATAATTGTTGTATTTTAGGAAACTTCTGAGTTTGGTTGCTCTTCTTAGTTGAATAAATAGTTTCTTTGCTGTGAAAGATAGCATTTGATGTAGCCTGAGGCAGTGAAAACTTTACTTTGCATAAGATCAATTAATCTAAAGAAGCACTAGAAAACTGTTTTGATGACAGTTTTGGTCTATTCTTACAGTGAGTCTTCTGGGTAAAATAGAATGAACATACAAATTTTAGGAAGTTTCTCAAGACATCACTATAATTTGCTTGCTCCCTATGTCTGGTATAGGCTCAGTCTGGCTCAGGAGAATCCTAACAAATTAGCTTGGAACTGTGCAAGATAACCTGACGGAAAGTGAATGATGTATATTTTGTTCTTGGTTTCACAAATCTAGTGCTTGCTGCACTCATTACCAAAACAACTAGAGTATAATTTTTTAGACTTCAGCTTGTGAAGACATTCCTATACAGTTAGGACAGTATGCAGTATCCAAGCTATACAGAATCTTAGTCCAAGACTGAAAATCTAGTTCATTTCATCACAGCTGCATCATCACGCAGAGCATCAAGAAGGAAGAAAAAGTAATCACTGATATGAAAAGGATTTTTCTTCAACTCACTAGACAATGATGTATCTATAATGAAAGAATAAAGGTTTAGCTTATGTCCCTGTTCTGTACAAAGATTAAAGCAATATGTGACACTATTTCAAAGGAGCTATGCTCATGTTTGCATTTTGTGTGGGGGTGTGATTTGCAATGTAAGCCCACATAAGAAAGGATACTGTGTACTCAGTGAAGGAAAAATTCAGTGGCTTTTGTTTTACAGAAGGTCAAATCAGACCATACGTGTTTAATTTCTGATGTGACATTCATACATATGCAGTGATATGCAAATATTTGTAATTCATGAAAAAAAATGGAGAACAGTTACAAAATCTACTGAACTAGCACTTGAATGAATTAGCTTTAAAGTTAGCTTTCCTAAACTCCCTTCTTGATTATGCTCCTCTACTTCCCTTCTGAAAATGATCAAAGCCCTGCTGTATAATATGACCTTTCAGCTTTGCACCTAACTGCTAGTCAGGGAACTGGGTAGAAATTGTGTAACGAAGTTCAGATAGAATGTGTTAAAGATCTCTTTCCAAGTGTTATTCAAAAAATATTCAAAAAATAAATGTTAAAGGAAAAAGGCCTTTGAAATTCAGTAAATTCATGGTCCATTCAATATTAATTTTTAATTATCCATATATAATGGGTAACGGGAAGGGAAGGAAACTTTTTTACTGAGAACATGAATTTTTTCATTCCTCCACCTGAAATCCACCACCAAAAAATGATTAATCCTTGTTGATAGGATTATTTTTTTCTTTTCTTTTATGACTATGTTGTATCATTTTGTGCGTTTAAGATATATTTTCTCAGTATGATATAGTTAGCTAGATTATTGTATAAAAATTTTAATGATTTAACCATAACCATCAGTGTTTCATATGGGAAAATGATAATATTTATACAATTTACTCAGGAAAGAAAACAGAAAAAATAAAGATTTTCAAAACGTTGAAGTGTTGATAGGAAAAAAAAATTGATCTCACTTAAGATATTTCTTCCTCTTAACATTTCTGAGTGAAAAGTTTTCCTTGTATTTGTTCATACAGGTCATTCTTTTTTAAGCGAAAGAAAAACCCGATGTGTAGTCCAAGGAAAAAGGATAATTGAAAAATGAATTTCTTGAGCTCAAAGGCAATGAAATAATAAACAGCTTTTGTTGTCATTTACTGCTACTCTAAGTAATCTAAGAAGAACTTTACTGGATAATAACAGCTCAGTATGGAGGGTGTTATGCTGAATGTCTGCTCAGGGATGTGTGTCAGAAAACCCTGAGACTGAAAACTGATGTTGGATTTCTGACCAAATCAGATGATTAAAGTGCCTAGGGATATGGTGACTGGAATATCTAACAGCACTGTGATGAAAGGCAAAGGGGAGCATTAGGACAGATACTATCACAGCTAAATTCACCAGCTAAGGAAACAGAGATCCTTTCATGCCTGCTATCAGAAAACTGCATCTTTCTCTAAATGGTGTGCAAGATCTTATGTACATAACAGTAACCTCTGTCTGAGGGAACTGGGACAAGTTGTTCTCGAGGACCACAGCCATAGGAGCAGAGAGATAGTGCTTGTGATTGGTGGAATCAGTTCCATCTGGAGAGAGGATCAGCTGAGAGAACTTTTTAGTTATTGTTCTAATGTCCTTTTTTAAATATATTTTTTATGTTCGTCTTCAGACACACCAACACAGAGGATTTTCTTGTGACCTCATTTATGTTCTAGTCAGGGTATGTCTGACACTATGAAGAGTCTAGAAACTGGATGAACAAACATGGATGTCTCCTCTTCTATCTCATTGAGAAGACATTTACTGTCTTTCAAAAACACTGTTTAGCTTAAAGAGGCTCTCAAGGAAAAGTTGAAAAATAGAAGTATTTTTCATGTCCTTCTAGAAACAGAAATGAGATTAATTCATGTAATGGGCCCTTTCTCAAACAGTTGATATAAGGGTAGTTTGCTTGTATATAGGCATGATGAGTGTGAACAGTTCTCCTTGTCTTGGAGAATGACTTATCAGTAATTATTCTGACCAGAATAAAGCTGTTCTCACCTTTTCTGGGTATACATACAGAGAAGATATTTATCATCGTCTAAACATCTACTCCCACAAAACAAGTGGCTTCATTATTATTTGGTCAAATATAACTCTTTGGATTTTTTTCTCAGAGTGGGAAGGTTGATTTTCAATCAAGATCTTGACTAAGATATCCAAAATTTCCAGGGTAAAGAGGAGCATATGCCTAGAAACTTGGTAACCTGTAGCTAGACCTTATGAATCATTTGCACACTGTTGTGTACTTTAAGTCACCTGCAGTGACTTAAAAAGCTATCAGCTTTGTGTAAGAGAATACATAATTCCACTGAAAAAACTGCCTGCTTCTACACTGATGTTTGCCAGATCCTTATACAGTTTATATATGTGTGTCCTAACAGAACAACTTAAATTCTGTTAAACTTTAGGGAATTTACAAGTTTGATGATGCTGCAATTTAAAATAACAAGGGTTATATGAATCTGCAGTGGTATTGAGAATTTCACACCTCAATTGATAAGGAGAAAACAAACTCTATCATGCTAATTGTGTGGAGTGGTTTTCATATTTGGATACCAGAGATTTCATTTCAGAGAAAGACATCTTTGTAACTCCTGAAGCCAAGTGAGTTTCAACAGGAGAGGGTGGTAGCACTGAGCATATGACTTACAGGATACACAAAGATTAATTTCTTGTTTGATTTTAGACCATGGAGAAAAAAGAATTAGAAATTTAATCAAATGGATTTGGAGTAAGATTTACCTTAAATTTCTGCAGAAATGTCTATATCCCAAAATATAATATCTTCTATGATAATATATGACATTCATTTTTAGTATACTTTTTCCTTATTTGATGTCTCAGAACTTGCAATTCTACAGCAGTTTTAATACAGAACAGTCAATGCTCAAGGTACTCTGCTGTGTTTAACCCTGCAAGTCGCTGAACACCACACCGCCTTTCACTCATTTTCCTCCATAGATTGAGTTAAAAATTAAGATGAAAGAGGAAGGGAGAAATAATAGTAATGGTAATAATTACATACATACATATATATATATATATACAAGTGGTACACAAGCAATTGTTCGCCAACTGTTTCTTTGGAAATCTTAGGTCAGCTGTCCTGGTTCTGTCTCCTCTCAGCTCCTTCCACCCCTCAGTCCCTTCACTGGCAGAGCAGTAGGAGAAGATAAAAAACTGAAATACCCTTTGGCTCTCTACAGCACCGCTTAGCAGTAACTAAAACATCAATGTGTTATCAACACAGTTTTTCTCCTAAAGCCAAAACATAGTATCATACCAGACACTATGAAGAAAATCAACTCTCTCTTAGCTAAAACCAGGACATGCTCAAAAATTGATTTGAAATTTATGAGTATTTAAACTGTGTAGCAAAATTATTTTCCTCTGTGTTTATAAATGATCTTAAATTAGACTGATGTTATCTAGCTAAAGAGCATACAGATTATATATACACTCATACCAGTGCCAGTGTACTGGATTATACATCAGGTCCTGTTTGAAGTATTCCATATGAATAAAGACTATTATGCTGGCTAACTGAAATCTAGAAACTTCAACATTCAGAATTATGAGAGGAAGACGTGTATTAAGTCTCTCTTCTTTGAACTACTAGCAATTGTTTTTATGCACACTAATTTCCCTAAATAGAGTTATTACATCCTGATGTCTTAAAGGAATGCATTTAGAAGGTAAATAATTAACCTGCAAACAGACTACCTAGTGTCATTGACTTTAAACAGTTGTTTATTTAATAACTGTGTGTTGAATCCAGAGAAATAAATAAATAATATGAATGAATTATATAACACTACTTGGTAAAGACTGCAGAATCATAAAAGGATGCTATAAAGAAGAAAGATTAATTATACTTCATTGTCAAGGAAGACAGAACAAGAAATAATTGCCTCAAGCTTCAGCAGGAAAAGCATAGGCTAAATATTAGGACAACAGATTTACTGCTGAAAGAATAGTTAAACAATAGAATAAGCTGTCAGAGAAGGTTTTGTAACTGCCATAATTGAGATTACTAATGGCTAGAACAGATGTCCAGCTAGCAAAGACAGTTTACCAATAACTACATCCAGTTCTGTCATGATACAGATATTAGTGTCTACCAAACAGATTGTGCAGCTAATATATTGGCCCTTACTGAGTGAAGCAGATCCTTCTATGCAAGAGATAGTGTGAAATTTCTCTGAGAAAACTTGGTATATGAATGAATGAATGAAGCAATCAGTTAAAGGCTTGGTAGCCCAAACTCCCTGGAATCCTGTTAGCCAAAAGTTTTCTAAATATCAGTGGTTTCTTTATTAAATACAGAACATTTGTATCTGCAATTTTCTTGATGTTATCTTTATTGTAGTCATGCTAGTATCATGTTTGTGAAACATTATGAGAGTTAAGTACATAATTTTGTAGCCGTTAAACATTACATCTGTAATAAAATTATTTGGCCTCAGCACAAATAATTCCCAATAGATAGTTCAGTTCTATGTACTGCAAAATATTTATAGTAAGTTTACCTATATCAAAGTAGAGGCTGATAACACTTATTAGTTTAGTTTTGTTTAGTTTTGTCTTGTACAAAATCTTTGTAAACAGCAACTAAGTCAGGAGTTTGCTAGTTAAAATCTGAGGAATTCTTCTTTTTCAAGCTGTTTAGTATTTACATTCTGTATATTCTACAGAATAATAAGAAAGAATAAATTAACAGTATTGAATTTATTAGAAAATTATTTTCAAGTATCCGACACAAATTGTAATACCGAATCACCAATTATGCCTTCAAACTATTGTCAATAATGTTGCTTAATTGCATGCTGAGGTGTTAAATTCAATCCAAATGATAAAATGTGCATTTGAGATTGATTACATAAATGTACTAGTTAGTTAAAATTGGTTAGCAAGGTCTCATTAAGTGCAGAAAATTACTATGTTAATCCAAGAACTTCTCTCCTTATTCTCCAATTACATAAAATACTACATAGTTTTGGCAGTACATGTTGCATTGACCTTCATCGGAAATGTTGCTCATAAATCACAAGAAAAAGAATGATTCATGAATAAAAGTTTAGCTGTTTGATGTACACTGTATAAACATGCTGGAGATGGTTCAGTCATCATCTGTAAACCTGTTCTTTTACTAGAAGTGAGATCTATAGAACTTAAGTGGAACCATGGATTTTAGGTGCCTACCTTGAATATTATGATCTTGATAAAAAGCCTTCTTTAGCATACATTTAATCCTGGAAAGCAGTTGAATGCCATAGGATTTTATTTAAATTCTCAAGATGCTTGTTGTTGTCTATTTCAGCATGCATACAAATGCTTCTAGTTTGACAGACTAAGCAACAGGTTCCAGTTGCTAGAAATTGAAGGCGAGGTGAATGGAGAGATGATGGAGGATCTGCCTAGGAGGGAGCCTAGGGCAAGGCGGTCACCCCCACACCTCGAAATTGCCTCTGACAGGAAAGAAAGAAGGGTGGTCGTGGTGGGTGTCTCCCTTCTCAGAGGAATGGAGGGCCCCATATGCAGACCTGACCCAAGTCGTCGGGAAGTGTGCTGCCTTCCTGGGGCTCGGGTCAGAGACATAACCAGGAGACTCCCTAAGCTGGTTAAATCATCTGAGTACTTTCCATTACTCAGGAAAGTAATGGTTCAGGTGGGCAGTGATGAAATTGATCAGACAAGCCTAAGAACTATGAAAAAAGATTTCAGGTGTTTAGGGCATTTAGTTCAAGGAGCAGGAGCTCAAGTGATCTTTTGCTCTATAACTTCAGAGGCAGTAAGGGACACTGAGCAGGATCGGAAAGCATAAGCAATGAATAATTGGTTCAGAGGCTGGTGTCGAGCCAGAAACCTTTGATCATGGAGCAGTTTACTTGGCCCCTGGCTTGTTGTCTGTCCGTGGAACTCACCTATCTCAAAGGGGGAAACAAATCCTAGTGCAGAAGCTAGTGGGGCTTATCAAAAGAGCTTTAAACTAGCTATGAAGGGGTAAGGGGACAAAACAGGCCTCACAAGAGATGAGCCTAAGGGAACGCTGCTTAAGGTGGGGGTGAGGCAGACGACTTGACTGAAGTGCATCTATACCAATGCACGCAGCATGAGCAACAAGCAGGAAGAGTTGGAAGCAATTGTGAGTCAGGATAATTATCACCTTGTTGCTATTACTGAAACATGGTGAGACCACTCCCATGACTGGAGTGCTCTGATAGATGGCTACAAGCTCTTCAGAAGGGATAGGCAAGGAAAGAAGGGTGGTGGTGTGGATCTTTATATTAAAGACTGTTTTAATGTTGAAGAGCCTGGGATTGGGAATGACAGAGTTGAGTGTCTATGGGTAAGGATCAGTGGGAAGGCCTGTAGAGGTGACATCTTGGTGGGGGTCTGTTATAGACTGCCTCGTCAGGATGAAGAGTTAGACAAGGCATTCTATGAGCAGCTTGTGGAAGTCATGTGATCGCCAGCACTTGTTCTCATGGGAGACTTCAGCTTCCCTCATATATGTTGGAAATATAATATAGCACAGAGGAAGCAGTCCAGGAGGTTTCTAGATTGCATGGAAGATAGCTTCCTTATGCAACTGGTAGGAGAGTCTACCAAGGATGGTGCCCTGCTAGACCTGGTCTTCACAGAGAAGGACTGGTGGGAGATGTGAAGGTTGCAGACTGTCTTGGGCAGAGCGACCATGGAATTGTAGAATTCTCTATTCTTGGAGATGTCAAAAGAGTGACCAGCAGAACTACTATCTTGAATTTCAATAGGGCGGACTTTGTGCTGTTCAGGACGCTTGTAGCGTGGGTCCCTTGGGAGTTGCTCCTTAAGAGTAAAAAGGTCCAGGAAGCCTGGATGTTTCCTCAAGATGGAATCTTAAAGGTGCAAGAACAGGCTGACTCTGAATGCCGTAAGGCGAACCGTAGGGGAAAAAGACCAGTGTGGATGAGCCAGAACTATTGTTGAGACTCCAGAAGAAAAAGAAAGTCTATGTACTCTGGAAGAAGGGACGGGCTACTTGGGGAGATTACAAGGAAGTAGCTAAAGTATGCAGGGAGGAAGTTAGGAAGGCAAAAGCCCAACTTGAACTCAGATTGGCCACTGCAGTAAAAGAGAATAAAAAATCCTTTTATAAATATATCAGTGGTAAAAGAAGAACTGGGGAGAATTTTCATCCTATACTTGATGCAACAGGGAATGTGGCCTCTGAGGATAAGGAGAAGGCTGACGTCCTCAACGCCTTCTTTACATCTGCCTTCAATAGCCAGACCAGTTATCCTCCGGACATTTTATGCCCTGATCTGGAAGTCTGGGATGCTACTCAGAATATATCCCTGGTGATTCAGGTGGAGACATTTAGAGAGATCCTCCTCCATCTGGATTGTCACAAGTCTATGGGACTGGACAGCCTACACCCTCGGGTTCTGAGGGAGCCGGCAGGGGTGATTGCCGAGCCACTCTTGGCCATCTATCAGCGCTCCTGGTTAAATGGAGAGGACCCAGAGGATTGGAGGCTTGCTGATGTGACTCCCATCTTCAAGAAGGGCCATAAGGAGGATCCATGGAACTACAGGCCTGTCAGCCTGACCTTGGTACCCAGAAAAGTCATGGAGCAAATCATCTTGGGTGAGATCACATGGCATATGCGTGGTGTCCAGGGGATAAGGCCCAGCCAGCATGGGTTCATGAAAGGCAGATCATGCTTGACCAATCTCATCTCCTTCTACGATGGGTGACCAGCCTGGTAGATGAGAGAAAGGCTGTTGATGTAGTCTATCTAGACTTCAGCAAAGCCTTTGACATGGTCTCTCACAGTATTCTGTGGAAACTGGCTGCCCGTGGCCTGGACAGATATACCCTTCTTTAGGTAAGAAACTGGCTAGAGGTCCAAGCCCAACAGGTAGTGGTCAATGGAGTTAAGTCCAGCTGGCGACCTGTTTCAAGTGATGTCCCCCAGGGGTCGGTACTGGGGCCTATCTTGTTTAATATCTTCATTGATGACCTAGATGAGGGGATTGAGTGTACCCTCAGTGTTTGCAGATGACACCAAGCTGGGAGGTGGTGTCGATCTGCCTGAGGGTAGGGAGGCCCTTCAGAGGGATCTCGATAAGCTGGATCGCTGGGCTGAGGTGAGTGGGATGAGGTTCAACAAGGCCAAGTGCCGGGTCCTGCACTTTGGCCACAACAACCCCATGCAGCGCTATAGGCCTGGGGACGAGTAGCTGGATGACTGTGAAGAGGAAAGGGACTTGGGGGTGTTGGTGATCCTTGACTGAACATGAACCGACAGTGTGCTGTGGTGGCCAAGAGGACCAATGGCATCCTGGCATGCATTAGAAATAGTGTGACCAGCAGCAGCAGGGAGGTAATCATCCCCCTGTATTCAGCACTGATGAGGCCGCACCTCGAGTATTGTGTTCAGTTTTGGGACCCTCACTACAAGAAGGACAATGAGGCCCTGGAGCATGTCCAGAGAAGGGCAATGAAATAGTAAGGGGTCTGGAGAACGAGTCTTATGAGGAGCAGCTGAGGGAGCTGGGATTGTTTAGTTTGGAGAAGAGGAGGCTCATGGGAGACCTCATTGCACCCTACAACTTCCTAAAGGGAAGTTGTGGTGAAGAGGGGTTTGGCCTCTTCTCCCAGGCAACAAAGAGGACCCAGGGAAATCGCTGCAAGTTGTATCAGAGGAGGTTTAGGTTGGACATGAGGAAAAACTTTTTCTCTCAGAGAGTGGTCAGGCACTGGAATGGCCTGCCCAGGGAGGTGGTGGAGTCGCCGTCCCTGGCAGTGTTCAAGAGGTGCCTGGATGAAGAACTATGAGATATGGTTTAGTTTGTGGTAGCAATGGTAATGAGAAGACAGTTGGACTAGATGATCTTACAGGTCGTTTCCAACCTTGTGATTCTATGATTCTATGATATTGTCCTTAAATAAAGACTTAGCCTGATCAAGGTAGAGAAATCAGGCAGAATTTCTAATGTTTCTGATAGATCTTAACAAATCTAGTTACATTCTGTATAAAGTTACATTGGTATCTGGTATTTAAACCTTAGGATACCCTTTAAACCTCTCTGAGTTTGACTGCTGGTGATTGTGCACATATTTTAATGAACTAGGTTGATGTGCTTGAGGAATTTTCTGCAGTTTGAAAGCTTGTACCCTTCTCAGCCTGCATTACTGCAACTTCAATTTCTAAAGAAAAGCCCTATCTAGACAAAATTATTCTAGAAAACAAGTTTTTTGCCTGAGATATTTGGGGAAGTATATGTCTGGAATGAATGCTGCAGAATAATACAAGAAAACAAATTTGGATTCACTTGGATCATTGCCAGTGCAAACATTTATCAACAACCTCATTCTGGTAGCCTACACTCATTTACAAAAAGACCAAGATATAATATTATATATCTCATTCTGCTATTAAAGTAAGTTTAATATTAAATGCTTGTAGTTAATATTTCATTATTCATCTGCTTGGAAAGAACAATTCATTAATTCAAGCCAGAAATATATTTATGGTACAAAAACAAATAAATCACTGCCAAACAAAAAGCAACTAAACAACAACAACAAAAGACCAAATGTGCTTAATAAATTATTGCTTATAAACCTTTTAACATCAGCAGGTCAGAGAAAGTTCATCAAGCTCTGAAGAATCAGAGGAAACAAAGCATAGTAAACTAAATCATAAGGATTTGATGAAAATTTTAGTGGAAAAAAGTACTGGGAGCAGTTGGTATCCTCATGGGATCAAAATACAAATGATGAGCTTTTGGCTTTGATTTTATTTTTATACAGAAAGAAAACAGCTAGCAGTGATAGAAAGTGTAAAAGTTTAAAACCATGAACCTTATAAGCATGGCTGTAAGATATACTGTTGATTTACTCCACCTCCCAAAAAACTGAATCCCACTTAGGTTTCTTTTACAGTATTTTGCTGTATAAATGTATATATGAAAAGGGGATTTGTTTCTTTATTATTACGTTGTTCTATTAAATTTACTGTGTCCAGTTCTGGGTTCAAGAAAGACAAGGAACTTCTAGAGAGAGATCAGTGGAGGGACACAGAGATCATGAGGGGCGTGAAGTATCTCCCTTATGAGGAAAGGATTAGAGACCTGAGACTGTTCAGCTTGGAGAAGTTTGAGGGGGGACCTTATAAATGCTTGTAAGTATCTGAAGGGCAGAAGTGAAAATGATGGGAACAGGCTCTTTTCAATACTACACGAGGAGCAACAGGCACAAACTAGAACACAGAAAGTTTTGTACAAACATAAGGAAAAATTTATTTATATTGAGGGTGACAGAGCACTAGAACAATCTGCTCAGAGAGGTTGTGAAGTCTCCTTCTCAAGATAGTTGAGAACTGCCTGGAGATTTTCCTGTGCAACCTGCTCTAGGGAACCTGCTTTAGCATGGAGGTTGGATTAGGTGGCCTCTGTAGATCCCCTCCAACACCTACTATTTGGTGATTCTGTGAAAATTTATTTTGTATTTGGAGAATGTTACAGTACCTACTCTGCTTCTCTGGGAGATGTCCCAGTTTATTCATTGCTGTGTATTTATCTCTTTCTGTATGCACATCAACTGAGTTGTATGGCTTTTTTATTTTACATTTTTTCTTTAAGAGAGAATACATAAATTTGTTTTGATGCTTGTTGGATGCTCTCAAGTATCCTAATGCACATCTCATGTTATGTCTTCATTTTAAGAATGAACTTGAAGGAGAAGAGTAAAGAAATCAGCATGAGCTGGCTAATGTGAGGGTGCAAGCTTTTGTACTTGTAAAATTCTTTAAGGTATGATGTCTCATGTGAATGGCATCTAGGTGAGAAAATGCTACCAAGGCTCTTGGCATTTGAAATAGAAGGCAACCGAAAGACAGGACAGATCTCTGAGTTTTAAAAGCAGAATAATATTGTTTTTGTATTTAAGACACGAAGACAGAGTATATGGAATAGGTGGAATTTTTACATTCTTGTATCATGTATACAGCTGAGACAAAATGTAGTATGGTGTTGAATGTTACTAACTAGATTTTATCTTCTGAGGTTTTGTGACTTGGACTGATAATCTGAATCCAATATAAATAAACCTTTGCCTTTCAACAGCAGTATCACAAGTACTGTAACAATGCTCTTCTGATATAATACTATCAAGGAAATATCAATGACAATAATGAGAATAGAAATTGAATTTTTTCTGTATCATTTAGATCTCACCTGAAGCACATTTTCAATGAAAGCAAAGCCACAGTAGTCTTAAATCAGGGAAAAATAGGGTTAGAATAAAGAACCCTACAGAGTATATTAATTTTACTACCTTAGTTTAGATATATACATGAGAAGGTTCTTTCTAAATTATGGAAGATGTGAATATTTTAAATAAACACATGAATTTAAAACACTTTTAAAGAGAAGACTGTTTGCCAAGAAAATAAAATGTTTGAAATACATCCTGTACAAATACATACGGTTTAAATTCCTCTGCTTTTGAATTGAGACATATGTTACTCTTTCTAACTCACACTATACTCACACAATGCCTGCTGAAGACATCCTTTCTATGGTTGCTTTTTAAACTGCTATGTGGCCTTGGACAACCTCTCATTGTACCAGTACAGTACAAGAAAGTACTATAGATGGCCAAAGGAAACTAAAACCCAAGAATTTATTTTATTCTATTACCAAATTTGATTGCTGAATAGTCTCTTATGTTGAAATTATTCCCATTGGAATCCTATGTGATGGAATCCTATCTACCTGCTTCAAAATCAGTGACAACAATCTGCTGGATTTTAATGAAAGCTCTATTCCAGGAGCATAATATATTTCAAGAAAAAGAAACAATGTTTAAAAGCCTAATGAATAATTCTTTTTTTCTATTTCTAATTGCTAGTTTTTAAGCCTGTCCAATAATTTCGAATTATTTTAATTTTTAAAATGCTGTTACAAAAGATGAATATACCTTCATTTTTGGACAGTTAATGTTACAGTGATTCTTGGCTGCATGCTCAAAACAGCATAACATGGTTCCATTACAAAATTGATTGTGTTGTATTACAATAGAATCAGTTTTAGCAAATTAGACCAATAAACTTGCATCTGTTTTCTTAGCAAATACATACATAGAGCTAAAACAAAGTCTACCTGGAATGTTGTTTGTATGAGGAGGTTTCTCCAAATCTGAGCTGAAAAAGCAGGCCGAAGAAGCCAACGTATCTTCATCAAAACAAAGAATTTAACTTTTATTTCAGAAACTGTGAACAGTAACACACAGGAGCACGATGGAAACAGAATGAGTTTGTTTGAAAACTTAAATGTTGCAGTGAGTAGTTTGTCCTTGATTCTGCAGGTTAGCTGTACAGATATAATTAACATGCATTTTCATAGAATCATAGAATTATTAATGTTGGAAAAGACCACTAAAATCACTTAGTGCAACTGTTAACACATCACCACCATGCCCACTAAACTATGTCCCCACGTATGACATCCACCTTAACGATTCTATTATTGTATGACTCTGCTAGTGTAGATTTTTTATGAGCGTGGCATGCAGGCTCTTGTTTATTGCTGGCAAAAATACATAGTGGTGGTGACTATATTGAAAAACAGTGTTCTGTAGCTGAGAATTTGCTCTAACAAATAATGTTATTGTGCTTTTTGGATCTTGTATTTTCCATGGAAATAAACGAGAGACATTACTTCCAGGGAGACCTACGTATTTTTCGGGGGCCTGCATGCTGCACTCATAAAAATCTGTACAAGCAGAGAGTCATGGACTCAGTAAGGTAAATGTGGCACTTTCCCCTCTAATCTATAATATTCTATAAAAAGAGTGTTCAGTCTGTTTGTTTCATTGTTTGAAATCCTGTAAAATGATCTCTTCAGCTTCTGCAAATGAGGGGCATTGGTAAAAGATAGGGGTGAAAGTCAATAGGGGGAAAAAAGGCAGAAAATCCACGAAAAATTAAAACTACATTTAATATTTGAGTGATGGGAAAAGAAACTCAAGATATCCTGTCAATTTCATAATTCCATAGGGATAAGCAAAATGTTTTCTGTGATTAGATTTTACTCTCCTCCTGAATCAGAGCATGGAAATGTATCACAATGCTATTGCAATTATATCCAGCCAATTTCCTGTTTTTGAAATCCTTCTACCTAATACTAAGTCTCTAAACTTTCCTTCCACGTCTAGACTGTTAGCTGCCCAAATTACAGTACTAAAAGTTGTGCAAAACTTCCAATTCAGATTTCGCTTTGGCAGCTAAATCTTTCCCTAATCTGGCTCATTAAAAAATCCCAGTTTTGACCTAATAGAGAAATATTAGATCAGTGTTGCTCCACCTTTGGTTTAGTTTCACTCACTATTACAAAGACTTTTATTCTGTAATCTCAGGAATCTTGTTTATTGGCCAGATTTCTAATGGGCATACGAATCCCTAGAAAAGTGAGTACTGGACAGGGACTAACCTAAATGTCACTCATTTCACTCCCTTTCTAAAAGGGACTATGACTTCAAAAGTTTTAAAGATAACACATTGAGAAATAAATGAAAAGATAAATAAATAAGCAATTCAAGGAAAAACATTTCTGAGATGATTAAAAAAAAATGAACATAGTCACCACATTCATAGTGCTGTGAGAAAGAGCATCTAGATCATAAAGAAGACAGATGGGTCTGAAACATAAAATAAGAAACAGATGGAGATAAAGATTTGCTCATGTAAGTGAAAAAGACTCTTCCTTAATGTTTACTCAGACAGAGGATCTCCATTAACATCTTTTATGGGGTGAGAGGACTGGGAGATTTGAAAAAAAACATAAAAGTGAAAATGTCCAGCTTTAAACTGATTGTCTTTTAGTGACATAAAGTTAATTTATATTAACTATATAATAATATTTGTTGCCTATGACCAGTGAACATAAAGATGGAAGCTGATAGACACAAACCTTTTATTCAGGCCCTGAAGAAAGGGTGGGAAATTCATGGAGAATATCTACTGACTTTCTCTGTCAGTTTTTACTATGACAGGAAATCAAGTTCTAAAACACAGAGTGGGAAGTTCAGTTTTCATGATCTGGACACTCTCTTGTGAGTTTTTCAGATAGTTCTGATTATGCAGGTGATCTTGAAGATCCAAATACCTCTTTTTATTTGTCTTCTACATACTTTCTCTGAACTACCTGACATTAGCAGTACATCACATTATCATATTATCAAATTAGCCACTGGCAAAGCACAAGACTCAGATAGGTTTAAGTAAGTTTTCAACGGATATCTGTGGTGAAAGCTTGAATCATTACTGAAGTTTGACTGTCTGCAGGCTGAATTCTAAGATGCTATGGTTAGTTCTGCATTTCACTGAAGCTCCCTCTGGATTTTGCAGAGCCTTGTTGCTTTTTATTATTAGCCACACTAATGTTGTTATTATTACTGAGTCCATTTTTAGAGTTTACCACTAGGTTAAACACTTAAGCATCTCACCTATTAGATGAGTAAAATGTTATAATGTGTATTTTACTGGACTCTGTAATATGCAAAGTACACAAAAGGGATGACAACTTAGATAGGACTTGTTCAGATTATTATCTTAGGTCTTAAAAACCTAATATATCATAAGCCTCATGATAAGGAATTCTGCTCTTGAGTCCCTGGAGTGTTTTTCTCAGGAACTCCAGTTTTATCTGAACTTTTATTCTACACTTAATCCCACCTGCCTTCAGAATTTTTCTTCAAATAAGGAAACATAACAAAAGAATAACGATAACCTCTCAGATATCTGCATTGTTTCCAGGAATTAAGTTGAAGTTTAGGACAGATTTTTCAGTTAAGAGAAGGCAGTACTGAGCGCAGTGGGAGGATGGTGATGTCAGTACTGAGGAATGTGTTAGCACACTACCATTTTTCTACAGCTGTGTAAAAATCAAGAAAGTGGTACAAAATGTTTTTCCATACAAAAAGACATATGAATGAACAGTTCACTTATTTTATCCATGTGCTGGTTTTGAAAAGGTATTCTGGAATTGCAAAGATCATGTAGGATCATTCCTATAAAGTTAAGGTCTATAACACGTGCCATCAGACACACAGCAGGCTTGATGAAGCCAGTGTGCTTGATCTGTGCCACTGGGCTCCCTCTGCCATCCTTCTATGGAAGCAAGCTTGATTCATATTGTGTAATCAGAGTAGACAGCTTATTACCCTGATTCTGGATTTCTAACCTCGAAGCAAGGACCCATAGTTAGAAGGAGGGTAGTATAAATAAAACATCCCATCACCATGCACTGAAGGCGTGATTTATTTGTTTACTGTGTCTATAATTTTGTCAAATTCTCTTTGTGTTACTACACGGGTTTTAAATAATTCAGCATGGCAAGTCTCTCTGAAGATCCATTTTATCCAATCTTCAAACACAGGTAATTTCTATTACGTTTCAGTAAAATCTTAAGGAATATAAAAGGATAGCAGCAAAGTAGTATAAATGGTACCTTTTCCAGTCTGGAGTAACAATGTCTGTCACAGACTAAGTAAAAGCCTTGAAAGGGTTGACATGTCTGGGATAAGTTATATTATAGTTTGTATAGTTTGGATCATATTAGAAACTGACAACATAAAATTCAATTTGTTATAAAAGAATTATGTTACTGATGATAGGATGTAATTAATAAAACTGGAACTTCAGCAGGATGTCTTGGACTGTGATACTCTTTTTCTTGCAAAAAACTCACCAGTTGTGATTATCACAATGGAACGTGCTGTCATAAATATCCTTAATCATTCTCTGAAATGCAATAACTTGCTCTCTATTATTTACATCTGAATCAAAAGTAAGGTAGATTTGGATGTCAATCCCCTGTCACATCCATTATTCAGAAATCCTGTGAGCAATAGTAAATAATAATAGAAATAATAAAACTATGGGGAATATTATTTATTGTATAAGATGTTGGCTGTTTTTTTGTTTGTTTGTTTGTTTTGTTTGTTTTGCAGAGGCATCTCAGTGAAGAAGAGGCGAAGGACTTAACTTAAGGTCAAGGGCTTATGTTCCCTTATAGCTCCTCTGGTACAACTACAAGTTGTTAAACTGTTAAGTTTAATATACTCCCTTTTCTCCCAGGGAACTAGTGATAGGATGAGAGGTAATGGGCTTATGTTCTGACAGGAGAGGTTCATGTTGGATATTAGGAAATTTTTTTTCTCAGAAAGGGAGGTAAGACATTGCAACAGGCTGCCCAGGGAGGTGGTGGAGTCATTGTCCTTGGAGGTGTTCAAGAAAGATGTAGATGTAGAACTGTGGAACGTTATTTAGTAGTAAGGGTGGTGATGGCTGGACTAGATGATCATAGTGGTCTTTTCCAAACTTAATTATTCCATGATTCTAAATGGTTTTCTTATGCAAAAGAAGAAATATAGCACCATGATTTCTAAAACATAGAAAAAATATTCTGTTCTAACCTTTCGAGTTTTTCAGAAGTATTTTTTGTTTCTGAAGGGACTTCTGAAAACATAAACCGCTTTGAAAACTGTTAATATATTCCTTACTTACACATGATTTTCCGTAAAAGAGAAATGATTATATATGCTTATCGTAGAATGAATACACTGTTCATACAATACATTGATTCACACAATATATTGTTCTGCTGATTCACAGACATCTCAAAATGAGAACATCAAAGAGGACTTTTCTGATCAAATTTGTTCCATTCTTTATTTATTTATTTATTTATTTATTTATTTTGCATGACTTAAATTACAGGGCTTAGCTTTACTATCTAGGGCTTTGGAAAAATTTGAGAAGTTTATGTCCATTTGTAAATTTAAGCTGCTTAGATATTTCAGTTATGTAAAATGTAGCCTTGGATGTTGGTATTAATGTAGATTGACAATGTATTCTCAGTAAACTCAGTAACATGCCTTTTTAACAGAGAGATCAAAACTGATATTTATACCTTGACCCACAGCTAGCAGTTAAAATTATCTTTCATGAAATTAGTAGATTTGACCTTTTTGAACAGGTAAGTTTCCAAACGTCAACATCATCTACAACATACAGAGCAGACAGGTCCCTAAAATCTTATTCTCAGTGAACTCAGGTGCCTTAAAATAGCAAGCCTCTGCTTGCTATGTGAGAACACACAGGTTTCCAAAGCTGTATCTTCCACCTCAAACTTGGGTACACCATGCCATACAAAGCAAACTACCTCTAATGAATAAAGAAAATAATCACTTCTCCATATTACAGTATTTCACTGGTCATCAACTAGCGTTTGTAGATTTAATTTGTGTATCACAGAACACTCTTGAGGACACTCAATGACCTTTTTTGTAGCATCAGCAGTGTATAATTTTCCAACTAGAGCAGATTATAGTTTAAAAATTTAAACATTCCTCTCGGATCTTCCATCTTTTCTATATATTACTGGCTTATCTGACTAGATCAAGCATGGCTGCAAACACATATTTTTAAATGTGATATTTCACTTGTAAATGATGATAACGAAACCAAACTAGCACCAATCAACCAAAGAAACAAAGAAACAACAAACAGTAGGAAAAAAAAAAAAAAAAAGCAGATGTAAAACGAACTATAACACTGGTATGATGGTCAAGTCTTACATAAGTGACTTGAGTCCACCTTTTTAAGCTGAAGATCAAATTTTTCCTAATGAAGTTATGCAGGCAAAAGTATCTAAGAGAGAATGAGAAACTGACTTTTCTGAGTAGCTGCAACTGAAAATATGCAATCCTAAAATGTAAACATAACATTGCATCAAATCTTAAAACTTTGACTTAGCAGCTTAGCACTGTACAAAAGGCAAACCATTATACTATGCTTGCATGACAATATGAGGATTTGATTAATTGCAACAGATTTTTATTTCTCTCTATGCTCAGCTACATTTAAAGATATCTCAAGAACATTTTGGTATGCAGAAAATATCCTATAATGATGATTAGTATGTGTTACTGCTATAAATAGAGGAGAATATTGTTTCAATACTAGACCGTAAAAGCTTTGGAAATGTACTTTCATTGTACAGTCATTGCTTTGCAACTCATATGGATCAGAAGGAAAAACATATATATACCTGTGTGTACGTGTTCCTACTCAAGAGACTGTTACTGGGATAGAACAGCTATTTTAGCTAAAAGATTTATTTCATTTTAAACATAGATTCTTAGATATAATGTTTTAGATAGAAATATTCTGGGTAAAAAGCAAATCTTTACATTGTGCACAGAAGACTGTATGGCTGCTTGTCTCCAGGGGTCACATAAGAAAACAGAACAATACATCTACATTCAGAACAACTGCTTGTGTTAGAAAATCGCATATCAGAGAGTCCTGTTTTTTTTCTAAAATGCTCCTATAACACAAAATATCTCTGAACAATGAGATCAGTGAATGTAGACATATTCTTGCAGTCTGAAGGAAATGAGGATGAGGTATTTATCTTCTTAAAACATTCCCCTCAAGGGACGGGAAGAATCTTTGTTTCTAAAACCAGATTATTCCAAACAGTAAATATATTAGAATTTAATTTTTTTCTCCTTTTTTTCCTTCTTCGGAATTTTTGAGCTGAGTTGCACCCCGTTCACCCTAAGAGAAATGTTCAATTACCATGTTCTTCTGTGAAATCATACCTGTAATTAGTAAACACTGCAAAGGAATTTATACGACTTATTCAAGCACATACATCTTCAAACACATCTTTGTATTACCAAAGGTTCTTTATATGAGTAAGTTTTTGATGACAAAATGCAAATAACAAGTAAAAGGAAACTCTAGTTGTACAGCAAAGGCAGCAAAATAACTGATCATTTATAAGTATTTTATTTACTAAAACAGTCATCTACTATTTCAGCTTGTCTAATCCCAATAGGATCAGTGAATAGAACAGCAAGCCTGGAGACTGGCAGACTTTCAAAATAGTTTTGAATGAAAAGTATCTTCTACAAAATAAACAAAAGAAGAATCCTGAGTGATGAAAATCTGAATGGTCTTGTGTCAGAGGAAAAAAACTGTTCATTTTCTGATGTGCAGTGCTGCAATTAATGTTCTCATTCTGCTTCTTTTTTTTAATTTTATATACGAGAAAGATGACAATGTGATCATTTGAATATATGTTTATAGACAGATCAAAGGAAAACAAATGGATGATGTCTCTAGAAATATACACTTCCCTTCCCATTTGAAAGAACATAACATACCAGGAGTGAGAAATTAATTGATAGAGTCAGACAAACATAAAACTCTTGGAAGAAATGAATGAATTTTCTGATTATATTACTGTGAAGTACAAATAAATACATGAAATTAGCAATATATATCATTTCTCATTAGGAAGATTGCTTTATTTTTCAACTCTACAATCAACGGCTAAAAGTCTCATCACATTTCAAAGAAAGAATGCTAACTTAGTAACTATAAGTAATTCAACTCCTATCAAATATTTTGGTACCTAGAATATTAAGATTTATTTTGAGGTCACTTTCAGGCAACAATACTCTGAAGTCACCTTTCTACTGTTAACACTGCTAATTGCTAGTTAAAATCAAAACCATAATTATGTGATATCAGGAGGTATATTCTTTTCTTTAGCATCTTATGATGTTGCTTCTTTGTGAATCAGTCTATAAAGGATACTGGGACAAAAGCCAGCAAATTTGTTTGCCTGAGATAGAGATTAAAAAAATACTACAGAAATTGTGTGGGACTACAAAAGATCTTTTAGGCCTGACATCAATTATTTCAAGGGCCTATTGCTTAAGAGTATGCTACATATAACAATAATAATATTTTAAAGACAATTAGTAAAAAAATACCCATGAAATAATGTCTTTGAACAAGCTTTTTGATGTTTGTTTTTGTGTTGTTTTTTTTATTATTATTATTATTTTTATATTGTTACTTACTTGAAAAAGAATACTATTTACAAGAAGCATGTTTTTTGGAATAAGAGAATAAAAACTTCTGGAATTATCTATTTTTAGAGAAAGTATTTTTAGAATAATCCTATATAACTGTAGGTTTAAGTCATCTGTAGTTAACATACAGGTTCAGTTAAACAATGATAAGGGCGCTTGTACACAACATTGTACACAATAGTCTACAAAAGAAGTCAAGGACTGATATCATTACATGTTGGATCATTAGGATACTCTAATGACCAAAAATGTTATTAAAATAGATTAAAAGAAAAAAAAAAAACAAAACTGAAAAGGGAGTTTAAACTCTGAGTAGTGTAACTTGTTTTGAAAGAAGTGGGGTGGTTGGGGGAAGGTATTTGTTTTGGAAAAAGATCTAGATTTTGACAAAGACAGATGTCAGAATCCATATGAAGTCACTTAGGATACATATTTTTCAGCAAAGCCTGCTTTCCCATGCCATATTGCTCCACCTCAAAACCTCTATGGAAAATTAAAAAAAAACTTCATGTTGATACTGGAAGAAAGTAAAGCCCTGAGAGATTAAACAATAGATTTGTATATGTGTATCAGCTATAATCATCTGTACTATTTCTGATTTTAGGTATGTTGCAGAAGATTCTGCAAGTTGTAGAAAATGTTACTGAAACTTAAATATTTTTTTCTATACATAGTCTGAACATAGAATGGTGAGAAGGTATAATGGTGCCACCTGTAACTCTGAAACTAACTCAGAATATTTTATTGTGTGAATAATCACGAGGGCTATTATAGAGTAAGGCTTTTTTTTCTTTTTAAAGAATTCATTAGTCTGTCAGAGACAGACTTAGTCTTTAAGGAATTACTTCATAAACTTAATTAAACACATTAATCCTTTAAAAGACAAATTAATGTTCTAAGTGATTGGTACAACCAAGAGAGTTGAACTGTAAATTCTGCTAAACAGATGTATTCCATCTTTTTTTTTTTTCCTTTTAAATTCTCTTGCTTTGATTCATGTTTTCTTTATCATTTAAAATGCCGATGTTGATATTGAAATATTGATTGAATATTGATATATGGGCAATATAAGATTTGATTATATTTTTTAGTATGGGAATACTTGAAAAACTGTTCAGAGCAGCAGATATGGAGCAAGATAAACAGCATTTTAGAATTTAAAAAATGAGATTTTGGGGACAGTTATTAATTTAATAGTTAACAATTTAATTATTAGAGGTTGTGTCATTTAGTCTTCTTTTTTATAATTACGAAACAGGATAGACAATGTAAAGTTCAGAATACTTTAATTTTAGACAGAAATGTTTGAAATACTGCATTCAGGTTGAATTGCTAAATACCAACTTTTAATTGAAAATATAATGGTTTTAAAGATAAATGCACTTTTCCTGTGTCTTGTGTTCATGTACAAGAGAAAAAATGTAACAGAACTAATTTATCTTATGTGTATACATATTTTTTTTTCAAGAAAACATTTTACATAAGGTTTGAAATAAAGTAATGCTATTCCTTCAGGCGTGTAAGTCAATAGCACAAGTTTTAAGATCAGTGTATAGTTTGTGTTTGTTATTTATTTGGTGATCTAGTCCATTGTTTCAAGCCTGTATTTTAAGTGTATTCAACTTCAGATCCTGCTAGCAGGAGAGTAGAGATTCTTAATCTTTCAAAATGTGCTTAATAAATTACATTTACAATATAATGATAATTAATAACTATTATTAATTTAAATAACTAAATAGAATGAATAAGACACTAGTGAAAGAGCAGTTTTGTAGAAAATTTCTTAAGCTTTTAGGTGGAAGAAGACAAGCAGTAAAATGAAGATAAAAGCTGTTGCTGGAAATTTGATATTGATGATAAGATGGTGCCCTTTTCTATGAAGGAGATTTAAGGAAGTTTATATTTATCCCTTAATTACCATCAATAAATACATTAGTACAAATGCTTTAATATGTTAATAATAGCCAGGCTAAATTAACAAGTTGTTAGTATGTCGTTTATGGTTTGGAGACCTCTTGTCTTTGCTGGCCTCTAGGAAGTTTGAGCTGTCTCCCATGTTCCCTTACAGTGAGTCAAGACTATTTTTCATTCCCTTGATTAGAAGGTTTCCCTGAAGCCAAATACAAGAGGCCTCTATAATAAATGCAGGACTCATAAGCTTTGTTTTGCTTTCTGGATTTAGTGCTAAACATTAAAAGGAATTGGAAATTGATTTTTGTACAGGGAGTAGTGCCAATTAAAACAATAGGCAAGTGAAAGTACTTCAAGTACTGTTACTATGAGATGCCAGAGACATAGCTGAGGTTTAACACTGCTGCTATTGAGGTGTTGGGAACATTATTTTATTGTCTCATCAAAAGTTAACACCTGAGATTTATTTTTTTTAATTAATTTTAGCTTGTAAAGTAGACTTCAGTTAACAGAAAGAAAAAAAAAATAGTAAATAACCTGTCTGTAACTAATAATCACTTTCATTTTTTCAGACACTGACAGAATACTTAACCATACAATTTCATTTGCCATTGTGATATCATGGCTCAAAGGACTCAAATATGCACAAAGGTGGGTGGGGAAAAATAAAATATAATTACTTTATTAATTCAGATTCCTTTCTGGGGTCCTGTTCCTTCACTGTCTCATAATCTGATGATGTAAAAGTATATCGCAAAGTGATTTGTCACAGCCCATCTCTTCCCTTCCCTCCTGTTGTGGGATGGGATGGTCTGCAGAGGAAGCAGAAGGTTTTAGTAGCAACTGACAAATTGCCCAATAATGTGGGTAATAAACATAGTCAATAGTAACTTCTCATGCTGCAATTTACATGTCAAGCTTAAAAAGATTCTTTGCATGTATTTTGAGACTTAGAAGCATATCAAACCGCATCTGCTAATGCAGTCTTTGCTGAAAAGTATCCAGTTGATAAATCAGTAAGTAAAACTATTATCTCCTGGGTATTTGTTTGAAAAAAAGGCAATTTATAGAACAGCAATGCTTTGAGAAAGAGGAAAGCAGAACTGACTTGCACTGAGCCTTCAAAAATAAGCATGTATATTTGTAAATTGCCAGTAGGCACCTATAAATCAGGACTGTGTTGCCCATGTACATATATGCATGCAGAGATACTAATTGGGCCTTGGAGGTTACATGATAAGTAGTGTAAATCTGGGTAAAATTCGTTATGATGGCATCTCTTTGATCATTCCTCTAGCATGACATTATGCATTGTAAAGTCAGTTTTCCCCAACCATATTTACATTTTTTTACATATAGAAATGACAGTGTTTTAAAGAGCTATTGACCTCTTTGTTTGGACACTACCTAGTCAATAAGAAAATTTTGCAGATTTTCCAGCTCAAACTGACCTTTAATTTATATATATTTTAATGTATGACAGTAATCACAGATGTAAATACGGAGTTTAATATAAAGAATTAGGAGATTATTTCAAGTATGTTTAGTTTTTTTCTCATATTTTATATAGACAAATTTTAGAAATTAGGATTTTTAGTAAAGATTTTTCAGAGAAGTTTATAGCAGAAGAGTTTAGGTGACATATCTCTACATCTGGCTGCTCTAGTATGTCCTCTTTAACAACAACAACAAAAAGATATATAGAATTAATGATTTTCTATGCATTGGGAAGTCAACCAATATATATTATGATTGCTTTTAATAAATGCTGTGAGATTTTCACTTAAATTCATTTCACATTTTCCTTAAGTAGGGATCTGCAAGTTTTGATCGTGCTTTCTTTAAATATATGGCAATGATTATGGTGTAATAAAAGTATTTCTGGATTAATTCTGGAAAAAAAAAATGCCTCTTGAATAGCAATTTTTTAACAGAACTGAAGTGATAGCATGGAAATAGCTAAATGTTCATGCACTCATTTTATACTTCAGGTATTTTTAACCATCACTGCACCCATGCTTCTTTGCAAAGTAGACTGGAAACATTGTATTGCAAGGTTATATGTTTGGAATATTATTTCATATTATTTTCTAGAAAGAACTGTCTTCAAAGAAAGAGCACATTCTTGGAGCATCTCTCTAGCCCTTATGTTTCAATTCCTTAGAACAAAAGGCTACTTCAAGGAACCTAGGACACATGTTGAAGAGAGATTAAATAACTGATGCTGGACTCAACTTGTCGATGTGCAGGAGGTGGACGTAAACATAATATAAGGACCATGCAAGGGTATAGGATGGATAGTAAGAACTAGAAAGTACACTGGCTTGTTGAGCTCTTGGCCTATAAGTTGAAAACAGAACAGGGACAGGAATTGGAAACAATAATGTGATTTGGCTTCAGCTCTAATAAAGTTTTTTTCTTGAAGTATCTGTTTTGGCAAAGGAAAATATTTTCTGTCACTAGCTACTTACACAAAAGTATCTCTAAAAATGCACTGCCTTCCAAGAAAGATACTATAAATATGTTCTGGTGTTATCAGAAAGACATTAGAAATTTGCTGTCTTTTCCTGACTTCATAGGAAAATGATGATAAAACTAAGTTACACAAATTGACCAGCGTCAGATAATTCTTTTCTTTTTTTTGCTTAATGAATAAGAAGGAATTTGTTCCCAAGGATGATTTCATACCCTTCATGCTTATTAAATGTAAATATTCTAAGTAATTATCTTCATCATTATGAAATTCAAGCTGATAAAAACTGTACAAAACTGTCTTGCTACTTGTTCAAAATCATCTTTGAGAAAACTTCATCTCACAATACTTACTGTTGATTCTTTCAAAGGAAATAAACATGTGTCCTTATATCTTTGTTTAAACAGCTGCTGATTAACACGATAAAAGTCTGCTAAGAAGCTAAGTAGAGAAGAAAAGGAAATATCAGTCAAAGCCTTTGACCCTTAAGATGCTGCTTCAAATTCAGCCTCTGTGGTAACTGGCTGAAAGTCATTATCTTCTAATGAGCGTTCAGCTTATGTAAACTTTGCTGTATGAATCTCAGTCTGAGTTCCTTGTAAGTAAACACCCACAGCAAAATTAAGCCCCACTGCATCTTCTACAAAGGTCAAATGCATAGCAAATCATGGAGATAAAAATCCACTGTCAAACATAAAGACACTTCTAGGCAATAATTTGACACTGTGCTGAAGAAAAAATGGTAAAACTGCGCCGAATGTATAAAACATAGTCCACAGTAAAACTAAAAATTCAGTGCTTAGATTATCAAAGCACTATCTTACATTAACATCATTTAGATTTTTTATATCTGGAAGAACTAATCAATTGCTTAACTCAGCTTCTTTTATATGTATTTGAATGAGACAAATAAATTTCAATACATCTTCATGTATGGCAAAACTTTGAGTAGTTTTACTAATCTATTAATAAATACTGTTGAAAATAACTTTCTGGATTCCTGATACCCATTTTTAACATGTTTTACTCCCATTCAGAAAATAAATAACGACTTTTCTTGTAAAGATACCATGAGCCATCATTAGCACTAAATTTTGAATAGGCCTTTCCTAATATGCACTTTATCATGGTTCAATAACACATGATGATAAATATGAAATTTAAAATGGATATATCTTAAAAGTAAAAAAAATCAAGCCATTCACTCTACATGAGAAGCACTAATTTTGAGATAACAAAAATAGAATCAAAACATTGATGGTTCATTTTCTCCTGCTCTATTTTGACCTGCCTGTTGCATGGGAAGTACTCCATAAACTTATTCATCTAAATCTCCCAATTCTTCAGCAAGCTTAATAAGCAAATGCTAGTGCTTCACTTGAAACTTACCTGTAAGTATCTTTTATGTCTTTGGTGATCATCAGTGAAATCTACTGCATGATTTCACTAGTATTATTTTCTTATCTTTTGTTCATTACTGATTATTACCAACCCTTGCCAAGATTCGTCTTAACATTCTAGTATATTCTTTTCTGGGAACAGGGAAGGAAAATTCCAACTTTTTATCCTTTTTTTTTTTTTTATAGCATTTTCTTTACTTATTGAATGCATATGGTTATATAGGAAATAATATATTAAGAAATAATTATCAAGTTATAATATATCAATTATCAATTACTACAGGAAATTGAGTATTATAAGAAATGAGGGAGATGAAAGCATTAGATGGCTGTTGACATCACAGCCTAAAAACACAGTGATCTTTTTGGATTCATAACCAAAACAACTTTACACTTTTATATCTTTGCTCTTGGAAATCTATCATTCAGCAAATCTACAAGTGAAACCTTTTAAGTTCATTGCACACAGATAAGCTGAAAGTCACAATGGATATTTATTTATTTATTCTTAAAATATTGTTGAATCAATGCGGACTCAAGAGAAGATCTGAAATTATGACTAAACACTTCTTTCTAATTATTAGACTACATTGTTTCCAATTTATAATCAAAGATCAAGACATTGAATAGTGTTAACTTTGTGCATCTTCCAGTGAATTCAATAAAAGCTGATGACTCTCACTGACCATAGGACTTAGTTCATCTAGTGTTCAGGAGACATTTTAATTGTTTCAGCAATGTTCTGTGTTTTATTTTTCTCCTCTGTATAGCTGCATCCTACTTCTTCTTGTTTGTTCCCTATTTCCCTTTTGCATCCTCTGGAAATAACAATACAAATGAGAATTTATTTATTTGTTTTTTTGTTTGTTTTTGTAGGATGCCATGATCTCCTTAACAGCTGAATTATGGAGGACATAAATAAAGAAAACCTAAGATTAAGGGGCTTAGCAACTCAGATTTGCCAACATGGTTATCCCTGGATTTCCACTTGTTATTGCCATAAATGTTGGTGAGACTAGAAATGAAGCAGTTAAAGGTTTCTGCTGAATAGCAAGAAGGAATTGCAGGAGTAAGTAAAGAGGGGTGCTGACTAAGCAATTAGTACTTAAGAAATACAAAACAAAATTGTTGCAATTTGCAGTCCATAGACCAAGTCAGTGGCTTTTTGACATCAGCATTAATTTTAGAGGTTCCTATCAGAGACATTAGAGACAAATACCAGGGAAAATTATGTGTTCTTGTACACCTTTTATCACCTTAAGATGTCTATTTTACAAAATAGACAAATATTCAGAGTCATTTCAGAAACTTCATGGGGGAAAAAGCAGTTTGATGATGTCAAGTAGGAAAGTGACTTCTGTTACACTGAAAAAATAATGTAAAAACTTAGATTTAGAAGGGTAAAAAGTTTGTGCTCTTGCAGAATTCAAGTTCCTTGTTTCCACTGCATTCTTATTATTATAATTTTTGCTTGACTGTAGCTCGATCTCTCATAACCTTCCTATTTTGAAAGCTGAAGAAAAAGTTACTGCAGTCAGAAAGGAAACACTCCCCCCAAACTCAACAACGTCTCATTAAAATATCAGATCACAGGTTAAAATAAATGACTAGAAAGTTCAAAAATAAAAATATTCCCTTGGTATGTATGCTATTAAAAATAGCTTTTAACATGCTTAAGTTGGAAAATCAAGGAAATATATAAAAAATAATATTATTGCTTTTTTTAAGTTTCATTCTCCTTTATCTAAAGTGGAAAATTAACATTAATCTATTTATTAAAGGCAACTAAACCATGTCTAATGGTCATCTGTGTCTAGCTATATTAATCAGTAACCATTTCTGTATATGAATGATAAAAACTAAACATTAATCCGCAATTTAATTGGTGACATTCTCATTCTTTCTCTTTTTGTCTTCTCAAAGAAAAAATCTTAGGTGTTTCCTCCTCACAAATTCTAGATGCCATCTTGAATCTTCAGTGAAGATTTCAGCTAGGCTGCATTTAAAAAACATTTGCAAGAAGACTTGGAGATTTTTGAAATGTGGTTGAACACAGTCATCATTAATAGAAACAAGAAAATTTCATGCCAAAATGAAAGAAAACTCCTATTTTTAATGAATAAAATTATCTGCTAGAGCAAGTGAGTCACTGACAACAGATAATATATTTTCCATATACAATCTTCATTATAGATTGTCTATGAAATTTAATATATTCACAAATATGTCCATGTTTCTAGGACTGATGTTTCCTGAAATCCTTCAAATTTTGATAGTTATCCAGTATCTTGGCAATGTTACTTGCTGTCAAAGCTTCATACCCTATTATGGATTCTCATCTAAGAGACATAACCTTTCTGCTTGAAACCTGATTTTGAATCTATTACAATAAAATATTTAATTGAGTTGTTCTTTTCTGGGTGAGATGACTTTTATTTTTATGAATATATACAAGGTAGATGAAGCTCCAGTGGAATATGAGCACAGCCTCTTCTCTCTTCTTCTCTCAATTTCGGTATATTGAAAACATGCAAAATGGTGGTCCCTCAATTCTGTCACCTAAATATCATGATATTCACCCAACCTGCTCTTACTACTTAGTTCCTAAGAATGGAACATATCAACAATGCATTCTGGTACTTGTCTCATATGTTCTTACCTCAAAGAACGTTTTGATAGTGGTGGTCTTCGTGGTTTCTGGGTTGTTGTGGGTTTGTCTACTATTCATTTTCTATGTACTTCTGCCACTGCTGAAACTACCCACTATTGCAGGGCAACTCCATGACGCCTCTGAGGGATATGAGAGAAATTATTTATCTGTAAAAAGACCCTGAAAGTTGCCAGTATTGCAACATGTTGTGGAAAGGGGAATATGAAACCCTCTGGACTCCCATCTGGTTTGTTGATCTTACTACCCAATGAATAGGACTGAAAATGCATCTGCTTGAAATCTCATTTCAAAATCTCCCAAATAATTGTTCTGATACCTTACCCATTCTTAATCTTTGACTCTATTCTTCCTGTTATTGAATGCTATTAGTGAAGGCATATATCAGCCTCCTAATCACAAGACTCTCCTCAAAAAGAGGTTAACAACTATAACCATTTCAGAAGGTACTGTATATTAAATTTCCTGATAAAGACAGTTATTTTGACTGATTTTAAATCAAGAGATTTAAGTAAAAAGGTCAAGCAGAATCAGGCCTAAGCAATTAATTTAGTATAAGGGCTACCTCTTTCGAGTTAAGAGTCCTCTCAGAGATGCTCACTGAACAAAGAGAATTTTGAATGCGTGAGTGTTTCTAGACCAATGTGAAAATGTTTTATGTCCTCAAACTTACAGATTCTATGGCCACAGAAGACCATAGAGAACTGTGATGCTCTGGAGAACCTGAAAGATTATAGACCTCACTTTGTTTCACTATTTGGACTAATGATCCTTCAACTTAAGCCTTTCCCTTTTCATTTCATACAATTTCTTCTTCTAAGAACTTGTAATTTTTTTTTTTTTTTTTTTTTTTTACATAGTGAAAAATTAAATATTTTAGATAATCAGCAGAAATCCCTGTTATCTCTTCAGGTACAGAACTGCTTAATATGATGGTTTCAAATGACTGAGGGAGGGGAAGCAGAATTTAAGTTAATTCATTTTATATGCTGCTTAATATGTACATTGACAGTGGCACAATAGCAGGAAATGATTCTTAAGAATGTGTCACTACCACAGAATGACTAAGAGATTTAGTAAGTTGCTCTTTAATTGTTTTGCTAAACCACTGCCTAAAATCTGAAGCATACTTACAAACTTTTCACCTTTACATACTAACAACTTCGTTGTTGAAAACTTTTATCACCAACAACTTTGTTGTTGAAAAATTTTAACACTACTAAATTGAGTATAAAGATACAAAAATATATGGAAACATGAAAATCTTGGACAAGTCTATTAGCTAAGCTACATTTTCATATTGGAGAAGCATTTAAAGCTTTCACAGGCAATTTAATTTTTGATTTTGTTCTATTAGTACTTGAACTATGTACCTCCTTCCATAAATTAACATGTATTTTGTTTGTTTTGTCAAAAAGGAGGCTGTCTCCAATAGTCTATTTTATTTATATCTTTAAAATGTGGAAAAACTTACATGCATTTCACCATAAAACTAGCCAAATAAAACTTCTGAAGCAAAATAACTGATACTGTCTCTAGAATTTGTGGCATCACTATACATAGAAATATCCTCCAATACTCCTGCACCAAAACTCTCTGTTACTATAAAGACTATGTTTTTCAACTGCTATTACCCTGCCCATAAAAGTTTCAAAACCAAAAGGCAGATGTTCGTTAATGGCTTGTCTCACAACACATTCCTCCATCTCTTGGTATACTGATAAGCTGGGTGGTTAATGAAGATTTGGTAAAATTTTATTTCCAGGGCTAGCACTAAGATTCTCCACTTTTCTGATGGAATGAAAGGGTTTTGGATTTTATTAGTGAGCTGAATCTGTCACTGCCTTTTAGCAGAGAAACACAAGAGTGGTTGTTTCCCAGTATTTATGACTGTGAATAAACATTCTTGGCAAAATGAAATGAGAAAGGAAAACAACCCTCATATCACACTCCACAATATCTTCTACTTTAGCTAACTCACAGCTTTTCTTTCAATACAGAAACAGCTACAATCATTATGCTTCCTACCATGTTGTACTCTGTTTGGCCTGTAAATCATGATGCATATCTGAGCAGAACTTTACAACAACTTTACTGTACAGGTTCTTCTGTAGCACATGATAATGTGCATGATATCTCGCCCTTGAGGCTCTGTGCTTCCACTTCTTTTACTTGTAAAATAAATCCAAAGTAGATAGATGCTGTGAAGCTGAATTGTTAAAATATTTCTAGCATTCTTTAAATCTGGGAAGAGGTTTTGTACTGTTCTTTATTTATTATCCCTGTCAGCCACAAGTATGCTGTTTTTTCAGTATCCATGCCTGTATGTTTTGCTTCGGCATACACTCTGAAAAGAGAAGCCAGTTGTTCTTCGTCCACCATCAAGCACCTTGCAGGAGAAATTAGCAGAAATATCACCAAAATGGGCCTTCTTCTTCCACCTTCATTTTCCCTCCCAGTGAGAATCTAAGGATTATTTGGTAGAGAAATTATATTTATCCCTCATGTGTCACAGAACTTGCTTATTTATCTTTTGTAGATTAAATAACTCCTCTTTTAACCTTGAACATTCTTGGGTCCTGACCCAGATATTCTTGCAAAATAGGCCAGTCAATCATGTTCTCCTTCTCATTGCATAGGGTGGTAGTGGGAGAATAGAAAAACCTTCTGTCACTAAATCCTTTCCACCCAGAGGCAAAAACTCTTCACTTAATTAACTAGCACCAGGTGCAGACTTCAATGCATTCAAGGTATGTGGTATACTTCCTGACTCTTTTCCTAACTTGGCAGATAGACATGAAGCCCGTCCCTGATTAGCCTATTTTGCTGGAGCTGCATTAGAAATTGTCTTCCTCCTCAAGGAAAAAATCTTAGGTGTTTCCATGTAAGTAGTGACTGCCTTGACTACATGAGACACTGTGTATTAAAAAAAAAACTATATAAATCAGTGCTTGATCAGCATTTTGTGCAATTTTTGTACATGTAGACAGCATCACAGCCCACCTCCATGGTGGGGTTCTTAATTTTATGTATTAAAGACTACTCAGCATCCTCTGATTCTCTCCAGATTTGCCTTGTCCCACATGTATTTCGACTCTCCTATTTTTATCTATCAGAGAAAAAATTTTAAATGTCTTTGGAAAAAATCAGGCCAGATGCATATATATATATTTCAAAGTCCAAATTAAATTATATGTCTTTCAGGTTACCCAAACCTCCAGCAGTTCTGGTTTTGACTTAGATTTGATCAAAGAACCAATAATCCCTGAAAATTGGATGATATATTTTGTAAACTTTGTACGAGTACTAAGAACCCAAGACACTTCTGATTAGCAGAATACTTATAATATTTTTCCCTGAATGACCAGATTCTTCATCAGTATTACATACATCGGGTGAAAGCTGGCAAAATTTATGAGGTCCTATCCTGGTCTGAGTGGTGGTTGAATTCTTTTATGTAAAGCAGCTGAGGCATTTTCTCGCAGCAAAACAGTTTTATAGCTACTACATAGAACTAAACCAATAAAATTTTCTTGTAATATGGTAGTTTAACTCAATTTTTTAACAAGAATTTTCTCATTATTTTGAGGGACATACAGAGCATGTATTATTAATACATACTAGATGATGAATGTTTGTTACTGAATTTAGCTAACAGAGTCAGCTTTTCAAGTGATATAGCTGCCCTGAAATTGCACTGTTGTCCATTCTGTATATACAAAATAGTAAGTTATACTTAGAAATAGTATTTCTGCATTTTTATAGTACCTCAGCAGCAAAATGTAAGTCCAAATCATTATTATTGTATTTGACCATTTCAGAGGGAAATTAATCTGTACTTGCATGTAACTTGAACTTGGCTTTTCTACAGATTCATTACATCCCTTAAATTATCATCTTTCCTTTTTTGTTCTCCCTAAAATAAATACAAAACACATTGCATGCACTTCCATCCACTTGCAGACTTCTAAGGAGGTAGAATGCAAACATTGGTCTGTGGAAGAACTGAAGAACAGAAGTTCAAAGCAAATATCCATTCAGCCCATAATAACATATTCCACTAAAGTTGTGTGAGTGGTCCAAGGAAGGATATTAGAAATAGAGTGACACAAACTCCCATTCTGGAGAGATAATTTTAGAGATTTTCTGTATGGAGGAAATGTACCTGGATCATTCTATTCATTTTCATGAGTTCATAAATGTTTTAAATTTTCTTGCAATACAGGATTCCACAATATCATGCCAGAGAGTTCCACAGTTTCAGTATACATTTATGTGATAAAGCACTCTTTGCATGTATTACTTCATACATGTTGGTGGGTGCTTCCCACTATCTCTATTGTGAGAGTGAGTGAATAGTTTCCCTTACATTCATCTTATCAACACCTTCCTTTTTTGATAAGTCTCTATCACATCATTCTTCCCATTCTTCTATTCCACAGTGACAAATCTTTATCAGTGTAGTCCCCCCTAACCTTTACTGTCAACTTGTAACTTCTTGTTGCAAGTCACTGTGTCTTTGCTAATTTTCTCACGACAATTTTGAGATGCAGTTGAATTTGGTTTATTTTCATCAGAGGCAGCTGACAATTCTTCACAAAACAAAATAATAAATTCTGCATTTAAATGTGTAATGTCTTATGTACCAAGCTTTCTGTTTATCAGGCGGAATGTTTCTGTGCATTAGGAGAATTCCATGTATTTTTCTTGCCATTGACAGATTCATAATTCTCCTGCACAGCTTTAGAGGTGTTGTTTTGTTGTTTTGTTTTTTTGTTTTTTTTCTGTTTCACCAGTGTTCATCACAGGTAAGACTTTTGATGTGACACATATCCTGTCAAATAATATTTTAAAATGTTTTAACTCTTAATCCCACACTGGAATTTGTCATCCTATTTGTATGTAGTTCTGGTCCACAATCAGCCTTTCAGTCACCACTGGTCATCTTTAAACATCAGATTTCCTGTAAATAACTTACTGTTTTGTCTATAAAACAAATTGTTAAGGGTAACTAGTTGTAACTTGAGTAATATAGGCTAGGAAAATCCAGAGAGTGGAGGATGAAATACAGCTGTCATAATTAGTTTCTTAATCTTCATATCCTGCAATTTTCTAGTTTTTCTCTTTTTCAGTCTGAACCATTGCCACATTTAAAGGCAGTGAACAAATGCATCTAATAAATAGGATGACTCAGTTTACGTCAGAGTAGCATAAGTGACAGCCCTAAATAATTATTTAAAAATTGTACACTAGCACTAATTATCTAGGAGCTGAAGAGCATGTCACAAAATAAAATTATCTTTTCAGTGAATACCCTGTAGAGATTTTTGGTGGTAGAAGAAGTGATAATTCAGATCAATCAAATGTCTAGAAAAAGCAGTAATTAAATTCTGGTAAAGATACTTATTGGTACACATAGTCTTATTTCAGTAGACCATGCTCGTTTATACTGAAAGCCATTAGGAATTCAAATGGATATCATAATCTTCCACCTCCTCCTACAATAACGACCATATGGCTTTCTACGTATTGATGCAAATTCACATCACTGAAGAATTCCATGCAGTGCTTTCATCCTCTCACCTAACAAATCATCTATAAAACTAAGTACTCTTCACATGGTATTTTTATTAAGGGGTCATCTACTGTTTTCACAGACAGCTATTTGCCATTGGCATGTTTATGTTCTGCATATAAAGAGCGCAGATTTATAATCTAATATTTTTTTCCTAAGTCAAAACATTTAGAGGAACTGGATGAAAAAGTGACTGAAGGCAATTATTTGCCATGCACTTTCCCACTTCTTCACAGGCTCTTCTTAATGGTAGCAAGCAATCTATAGATTTCTAGCTACCCCACCCACACAGCAGATAAATCAGAGTTTATGCAGTGCTGTTTGAAGATTTTTTTAAAAAGTCCTTATTACTAGATGCATAGGAAGCAGAGCCAGGGGAGGGATAAAAGCCTGCTGACTCTGCAAGATTCATCCTGTAAGCTCAGGCAGTTTGAATGAATCTACACTCTCCCCCATTCCCTCAAACATCCTCAGACTCCACTACTATATGCCAAAGGTGGTATATGTGCAGTAGTTAAGAGTACGCGTTACTGAATCTCATAAAAACTACTAGGGCACATGAATGAGTGTAGTAGTCAGGGTGAAGACAATTCTAAATTTGTCTTTTAAAATGGACAATAGGAGATGGTTTTGTAAGACTGTAAAGACAGGACAAGAATATAGTGATACTGTGTACAGTGACTCATCAGATGCCAGCAATCTGTGATTAAAGCCCTTTTAGAGGAAGACGCTATTTCTTTTTAAATTCAGTTGTCCTCCTTTTAATATTATGACTTTAACCAGGGATTTGCAGAACAACTGTAAACTTTTCCCCCATAAGCTTCTAAAGCAAAATGTTCCAATTTTAACTTGTGTTGTATGAAGAAATATCTCCTTTAACTAATTTCCAAGTAGGATCGAGGAAATACATGTGAGGAAAGAGCAGATATATCATCTGAAGCTTAAACCTTTTGACCATTCAAGTGCTTGTCTTCTTTGGAATGCCAGAGGAAGTGATTTCTTAAATGGCCTTCAGAGTCTGGGTCTATCACTGCGTGCTGTTCATTTTCAAACCAATGGCAGTGATAATAATTTCAAGGAAAGATCAGTCACCCTTTAATTTCACTTTATTATCTCTAACTTTTCTTTTTTTCTTTTTAACTGTGTAAACACCATTGCCCATCAGAATGAAAATACTTAACTTGTTCATCAGCTTTCTTTGATCTAATTTCACTGAATGAGAGGCTGACTTAAACCTCATAATTAGGGATCACAGAAAACAAAGAAACAAGGCAGAGCATTTCTTCCTTAGCACTGAAACTTGCTTTTTGTTTGTGCAGCCAGAGAAGATAATATAAGGCAAATGTGTATTGTGAGGCATATTACATAAAACAAACAAACAAACTCCCACTGTATTATTGCTTCATGGAACTAAACAACAAGCAGAGAAGAAGGTGGAAGGCCAAGTGGAATGTGGGGTTTTTTGATGAGTGCAGAAGTAGACAGAAAAATATGCACTGGGAATCTGCAGCTCAGGAGTTCTGTGCTGTCAGTGGTGCCAGAGTCCATAACTCTAACCAGGTTCCTCTAGATACTTCGGCTGAATCCCAGTTTCATAGGATGAGGCTCACGTGGATACAAGACTCAAGAGTCTCAGGATGGCATCCTTTTCTTCCAATCATGTCAACCACACCACACAGCTCAGTGTCATTGCAAAATTTGCTGATACTGTCTGTGTCACCAACAAAGATGTTAAATAGACCTGGTCTCAGTACTGACCCTCAAGGAGAAGGATATTAGAGACAAAAATGTAGATGTGAAAAGAATATAGAAATTAAAGCAAGAAGTGTTAAATTCTACTCTATAATTGAAATCAGTGTAAATAATATAAATGAAGGTGAGAGGGAAGGGTCAGACAAAGCGTAGTTAAGTTAATGCCTTTTTGTCTAAGTGTAGCTAAAATACTCAGAAGGGTTTGGATAGTTTGGTTGATCAGTTAGCTTTCAGTTCCTGCAAGAAAATAACTTTCTTCTCTCTGTGAGTCCTATTCCCAGCAATTTAATAAGAAATCTCTGTTCGTTACATATCTCTCAGTAATTTATAATTGACCACAAATTTTGCCTTAGTTTAAAATGTCTTTTTATAGAGCTTCACCTATTTTTTCAGAACTACAGACATACACTGACATTCTTTCGAGAATAGAAAGAAATTAATTAAAGAGGATGAGTTTGTCTATTTGCTTATTTTTTCACTCATTTCCTAAGCAGGGTTAGTTTGATATTTTGGCAACAGTTCATAGTGGGGTATGGTGAGCATGGCACTTGTATACTAATTTCCCCATTTCAACTTAAAAATATTTTTAAATCTTTGCCATTTGCTAGGCAGCTGTGTTATCTCATAAACACATGAATTTTCACTAAGGAATGTCAACCTCAACAAAACGATAACAAACGAACAATGTAGAGACAAACTTTGATTAACTGCATAAAAAAAGGATTTGTGCAGTTTACTCATCCACTCTAACAAACTTTTATTTTTTTAAGCCTCAGACAATTGTTTATACCCAGTGAATGCCTACTGCTAAATAACAAAAAGGGTATGTTATGATTGCCAATCCTTTTTCTGTAAAATCCTGCATTTAAGATGCTTAAAATAATTGGATAAAATGACGGCATAAAATTCATCAGGATAAACTATTTTCACTGACTTCCCCAAGCACATAAGAGCCTAATGGCTGTTATTTATTCTTGTTTTGTTTTCCACTTCTCCTTCTTACTCCTTGTTCTCCGTTTGGCTGTTTTATATTATTTGAAAAGGGAAAAAAAAAAAAAAAAAAGGCAGCACATCAGAGCAATAGTCAATAAGCATGATTTCGACCTAGAGTAATCTTTTAGGCTGAGAAAAGAGAGGAGGCTTTGTTTAGCAGTCAAGACATTGGTATGGTAATTATGAGAGCCTGAGCTTTAGTGTTTAGCTTTTTCATTTATCTTCAAAGTTTGATACTTATTTTTCTTTATTATGCTTATTTGGGCTATAAGACAAAAAGGATAGAAACCATGTAGACATATAGTACCTAACTAGTGTTCTGAACTAGTCAAAGTTTTGATGTGCTGTAACACTTAAAATAGTAATGTTAAGAGATTTAGGCTGTTGAAAAGAAAATTGTGGATCATTTACCCTGTTTGAATGTTTATTTTAATTTGAAATAGTGGGGGAAAAAAGGGTATCCCTTGACATACTAGAAATAAAATCAATCTCTCCACTCTGTAAACAATTCTCAAAACAGCTTTTATAATCACTGGAACTCTGGTGCCATAGAACCCAGTTTTCTGAACACATCATAATTCCAGGCAGTACCCTAACATATTTTATCTAATGCTGAACACACTCAGAAAAGCCCGAAACCATCCCTCTGCAAATTTCCAAGAACTCATTGAGCTATGACAGAAGAAATATTACATGATCATCACAAACAGAAAGATAAATTCACTCAGAAGTACAACACTAGGAATTTTAAAAGCATTCAAGCAGCAGTACGGTTACCAATGCAACTACCAAAAATATTTGAATCTTATGTTAATGTAACTAGTCTGCATTTAAGTGTAATATCAGTGACAGCAGAATAACTTTTAAATTATACTGACTTGTAAAATATTTAGATTCATTTAATCCATTTAAACTCACACTTAATATACTACATTTTCCTCTTCTGTGCTATGGATTATGTTTGATGACTCTGATATAATAAGCAGACTTACAAAATTTGCCACTCAATTGCCAAACTATTTAAATGTGAAAACTGTGAGTAATTTTAATGAACAAATGGATTTGGGTCATATATCCGACTGCAGGGACAAAGCAAAAAATAGAGATTTATTTTAAAATAATGATTCAGATTCCAAGGAAATAATGAAAAAATAAACTTTTCAATAGTTATTTATATTCATAGAAGAATAGCTTATCCCAAAATTTGGCTAGCCAAAATTAGGCAAGAAATAAATTCCGTCATTTCCTATCTTTTCTAAGAAGGAAAAATTACACACATTTAGAATAAACAAACAGAATAGGCATCCTTATCGAAATATCTCATCTAAACCTCATTCTTTCTTCAACAACTCAGAAAGTTCTACAGCAGTGTAGTATTCATATTCCTAAACAAGAAACATGAACAAAGATCTGTAGACTTGTCTATTCTTCCCTGCTATTCAGAATGACATTTCAAGTAATTCTTAGCCAAGAGATTACTCCTACCCTGATTCTATTCACAATCAATAAATGGACAGCTAGGTCTCAGGGAATTGCTTCTGTTTTTGTTGACAAACCATATTTGAACACACACACCCACATATATACACACAAAAATAAAAAAGTGACAGGCTCCAAGTGAATGGCACAGAGCTACATCAGGGAAGGATCGGGCTGGGGGCTAGGATAAAGTCCTTGATGAAAAGAAGATCTGACATTGGAAGTGGTTCCTTGGAGAAGTGGCCATGGTATCAAGAATGTCAGAGTTCAGGAAGTGTATGAACATTGCTCTCAGAAATGGAGTGATCCTCTGTGGAATCAGGACTTGATGAGCTTCATGTGTTCCTTCCAGCTTAGGATATTCTATGATTCTCTGATTCTACAAAGTGAAATGCATTCAGTCAGCAAGATACTAATTTATGAAGTTTTCCTACATCTCATTACAGTCATAAATTATTAACCTGTGCGATGAACACCAAATTTGTTGAGGCCTGAGACTTCCAAAGGCACTGTAAATTCTCCATGAGATGCATTTACCAAATAAGAAGCCTGATCAAAACATTTTACTTGTACTAAAATTAATAAGGAAGAATGAATCTTATCAGTAATACAAAAATGTAAGGTGACATCTACCACAATAAACATCTAACAAAATCAAGGGCCTACATGCTTGTAGCCATCCAGATTTATAGCATCATAAATAAAAATCCAAGCTATATTTGGAAACAATATCCACCAGGGCATAGTTGGAAACAATTTCTATAAAATCTACCACATAAAGTAGAAATACATGGAAAGAGAGACACTCCACTCATATAATGAATAAGAAGTCCAAAGGGGGAAAAGAAAAAAAAAAAAAAAGAGAGAGAGAGAGAGGGAAAGAGGGGGAGAGAGAGTGGAGAGGGGAGAGAGGGAAGAGGAAGGAAGGGAGGAAGGCAGGAAGGCAGGAAGACAGGAAGGCCAGCAGGAAAGAAGAAAGGAAGGAACTCGCAATTAGGATTTTAAAGTAACCATTCCAGGACTCTTGGTGTATTCCCACTTGCCCTTTAACAGGTTTGAAAGAAATGGCAGTGTCCTTCCACAACCCTATATTATAACTTTTTTTACTTTTTTGCAGTACAATTTAATCAGCACTTACATACATACACACACGCATATTTATACTCTTTTTCATAAATATTTCTCATAAGGACATGTTTTTATTAATCTTTGGAAGGATCTAGCTTCCAAAGTGTTTTCAGTTTGCATCAGGTATCAGAGACCAATCTCATCTGTGTGGATATTTTAATATTATTATCTTCAAAAGTTCTTTTATTCTGTTACTTTAGTTTATCTTTTAAATTTTGGAAAAAAAATATTCCACATACCAGGTTTTTCTAAAAATACCCAGCAAATCATAAGTCATTTACTGCTGTCCTGTTCAGGATATGGCTATGATCGCTTAGATTTTGTATAGCTTATTCAATTTTATTAAGTTCCAAATCAAAATTTATTCAGAAGTGAACAGACTCTTTTAATCAACTTCTCTCTCCACTATTTCAGGTCTTAATTTTTTTTTCCCTGTGAGTCATGTCTTCCAGTCCTAAATTATTGCATCCTTTCTGGAATTCTAAAGGGAATGCCCTGCAACAAAGTTTTCCCCATCTCTATCTGAATGTCTAACTGATAAAATCGCAACATAGTCTCTCTTTCTTTTTTTTTCCCCCATAAACTTCAGCTGCTTTTAAATGCATGGAATCTTATTTCTAATTCAGTGAACTAGGTCCCTGTAACACTTTTGATATATATAAGAAGGAGACTTACAAAGACACAAACAGGAGCCAGGCACCTACATTCCACTGACAGCTAATAGGGACTGGGCACCTGTGCCTTTGAAAATCTTCCTCCAGTCAATCATTTTCGACAATTATTCATCAACTTTTCCTACTGTTGTACTAAAAAAAAATGTGAGCTGTTACTTTCAAGACTGTTCCTGTACACAAGGGAAGCCAAATTCATATCTGTCAAAATGACATGTTTGTAGAGCAAACTAAACTGAAACATCTATATAATTTATGGCTTGTTACGTTCGGTGATAAACAGATGCTTTAATTAAGTTTGAGCGTTAGAGTCTTTTAAACCTACTGCCTGAATTTTATCACCTATAAGTAAATATAAAAAAGGCCTTTGGAAAGAGGAGCAGATAAGTGTGTATATTGATTTTAGTTACAGATGGGGACATAACTCCCTACAGTTGCAGCAAACAACACTCTTCTTGTTCATTTGAACGATATTCACTTGCACCAAACAGTTTGGGATCTTCAATCCAAGGAAACAGAAGTGGTAAAAAATTACAATAGCTCATTTCAGAAAGGGAGGAAGATTAAGTGACTCCAAAGATACAGGATTTCCAAACAACATTTTTATGTAGTAGAAACTTTTAACCTCATTATCTATTAGTGTCCTAGGTCTTTTTAAGTAGAAGTTTTGGAAACTGGATTCTGAAGTATAGAAAATATAAAGTGCAGATGATACTACAAGGCATATTCTGAAACAGATGAGCATTTCAACCTTCAAATCTTTCTGTAGTGAATACTAAGCTTGCTTGTGCTCAATTTTGTCTTGTTTTTGAAGGATGAATACAGAGACACTATCTGCTTATAACTAGGATTACTGTAGCTTGTAACATAGCTTCTAGGTGGCCAGCATTCAAAGGGGGATATAAAAGCAAACTTAAGTGAGAATTTAATCCTTCCATTATATATATAGATATATTAAATATATCACATAATCAAAGAACATACAGGTTGGAAAGGACCTGAGGAGATCATGGAATATCCTGAGTTGGAAGGAACCCACAAGGACCACTGACTCCAAATCCTGTCATCAGGATTATGATTTTTACAAGGAATGTCCCTTCCTCAAAGAAATTTCCTAAAGAAGGTTCCCTAGAGTAGGTTGCACAGGAAAGCAGTAGGACAGATATTGAGTATCTCCTGAGAAGATTCCACAACTTCTCAGGGCAGCATGTTCCTGTGTTCTGTGCTGTTACCCTCAAAGTGAAGAAGTTTTTCCTCATGTTTAGATGGAACTTCCTCTGTTCCAGTTTGCTCATGTTGCTCTTTGTTCTATCTGTTCTATCACTGTGCACCATTGGAAAAAGCCTGTTTCACTTGACACTCTCTCAATATTTATAAGCATTGATAAGATCCCCCCTCAGTCTTCTCTTCTCCAGGCTGTACAGCCCCATGTCTCTCAGTCTTCCATCTTAACAGAGATGCTCCAAACCCCTCATCATCTTTATGGCCCTTTGCTGGGCTCTCTCCAGTAGTTCCTTGTCTTCTTTGAACTGAAGAATAGAGAACAGGGCACAGTACCCCAGATTTAGTCTTTCCAGAGCAGAGTATTTAAAAAATCAAAAGGCTTCACTGACCTTAGGTTGTCCTGTTGACCTCAGGTAGTAACCATGTGTGACTACTGGTAGAAAAGAACGTCTCCAGACTCACTTGGACTAAAAGTTTAATTCTGGCGTACTTAAAATTTGTTGAAGTAGACTGTAACCCAAATAACTACTTTAAGTCCTACTGTGATTTATTGGTACAGCTGGTGAGATAGTCCTAAAGGTTTGGAGGGATATTTGATAATGTTGATTTACCTTGGCCTATATCTCAATAAAGATTAATTATGGGATTATTTTAAATATTTTTTTTAGGTTTCAGAGAATAAGTAATGTGGAACATCTCCTTGCTGTACTTTGAAGAAATCTTAAATTAATATTATAATTCAGAGGAGAGAAGGACAGAGGATTTGTGATCAATTAAGTCAGAAACTGAAGTTTAATTATTTGACAATATCATTAAAAAATCAGATATTGCATCATTTTAAGGAAGAGGTTACATTAAATTTTTGCTATCGGAGATGTCTTGCTGTCAAATTTTTTTCCTTATTCAGGTTTGGAACTTAGATGAAGAGGTACAAAAATACCTTCAAGCTATAAATGTTTACCAAGTAGTATCATTAAAATCATCATACCCTCTATCTAACTCTCAGACATCTTGTTTCCCATAGAATATTTTACATTGCCTTTCTTTTCTTGAAGAATTTATAGCAGATTCCTGGCTAACTTGGATACAAATAAGATAATAAAAGGTGCAAGATATTGTGAAAAGAGGTAGTGAGGTAGCACTAAAATTGAGAGAGCATTGTCTTTGTATTGGGGAAAAAAATCAAATTAAGTAATCAAAAATCATCGTAAAATAATACTGTTGTGGGAATCGTGAACTTCAGGAATTTCAAATGAGTACGTTTCCAACAAAGTTATATTTTCTTCTGTATTTCATAAACAGTTCAGAATTCTATATTCAGTGATATATGAGTTTAAACTTCTCTTTTGTTTGTGATTTGTGGAACAGCTGTTCTAATTAACAGGCAAAAATATCTTCCCAAATCATCTTCTTGCATGGTCTATTTATTCTAACTTCAGGAAGCACATCTCTCATTTTATTATAGAAGAGCTCAAGGGAAACATTCAAACTGTGACTTCCTTATATAAAAGAAATCTGATGATCAGATAAAGGGTTTAGATCTCTGAAATTGGCTTCCCATTCAATTAAGCATGCTCTAGTTTGATTACAATGTTGTTGTCCATTACATAAATCTTTTTTTTCTTCTACAGTATCTTAGAGAGAGAAGAGATTCCTATCCAAACAAAACAAGTCTTACTTAAAGATGTTTTATGTAGAGTTTGCATTTAAATTTTTAAAGTGTGGAGAAATAATCTATTAGGCATCTTTTAGGTGAAAAATTAACGAATGAAAAAGAGACAACATAAATGATGTGCTAGTTTAATATGTTGGGAAATGAACAAGATTCTGATCCTACTCTGCCTACAGATGTAGACTCATGTTTGCACTTCACAGGCCACTTTTTGATTTTATCAGAACTCAGAACTCTAAATACTTCTGGTTTATTTTACATCATTTGAAAACCCTCCCTTATCCTCAGTATCTACTAGTATCAATACACACAATACACAAAAACCAATACACAGTATGGCCAAAGTAGATCAAGACAAATAAGTGATCTGATAGAATGTTTCTTTTTTAAAAAAATATGCTGTGAAAAGAATAACTACATTGAAAGCATTATTTTTAAACAAACATCCTGTTTCTTCTATAGCCTTGCAAGAAAAATACAGGTCCTTCCATGAATACATCAAAATGTACTGTCCAGCATGACAGCACATAAAAGGATTTTTTTCCTTTTGCATTGCTGTCTCTGCTGTCTCCAATATGTTCTGATATTTTTCTCTTGCAGATCAGATACTACATCTTATGGAAGTCTTGCTTTGTCCTTCTCTATTGAATGAACTGAAAGATGCAGTGCAACCAGTGCGCTCTCAAACCATCAACTTCCTGCCACCCCAACCATACATTATCAAGATATGTAAATACTGCAGAAAAACTAAGAGTTAGAATGCTATATCTTCCCAACAAGTTGATAGATGTAATTCGGAAACTGTGCCTCCTACATTGCTGAGCAATCTGTTGCATGTATCACTCCTCAAATTATAAAGTTGAAAGGACAAACAAGAATAATGCAGTAGATCAAACAAGGGTGCTGTAAGCATACTGTGAAGTTGCTTTTTTAAATACTTGAGTAAGAGGTACTCTTACAGATAGGTTGTAAAGATTTATCTGATCCAGTCAAGATCTGAATCAAACATATTTTTCAGAACTGATTCTCATTTAGCTAAAATGTACTATGAGGCTTAGCAGCACCTTAGCAATATGAATTTTCTGTCCATTCTAAAATGTCATCCAGAGCCATGAGAGAGACAAATATTGTGTTTGTAGTGAAAAGTAGTATTATAATAGACTATAGCAAAACTGGAGTTTATAAAGTTTATCAAGGCCAATACCTGCTAAAGAGAGGCCTATTGATCATAAAGATAGATGTTAAGGTATAGCAAGAGAATTTTTAGCTAAAATTTGTTGAAGTAGAGGAATGTGGAAAAATGCCATGACAAGCATACTTTAATAAACTGACTTGATTTCCTAATTATGTAAATGCAAAAATCTGCAAAAATCTCACAGTCAGTTTATCTTATTTTTTTCACAGAACCTATACAAGAAGCAAAGTAGACAGGAATGTAGAGCATGCAGCATACTGAGAATATATATCATCTTCTTTGGGATGTTTAGCCCATATTTGCAAAGCAGGGTTTCAACTATTGTCTCAGGCTCCTTCTAAAGATGTTGTTAAAATAATAAATGAAAGAATAAGGTTGCTTGAAATCAGTGAGTGAACTGAGAGGGCACTTTATAGCATTGGCAGATCTGTAGGATTCAGATGTTTATTACCTCTGAAAAGAAACAAAATAAATGTGGCCAGACTAAAGTTCCATGTAACTGAAAACGCTGCACTAACTGAGGAATGTTTAGAGAGGATTATGTTCAAGAAAGCATCTATACATTATGTTTGTTTCCCAGTAAGTTCATCAAATTGCTCTAGAGACTTTCTGACCAGAAGTTATACCTCTTTATTAAAAAATACTTCATATATTTTTGCTCTTCGAATTCAAGTGTCAGTTTTTAAAAATGCTGTTATCTTTAACTTCACATTGGTAACTGAATTTGCGCTGTTTCCTATGAACTTGCTTTTTGATGCTTCTAGCTTTATATGCCAGAATAAGGGGGGAAAAAAAACCTCTCTCACACACACACACGCACACACATACACACATACATACACACACACACAAAAACACTTTTTCACCTTTCCTTTACCTTCATGCTTCATAAAGTAAACTTTAAGCATGAAACCACACTGTACAACACATAGACTTGAAAAATTCTTCCATCAAATGTTGTTCATGGTCACACTGATGCATCTGAAATGAACAGATTGATTTAATCTGTTTCTTCAATAGGTTTTTGTAGTTTGGCCCTGAATGCAACTTCACAGCAGCTTCATATATTTTTGTCTACTATGAACTATCATGCTTTCCTAACCATTTTGGTTCAGAGAAACTTAGCAGGAAAAAAAAAAAAAATGTCACGTCAACCTTCCTCATAAAATAGCAAAAAATAAAATCATCCTTATCCTGAACAAAAAGGAATTGTATTAGGGGCAAATGCTTAAAGATGGAACACGATAACTACTAAATCTCTCAGACACATACTCAAACAGAAGGTTACCTACATAAACATGCCAGAGTTATTTGACATTGTTTAATCATATTTTAGCAAGCTTTGTAGTGAATGTAACCTCTGTAACTATAGCATTCCTCTGAACATTACAAATTTTGAACAAATTAGGTGCATCAACTACTCCATCTTAGAATGTCTTTACAGAAGCACTTAGCGAACAGTAAACAGGATTTAAATATAAAATAGCTTCACATTATTTCTCTGAGTACTAATATTAACAACAACAAAAACTGATGAGGTTACATTTTAAGAGAAAGCAAATTATGTACAACAACCTCTTAAAAGTAAACTCAGCTTGTGAAGCAAAAATTTCATTCAAATTTTACCTTTAAAATTTAAAAATATTTATAAATTAGAGTTTTTTAAAAGTAAGAATTAGAAAGTCAACACAATATCAAGATTTGAAAAAGCAAAACTCATTTACCTTGAAGATTTTTAACTTAAGTTAAAAGGTTTTGTATGGTCTGAAATAACTGAAGTTAACTTTTTTCTATCCATTCTCAAGTGGTTATAAAATTACTTACAGCTCTCTCTATCACTGCCTGTAAAATCTTGTAAAATAATCTTTTCATACTGATCCTTATCACTTTTACTTACCTCGTATAGAAAGGATAAATCAAAATGTTGAGATTTAGAAGTACTTTTAGCTCTTACTTAGGAAAAGAAATCTTGCTCCCTTATCAGCTTCTACTTTCACCTACTAGATGTCTTTTTAGAAGTTGAATCTATTTTCAAAGAATGTATATTAATGTAAAATTCAATATATAAAGTCAAATGATAAAATGAGTTATCTACTTAGCAACTATTTGGGGGGTAATAGGTTATGATACCAGGTGTCTTTTTCCTCATTGAGTTATATATGATTTGCTGGAAAAACCGAGGGACTCAGGGAGTCCTGGGAAGAGATATTTTTAGTTTACCAATGTCAGTGTACTGATGTGTAGGACTTAAAAACCTGTTGTGACTAATCATATTCTTCACAGTAGTGCCATGATCTAACTTTCAGACAACCTTGCTTTGATTTGAGCATAGGAAGGGAAGTGAGAGAAATTGAAAAGCTGAAATACTTGAATCTTTTTTTCACTATCTGTAAAGTAGAAGTGGCTATCCTTTCTTTTGTCCTAAACAATCCTGTTAAATCTGGGGAAATGCATCCAGGAAAGATTTCACTGAAGAGGATAAAAGAAATTGGATATGAAGGGATTTATACCATCTTATAAATTTTTATTGACAACATATTACATTTGTGCAAGGTTGTTTCTCTGAGCTGAACCGGGAACTTCTGTTATCATGGTATTTAATCTTTCAAATAATAGCTAGGTTTTATAGAGATGCAATGCAACTTCAAATACTTCTTTTCTTTCTCACTAGACTATTAGAAATTTAAATTTACCACTGTGTAAAAATCATAATATTGCTTTATTTTATCGCTGTATTATTTTTAATTTTCCATACAGCTCTGAGAGAATTGTTTTATTTTTCAAGTCCCTTCTCCTACTCTCCTTTTCAGTAACTGAATGGCATGCTTTGGGGGTTGATATTTGGATTTGTGCTACTTAACATCTTTATTAGTGACATGGACTGTAGGATTGAGTGTATCCTCAGCAAGTTTGTTGATGATTCCCAAGCTACATAGTGCAATTGTCACACTGGAAGGGAGAAATGCACCCAGAGGACTTGGCAATCTTGAGAGGTGTACCTGGATGAATCTCATAATTCAACAAGGCCAAGTACAATGTCCTGTATCTGGACTGGGGCACTCCAAAGTATAACTGCAGTGGAGAACAAATGAAAACAGATGAAACCTCTGAGAAGAAAGACTTCAGAGGTTTTCTTTGATGAAAAACTTCATGTGAGTAATGTGTGCTGGCAGCCCAAAAAGCCAGTCATATCCTGAGCTGCATCACAAGAAACATGACTAGGAGGTTAAGAGGAGGTGATTCTCCGCCTCTACTTTGATCTTCTGAGATCCCACCTGGAATACTGTGTTCAGAACATGGAACTGTTAGACCAAGTGGAAGACAAATCATTTAAGTCTGCAGAAATTAGCAATATATAACACTGCCATCATAACTAATTTGTTTTTTTATTGTTGTTGTTGCTTGTTTGTTTTTTTACAGTTGTTCATATCTTAAACAAAAATTCAATACTAGTAAGGCCCTTTTATTATATTAATTGACATTTTTAAGGACTTTACTTAAATATCTGATTATCACACAATAAGCCAACAAATCGATTTTTCCATAGTTCTACTATGCTTTTCAGCACTTAAAAGTTGAAGTATATATGTATCTTAAATATATTTTACAACTGCCAGATTCAGGGCTCCAAGACTTTGACAACAACATAAATAAAGCGTTCAGCCCAAATGAAGGGGAAGAAAGCTAGTGGGGTAAGAAAAGAATGAACTGCAGTTGTTTCGGATGATAGAGCTCATGAGAGTCCCTCTACATATTGCCACTATCAGAAGATACATTTATTATTAAAAGTCAGTTATTTCCTGTGTTATTTCATATCCATCTGATGAAGAACTCTAGAAGTCTGAATAATTATGTTTGACATTTAGCAGGGGGCTTCCCAGAGCCAGGACCTGTTTCACTGGCCCAGCCAGGAGCAGGGTGGCCCCAGCCTCCACTACAAAGTACCTCCCTGGAAATAGGGACAGGCCAAAGGCAAGATATGAATCCTGCTTGCTTAGGCCCATGGCTGGGCAGGGCTGTAGGGATCTGGATACGGGCTCTGTTGTGGCCTTTGCTGCGGGAGACACTGACAGGGTTTCTGGGCTGTGGGCAGGGTTGGGGAGTCCTGGAGAGCCAGGCAGGAGCAGCCAGAACTGTGGCAAGAGCCCTCAAGGTCTTGACACAAAAAAAGAAAAATGATTAAGTGCTGATTTAAAGAAATAAGTATTTCTGTTTACTAAATTAATTATTAAAAGTTTTTTCAGCTACTTTATGATGCACAGTACAGTACAGGAATAATATTATACTGAAATAGTTATACTGTTCAAATAGTATGCAAGTATTTCTGGATGGCATTATTAGTTCTATTTCTGCCTCTTCAAATCTACTTTGAGGACATTTGTTCATTGGCTCAGTAACCTGCAGTACATACAAATCATTAAGAGTTAAACATGTTATAATATATTTCACTATATCTGCCTACTTAGGTGAATTTGCACAAGAATGAACTCAATTCACTTTTGCTTCACATCACTAGACACTGACCATGTCTGTCATGCTATTGCTATTCCTATATCAGCTCACAGCAGTGCTACATCGACTCTAGCTCATGTCAGTAAACTCCTCAAAGCCTTCTGCCGTATCAGAGAGGAGAAATTAAAGTAAAGGTTAATGTCACTTTTTATAGTTGAATGGTTCTTTGAAAATATCAAAGGGAAGGTAGCCTCTGAAACCTGATTTTATTTATTAATCTTAGATCATCAGAATACCAAATATACCCGTCAAAGCTAAGCCTATCATTTTGTAAGAAAGAATTACAAGGATCTGTAGCAGAGGTAGAAAAATCTGCAATTCTTCTTTCAAATTAGTGCAGATAAAACAAAGATGGTAGCAGAAAACTACATATAAAATGAGTAAAACATAAAACCTGAATAGTAGTGTAATTTCCAAACTCAAAATTAAATTTTATAGGATATATATTTTCTTCTATAAATACATTACAGAAAAAGGAAAACACGTAGTGTATTTTGCGTGTACTAGTACTGGATAAGTAATTAAGTGGTTTGTATTGTATGCCAAAGATATTTTATAGATAATAATTAATTAACTTTCTTCAATGCAAATTTTGGCTTAATAGCTATACAAATCCAACTGTATTATATAAGTAGACCAGAACATATCATGTAAGTATTATTGGCCAGTAACTGCCATTCTTCATGCAGAAAGATCATTTTTTTGTACTAGAGACATGAATTCATTTTCCATTGTCTGTTTGATCCTTGGCTTCTCCAAAAACAAATCAAAGTGACAATTAAATGCCACAGATTCAGAGGTGGTCTCTGCTTGTTTTGTGGCATGTGTGCTCTAGTCTTATTAGATAGCTAAACTGATTAATAAGTTGAGCAAGTAAATAATCCCTGATATCAATATACAATTTTCTTATGTTCTAAGCAACTTCTAGCAAAAAAATATAAAACATCAAAGAAGTAACCATCAGAAAATTAAAGAATTCTCATGAAGAAATTGAGAACACAGGAGCAAAGTAACTTGCTGAAATTAAATAAACTACAGTAACAAAGAATATCTAAACCTCTGGCATGGTCCACAACCAGAAAAATTCTCACTGAAATCAACAGAGATTTAGACCACTGCTGAATGGTGACACTGGCCAGATTTGAGCCACCAATCTACAAGCTTGAAGGGTGCCTGATTCTATTTTTTTTATTAAAAAAATATGTATTATGATGGTATAAAGAAAAAGAGAGAGGAGAGAAAGAGGGAATGAAAAAATCTTGTGTAATCTTGTGTAAGAGTTTTACTTAGTTGTGTGTATGTATACTCACCTTCTATTGGCTGATGAATAAAGTTTATTGACCTGTGCTTTGGACATTTTCCTCTGTAATAAACTGCTGTTTTATGAATTGAATTATGTATGCAAGGAATATCGGCTGGTGTATAGACCAATACTTGGGTAAATATATTTTCTGAGGACATATGAGACATGCTATTTTGACATATGTAAATTGGATTAGAGTATATTTGGGAATAATTTTGTTTGTAAGCTGTATTTCTAAGAAGAGTTGCAACTTTCTAAATTAGTGTTGCTGGTCTGTAAACTATTTTGAAGATGTATGATTCGATGTATGATATACATTGGATTCTGAATTCCATTTACTGGAAGCCAGAAAAAGAGCCACGTTGCAACTATGTAGGTGAGTTCACTTGGTTTATCTACAAAAACATGTGTCATGTTTTTTGTTTTGTTGGTTTTATACATCCTTTCATTCAGGTATGGGGTAAGTTATGTAAGATCTATATATAAAATACTTCTTAAATATTTTTCCTAATTGTATATGCCATTTATTAGTATGTACTTTTTTTTAAGGCCCAAGTGAGTACACTAGCTGGCTCTAATTAGTCTGACTAATCTCATCTGGGACCTCAGCCACAAATCTTCCATCTCCCAAACCAAAAGTTGCATTTAAGTTCAGGCTACTATCTTCCTTCTTTCTCTTGCCTGAGTTAAGTTTGTGTAGGTTTGTGTCTTGCCTTGTACTTTGCTGCCTTGGCAGCGGACTTAGTGCTCACTGCACCTGTATGGCTCTCTTTGCTCAGGTATGGTGGGACTGCATTCATTTTAATGCCCCTGCTGCATGCTTGTCATCATTAGTTCCTGACTTGCCTTCTCTCGCAGAGTAGCCCACTTCTGGTACTACTTTTCAAATCTATGTTTAAGCCAAGATATTCCTAATATAGCAGAGCTGCAAAAATATCAGTTATGTACACAAAGTTTTTGTATGTGCAAGCTTGAATTTGTTCTGACTCTTCAAATATAAAAGCTTTATAAGTTGGAAAAAAGCATGTCTTTTTTTTCTCTCTTACCCACCCTCACCCCTCAACATCTTAACTGTACTTCAGAATTGACTTTTTTGCATAGCACCAATTAAATTGAAGCATATTAGAGTAACATCTGAGTAGAATTTGATGTATTTTGTCTCTCAGTGTGGGAGTATTTCCAACTTGGATTCTATATATATATATATATATTATTTTTTCTAAAGAAAGTAACGTTTTATTTATACTGTAAGGACTTCTCTCCTTTTAAAAGACACTAGAAGACAGTAAGAAAGCCTATAATTAAGACTAATACACAAGTGGTACTTTTAAGAAAACTGGAAACTTAAGTTGTTACGCGGTGGAATGAAAGAAAACATGGCTGTGAGTCTCTTAATTTCATTATTATTGGATTATGATTTCCAAATGAACATCAAAGTGCAAGCAATTCATTCAGAGGAATATTTACTGACTGAAACACCAACAGTGAAAACTGACCGGTAATTGAGTGCTTCAGAGATTAAACAGGCCAGGGTTTGTTTTTTTTTCTACTTTGAAAGCACAAGCACTAACAAATCTATCAATGCACTGGGTGTGCCTGTCATTCTTGGTTTCTCAAATGATGAATAGAGGTGCATTGACACCACTGCAGTACCACAACAAAGTTACCTTACTAATGGGTCAGTGACAGAAAGATGAGGTATGAAGCTGGATTTAAAATAAAAACTCCTGAGTTTAAGTACAGGATGAAGATAACAGCGTTTTTCTTTTTGTTTCATTTTCTTTATCTGCTTTAACACTTCAGGACCATAGGGGTCAGTTTATCATCTATAGGAACTAGAAAGATAAAGCTACCTCTCAGTTGTAGTTCTTTCGTCTTCTTGCTAAATTTTGTCTGGTGCCTGTGTCTGCTTGTCTTTTAACTGGTAGGTATTTCCTTCTCCACCACATCCAACCTCAACCTACTCCATCCTGTAGGGTCTCATTGAGTGACGCGATTCAATTTCTTGTCCTATTACTGCTAAAAAGAAGATAAATTTTATTAAGCATCTGGTTGAATAGAAGATATTGACAAAGGAATGAATTGCACTCTCCATTGTGGAATTGCACTGCCCAACTCATAGCACCCAACCCAATCACAGATGCATCCTAGAGATCTCTGTAGGAGTGCAGGGTCAGTATTGATTTTCATTTAAAAAAAAAAAAAAAAAACCACAGAAAAATCAAAACCATGCATTGATATATTTAAGATAATTCTTTAGTTGTTTTGTTTTGTTTTGTTTTGTTTTTTTCTTCAAAGCATACATTTCTAGGCATGTGGGTCTTTCATCCTATAACCCACAATCTGTTTTCCCAAAATAAATAGCTTTCCTGCTGACAAGATTGCAAAAACAGATTCTATATCTGATTAGAAACAGGATAGAAAGTAACCCATGAAAAAAAAAAATTATTTATGCAGAATTTTTCCTAAGAAGTAAAAATAAACAACTTTCTTAGTTCAAGAAAATAAGCGTGAACTTTCCTTTTCTGACCTTACAAATATGAATAACTCATTTAAGATGCAGAAAAGCAAGAAGTCTTTATTATGGCTGTGGTCAAGACTTCAGGGGTGAGGGGATAATATGGTTGGTCTGCGGCAATTTCTCCTTCTGATGCATGCAGTTATATAAATATTTTTACATTTTTATGTGCACTACACCTTTAATATCAAAAGACATCCATCTTCAGAAGAAGATACAACTTTAAGTAAAAAATGATTCAGCATGTAGAGCATGCAAATGTGGTGGCATTCAGCTTCTTTAAAAGATGAAAACACATAGCTATATTGGCAGAGATCATCTATGTTTATCCAAGTAACAAGTTAGTTTGCAGTGTTCTATGCGGATTTCTTGAAGCTCAAAACTGGTTGATATTCACTTTTTGCTTCTCACATTGACCTTTTTAAGCAAACATTTGCTCTGGGTTTACTTTGGAAGTTAACAACCTCAAATTGCAAGTCAGTTAATTAGATGGTGTGATATTGGTCTTCTACAGCGAGGTTCTCACGTGGAAATGTTCCTGCCTATATCTATGACTTAAGAACATCTGATATCCCACATTTCAAGCTTTATATTTCAGAAACCATAATGCCATGAGGTCATTCTCTTGTCTGTTTTAGAAAGAAATATTTTATCTTGAAAAATACCTTTCATATCCTAACAAAGTGATTTGTTTTCCTTTATTGGACTTCTTTTTTGATAATGTATCTCGTTCCTGTTAACTTAAAAGGTATCGCTTGTGCCAAAGGAGGTTTCCAACAGTTCAATCAGTTACTGATATTTCAGTCTGCATCAAGATGCTTTGGCTTGCCTTAAATTCCTGGTTAAATCTTTCCAATATGAGCATATGAAAGTGCATACCCTATTCATCAGAGAACTAAAATCCATGTAAGAACTTATTTCAATAATTTTTTGGACTTCCAGGAACAGAATATGATCAATATGGAAAGAAACTCTTATGCTTGTCAGTGTGCAAATAAACCTTATCGGACCATACTGCTCTGGAAGGATGATTTTGCTCATTCTTGCATGATAGATATTAGCAATCCTCTTTTATTACTTCAGCTGGTAGATTATTCCCGTAGGAAAGGATGGTTTGAGGCAGTGAAGCAAATAAGACAGAAGTGCATGCAAATCATAAATATTAAAGTTACACTAGGATGGCTGGAGAATTCAAGTATTAAACGCAGTTGGAAACCTGATTTGAAAGGAAAGAGAGCTGAGCGACAAGTGAGTGGAGCAGCTGTGAGGTTCTATGTCTATAAGAAAATTACGTATGTAATATATGTAATATGTTCCATATAAGAACATAAAGATGGACCTGCATGCCATATAGTGCTATTGGCAGAAGAGGTCTGAATCTCTTTTTGCCTTCTGTCCTATAAAAATGTCATGCTTCCATAAAGCCATTCCTACCCTCATCAATTTAACTTGATTCTTCAGTCGTTATGATCATGTGCTCTTAGGTCAGTTCAGTACAAACGTAGGAGATATGTGTGCTGAGGGAAAAATGGTAGGCTGAGGGAAAAATGGTAGAGAAGGCTGGATACATCTGTCCTTCACTTGCTAATTGCCTGCACTGGAAGCTTCACATTTACAGTACAGCTTCTTCCTTGTTTCATTTTCCCTTTTGGTCTATCTAACTGCTACTGTAGTAATAAGATTATTTGTATAGTAACTATATAGTAACTGTCCACATGTGATCATCATGAAGTTATCAGCATCTAGAAACAAACTCCGGTGTATTATATTGCGTGCTGTGTGATGACATGACATTCTGGAAGTAACTGTATGCTTTACTATACGTACCTTACTGCAGAATGAAAGCTACTTCTTCCTCTCTAATCACACTAGTGGGTGAAATGTCTAAGATCAGAAACTCTCCTAATGCTTCTAACAGCTTAACTACATTCCTTTTCACTGGATGTTTGGAATATTACGCATTCTTTTCCTCTTAGACTTCTCCTGCTGCAAGACCTTGATAGAAATAAGGTCTTTGAATCGACAAGAGTTTTTCTAGTAATATCCAATGGCTAATTATGGCTTGGTCCCATCACACTAAATTCCTGCCAAGAAAGAGTTAAACGTTGTACAAAAAAAAAGTAGGAAACCAGCTTCTAAAATGCATCCTTAAGAGCTAGTTCAGGATCTAACTGCAGCTTCCGCTGCACGCGCACCACAATATCAGGAAGGCTGCCAGGCATGAACCTGCCCAAGGCCAGAGGGAGCACTTATTTTCTCTCATAATCAGAAGTGGTAAACTCAGCAACTACACATTTATAATGTTAGAACCTTTTCCCAAGCACATTATGATGTAGGTTGAGCCTAGCAATCCAGTAAATGAAGATCCTGAAGAAATAATGAAGTTCTTTTGTATGAAAATAAATCTTTTTTTTTTCTCTATGTAGTATATATATTTATTAGTAGAAACATAGTCATGAAGACTGTAAAAACTGGAGAAGAGAAGGATTTCTTGAGTATAAGCATGATGTAGGACTTAAATTTTTTATTTTGGCCAAAAAAACCCAAACTGTAAAATGGAATATATATAATAGAGTAATGCATACACACTGGCATTGCAGCAGGATTTTTCTACTGAAATACTGAAGTTCTGTTTTAGAATCATAGGAATCTCAGGAAAATTAGCTAGATAAGGTTTTGAAACATTTTGAATTATTAATGAAATACCCAAAGAAGTAGATCAGTACAAACACTAAAAAATATCATTTTAAAAAAGTTTTGAAACATATTTGCTCCCAACTTCATAACTGAAAGCCAAATACTAATAAAAAATACCACGAGAAGTCAGTCATGAACCATCTTCATTTTCCTTTCCACCTACCAAGAAAAATCTTGAAAGATTGTCCGATGGTAATAAGTCTGGTTGGATTTCTGTTCTTGTACCTAAGAAATAAATAAATCCTTGATATTCAGTGTGAGGTAGCAGAAGGAGGTATCTTTACTTTTTTATACAGAAATCTGATTAAATGATTCTGCTATCAAACTACATTTTTCAAAATTTAAGACAATAGTAGCAGTAGCTAGACACATGTAACTTCCACTTTCAGTTGCATACATTAAATGAATGTAGAAAGGGTCTTAGTGACAGTACACTGAAAATAAAATTCAGCAGTTTAAAGTGTTTCAGTACTAGCGCAAGATGGTCAGTTGCTGATGAGAATTATCAGGATACTGGACAAAAATTATTGTTGCTATTGCTCTAGAAAAATCTAAAAGGCAGCAGACATTCTTCATGACACTGAAACAGATTACACATACGTAGCAAGTTCATATTGTTCATTGCAATTATCGCAAAATATCTGATGGGGTCATGAAAACAGGCAATGTCAGTGCTCTGCATGCAGTTCAAGTGGATTATGCCCCAAGTTGGAATACTGAAGAGATTTAAAGGATTAATTATTGCATTAAAGGACTGAAAAGTATATGAATTAAATTTCCAGTGTCTGAGGTGTCTGACCAGACTAAGGTATCTCAGGGTCCTGCAGTAAGATATGGACACATTTAATTGCAGTAAAAAAAGTCAAATAAATACAAACAGCAAAATTTCAATATATATATAGAGGGAGATTCATCTGTGTTTATAGTTATATCTTTATTTCCCATCCCATTTCAGATGGATTTCAATTTCATTTTCCACTTTAGTTTAGGCAGCTGGTAATGCCTTTAATTATTTTGATGGGGGTTAAGGAATAGTATATGTAAGTACCAGTAAAATGATACTAAAGCATTTAAAATGAGGATCCAAACATTCATGTAAGCAGATACTATCAAATCTTACAGTCAAAACTGTTCTCTTTGACTGCTACTATCATTTTCTTCTCCATTTTTCTAGGAAAGCTGAGTTCCTTCTCTCTTCGGGAAACTCAAGAAGATGTGTACTTGCAAGTAATATGCAAAACTTTTGCTTGTTCTTTTGCTCTTCAATTTCTCAAATACTTTTGATATGTCTTTTTTTTAAACACTGCTGAAAGAACAGGCCAGCTGCTGATGCAACTTCTAAGAAGATTCAAAATTGTTGTACATGAGGTCAAGAAAGACCTTGTGAAACATTTTGGGATCTGCATCACAGCCACTACAAAAAACCTTGAGCACATTATACACTAATATTAAGCAACACAACATCACAGTGGAACATGAATATTCTAGCAGATCTTTCTCTGATGAACTGAAAATGGTTTTTATCAAGTTGTGAAGATACATATTAATGGATGAAGTCATCAGTAGAAACAAATGGTACTGGTTGAGGTGTATGTTCTGTTCCTAGACACATTCTATAGCAATCAACAGGAGCTACATTCTCACTCTGACTAGAGCAAATTAAAAATTAAGCAGAAGATGACATGCAAATTGCATACAGCAGTAGTAAATAATGGGTGAAATAAGTTACATACACATCATTCATGACATGTTATTGCTGTAGGACAGCAGGGAAGATGTACAGGCAATGTACATCTTATAAGGCAAGAAACAACTGGGAATTATAATTCTGCAAACTGGAAATATAGTACTGCTTTTTGAAAGGAAGCGAAGCATGAACAAACTTCTCTGCTTAAGTATCTGCAAATGTGTTGTTCCAGTTTCGTCCATTTTGCAGGATAAAACCATTACAGCTGTATGGAAATATAAGTAAACATTCTCACATGAAAAAGCTGTTATATGAAGCACAAATATTTTACAAAATTCCTTAGGTTCCCTCAAGTCCCATTTACATCACTTTCCATCTTCCATTCACACCGTTTCTGAAAAATATATCCTTCCCCTAGCTTCACTCCTTTGAGTTTTATAATAAAAATTACACTTCTCTAAAACATAAAAATACCTTGATAAACTATTCTCTAATCAATTGCAGCTGTAAATCATTACTGATAACAAATAGCAGCTGTATTTCATTTGAAGACAATGTATATCCTTGGGCTGATATTTTAAGGAAAAACCTAAATCAGAAGACAATAGATGAAGTATAGCCTCCACAGGAGGGCATACCTTATGTTTTCCTAGCTAAATTTAAGATTCTGCTACAGAGAATGGTTGTTGTCTTAGAACGCTGTGAAATTAGTTCGTTAGGAAAAACAGAGGCATGCCTATATAAAAGCTTTGTACAGCAGAGGTGTTTATAAATGATTTGTTTCTAAGCTATTTTTTCAGATTTTCAGTGTAGATAAGTGAACACCCAGGCAAGCAGTATATGAAGGTGAGAACTACAATGCAATCACAGACTACCCTGAGCTGGAAGGAACCCACAAAAATCAGAGTCCAACTCTTGCCTCATACAAGATGATCCAAAAATCATAATTCTGATCATTGTCCAAAACTACCTGAATTCAGAACATATGTGAAGTTGTGGCTTATTTCCCTTATATTCAGTTATTTGATGCTTTGCTTTACTTTGCCAGTGTATCAATATTTCTTTTTTTTTAAATAAGACATATTTTCTATGTTTAGCAAGATCAAGTAAGAGGTTTAGTTACCCAAAAAGTTTAATTCACTTCTCAGCATCATTTTAAATATGGAATAACTTTACCTTATAGAAATTTTCACATAATTTTCCATTTTTCATAGTCTTTTTTCCTCTGTTTCAAAGTAAAGATGCACCCACATGTTCAGCAATGTTTTCTAAATCAAAAATGTAAGAAAGACTCCAATTTCTACCCAGGTTTTTATATTACATTTATTTACTCTCTGCTTTCTATGCAGTAAGGTAGACCTTGGTAGACCAAGTAGGTTTAAAATCAATCAAAGCTAGGATTAGAACTCCATTAAATAATGGACCTCATTTTATGATAATGAAAATCTGCAGTATCATTTTGGGTTGCTGGCTCTCTCTGATAGCAGTTTTCCACTTCCATCCCACTATCATTCTGTACTTTGAAAATGGTTGTGAACTGAGATTCTTACTTTAAAATAGTAATGATGCTCTGAAAATCCTTCAGGCAAGTTAAAAGGTTTTGCAGTTTTATATTCTGTGCACTTTCCAAAGCAAATCCCTACCTCACTAAGTTTCGTTCCAATGTACAGTAACCTAAGAAATAGATCAAAATAATATTTTTATTCTAATTATTATGAATGCTGTATGTGTAAAAACTTAGTGAAGATCAACATTTCTTTTTATAGCTATTTTCTTTATTCCTTTTCTCAATATATCTAGAACTATTTCTGGGCAGTATTATGGGTCTTCAGACTCAATGAATTCAAGCCAAGGGGTTAGAATCTAATACATATTGGATTTTGTTGCTGGACATAAAGATGTTTCTCCCTTTGGAAGAACAGAAGATCCTAAATTAGATCCAGTTCCTGAAGATATTGTAAATGGGAAAAATGGCTAAAGAAGCTGTGATTACAGAACTGCCATAGCTGAGCTATGTAGTATGTTCTACTTTGTACTTAGGCAAGCAAGATGAGGATTTTCAAGTTGTTGAATCATTTCTAATTTTTGTAAGAACTATGTCTTGAATAATGTGATTTTTTATTTTTTTTATTTTATCTATTTATTTTTTTTTTTTAAAGAAACAACTGAGTGGGGTAAGTCAAATTAAGCTGGATCTTTATTTTGGAATTTCATCACAATTCTAAATTTCATGGAAAGTTCTCACAGACTCTGGCGCACTTTGATTTAAGCCTATCTAAAATATCAAAAACAACTACAGCCTTTCCTGAGAGAATAATTGCCTAGGAGAGAGGGAATGGAAGCACTTAATATTACCTAAGTGAAGACTGAGACTGTAGTCTATAACTAACTTCCTAGGTACTTAATTATGAAAACATCAGATATTAAAGGGATTTTTAATATGGAAAAGTAAAACATGGAAAGAATGATAGGCTTGAAAAATGAAAGATGAATGCAAGGTCCTGTATAATTGAGGAGGGAAGTAACAAAGACTTTAAATGATTTTTACATCCATGACTAAACTTTTTAAAATGTATCTGATGTTTCTAATGTTATCTTTAAAATAGGTGAGTAAACAAAACAAACAAGGATAGCACAATTTGCAAGGAATTAGATCCTCATATCAGTATTGTTGAGTATAAAGTGGTAAACTGCAGAAGTCGACAAATAACTGAGAAGTAATAAATTAAATGGGAATGGGAATATCTTGGAGAACTCAAGATTAGGTCTACATTTGAAAAACTGCTTAAATTACAAGGAAGTTATATAAAAAGATGGGTTGCATATCTGAGAACAAGCATTTTGTGTGAGAAACTGGATAATTGAGTTGGAATTTGTAAGAGAGATTTGGAAACACTCCCAGGACAGAAAGGGCCTCATCTGAATTGTTCCAGAACAACTTATTTTAATCCATGTATGAGTTTCTAAACTCTTACACTTCAGGAAAGCCAAAAAAAAGATGAGTTATCTTTTTGGCTTGTAAGATGCTTTTTATTATTTGATGGCTTAAGGCCATGCTATTCAGATTTGAGTATCTACACTGAGATAAGATTTCATACTACTATATGGATATTTGTATCTTGAGTTTAGATTTTTTCACTGTTATGATTTGGGATTATTTAAGTACTTTTCTGGCAGGCAAAATTCAGTTATTCTCTAATCATGTCTGAACTTGTATATTGCTGTTTTATAGAAGGCTTAAAGATTGTTTAAAATAGAAGTAGTATGTCAGTAAATAAAGTGGGGGAGGCTGATTGGAAGACTTCATTTGTGTGAATTTTAAAAAAGCACAGTCGAAGTACTATCAAATTATGTGAAAAACTTCTTCAAATATTTCATGGCAGGGGAGTTGGAACTAGATGATCTTTAGGGTCCCCTCCAACCTAAGACACTCTATGATTTATTTTGGATGGTTTCCTCCATATAGCACATACAGTTTCCTCTATGCACTTATGCATGTTGAAATGTCTACAGATGCAAATATATAATGTAACTAGAACAATTTAAATTGCAATTTTAATAGAAGTTCCCTTTTTTGTTACAGGATCATATCACCATACATCACAATAAACTTCAAGCATCCATCATTGAAAAAGGTTTTAAATCCATTCAGTGTTTTAGAGGCATTTGAACCAAAAATGTTTGACAGTCTTATTTAATCTGAACTATTCTCTATAGCTTTGCCTCTTTTCTGTCTGGTACAGGCCCTTCATTCTAAATATGAATAACTTCAAATTGTTATAAAGGAAATTTCCTCATGTTTTGGCAAGCCAATTGAATTCTGAGGTTTTTAAAATTCTTATGACCTATAGTAAACATCAGATCCAGCATTCTTGATCTTACACTGCTATGAGCAAGTATTAGACCTGCTATCCTGTGTGTGCATATTGCTCTTGAAGAAAATCCTTAATATACTAAGGGAGATGAAGGGTTCTCCTCTAGTGTGAATATTTGAAGAAGTGCAAGGGCATCTCAGGATACGCATGTTCCATAGTATGGTTTACATGTTGTCTATCAGAGTGTATAGTGAATTTCACTCTTCAGTAATTCTGTTTGTCTTCTAAACAGAAATGCCCTTTTCAGGTACAGTCTTATAATGCATCCAATCAACTTAGATGGCAAGATCCATTAGGGGATGACCTGCTGGAGAGCAACTCTGTGCAGTAGGACCCAGTTGTTCTGGTGGACAACAGGTTGGCCATGAGCAACAGCACACCCTTGTGGCTAAGAAAGCCAAAGGTACCCTGAGGTGCACCAGCAGGTCAACAATGGTCACCCTCGCCCTCTACTCTGCCCTGGTGAGGTCACATTTAGACAACTATGTCCAGTTCTGGGCTCCCCAGTTCAAAAAAGACAGGGATATCCTAGCAGTCCAGTGGAAAGCCACAAAGATGATAAAGGTCCTGGAGCGTCTATAGTATGAGGAAAGGCTGAGTAACCTGGGCCCATTCAGCCTGGGGAAAAGAAGACTGAGAGGAAATCTGATTAATGTTTATAAATATATAAAAGGGAGGTAGAAGGCAAATGGATGAGGCCAGGCTCTTCTCCCTTGTGTGCAGCAATAGGACAAGGAGCAATAGCCCAAAATTTGAACAAAAGAAGTTCTGTACTAACATGCAGAAGAACTTCTTTATGGTAAGGGTGACAGAGCACTGGAAAAGGTTGTCCAGAGAGGTTGTGGAATCTCTTCTCTGCAAATATTCAAGACCAGTCTGGATGTCTAACTGTGTCACAATGTACATTTTGTAGGAAACCTGCCTTTAGCAGGGGGGTTGGACTCTACGATTTCTTGAGGTCCTTTCTAAACCCTGCAATTCTGTGATCTACCTGTAAAAGTTATGTAGGCATCTAATGCTAAATGATGTGATGAAGGCTAGGGAAGATCTCAAATACTGTAGTGTTTACCTGCATGTCACATTATATGTTGCATATCTAAGCAGAACTCAAGTTCAAACAGAATCTAGTTTGTAGGCCATTGAAAGAAGAGGGAATAAAAGGTTGAGTTTTTCATTCTGATCTCTAGTCTCAGAACTGTTCATAAATTTCACAAATGCTTAAAACAGTTTGATGCTATATTTGGACTGAATCTAGTCTTTGGACCAGCACTAAAACACATGTAAATTGCATAAATCACCAAGCTAAGGAATCAATCTGCTATGGTTTCTAAACATGGCATTCCAGTCAGTCTGTAAAATGGCCTTGGAAAATACAGCATTGAAAAATTCAAGTTCCAAGCCTATTCCCTACTGAAAACAAAATTGTAATTAGAGTCAGTGGAGATACATAAAGGGTGATTTCTGCATATTTTCATATAGATAAGGATTTTTGCACCTTTTATGACCTTGAATGTCTGACAGCTGAACAGATATCACAGTAAGTTTCTGTTTATTTTAAACAACTCTGTACAGATGTTTTCATAGCATAAGAAAGCTATCAGAAGGCACTTGAAATCCAGGAAAAGTATAAAATATGAAATAAAGAAATGCAACTGACTCTGCTTGAACTTTTAATATATGCATTATGCTCTCAGCAAAGATGAACATTTAAATGTTTTGCTCAAGACTTTGGAAAATTTAACTCCTGGGAAGCTTACTTAAGGGTATTGCTGCACAGGAATTCTCAGTAATTTTTGTTTTAAAACAATGTTAAAAATGAGTGAAGTAATTCAAAATATATAGCAGCCAGTCAAGAGCTTTGCCTAGATCTTGATCTGAAATGTTTTTAAATTCAAGCAAGTTGATAATAGTGTTTATAAAAGCTTTTGTCTTTTTTTGTCTGGTCTGAAGGAAATGAAATCATTCTCTGTCTCCTTCTTCACTTCTCTATCCTTCTATTAATTCCAAGATCCATCCATCTCTGCTTAAATATGCTGGCCAAAGAAATTACTCAGACAGAAGTAATGTAGTGTCAGCTATTTATTTTGAAAGACATTCTTTTGAAAATAAGGAAGAAGTTAAAGACAAAATGGCGTGACTTGTTTTATCATTATCTCAATCCTAATATGATACTACAGAACCTACACAGAGAAACATCATGCTGCATATTCTAAAAACAGGATGATCTTCAACTGAAATTTCTTACTCTATCAGATGCTGACAATATCTAAGTATAATACTTCAACAGTTTTTGCTATTTTTGATACAAGATACTGTGCTTTTGTTTCCTATAGAAGAAATTTCTTCCTTGTGACTCTGTTCTCATTCAACTTTACTCTTCACAATATCGTCAAAGTAACATGAAATGCTCTCTTCTACTGCTGCATAGTCGTAATTCTCTATAAAGCTTTTTCTTTACCAAGTATCACAATACAGTCCTCAGAAATTTGTTCAACCGTTTCTCCCCTTATCCCTTCTCTGCCTATAAGCATTAGTTAAATATGGTTTCTATTAAAACAAGAAAAAAAAATAAATAACAAAACAGAAGACAGTCTAGACATTCACTGCTGCTTCAAATTAATTACTTTCCTTAATTACTCTGTCATGTCAATAACCGGAACCATAAATTTTGAAGTAGATGGTGCTTACTTGAGCACTGTTTATTCAATATTTATTTAAGAGTGAAAACTTTCCAGGAGATAATGCATCCTCTTTTTGTACATTCTCAAACCCATGAGGCTCTCAGCAAAAAATAAATATTAACATTAAACACAAATGTACAGGAAAAACTGTAAATTTAGTGTGAGAGATTTATTAAAACTTAACGGTATAAATTATTTTATTTATAAGATTATTTATTTTGAATATGAAATATATACAATCATATATCACATCTTCAAGACAATATTATGTGTACATACAAAATATATGAAAAAATATGTTTTCTAGGAATATAGCCTACAGAAATCTCATTTGTCAAGTTAGTTCTAAAACTAAAGTACAAAGAATTATTAAATTTTAGGAGGTCTGTTTACTGAGGGGATATTGTTAAAAAAGCATATGTTGACTCAAGGCATAAGTTCTCTGTAAATAAAACAGCATTAAGCCACGTGCTAGAAAAAAAATAAAATCTCCCACTTCCGTTGTGCAGACAATGCAGCTATCCAAAAGAGACATCGTTTTTCATTTCTGTGGAATCATTTGACATAAACAATTCCAAGTAATTTTTAAGCAATAAAATTAATCGTGTCCATTGTCTCCAAAACCTTTCAAACAGAAATGGAAGCAAGTAATTCTAATCACAGTTGCTTAATATTTTCAGTTTTTCATTCTTTGTAATGGAAATGGACTTCCTTTCTGTTTTTTTGTTCTATTCTAAAGCTCCTTTGCTGATTGTTCTCAGTTACAATTTATCCTTTATGTCCGGTAGGACCCAGACCACAAATTTTACCAGTGCTATGGAAAACATTATTCCTATACATTTAACATTCTTAAAAGAAACTCAACTGTCTGGCACTGCCTTTACATCTTCAAATATTCCTTTTGCTATTCTAGGCAGCAGAATTTTTGCATTGACTTATACGAGATTAGAAGATCTTATATCTTCTTAAGAAGTCCACCCTGCTCCTCCATCTGTCAGTGTAACAGAACTCAGAAGGATTTTAAAGAATGAAATGTATTATGCAATCAAGAAAGGTACAAATTATTTAAAATTACACTTAAAGAAGATGTATACCAATCAATTTTGACATATAAAAATAATTAGAAATGCTTTCTTAACTTTTTTTTTTTTTCTCCCAGGTGAGGATTACCTTGCTTCTATTAAAGACTGAAGTAGCTAAAAGATCATTTAAAGCATAAGAAACTTTGGCTAAGATTCGTACAACTCAGTGTAATCAAACCACGCTAAAATAAATGGGAACTTTCTTAACTTTTGAAGAGGATGTTATTCAACTTTGATATTTCCAGGCTGAAGTGAATGAGGAAACAAACATTTTTTTACAATAATAATAAATTTTTAAAAATCTCTTTTGCTTGAAAATTTCTAATTTGTTAAGAAAACTAGTTTTGTGTGTCATGTAGATTTTTACATATATTTTTCCAGGATACAATTACAACTGGGTATATCTTTATGGCATTAAAATACATTAGTGTTTGTTGGACAAAAATTTAAGAATTCAGAGTCAATGAGAAAGGAATAAAATAAACAAAAGCAGTGATATGAAGATCTGAAGAGAAACCTTAAGTTAAAATTGTTACTTCAGGTATTTAATTGCTTGTTCGTCATCAGTTATTGGTATTGTTCTTGTGCATTTTATTGTACTTATTGCTTTAGGCTAGTTAACATTAAGAAAAATATATACATATATTTGCAGTTTTCTGGTCACAAGGCTCATTTCCTGATCCATTGTTTCTAACTAGCCAGGAAGTCACCTGGCATTGGTCACTGAAAAGGCTATAGCTAATTGTGCCAGCTTTATCACTTCCTGAGCTAATGCTTGCAGGAAGTGGATATGAAAACAATAAAATCTTCAGTGAAGGTTCATGTACCACTTAAAAATAAAAAGTGAGTTCTTAACACTTTACTGCTATCTCAGTCTAACTAATAAGCATGAAATCAAACTTAAGAAGAGGCTACTAGCAAACAGATATTGAATTATAGTATGTTGTTTTGATCATTATCGGGTACAAAATAAGTACAAAATTAATCAACTCTGAAAACTTCTCTTCTGTATTCTAGCATATTAGCAAATTTTTTATTTCCAAACTTTGTAACAAATTTAATCCAAAAATATTTAAATATCCATAATCATAAATAGTATTTTCCCATTAAAAAATGTTGAAATTCAATTCTGATCTTCTTCAGATTTCAATATAGCTCAACTATGGATTCAGAGAAAATTTATTGTTATGTACAGCATTAGAAAATTAATCATTAACACATGTAACCAAACCTGGAATTTAAATTTGTGGAAGCAAAGCAGTTATTTCTTTTGTCCCGTCCAATTTCGGGCATTTATGTATACATGGATTAAAACAAAGAAACTCCTTTGTGAAATACAGTGTGTATGCAATCCAGTGTGAAATCACCCATTGAATTTTTTTTTCCTAGACTCAAAATGCAAACATGCTTGTGTTTATACTTGGAGAAATTTGTGCTTGATACTAACAGGAAGCTAGAAAATTTCTGAAGTATTTCCTTAAAAGTTTCAGACGAACAAGCCAAACTATCCTGTCTCAGTATATTTGCATCAGGAAGCATGACAGACTCAGTTTATAAAGTAGAATTTATACTATATATAACTGTACTATATTTGCTTTATGTTTGTTGGTATAAACAAATGCAGAGATAAGTGACACCAATGTAGTTCATGAAATAACATTTGAGATGTAAGGATAAGCATTTGGAATTCATTAGAAAGTAAAATAATTAAGCCTGCTTGGTGAGTTCTTTGTTTTGCTTTCATTTTTTGTTTTAACATTAACATTTAACATTAATGGAAACAAAACTTCAAAATGTGTAGTAATTGTAAATTAGAAAATCAATTTTCTAACAAGTTTATTTTGTTTCTGGAGGTTTTTTTTCCTCAGTTGTTATGCAAGCAGCATAGAAGACACTATTTTATTCCAAATACATAAATAGGTAACTGATATTTCTGAGTTAAAGTTATAACTGTTCTAGATATTAACATAGAAACTTACAAAAACACTTTTAGACGATGAATATCCAGAAATATTAGTACATAGTTGTTATGGAAATGCTAATTCCTGACTTGAAACAGCAACTGAGAACCTGGTAAGAAGGCAGGACCAGCCATAGTTATACTTGGAGCTAAGATGGGCTGTTGTTTGTAGCCAAGTTTGCATACTTCTTTTGTTATAGACGTTTGCTTTGAGACATTATCTCTGTTCAAACTAGTAACTTAAAGTTTGGAGAATGTCCAGCATATACAGATGAAAATTAGACTAAATGTGTTGCTAACTTATGAAAAAGGTACAACTAAGCTTTTGGTAGCTCTAATTACATTTTTATATGGTCCAGAAACACAGAAGTGATCTATACCAATGTATAGAGTTCACTGTGCTGTTGTCTGGCATTTTACATTTTCAACAGAGAAATAGGGATTCAGTGTGGGGCTGGAGGTGGCTCTGGACAGCCTGGTCTATTGGCAGGCTACCCTGAACATAGCAGGGGGTTTGAAATTGGATGATCATTACAGTCCTTTTCAACCCAGGCCATTCTATGAAATAAAAAAATGGTGAAAAACTAAGACACACATTCTGCTGTGACTCACTTCTGTTAGTAGTACAGTTTTAGGCTCCTTAAGTGTGATTTACTGATTTATAAACTGCAAGGACCTGAGTCATTTTTGCCTATCTTTCCATGTAATTAATAAAGAAGACACATCTTGTTCCTTGATTAAAATATCTAGAAGCAGATAATAGGAGTAAGAACAATGGAGTCACACAGTGGTGATGAAGGATGTACTGAAAGAATTGTAGAAATCATCATTCTTCTTCTAAGGGAGGCAGAGAGTGATGGGGAAGAGAAGGATATCATGCCTTTCAGTTCCTCCTAATCACCTCTTGACCCAAACTTTCTCCTGTTCTCTTATTTCAGATCAAGGCCCTTAATTAGCTGTTAAGCATACTACTACTGTACAGTAGTAGTACATACTACTACTAGCTTTTCCAAAGTTGATTGGAAGGATAAGCAAAAAAGGCTGGGAAATAAGAGAGAATTCTTCAGCTTGGTCTACCTCTTTATGCTAAAAGTTTCTTTGTCTCTAGATCAAAGGAAGTAATTGTATAATCAAATTTAGTATATCTTTAATCTCCAACTCAAAATGTAAGTACATGCTATTACACTGTATGCACAACACTTTGAGACACAAATTCTAATCCTTACATTCAGTCTGGACTAAGTTACCCACTTTTCTCTACAAGAAAGTACTTTTATGGAGTCAAGGAGGAAAAGGACATGGTTTGTGTTAATTATTGCCATCTGCAGGGTAGTCTTAAATGCAAACTTAAACACTTGCACAGAAACATAATGCTTGAAAGTACTTCAGTATGAAACAGTCTTCTAGCTTCATTAAAGAAAATTCTAAAGGAAAACTAGTGTTCCTTGATAAGCTGACAAGGATAATTCCAGTTGAACATGAGAGAAAAAAAGAACTAAATTTAAATGTTGTAGATGTAAGAGTCCCATCAAACTAAAGCTGCCACCTACAATAAAAGTAAGCTTCAGTATAAGAGAAGGTACATTTTTATGTATGTGGTAGTAACTCCCAAGCACTGTCAGAAAAAAGAAAATGGAAAAAAATGTAAATAAATATTATATTTCAAGGTGAAAAAAATCTGTATTAGGGATTAAGAAGGAACACTGCTGATGTTCTTGAACTGATGAGGTACTTCAGAAATCAGTAGAGTTTTTAGAGGAAGGAAGTCAGTTGTGGGCTAATGATTCCTTTAATTGGATATAGGTTGGTCTAGATTTCATCAATAATCCAACATGCTTAATTAACTGCCAATAAAGTGTACAGACATCAATATTTCATTGCAAGATAATTCTTACTGCTGAAGTAAGAAAAAACATTTAACAAAGTGAAGTCTAAAGCTGTGTAGGATTAAGGTGTTAAAATAATCAAAAAGTGAAAAGTAGAAACCCTAAAGATGGAATTTCTATGAGTAAACTTCACCATAGCACTGCCATCTTCATGTTGTCATATTTTTCATTTGCCGAGAAGTGAGAAGGTTAGAAACAAAATGGAAGAAGGCCAACATTCATTTTTGAGATAAGCAAACACGGGAAAACAGTAACTGAATATTTATTCAGTGAAATCAGTCTATAAGTACATTTAATTAAGATTTTAGACATTCTATTTGAGTGATGAGAGAGAATAGCATGTTCACATAGACAGGAAAAAGTTCTGAGGAAGAGTGAGAACAAAAATCAAGATGCATCTAGCAGTATTATTGATAAGTACTTCTCACTAACCTTCGGCCTAAATCTTAAAGGAAAACCTTGCTGAATCTAAATGGCTTTAGTTTACTGTCATCCCTGATACCATCTTGTTAAAAATGAAAGCTTAATCTTTTTCCAAAGAATTTTCTACAGTGATCTGACTAGAATTTTTCAATAAAGCACTTTAGAAAAAAAACTGTACCTTATTTTGATTTTTTTTTTTAATTTTTTATTTTTTTTTTTTGCTATGACACTGAGCTGAATGCAAAGACTGTGCATTTTGAACTGAAGATATTTCAAAGCATTTGGTATTTTGGGATCTGTCTGTTTGGCTTATATCCAGGTCTGTCCTACAAATATATATATACATATATATATTTTACCATATCAAATGCTAGAGTTTATTTTTTCACTGCCATCTTGTCTGGGGCGGAAGCAAAGGACTGTGTGGAAAGGCTAAGGCTGCAGAGCAAGGAGAGACTGGCCACAAGTAGTTTTCTGACAAACTGAGCAGTTAATATTGTCTTCAAACTATAGGAAAGGCAGCATAGCTTTCAATGATGATGAAAAAAGTGTCAGTAAGATCACTCTCACGGAGCTGGGAATAATTTACAGAGCAATTTTAACCACAGGTTCAAGAACTTGCTGTGATCTCAATGGCAGTTCAAGTGAATAAAATTGCCTGAAACTCTAACAAATATCTTGCAAAGAGTAACAGCAGAGTAAGTTCTCAGTATGTTATCAATCTGAATACTCATTTTTCAACATCAAAAAGATTATTTTGTGGAGTATCTATACTCATCTAATTTAATATATTTGAGGTGCTGGATGACTGTTTTACAGCAGATATAGAGATTCACTCTCTAAAAATAGTCACAGCAGCCTCAGTAACAAGACTTTAAAAAAAAAATCAAATATGGCATAGAAAATGGGAAACCAGAATTAAAAATAAATGAACAAACAAGCAACCAATAATTATTGAAGATGCAAACTGCTTTAAATAACAAGAATTTGAATGACTTGGAGAACTACTTGTAATTATGAGCAGTCCTAACTAAATAAAAGAAGGAAGTAATTACTGCTAAAACTCCAGTTATCATTTAAGGAACAGATTGTGAACTCATACCAGTTATAAATTAAGATTTTTTTTTTTTTTTTAAATACATCTAGAGTCAGAATCACTAGAAGAATAATGAAGGTTGTGGTGGGTGAGTCCTTCATTACCCAAAAGAGAAAACTTAACAGCTCATGAAAATGCTTTAATATGATAAAGACATATGAAGCTATGTCGAATGCCTTGTTGACCTACCCTTTAATTCTTAGTTTCTTAGTTTAGATTCATTGGCATCATATAAAGTGAAAGGATTGTGGGGTTTTTGTTTTTGTTTTTTTTTTGTTTGTTTGTTTTTAGTTTTTTTTAGACCTTCTATTTCTGTAGGTCTAAGTAATTTTGCAGGAAAATAATGTATTTAAATATTTGATACTGAATACATTTTTAGTCCAGCAATGCTATTTTCTGATCTTGAACAAGAAACACAATGCGAATACTAGCATGCAAAAAAATTTCAAAACAAATGTTCAGGGAGTAAAGGCACTTGAGGAATCTATACTATTTGTTATGGGCCTTTTATGGAAGAGAAGAGGGCTGACATTTTCAGTCAAGCACAATATAAAAACTCAAGGTGATAGTAACTTGGTTTTTCTTTGTTGTTTTTTGTTTGCTTGTTTCTTTGCTTTATTTTTTTTTTCTCCTGTGAAATGGCAAAACCATCACATATTGTCTTCCATTTTCTACAGCACTGATGCATGTGTAAATTTTGAAACTATACCATCAGTATCCAACTGATTTTCCATCTCAGCCAGCTATATACCAAGATGATTTAACCAGTGCTTAAGATAGTGAACAGATGAAAGGAAGTAGAGAAAGAATAAAACAACTTAGGTCAACTAGACAAATACACAGGAAATATTTTAAAAAGGGTAAAAAAATGTAAGTAGCCTTTCCATCAACGATTGCATAGCTTATGGGCACTTCTTCCAGACTAGGCGCTGTTTCCATCTGTTTTTCCATCAAATTCCCCTTTAATCTGTATCACGTTGTATTTGATGTTAAAAACAGTAGTCCTGAAAAAGTCTTACCACAACAGCAGGGTTGTGTTTACACACACAAAATGCTTTCATTAGGCAGGTACAAGATTCAGTTGTAACTGTGTCTGATTGATTTCTCTGCTCTTCTTCTGAAAATCCTTCCCATAAACTGTCTTCTCCCTCTCTTCTTCCCCTTATCTTTTCTCTTTCCCCCCCCTGAGATAATTATTATTTATTAGTATTGCAAATGATGTTTTGGTAAATTAAGGCATTTCAGCAAACACTTTTTCACAAGCTTGATATGTCTTAAGGCAATCTTCATTCTTCCTTATAACTTGACAGTAAGCGTTTCCCTGAATTTTAGAAACCCTGATTTCTGAACCTTTTGTCTGAAAGTAAGTCACAAAGAAGAGACCTGACTATCCAATCTGTTCTACGCATTGTTAGAAATTCATGCAGTCCCATACAGGTACTTTATGTCAGCCAATTTGAATTTAAGAAAAAAATAAAAATAAAAATCAGTAAAATAGACCATTACTCTAGTTTCATCTGGGAGTGAAACTCACAGAGTTACTTTTCTTCCTAGTAGCTGGTATGGCACTGTGTTTCAGATTTAGGATGATAATAATGTTGAAAACAAATCAAAGTTTTAGTTGTTGCTGAGTAGTGCTTGCCCAAGGACATTTCAGCTTCTTACACTGCCCTGCCAGTGAAGGGTCCAGGAGCGTGCAAGTTGCTGGGAAGGAACAAACCAGAAATGTCTTAAGTGATATCCTATGCCATGTGGTGCCATGCTGAACAATAAAGCTGAAGGGAGTTAGCGGGTTGTGATCTGCTACTGCTTGAGGTCTTTTAAGACATCAGTTAGCAGGTGGTGAGCAATTGTATTGAGCATCACGTAGTATGCTCTTTTCTAATTATTATTTTCCCTTCCTTTTCTGTTTCATTAAACTCTTTATCTCAAATCATATCCAATTGCTCAAAGCTGCATGTATCTAATAAATCCACTACAAGCTATTCTGTGTCCCATTTCAAAATTGTGAAAAAAATAACCAAACACTCATATAATGGAAGACAACTGATTTGTAAGACCAACTTAATACATAAAAATACAGGGAATTCTTACATACTGTAAATACTCATTTACTGAATTTTTTAAATTATTTTTGCAATAGATAGATTGTAAATAATTATTCCATTTTATAGTAGATTACTTAAATCTTTCATGAAGTCATAATCACTTTAATCAGTATGCATTACTTAAAGGCCTCAAAAGATCTTCCCTTGCAGAATAATTCTGTGAAATGAGAATGAGAACATACATGCTACAACAAAGGAAAACAAGTTGCATCAATACAGTATATTAAATAATTTCTCTTTCTACAAATTACAAATATATACTAGAAGCATTTCAATAAACCTCTTATTTTGCTTAAACAAGAACAGAACAAACGTGGTTATTACAGCAATTATACATTAACTAAAAATAAACCATCCGAATATTGTATTTGGTTTCACTGGGATATATGAGGATGGGAATATTTTAGAGTGAATTTAAAGTGATGTGGTACTTATGTTTTTCAAAGCTTTTCAATATGCGTATTTATTTTTCCAGTCCTCTTGAGGAAGTTTAATTAATGACAAGATATGGCTAAGAATAATTCACTAGGCATATTATCAAAGAATAAGTCATATCAAGTTTAAAGTACTGTTATTTCTACCAGAGTACCTAGAGAGAGAGAAGGCTATAACTGTCCCATGCTGTCATCATTCTAACTCATGCACATTGGATCTTCTCTATCAGTATAATTCTTCCATTAACACAGTTAGTATGAGACAAATCACAAGACAGACAAGGCAACCCCTGAGATAAATTGATTAATAAATATAATACTGGCTTCTCTCCCTTTAGTTTGTACTTTTCTGGAAAACTGAATTCTCTCCCCCATCATAGAAAAAGATGTGTTATTATATAGCCAAATTACAGATAATCATTCAGCACATGATGGGTTCCTACTACTCACATAATAGAAGAAAATAACCTTGTAAATAAAATGATTTGAGAATATTCACAAATCCACATTATTGAGGTGCAATAAAGAGAAATTAAAAAGGCTTCTGAGAAATTCTGTTTATTAGAGACATAGAATTTTTTCTGATCTCAAAGACTTGGCAAAACTCCTTCCACATTAAGCATAAAACATACATTTGACAGTTACCTATAAACATCAGGTGCACCTCATAGAATAATTAGTGACAGTTGTGGACATTAGATATTTTAGGAGTCAGAACATGGTGGATAAACTGGTTAACTTACTACTGTAAGTAGCTTGCTTTTCTGAGTAGAATATACAAGCATTGACAAAGAATCTGACAAAGGTGCCTGCCTTATAAGCTATGTAAGAGAAATGCCATGCAGCTTCAAACATGTCTTAATACTGAAAAACAATTAAGATACTTTAAATTAACAAACTGTATTTTATCATTTTTTTTAACCTCTTAGAAAAATAAAGTAAAACTTAGACAACTTGGTAGAGAATGTCTTCCTTCATATACTCATTTTATTTTTCAGTCAGTTTCTCATTTTGTTGCCAATTTTCATTAGTCTTCAACATATTTTAAATTATAAATATTTTTAAATAACATGCTTAGAAGTACATGTATTTGCTGAGCATTGAAGCTATCTTCTGATGGAGAGACAGATATGCATGCGTTGTTTCACTTCCTGCACAGGATGACTTCATCTATTCATCTTATCTGTCTTTGCTACTTAATGCTTTTTTCCTTATTTTTTTAATCACATCACTGTCATGGAGGTACTTCACTTCCCTTATACAGAACTATAATTAACATCTATGTTTAACAGAAGTAGAGATGCTGACTGGCTTTCCAAGCTCGCAGACTTTGGGCAGAATTATTACATTCCAACACTAATGCTATATTCACCAGAAGTGTTCTGAAATTTGTCAAAGCATTTATCCTAGGAGTGCTGGACAATGGTGAGAGGAAAAAAAATAAAAGGAGAGAATGTCCAGGCTGGACAGCTCAAGTCTGATAAGTTCTGCATCACTGAAGTTTGAAAAATTTAAGTCAATACTCTTATATTAGCTCTCAGCTACAAATGATGAGTTTGAAACGAATACAATGAGGAATTTATGTTGTATTTCCCATTGGACCAAACTACATTTATAGGCCTCATGAAACGTCATCTGCTAAAAGCTTTATAAAGACCCAGATTGTATGAGACAATTTGGAAGCCTGCAGCAATCCAGCCTTGAAAGTATATATGAATGGATAGAGAAGATAGATAGAAATGGCTATGATGTATCAATGAGAGTAATGCTACATTTTTTGCAGCTTTTATAGATTTCATGAATGAAATAAATGAAATACATTTGTATTTCATACAGTGTTTGAATGAATGGGATCATCTTAGAGTACTGGAAAATGTTAGCAAAAGCTATTTCTTTTCATCAGAAAAAAAAGTGAAGAAGCTAATTTTTGCCACATGAGAATGCAGAAACCACAATCAGGTAAGAGAGGACCTTTGAGACGACATAAGAGCAGTAAATACACAATACATTCATATGATTCAGTCAACAGAGCTCTGACAAACATAGCAGCAACTCTAAAGACAAAAAGACATGTCTTCCTTAAACATGCTTATGATGCTATCATAAGTAATCATGATTGCTGTTAATTATTATCCCCATGACTACCCTCTTATCTTATTTTGGAGAAGGAAAAATCTCATCAGGAACCAAGAATTGGTTCTTTACCTGGAGTCAGGCCACGACCTAGACACTGGGGTGAACATCACAGGAAATATTAAAGACATAAATTACCCAACAACCAGCTTGGAATTATTTATGAATGTAAAGAACAGTGAGAAGTTTTGAGCAATTTTTTTTTGCTTTTCTTACAAATGTGTCAGCATAATTTTCTGGTATAGTGAACTGGTTTTTTTTGGGTTTTTTTGTTTTTGTTTTTTTTTTAACTACAGACCTAATAAGACAAACAGAAGGATAAACTAGATTCTTCATCACAAGATATGTATTTTAACTGCAAGAACTTTTTATTCATGACCTGATAGAAAGAGTACTGACACCTTTCACAACCTCGATTATATTTTAAGGATCATAACGCAGTAGGCTTTGGAGAGGAGAGCAGAACCCTCTTGATTTTTCCCTAAACCCCCTAGCAAATTTGATAACCAGAAGACACAAAGAACTCCCACAGGGACATTTCATGAAGCATTTTTCCAGATTTTTTTGTTTAGTCTTTGATTTAGAGGTAGAAATAAACTAGTTGTTCTCCATGAGAAAAACGTAGCTGATCAAAGCTGAATTAAAAGTTAACTTTTAAAGGATAACTCCAAGAAATGTATTTGCAAGTCCTACAGTCCTCTTGATTTGCAGTACATATCACATATGGGTTCAAATACTCATACATAAAAGCATTTATTTGTCTTTGAAGGGAGAATTGTCTAACTTATACTCTCTCTGGGATTCTCATTGCCTGATGTAATACCTTTAGAAAGGGCAAAACTGGTCAACCTGAAAGACCCCTGCTGAATTCAGTCAACAGGCTGAACATGACCTTGGCAGCTGTTTCTGCTTTGAAGGTCACTAAAAACTTTACAAACTATTTTCCTTTCCAATCCCCCATAGGATTAAACAGCAATACGGACAAAAATAACTAACTTAAATATAAGTATCAGGGGAGAGTAAAAAAACAATAAATACATCCAATGGGAGATATAAGGTGCAGAAAAAGATCCATTCAGGGTCATATCCAAGGTCTATGGATCTAATTCCACTTCAGTTTGCTACGTATCTACCTGAAGGCAGACCGCTGGCATTTCTTTTTAGAATGTCTACTACTTTCCCAACCCTTTTTTCTTCTGTGAGAATATGCTTTTTATAAGATTAAATTAATAAGGCAGCATCATTGTGTCTTTAATACTCTAAATTAGAGATGTTCAATCTTCTGCCTAGTCATTATGAATTAAAACTGTGAATAGAAAGGATCTGTTACTTTTTCCTATTATAGATTTGGAAACCCCAGCCTAAGTATAATAGGAGTGCAATTAACTATTTAAAAAAAAAGTGCTTTTGTCACAATCAAAGCAAACCGAGAGTGAGAAGAAAAACTGTGACTCAAGTATGCAATCATCCCATCCAAGGTTAAGGAACTGGAAAATTTTATTAAGTAGCAGCAGTTCTCAAGGAACCTCTGCATAAGTGAAGCATAATGTGTGTCATACTCTTACCATTCCCAAAGCAAATTTATCTCTTGTGCTCACAGAAATAGTCATGGTGTGTGAGGGGTTTCACATTGACCACCACTCTGCAGAGTATCCCCAGTAATAAGTTAAGAGAGGTTTCTGCTTACTTTTACCATATGTAAGGTTCAAGTAGAGTCAAGCTAAGGAAACTTTTTAAAATGCTTATCATTAAGTTTTAGATTTCAAAACATCTTATATGTACATACAGACTGTTCAGTTTATTAAATGACTCAAATACTCATGTATTTCTCTACCCTCACGCATTCAATTGATAAGATACAGATTACGAGCCAAGATGCACATATTTAGCTGTTGTTTGGGTATTTTCTCTCCTGATGAGGTCTCCTTGCAGAGCCATAAAAATAACTATCAAAAACTTTGCAAAAGATGGAAATGTTGAAATTACAGTTGCTTTGAACTGCTAGAATGGTACTAAGCCATAATAGAATAAGTATCTGGACTGGGAAGTTTGAAATTACTCCAGAAAACCACCCCTAAACTCCTAAGCTATACCAGCTCCTGTTGCCAAATGAATAACGTCTGCTCCTTCGGTGATGTACAGCACAGCTGTGTTAATATAAGAGAGTACATCTGAAAACTACAAAATAAGTAGTCTTCATTTGCATGGAGTTCTGGATTCTCAAATAGGTCTAATTTAGCAAATACCCACAGGAACAGGAAATGTTATGAACATATTGAGATAATTGAGAAAATGCAGGGGAAAAAAAATGCAGAGTTATCATGAATACTAATTGTTATTTCTCTTAATCCAATTTCTTTCTCCTGCTTTGTGTAACTCTTCCCTTTTTTCTTATACTTTTTCCTCTACTCCATTAACCTCTAGAATAACTGTTTATGTAATACAATTAAAATGAAAATGTAAATACAAAAAAAGATGGTATTGCTATTGTATATTGGTGGCATTTGCAATTATATTTTAGAATAAAGTCTGTGAGGATTATGAATCTTCCTATTTTAAAACAATTATCTTTTTTTCTGTCATTTGGATTTTTTGCTTTTTTATAGAACACTGTATAGCACATTTGGATGTATAAAAACAATTTAATGCCTCTGAAACATTAGGTTGGTACTTATTCATTTATTCATCAGTTGATCCTATTTCTGTAATACGTCAGGAGATCCAACCAAGGGAACTATTGTACTGTGCACTGAACAAATAAAATCCACAAAATTCTTGATCCACAATGTTTACAATAAGCAATGCAACTCTTGAATTAAATATTCTGTTTCTATTCAGTGTCTAAATGGACAATTAACCTTTTCCCAGAGGATAGTAATTCTTTACTGCCTCAGGTCAGTAAAGTAACAGTACTAAAAATAGCAATACAGAAAAAAGAAAGACAAGTGCAACAACAATATCATCCTGTAAATTAAAGAAATTCTTTTACATTTTCCACGCCAACCATGGAAAAAAAATTCCCTATATAATCATCCAGTACTCAATTGTATGCTCTGCTCAGCATTTCATTCTAAGCCATATAATGAAAATTCAAAAGCTTTGGTTCTGGCACCTGATGTTGGTGAAGAAGATAATCCATGCAATACCCATACACAAGCAATACCTATAGCTGTGTGGCAAAGGGTTTTTATTCTATATAACTGCATTTTAAATTATTCCTTATGATCTCCTTTCATCCTGTTTCTATTCAGAACTGATCTGATTATCTGTGTCTTCTTGCTCCTTACAACACATCATATTTCCCTCTTCTTTAAGTCAGCAACATAGCCCCAGACAAACCTATACCGTCCCTGAAGGAAAGGTTAAGGATTCATGTCACAGGGAAGTTCACATAATCAACTTCTGGCCACTATTTGCATATCGCATTTATACAGAGTGATGTGGAGATGGGAGATATTGTTATGTGTAAAATAAATTTTCTGAATTTCCTAATTCTCTGGGAAACTCTGAAATAATAGTAGCAGCAATTTGCATTTAGAATCAAAGCACACACATGAAAAAACCTCTTCCAAATTGAATCAGATGCAGTGTACAGAGGTATTCACCCTGTTATTTTTGCTTAGCTATAGTACAATTGAACTCAGTATGCCCATATCTTTCCTGGCTTTGCATATTATTTTCCTTCAGAAAAATAATGTCCTTCACCAGCCTTTTATTTCATGTCTTTCCAAGACGTTAATTAAAAACTGCTGTTTAATAAATCATTCTAAAGCATGCAAAAAAGAGCAACAGGTTAGCAACAGGAGATAATCTGTTGAGGACTGGAGGGGGAGAAAAAATGGAAAATAAAATGTGTTTCTCCTGGTCTGATTATACTGACAACAGTAGAGAGTTAAAGGTTATTATGGTCTTGCTTTCAGAACTTTACTCTCCAATATTTGTATACAATATAGAAAGAAGAATGAAAGTAAATAAGAGAGATCCATTCACATATAAAATAAAATCATCACTGAGTACATGAGATTTGAGTGTGGGTTTTTATTTACCCCCATTGAAAGTTGCTGCCTGGTTCTATTTCCAAACATACATAATTATATAACATGCAATTACTCAGCTTGCAAATATATACAGAAGTGTCAGAATTTTCCTGCATTTACATGAGAAGACTAAATGAAATGGGTCTCAACACCTGAACACCTGGTCCTTACTTAAGGAAAATAAATGGTTTGAATTAAATCCAAGGCCAAAAAAAAAAATAATAATAATAATAAAAAAAATACCATTAGCAATTTGTTTCTCATAGAGTATGTTTTTCTTGCCAACAATTTTGTCTTTTCTTTTGTTTTCTAATAATATAATGGAATTAGACTGGTAGTTTCCAGATGTTCTAAATCCTTTCTTCTTCTCAGGAAGAAAACACAGCAGAAAGAATCAGATTTCCCCTTCTAGTGCTCCAAATCCACCAACACAGAAGCAGCCTGGCATATCCTATTAGAGAGTCCCTGATTTAGGTACTTCCAAATCTGAAAAATAGGTGGCCTGTTCACCAAAGACAACTATTTCAATTCTTAACAAGTGCATTTATCACACTAGCATCTACACTTTCTTCACCAAGTACTAGGAACAGACAATCAGGAATTTTGGAAGATGATAAGCAAGCAAACTAAAGAAATCCTAAACAACGTCTTTTAGATTCCATGTATCAAAAAATCCCAGTGTAAATGTTGAGCCCACTTTATTTTAATAAATTCTTAGGTAGTCGCATGTTTTCACCCAAGATCTTTTCCAACTCTATTAAATCAGAATTTTAGGAGACTGAAAAAACTGGAACATTCAGTTATTATGTTGAAAACACAGAGACACTTTCACATGGGTAACCAGTCACCATTCTACTCATGGAATGCTATGCATATACATTTGATTGACTGCCAACTTGCATCAGGAAAAAAAATGCATTACCTAGAGGCAAGAAGTACTTTGTCTTTTTGTTGATCAGTATGAATCAGCAAATTGTAACAATAGACTTTCACCATGTATCCCAGAAAATCAAAGCCAAAGGTAGAACGCAGGGTAAAAAGCTGCTTTCAGATTTTCAGAAGATTTTTGCCATATTTATACTTAATATTTCAGGGTGTAAAGTTAAAGTCTGGCAGTTACAGTTTGCAATAGTTAGTAAGGACCTTAAGGTCACTTTATGTTCAAGGCAGAAAGAAAATAACTTGGAACACGAAGGAAGAAGAGGCCAGTAAATAATAAAAATAGTAATAATAATAAATAATAAAGCAGATTAGAGAGAAAATATTGAATTTTTTTTAACAAATTTGCTTTCCTTCAACCATGTGAAAATACTGTTTCAGGAAAATTTACATTTATTATATTTATAAAAAATAAAAAGAAAGAGTGAGGAAGGGAGGAAAAATTAAAGTAAGCTTCAAATAAGATATTTATATGCAAGTTTTATGTACTCTAGGGACTACTGAGACGGACAACAGAACTACACAGATTTGTACCAGCTGACATCCAGTTCAAGTTAGTCATACCAAAGGGTCACTACCTATGAGATGTGCTCCTTTGACACTCTACACTTCTAAGGTGGATGCAATTTTTTTCTTAGCAATAAATGTTCCTGAAAATGTCTCCCTTTTAACTAGCCTTAAAGGTAACTCCTTTAGCTCCCCTCATTATGCTGCTTTAGCAGCTTTTTCCTTCCAGTCATGTAAGCATATCTTATTTTTATTGTATTTTTTATTTTTAGTTTAAAAAGAACTTACACGTAGCAATACATGGCTGATATCTGTTTCATAATTTTATGATCACAGTTATATTAGGATTGTTACAGCAGTCTAGGCTAATGTAGCTATTTACATGCTATAAGATTTGATATTTAGGCCATATCAAAGTTCACAGAATTTAAAAATCAATCTTAGAACTTCTATTTTTATCTGCTTTAAAGTTAAACAAACCTTATCTGTATTCGGCAGAATGCTAGAACTAGTAGAAACTCCTCAGCTATCTCATTCATTCCTCCCATAGTACACTCTTCCTATGCTTTCCTTTATGCATTTCACATCTTTAACAAATGTTTACCACACCGCCACTCACTCAAGACTCTAATAAGATTATTTCAAAAAAAAAAAAAATATATATTCTTTTTTAGTTGCTACATCTCAATTTTTATTGGAGTGACCCAAGGCATTTCATAAGGTACATCAAATAATCGCTGATGCCTTGATCATACTTTGAAAAGATAACAAACATGACAGACTGAAGATAATGTATTTTTAGTCCTTTCCATGTAAGGACTGTGGAACTGTGTTTGTAAACTTAATCAGGTCTACAAAATCATGAGAATTAAGAAATACCACCAAAACTATTGTGTAGTCTATAAAATAAACCAAGGAGAAACATGAAATCATTTTAACACAACTTTCTCAAGTCAATGTTTTCTGGGCTATGAAAGCATCAGGGCTGTACCATGGCTACTATCAAGAAAAAGAAAAGTAATAACGTTAGATTTAGTAAGATTTTGAAAAGTCAAAATTTTCAAGTGTTACATGTCACTGAAGACAGAATTGGGCACTTTTGAAATTAGCCATGTTTGTCTCACTCTCTTAGAAAAATCTGTTAAGCTCATTTGTTTTACTGATCTCCTTGATCTCTGTCAGAAAGGAAGCAGACTTCCCAAACTCTGCAGAAGGCCTGCAGGATAATTAGGCCATTTATTCAACATTCATTTTGAAAAGATAGTCATGCTAATTCTTTCTAGCTCATCTCCTCATTAAAATTTTTGATGGAAGATAAGTCTACTAAAAGTTTTTTATTTTTGCTTTTTTCTTTTTTCTTTTATATAACAGCATAAAGTGAAACATTTTTGAATAGTGGAGACCTGTCAAAACAACTACTTTCACAGAAAAGAACATAAAAACAGAAAAATCTGCCAAAGAATATATGATGAGCCCTAGCATCTTCTAACATTTTAAAAAGCTTACATCTCAGGCCATGATAAATATTGCAGACTTTACTGCTGTGAATGGGCTGTTTTATGTAAAGATGCAGAAAGAATCTATAGAGACCAAGTATCACCTTCAGTTTTATCATGTTCTGAAGTGTAGAGAGCAAACTGGAGGAAGATAATCTTGAATTTGTGGGAACTCAGGTTTCTGTGGAATTTAACACTAGAAAAGTCATAATTGTTAAGGAAAAAGATCACATTTCTTAAATACAAAGATTCTTGATCCTTCCTTGTGGATGGAATTATTTATCATTTGACTTCATTAGTAGATTTTGAATCTACAGGTCTACCTTTTCTTTCTCTTTGTATTTCTACAGTGAGATAAATTAAGAACTGTGGTTGAGGTCTCTGTAGACCAAATTAGAAAGAAAATACAGTATCTGCACATTTTTGAGAACATTTTTCATCAGACAGCAGCAATACTTGCAATGATAATGGGAATCCTTCATAAAACTATGGTACACCACAATGAGCAGTTATCAGCTTTATTCTGCTCACATAGCTGGAATGAGCCATCATCTGCAGGTGGAACGAGTCACACATTGTGTATGTGCAGAAAAATACTGACAAATATTTGTTTATCGGAAGAACCTGGTGCTGAAAGTCAACAGCAAAAATACACAAAGAAGTTTTACAACCAACAGAACTAACCTTGTAACACTCTAGGAAAAAAAGATATGTTCTACAGATTGATGCCATTAAAATCAGCCTTTCATCTGACTTAACAGAGATTAATCCTCTTCTCCGTGCTCTAGCAAACAATTGTGTGATAATCACCTTTTAACTGCCTCCAATCACAGAGTTGTAATCACAGAAATAAGCTAATAGCACCCAATAGCTTGTTGTTTCTTTATTATTATAATGAACCATCTCAGATGGCTATAGACTAGTTCTTGGTAGTCATTTTTAAATTTCAAAACTAGATTGTGGAAATAAACTAAGTGGAGTATTTTTACTTATTTATTTATTAAAGAAAGGTACAAACTATTCTAGATTATAAAGATACATTTGTAGGAGTAGGAAATTTTTTCCATCTCTATTTTTCTTGAGGGGAAGAAAAAAGAAGTTATTTTACAAACAAGTAATAGTTCTTAAGGATTAATGGAGAGGAGGGAAGAAAATCAATTTCCATTTGAAGGTATTTCAATACACTTCATCATGGTCATTCTAGTGCTGCCATCTCAAAAAGTACCTGAAAGTAGATGAATATTAAATGGCAAGAAAATGAAATTGAATAACTTCAAGCTCTTTATGAAACCAATTATAATTCTAGCAGGACTCCATCATCAAAAGATACCAGTTAGCATTTAGAAATTTCTAGTCAGCAAAAGTACCTGACCTCATAAATCCAGATGCTTAAAACAGAGATTCTAGTCTGTTTTCAAAAAGATTCCGGTATAATTTCAGCCTTTTAGTACTGGCTGTTTAAACTATATCATAAATCAAATTGGCTAGGAACTATGTTTAAGAAGTCCTTTCAGATTTTGCTCTCCTGCAAGCACAGGTCAAATTTTCTTCTTGGTATCAAACATTCCCAGCAAGTGTTGTTTAAGAAAGAGAGAAATGGAATAGTCATAGTCCCTCTCCTTGTAAAATAATTCTGAAGTTGTTATACATTTAGTGAGAACATCTGGATCCATGGATAAAAGAACACAGCTGTCTCACATGATTTATGATTCCATTCTTCTGTCTTTACCCAAGGCCAGCTTCGGTCTTTTTCATTCTCACACTCCACCTTTCACTCATATAACTTTGTATTTTTATTTTTTATTTTTTTTAAAGTATTTTAAGATTGTTCTCAACTTCTAACTGTCCCAACAAATTCACCGTGAATTCCACAAGCTTGTTACTTCTTATGTTTGACTGACAGATATATCGCCATTGAACAGGCACAAGCTAGAGCTACTTTTTAGTAAAAATAAGAAAATAAATTGAAGAAAGTTTTACTACTATTTTGCACTTAACGTGACTGAATTAACAGAAATATTTTTTGTTTTTAAAATGTTAATGCCAAAAAAGATAAAAATCAATGCTGTCACTATTTCAAAATATGTCACCTAGTGATCCAAAATACATAAGTAAATAATATAAAGAATTACTTCTCTTATCACTTTTTCCACTTTTTAAATAGCAGTGAAAATTAACTGCGTCAGACAGGAAATATTTATCCCAGGTCTTTACATGTTTTACTAGCAGACACGGAAAAAAATAAACAACTTAGAGAAAAATAGAGTTTTCTACCATTTTTTTTTTTCTCTGAGCTAAGGTGCATTACATTTTGGACTGATTTAACATTATTTTAATTCTGTCTTTATAATTTAAGTGACACAATGTTCACGTCAGGGAGAAAACAGTCTAAAATACAGCTCCTTTTTGTGTGGATGTCATTCAATATGGGAATATAAAAACATTTTTGATTTTTAATCAATATGCTTCTTACAGTGGAAGTTATATTCTGTATTGTTATAATGATATAACACTGCTACAAAAGAAAGGTCTAATCTTATGGTCAGATGTTCTTAATCAGGTAAGGAAGGCTTAAATAGCTCCAAGTCTTTGAGCTCCAGTCTTAAATCTAGGCTGTTCTTTAAACGTACTGGAACAGCCTCCACTGAGCTACTCAGCATCAAGAGACCTGAAGAGAATTACCCCATGAGGACGACAATGCTTTTAAATTCAGAAAGCCATTTCCTTCATTTGCAACATGCACGAGGAAAAATACATTATGCCCAGAACTAATTTACGCTTGTGTTATTTTGTAAGAATGGATAATCCACTTAAGTAAATTATACCATCCTTGATCTGTAATTGAGAAGTGAAGTCATAAATGTTTGTTCCAAAATCTGACAAAGTTCAGTTAACTTCCGAAAGTGACTGATTACTCATAAATCGATACTTTTTTGTTCATCTTGGTTTTTTATTTTTAGCATTTTTGTAAATGCTTTGATTTACATTGTATGCTAGCACCGGTACATAAAAAAAAAAACCTCATCCAAGTAGAAGTTTTAAACAGTTTAAAATGCCTCAGTAAAAGTTATTTTTTTATGCTACAAAACTTTTTGTGAAACTTCTGAAGAACTTGTTCAAAATCTATTTCATTTAATATTGACCTATTAATACTGAAATGTCCAGTCCTCAAACATTCCAATAAAAACTCTGTATACAGGTTAACTTAAGTCAAACTCTTGATTTGAAAATTTGAAAAGTTCAGAAAAATAGCACAGCTTGATCTGAACTCCTTATCTTGTTTGTTAACATTGATTTTATCATAAAAATTGCAATTTCAGACCATGGCTCCAGTTGGTACCATATAATTACTATAGTACCTATAATTATTTACTGTTTCCTCAATCTTGTTTTGATTTTAAGACTTGTTATTTTAACTTCCTCTAAAGCAACTGATAAAAACATTGAAACATACCAGCCCCACTAATATTTTATTTATTATAGCCTTGTTAAAATTCCTGCACTCAATTCTGCTTCCTCTAGGATATCTATGCTCTAAGACCCATCAGCTGCTGTGTATATTTTCTAATGAATATATTTTTTATCCTTGCAGGTAAAGCTACTCACATTCTATGATATCAAATTTATGTTTAAGCATGTCTAAGTATATTTCATCCTCTCAAACATAAAACAAACCCAAAATTTTATATCAGAATGATACAGGCTTATTTGGCATGATTTATTTTCATACTGAACACTGATAAATGCTAGTTTACTTCTTATAAATATTTATTAGTAGAAGCCAGTGGCAGTTTGATGCCTGTTTAATGAACCTGTGGCAGTTTTGTCATCTTGATTATCCATTTGGAAAATTTTGATAAAAAATACTTGATTAGTTTTCTGTAATGTCCTCAATATTTTAAAGCACATTCATAATTTTCATTAATGGATTAGACAATTAGTCAGCCATCTGTTAACACAGACCAACAATCTTCTTAGATGTTAATGGATGGTAGAATAGTTCAACATTTCTATAAGCATGTTCTTCCAAAATAAAAACAAGACTTATAAAATACTTGCTTTTTCATCTTTTCTAGAATGCTATACTTTTGCCATATTACTGGCCAACACTTTTAGTGCTGCCCGCTCCACCCCGCAAGCTAATATTTTAAGTATGACTTCTTTCTTCCACTTTGAACAATGTATTTCATTAGTTTCTTAATTTTAGGAATTTTATATACATTGTAGTATATGGAATGCTGTTGATTACTTTATCTATTTACCAACAACTGCTTTTCTTAATAAATGCTTTTGCTTTTAAGGTTTAATGCGAATAGTCAAAATTGTTCTACATCATAAGGAAGAGCCTACTAAGCCAAAAGATATCAAAGGACTACTCTATGTTTCAGAAAACACAGAACAAAAATGTTTCTCAGTGAAAAATTTTTGTTTTTAATGGCAAAAAGAAGAAATTTCCATCCTTCTAATCTTACAAAATCCAAAATCTAAGGCTACAGTAAAACATTTACTAACAGATAAAAATATTTATGTATTATGTCAACGTGGTATTTCTTTTAAAATAATGAAGTTTCTAAAGAAAATGTGACACTTTTATTAGTGCTACTGTAGGGAAATTAGGTTGTTTGTTGTTTTTTTCTTTGACTTTTTTCCCCCCAACAGCAAATAGATTATAAAACTTGTACCTTATTTCTTGATAAATAATTATCCTTCACCAGATGCAGCATCCAACTTGGAGGTACAACACAGCTTAGCTTTTCCCTTATTTTTAGCATTGTCAACTGGAATTGTCTCTTTGCTTGTTGGCTTTAAATGAGAGGCCCTGAGTCAGCTTAATCACTCAAAACTTTATTGACAAATCAAATATCCTTTTGTAAAGAACAGCGATTCTGTTAATAAAAAGCTTGATACAATACATACGAATACTTACAAAGTATCAGACAACCTGTCAACTTAATGTTTTGAGTGTATGCAGCCTGTGAATACAGTATAATTAATTGCTTCAACAGATCATTAGAGTTTAGGTTCCTGCACTGGCTAGCATTATCAAGCGTCTGCTTTTCATAACATCGATTTCATTTTACTTTTAGTTTTTTTTACTTAAATTGATTGATAGATGGACCCAACTGTTATAAACATTGTTGAACATGATGCCTTTTCCATTCCTTAAGGGGCAGAAGTCAAAAGACAGATGGAAAAATCAAATGGTAGAATGGCATTTTCATTGCCGTTGACTTTTACATAGACAAGACTAAGTCCATAATAATCAACAGTCTGTTTAGGCATTTAGCAAATAGATATGCTCTGTACAGTGTGAGTTTTTTAAATATTATCTATTTGCTGTGAAAACTAGATTTAAGTTTACACTGTTTAGCAGGAAGTAAACTACGCAACTTTTGTCTTTCCCACAAGACAAATAAGTTACATGCTATGGAGAAAGAGATGCATTAGTGGGGGGATTCAAACAATTCATAAATTAAAGATTTTCCTCTGTAAAGGTACAGAGACGTAATGTGCAAACAGGTTCAGGTTTACTTAGACCAGGGTCTACTTCTCTGTTCACATTACCAATTCCTTCATTAGGCATCAAAATCTTTACCATAATAATAAATCAACATTTTATAGGATTATCATACAATTACTAAATAATTGTTTTAAAACTTTTTCCCTTCAGAAATTCTCTGCTTAGAGAACAGGAAGTAATAAGATGTAGATTAAAAAAAATCTATATCTATACAAATACTACAATACTCTGGCTCTGTCAGAGTTGGCCTAGAGTTATCCCAGTAATGTCACAGTAATCCCAGTAAATACACATCAGTAGAATACTTGTCATCTTCTAGAAGGCTCTGTCTACAAGCAAGAGCTGTTCTGTCAAAAAAGGTATAGATTGCAGCCCTTAACTATGGAAGAGACTTCTACCATGATGATATGTAATTGCTTTCACTACTACTAGTTATTCATTCTTCTCCAGAAACTAGAACTGATATGAGTAAAACAATTGCACACACATCAGTTTAAAAGGAGAAAAAAAATCATATCTTCCAAATGCAATAATTTTCATGTGGGCTTTCCTTTAAGACAACATTTTATTTCTACTCCAACTAGTAATTTCAGATCATGATAAATAATGTTTTCTGTTGTTGTTTGTTTTTAATAGTTTATCTGTGTCTGAGAGGGAGCACTACTAATTACCCCCAACCTACTAAGATAGGATGAATTCTTACTCTTTCTTATTTCTTCTTTAGAAGGATAACCCTCTATCAGGGAGCTCCAGGGAAAAACAGAGTCCTTAAAAACATCATAGATAAAGTAAGAAGTTGACCTACCTCTGTATTTTCTGCCACAGAAGACAGACTCTACTTAAATGGAAAAATAGGAGAGTAATGTCTTTGCAGAGATCTTGTATGAATACCGTTTCACAAGGAAATGATTTGATATAGGTTAATAATGATTAAACAGATCTCTTCAATGTTTATAGTTTATTCATGTAACAGATGCCTTTTATGTTTCTGACTTAGGGTACTGATCAGATGAAATACTCATGAAGAGCTTTGGGGCATATCTGGCTGCTTTTTGAAGATTTATTAATTTGTTTGTTTGTTTAAACTAATCTCCATACTGTTATTGCATCTCTGCTTCATACTCTTTAGGTTATTCCTATTCCGGTCAGAGAAGGTATGAAAAGGTGTCTGTCAGGAAAAAGAAAGTAAGCTGATGAATTGCTTTGCAGGTATTATTACATGTTAAATTCATAGATATACCACACTGAAAATGACATGTATTCACAAATATATTTATGTTGCTATGAATAGCTTCATGCATTTATTCTGAAATAGATACACATTAGGTCTATTGTTGGGAAAATATATGAAGGTGTGTTCTGAAGTGTTTATAGATGTAGCTAATAAGAAAGTTGAGATATTTTCATAGAACTATTGACTCTCATATTTAGCCTATTTTACTGGACATAGATTAATTTCAGTGATCTTTTATGTAGAATATCTTTGGGTACATATTTCTGATAGCTTTTGCTGACACAGGGAGACAAAGAAAAGCTAAGAACATGGTTCACAGTCTCTGCCCCTTAGAACATCTGTTTTGACACTTTCCAAGAAAAGTTCCAGGATTGTTTTCATTTAGTTCCTACGCAAACTAAAAACAAATGTCAGACACCAAGAACTTTCACACACTGAAGCATCATTCTCCAGACAGTCACAGCTATGGGGCAACTACATCATGTGTTGAAGTAAGCACAGAAAGAATTAGATTTTAAAGGCACTTGCCTAAGCAAAAACTAAAAAAGCTTAACAAGTACACATTGTAAGAAAAAAATTCTAAAATTAAAAATTAAACGTGAAAAAAAAGAGGACACCACATTTGACTTGTGAAGAAAGAAATAAATAGACTCAAGCTTCCAGGTGAAGGAAATCAAATCACTGTTTCCTTGTATTCCAGTCACACCATTTTTTGCATATGTAGTATAAAAATATATCTTTCTAGCACTTTACAGCAAGTGGCTGCTTATTACTAGTACATTCAAAATGCTGCTTTTACATGTGGGATTATTTAATATTATGGACAGGCCTGGACATGCAGTTTGGGACTATGCGGTAGCATTTTAATTTGTAATGAAGTATTTTTTTGTGGTAACTCAAACACAGAACTGCGCTCTGGAAGAAACTTTGCATTGTGGAAGATCTTTCATAGGGTATAAGTGAGTGTCCAAGGCAGAATGGAACCTTACATAAGAGGGCCTTAACAATTGTACAAGAAAGTTGTTGACTCAAACAACTAGCCTCAACAACTGTGAGAATGAAAGAATGGTGCCTTAAAGACTCAAGCTGGAAGATATATGGAACCTTACTCTGTGGAGATAGAGTGATGAACTGTTTGCCTTCATTCCTTCTCAAGGATAAACATCAGGAAAGGTAGGAAGAAATGCACACTCACCAGGGATCCTCATCAAAACCCCCTGAATCTTCTAAATAAAAGGATGGTGCCCCCTTGAGGGTGGTCTTGGACCAACTAGGACTGTATGACAGATATCCATGCATGCTTACCTTCGCCCACCACCCACTGATCAAGACTCCAGACTTAATACAATACTGGACCCAAGAGCGGCGAAATATCTCTACCTCTAAATCTCTCTCTTCCTATCTGTTTCTTTCTTGATCTTCTGTTACTGGGGCATTTCTTCAGTAGGTGCTGCTTAAATTTGCCTTAAGTAGCTGATAAGGAAATAACATCTATGCCAAGTACCATCATCCACAATGCTTATTAATTGTTGTTACAATATTGCCTATTTTTGCCTCAAATTAGTTGATGAGTAGTTGTTAGAAGGGAGTACTCTATTCAGTGGAATTCCAAAGATTCGCCTTACTTATAACTTGCCAAATTGGACAAGAAAATGGGGTTCAGTTTAAGACTGAGGTAAAACACTGTTATAATCTATGACAAAAATCAGTGAATTTAGTAACTTTAAGGCACTAGTTGTAATACTCTTGAAAAATACGCATATTCTTTAAAATGATATTTTTGTGAGATATATGCATCCTCTCTACCAGTGTCTACCTGGCACAAGGATTGTAACTCTTCATTATCTTCTACCAATAGCAAATACCATGTTTCTTAAAAACAGCTACCAGATCTGTCTCAAGGACACATACAGAAAATGCAATGGCCGTGCCAGAGCAGTTTGCAATCATCATCTCTGCTCTGAATTTTTTTGGTGCAAATATTCATCAATTACCACAAGGCAGATTTCTGCCAGAAACATTTTGGTAATAAGACACTAAAGCAGTCCTTTGTCCTCAATACTTTTCAAGTATTTGTCCTTATTTCCATAAGGAAACAGGAAAGAATATCACAAAATAACCATATACAACCATAAACAGCACAGTGCTGGTATGGTCACATAAACCTGAACTGTTTCCCTGAGCAATAGCATATATAATGGAGGTTCACAGCCAGCTGTGACAGTTGCAGCAGAAGACTGACAAGTTGTAAGAAGATACAAATTAAGAGAAAGGTTTGGGTGGAGCAAATTTAATCCTGTTTATGTATATATATATACATACATACACTTCATTATTATAGAAAATTCAAATTAGCAATAACAGAGGCATAATCACAAGTTAGATATTCTTCTGGGATCTTTGGGATATGGTTTCTCAAGGACTGACGCAGACCCTTGAAAACCCTGAGGTACGATCCTAACCAACAACCTAGAAGTTGACATTCCAAACACTTGAAATCATTAGCAGTATTGGTGCCCAACTGATAAGGACTCCTCAGAGAAGCCTGTTTAAATAAAGTGAAAGAGATCATATTTTTTTCCTATATTCAATACAAGTTCTGGCACACACATTCAAAAACAAATTAACACCCAGATCATAGCCTTAGTAAACAGTGTCAGATCCTGCCTTGTGACTGAAAAACCATGCAATTTAATACACGTTATTTATATGTGGAAGCATTCTATTGCCTAACTTAAGTCAGTATTGAAGAATCCAGAAGAGATGAAGAAAATACAAATTCTATGGTCATAATATCATCATACTTTCTAAAATGATTGTGCAAGTAATACCTTCTTATTCTCAAGACATTGTATGACAGAGTAATTTGCATAGCAGGTGAAGAATCTCTACCAAACTCACACTATCATCTTCAAACAAGACATGGTAAAAATCTATTTTACTTATTAAATCCCTTTATAAAATCTTAATAGGCATAACAAAGGCAAACTATGTTAACTATTGATTGTAACTGGCACAGAACTAAAGAAGAAAACATTTTCAATGCAAAATGGCACAAGCACAATTTGCTTTAACACTGTAAAAATAGATTTCAGAAAGCCTGGTGGGCTTGTGGAAAGGCTTATTTTTTCTTTTCCACAGCCTGAATATAGTAGCAAGAGTTCATTAATTCAGATAAAAAATATGATATAGCTTGTCTTCAAGTCCCACTGAAAAGATAGTTTGCCTTTGCCTATCAAGAACTGGTTCGCAGACATTCTTTTCTTTCCCTCTTAACAGTACGTGTACAAGGCAACTAAAAGCTCATTTAGAAACTAAACTACTTACACATTATTTTGGAAGTCGTCAGTGATAAATTAAGATGCATCAGTAAATCAAAGTAAATAGTAACATCGTAGTAAGTAATACACACACACATTGTTAAGAAGTACCATAATTACCTTCCAAGCAATATTATCTCTGTACCAACATTGGCAGTGATGTAATTGAAGGGACTGAGTAAATAAGAAACAAAAACACAACAATTCCAGAGATCATATGAAAGAATTTTCATGAGAGAAGTTTTTTGTTTTGTTTTTTAAAAAAAACCTGAACATAACAGGTTATCCTACTCTCAAAGAAGTAGAAACTCTTCTAAGAAGTTCTTGATAATACCAGGCAAAGTATTTACAAGTAGACCAATAGCAATACGCTGAAAGAAAAGTTGAACTCACCCAACTGCTTAAGGGGTTCTCCAGCTAAATGGCACTCCTCAGAAAGCAGCCGAGGCCCAAGAAATATTCTTCCTGGCTGTTCCTTATTTGAAGACAGGATGGCTCCACCCTGAGTCCACATCTTCTTGTAATGTGGTCAGCACAGAAGCAAACAATTTGCCTGTGCTCCCTAAGTCAGCCACACCCCTTCACCAGGTGCTGAATCAGCAGTTCAGGCTGTGTCCTAACAGTTTCCCTACATAGGTCTATGATACAACCCTATGTAGGAAGTTCTTGAAGAGCTGCGGCCTATGGGAAGTTTGGGAAAGATGACATCATGTGGGAGGGACCCCATGCTGGAACAGGGAAAGAGAAGAAGCTATGAAATAAAGTCAAAGAATTAGGGCCTGCCTGAAGCCTTCATTCCCCATTGTCCAGCACAGCTCAGAGGAAGAAGAAAGTGGATAGGTAGGAAGGCACTTTTAGTTTTTCATTTTTCACTGCTCCAGTCTATTAGTAATATGCAATAAATAGCATTAATCTCCCTACTCTGAGCCTGCTTGTTTTTCTACGATGGCGAGTAGCTAGTGATCACCATATCTTCATTGCAACCCTTGAGTCTTTTTTCATTGTATTTTCTCTTCCTGTACTTTTGAGGTGAGTGAGAAAGCAGTGTGGTGGAGCTTAGCTCTTTATCAGTCAAAAATGTTCAAGTTATATCATTAGAAAATACACAAACTTACATTACAAAAAACTTCATCTTTAAAAACAGTCTTATAACTGCCTAAAAAAAGGCATAGATCAAAATGACAGTAAAGAAAGAAACTTACTAAGACTAATAAGCTTGAAATACCATTAGTATCTTGCAGAATCTTACACCCTAGTCACCAACAAACATCTTATTGTAGATTTTACCAGTTTACCAATTTTTACTAACCTCACATGCTAATACAAGGCTAGATGAATCACTGACAACATGTTTGTATGGTAAATCAATTTATTTAGCTCCATGAACATCAACTGAATCAGATCAATTTACCTCTTCTGCAAATTTGTCCTGTGGTTAAGATTTTGGATGCTATCTTAACCTTTTAAGAAAAGGGACATGTAAACACCTGCTAGCTTCACAGGCGCCATAAAAAAAGAATATTTAAACAGTCAGCAAAGGAGCAATTCTTTTCAAAAAGTTAAACATGGAGTCTTTTTCCTGGAATATAGTTTAATTCCTATTCCTTTATCCACTCTTGGCTGTGTAATCCTCACTACATTATGCTATTAATTACTGTATTCCTTCACTCATTTTGAGACATCTGTAGCTGCCTTAGAATGGATAAAACAGTTACAAAGAAAACAGCAAATACTTGCAACTTAGGCAGAAAAGCTCACAGTATTCAGTTATCTCTCTTTTCATTGTACTGATGAGTTTTATACAAGTGTCCACTGTATTTTCCACTATGAATTACAAACAAACGACAAAATCATCACATATCAAACAGAACCAGCAAATACAAGTTTTCTTACATCCAGAATTGAATACTTTCACAATGCCAGCTGTGAATTTTGGATCTATGTCCAGGCAGAGGCCAGTCACAATTGGTGTCCCTCAGGGGTGTACCTCCTAAGGGACTGACTGTACCTCAAGACTGTTTGCAAGTTTTAAATTAAAAGAGAGTACATTAGGTCAGAAGTTTGGAAGAAATTTCTTACTCTGTGGATAGGGAGGCACTGTAACATGTTGCCCAGAGAAATAGTGGATGTCCTATTCCTGGAGGTGTTCAAAGCAGGTTGAACAGAAACCTGGGCAGCCTGATCTAGTGGTTGGCAACCTTGCCCTTGTCAGGAGAACTGGAGTCTGATGATGTTTTAAGGTCACTTCTAACTTGCACTTTTCTATGATATAATAATGCTTGGGAAACATCATGGGGTATATCAAACCTTGTACGTCAAAACATATGTTATCCATTAAAAGACCTTCTCATCATCTACACTACACCTTAAAGGATTGTCCTAGTTTTATCAGTATTCCATGTCATGGCATCATGCGGCAGGCTGTCTGATGCTGAAGCATGGTGCTGAGTGCACTTCCTATGTGCTGTGCTTCTAGCAGACTCAGCTATTTCACATGAGTTCCAGCTCTGGGAGAAGTGATCTTTCAATTTTAGGTAAGGGGAAATTCATCTTTTCCAGGAAGCCAGCTTTGTTAATAAACCTCGATAAAGACTCAGATTGACTCTCTCCACCAGTTTATTTTTTTGTTTGATTTATTATTCTTAATTATTAAATAGTATCTCGTATTTCTTTTAATAAATTAGATTCTCCTATCTCTACTGAGATTTTTTCTCTTCCTTACCCCCCCTCTCCTATGGGGAAGGGGGACTGTCATGTGATTAACTCTTCAAACAAAAATATTCCTAGGGGTGAATTTTGCTGAACTCTATATAACACAAACAGGGGGATACTGAACAGATATTTGATCAAGGATGCTTAAAAGTGTACTTCTGTTTATTTTTACTTTCAACTCATATCATAAATGATCTGAACTAATAAAATTAGCATTGAGAAAGGTATTGTTTCCTTGCACTCTGCAGTCCCAATTTGAGGTAGTATCTCTGCTGAAGTTAAACTCCTTAGATGTAAATATTTTAATTTCTATGTGAATTTTAAGGGTAGGTAACACCTTTGCCCAATTGAAACAATAGATTTGGCAAAGAGAAAAAAAAATAAAAATACAAAACCCAACTCAAAAGTATGCATGAAATTTCAAGTATACTTAATTTATGCACTTTTTGACTATTGTAATCAATTCAAATCTAGATAATAAATTTAATATTAAGTATTGAAATCATTTTTATGATTAAAACTGATATGTTGGAAAGTTTTTGAAGAAAGATCTTAATACTGCTGAGCAGGATATTTTTCAAGTGTTCAAGACTCCAAGTCAGTATAAATTAATTGCATTGGCTCTCACTGAATTAGAGAATCAACAAGAAATATGAACAATGGGTCAAAAAATAAGAAAGTTATCCTAGCAGATGATGTCCTTTTATTAAACTGCTCCTATTTTCAATTCACTGTTTTGAGTCAAATGAAGCACTGATGCTACTAGAGAATGCATAATCTTCGGTCATCAACAGCCAGACTTTATTAAATAGCTTCTTTCCAGTCAGTTAACTGGAGGACAGATGGTGGCTGATGTGTAATTCCTGTGGAGTATTGTAAATGTTAGCAAATTAGCATACAATTTAGAAAATCTTATTTTACAAAAACATAACAATCACATCATGTCCAATAGAACAACTGCCTTTTTTTTTGTAGAAGTTAACAGTACTTTCTCTTTTCCTCCAGGGTATTTATTTATGCTTCATTAATACAAATAGAAGTTGTATCACCAAAGACAAATAAAATCTGTTAGGTATGACCTTGAATAAATAACACAATTAAATCTATTTGATATTTATTCAGCCTTGATAATCTTATAGCCTTATTTGTTATGTGAGCCTTTCAGACTTCTCTGCTAACTTAATCTGTTTCATTCTAATACTTTTCTCCTGTCTTTATTTCTGCATATCTTCATTACCAGCACTCCAGTTCAAGGTACTGATGAAGGGTTAAGAAGAAGATTTATTAAATTATTATTAAATATGGAGTCAAACAAATGTAAGCACAGAATATCTACTGGAAGTACAGAGAGAAAAGGCCATTTGCCAGCTTAATTAAAATTAATTAAAAATAATGGACTGTCAAGGAGGAATAATACAAGCACACAACACTAATCTCACCATCCCAAATTATACAGTGATTTGAGGCATCAAGTCTCACTGCTTTAATACAGTATTTAGTGATAGAGAAAGGTTTAGAAGACACCAGAGCAAGTTTTCATACATGATAAAATTCATAACTGATTCATAATCCTTTTATTCATAATAATAATTCGTAATTAGAGTTTCTTTCTGATATTGATATCATTTAGAAAGAGTTTTGTAAGGTGATCTTACTAGCTTATTAATAACTGGATAAAATTAAGGAATTTACTTAATCCGTTAGGAATGTATGCATCTGAACTGCTGTATCTATTAATTGCAGGATGCGTTCTTCGAGATTTGCACCTATCTTCCCATACACACTTTGGAAAATATCTAACAGCTTAAGAGTTACTGACAAGCCTTAACTGGTGAAATAATTTTGCTAATCCTTCTTATAGCTATCTGTTTCTGTGATTGTCTTGGAACATACACACGACATTTCCTCTAATTTTCTAACTCAGTTTTCAAATACCTGTATTAAAAGAACCAACTGGTTGGGTGGATTTTGTTGTTGTTGTTTTGCTTTCTTCATTTTTTATTTGTTCTTGTTCATTTTCAAAAAGAAACAGAAATTAGGAAATTAGGAAGCCCGTTCCTATTTTTAACTGCTTATATCTGGTTCTGACCAATATTTGATTTCATACCAGGTACAAAACCATCTCCAAATATTTACATTGTTCTAAGGTGCAAAGATTAACACAGAAGATTGGCTTAGTTATGAGGGAAAGAAAGATGATTAACTAGATCCCTTTTCCTCATGTATTTTTTTACATGAATGAATGAATACAAAAGTTTGAAAAAAAAAATAGAAGTGATTTATCCAACAAACTGTTAAGAAAACATATACTGAATGTGTTAAGAAAGGAAGGCATTGAAATACTTGAAATAAATATTTAAGCTATTAAAAATTTTCTTTATAAGAAAACAACAGTAAATCTATGTTAATAGCACATACTGAAAACAAACACTTGCAGTGCCTTCTAATTATTTTCAAGAAACACTGCAAAGCTGGGCGGTCCAATATTTTGCATACACCTGCTTGCAGATTTCCTTTTAACATTTTACACAAATACAAACAGAACTAATATTTGCCAAAGAATAATTCTGATGCTCTTCATTGAGAAGAAAATAAAATAGTCACAAAATCACACTGTCATACATTCCTTGCAATAATAAAGGTAAATAAAAATCCTGTGCACGCTTCTTGAGAATGAAAAATATTGAAAAGAAAAACGAGCTTGAGACAAGATAGGGAAGTAGAACTGGAAGAAGAAATTCTCTCTTTAGTAAACATTCGCATTATATCAGCTCAGGCCACTGTAGTAACAGAATTCTATAGCAGAATATGTTGGTACAAACATTACATTTTTATGTATAGCTCAATACTACAGTTACTTCATTTTATGTTAGAAATGGGCTTTGAATAGGAAAGAAAACATAGTTGTTACAGTAAAAATACTCAATATTTAGCCCAAATCTACATTACTTCTGTATCTAAAAGGATTTGTCATGTAAATTAATTACTTAACATTGTTTTTACTAACTGATAAAACACAAAATATGTAAATAAATATGAGAAAGCATCAGCTTTTTTTTTCCCTCCTCTTTGAGTAATTCAAGGTGGCTGATAATTCTATCCCTTTTAGAAAACCTTCAAATACTTCCATTATGCACCTCTCTGCCTTTATTTTTTCCAAAGTATATTTCTCACACATACACCCAAGAGAAAAAGAAAAATAAATAAATAAAAAGCCTGCCACTAATACGGAAAAAACGGAATATCCAAAAAAAAAAAAAAAAAAAAAAAAAGATGCTGTGATAAAATTATAATTAAATAAATAGGGGAAAATGAAATCTACGACAAAGGTTGCAATGCCTCTAACGAGCTTCAAAATGCCATTTTAAAGCAAATAGTTGCAACACATGTTGATTCAGTTGCAACACACAGAGCAGGAAAAGAAAAGATATTGATACAATTCTGTATATCCCAGGATTTTATGAGGTCTAATTAATTTTGAATTGCCTAAGAGTAACCTAAGAGAGCTGTGAGTAATTTTTGCCACTTGATTTCAACTTTGAGTAGTTCTTCCCATTGGTAAGAGAGCATTCTTATCCTCTCCTTTGTAATAAAATATACTTTGTTTGTAAGTACATCTTCTTAATATTCTTGTTCTTAGTTATTAATAGATGTTGCATATTTCCTCAAGTCTTTATACAATAGACCTATTTATTGTTACAACTGTTTGACCTGACTATATGTCCTGAGCTTTGTATTTTCAGAAAGATTTCTTTTTACTTCAAATACCCACATAAACCTTCTAACCTAAAATACACTCTAGGTATAGTGCCTCACTCTATCTTCAGGAAAAGCCATTTTCCCTTTAAGAATGATTATTATATATTATAATGTTGATAATAAAAATATTTCAGTATCTCAGAAATGTAAGCCACACATTTTCCTTTGTACGATTGGTATTCTTGTTAAACTGGTACATCCTTCCTTAGCGAGGCTTTCTTTGAAACTGGGAGTCAGAATAGCTGTACAATGTGACGTGATGTGGAGAACAATAAGGAGGCATAGACTTTCAGCACCTTTGAAAGCCAGAAACCTACAGCAATCTTGTACTGGAGGAGTTGTCTCAGGAGAGCCATATAACGAAAATGCCCTGTAATTGAGAGAACAGGAATTATTCAGCAAAGCTTTATTACAGCATTCCACTACTTTAGATCTGTCTTCAGTATTAGCTGGAAGATTGCACATGGGAGTCTCTATGGATCTTTCAGAAAGCAAATTGCAAAGTAAATAATAAAGAAAAACAGGAGTGCTCTCCAGTAACATAATTTGCAAGTCTAGATAGTATTCATCCAATCTGATGGGATTAGCGCTTGAAACACTGTCTGGAAGAGCGAAGGTATCTGCTCACACACAGACTCCGCGAGTATATCTGAAAGGAACACGTGACTAGTACTCTGCTTTACCCCTTGTATTACAGTCCCATATCTCCTGTCTCAACTTCACACTGTCAGTGTCAGATTCTCTTTTCAATGCTGAAGCCTATTTCCTTTCTCATTTATTTTTTTTCTCCAAACCCTTCTCAGACTATCACACTTCTGTAAAACAATTTTGGTTGTTTTGTTGTTGTTGTTGTTGTTGTTTTTTACTTTTTCAACATCTAGAGTATTTCAGAACATACCAAGAGGAAGAAGTGGGGAAAAATCATGTTGGAATGGGAAGTAGGATATGAATGTTAAATAGAAGCTTCCCAAGAACTCACTGTTCCTTTTTACATTGCATATGTTTACCTCAAGTACTGTGTCCAGTTTTGGGCCCCTCACTGCAAGAAAGACATTAAGGCCCTGGAACGTGTTCAAAGGAGGGCAACAAAGCTGGTGAGGGGTCTGGAACACAGGCCATATGAGGAGAGGCTGAAGGAGCTGGGAATGTTCAGCCTGGAGAAGAGGAGGCTCAGGGGAGACCTCATTGCTCTCTATAACTTCCTGAAGGGAGGTTGTAGTGAGTTGGGGGTTGGCCTCTTCTCTCGTGTCATTAGTGATAGGACCAGAGGGAATGGTTTCAAGCTACGGCAGGAGAGATTCAAGCTGGACATTGGGAAGTATTACTTTTCAGAAAGGGTGGTCAGGCACTGGAATGGACTGCCCAGGGAGGTGGTGGAGTCACCGACCCTGAGGGTGTTCAAGGAAAGACTGGATGTTGTGTTGAGGGACATGGTTTAGTGGGAGCTATTGATAATAGGTGAACGGTTGGACTGGATGATCTTTTAGGTCTTTTCCAACCTTGGTGATTCTATGATTCTATGATTCTATGATCATCTTTGTCATTTGTTATACGCAGAAACACAGAATTGTAGTGATTGGAAGGGACCTCAAGAGATCACTGAGTCCAACCCCCTGCAAAGCAGGCTCTCTGCAGCAGGCTGCACATGCAGGTGTCCAGACTGGGTCTTGAATGTCTCCAGAGAAGGAGAATATACAATCCCTCTGGGCAGACTGTTCCAGTGCTCTGTCACCCTCATTGTGAAAAAGTTTCTTCCCATATTGGTGCGGAATTTCCTATGCTCAAGTTTAAGCCTGTTTCCTTGTCTTCTCCCCACAGACCACTGAAAAGAGGTTGGCGATATCCCTGTTAAAGGTTTCCTAAGTTTAGCCAAACAAAACTCTGCTGTTTGACTCTAAGAATAAATAAAATATTGTGAAAAATGCAATGTATTACTACAGATATTTCAGGGAGTATCAGTATATATATGCTTTCTAAAATAATTTGATATTCAAATAAGAAGTGGAGGGATAAAGGACGCTCTCTGAGAGAATGGATGATCTCTCTGCTTCCAGCTCAGTGTCACTAGAAAGATTATAGTGATTAATATCTGAATGTAAGCAACGAGGATATTCTGAGAGCAAATAAATACTCTGTAAAAATACTCTGTAGTAATTAGGTAGTTACTCCTGTAATTAAAATAGCTATATCCTTACTGCACCTGCAAATTGCAACTAGGAGAGAAGAGATAAGCACTTTGAAAGTTAAAACTAAAGATGCAGTTGGCCAAGTGAATGTAATGAAAAGTGTTATTTTCTTTAAAAATAAAAAAGAGTATTTCAGCTATATCGTAATCAGATGTTTTCAAATTTCAACTTAAAAATAAATGAAAATAAGTATTAGGTTAAGACTTATATTTCAAGCCATCCCTGATCATGGTCATACACTTCTAAAAGCCAAAAGGTTCAAGAGTTCTTTCAATTGAAATAGTCAGTACCTTAATACATTCAACACAGTTTTATAAAACTTGCTTACCACCCAAAATCAAAAGCATCTATCTGGGTTTTAGCAAGAGGCATGCCTTGGCATGACCAGCCCAGTGTCTTCGCAGTCTCTATGACTGCCAGATGAATGAAAGAAAAATCTGCTTTTGAAAACCCTGGTTCAATGACTCTATCTGAAATTCATTTATACATTTCAGTTTAGGCAAAGGAATTTTGGATACAAAGAAACCCTTAATTTTCTTAGGAAAACTGAAAACTGATTTATGTTTTATTTGGGCTTGTATAGGTATTTGAGAAGATTAAAAAATCAGTTTATGCACTAAAAACAGATTATCATCTGTTTCCAGAAGCTCATCTTGCTGATTCAAATTAGTTGCATACATCTACTTAAATTTCTTCCTTCTATGAGACATACTTTTATTTCATTCTCACACTTATTTTGGTTGCTTAGGGACAGAATATCTGCAAATAACACTATTTACTTGGTTATAAATACCTAAGACAATAGTATTTTCAATATTAAAATGAAATAGTATATGGTCATACAGTGGGATCTGAAGATTCAGGTTATTCTTTCTTATTTTGGCAAAAGAGAAAAAGAAAAAAGTATTCAAAATCTAATATCTGAAAAAAATACTCTGAGATTATTTACAGCTAAGTGAAACTTCATTTAAAGAGAAATATGGGATCTGTGTACAGGTAAAGGGGTTTAGTTTTAAAGCAAGTTAAAAGTAAATATGAAGATCACTGTTAAGTAAAGAGACTGGGCAAGTAACTAAAAAGAGTTGACAGAATATTAACCTGGGGGAAAAACATTCACAAATGTGTGAAAATATATATTGGCTTCTAAAGTAGCAATTCATTGACTTTCAGTATTAATATAGATGTGTGCATGGTGATCATATGAAAGATGTGGATATTATACCCTGAACAAAATGTATGAGGAGAGATTTATCCAGGACTTATTACGTGTTAACTAGAGTAGGCTGTTGGGATGTGAGGAGAGGACACTGTCTGCAGTGGGATCTGACTGAACAGTCACTTGTGCTAGCTTCTGTGGCAAGGGAAAACTACCACAAAGCTTCTTCCTAAATGTAAGGAGCTTGCAGCACAATTACGAGAAGTATGAAGACCAAAGAGCATATTGATCTGGGGTCTGGTCTCTACATTCATCCTTTAGAGATTGAAAGCAACTTAATTTGCTAGCATAAAGCAGCACTAAATGGCATTTTCTTTTCACGCACAGGGGATGAAAAAAAAAAAACTCCTAACTCTCAATCTCCTACAGCTATTGCTGATCTGACACCATTGATTTACTCCTTTCTCAGCCCTGAAGTTGGTGTAACAATTCTGATTGATGCTGTACTGAGTCCCAGCCCTAGTGGAACACAAATTTTTTCTACTCCATTAATGCAGTTACAGCAATACAAGAAAGGACTGAAGCTTTTTGCAACTATTAAAGCATGCAGTCTTAGACATTTGCCAAAATTCAGACTACAAAATTTATTGCAGTCCCCCTGGGAGTGTTGGATTGCACTATGCTAACAAGATCTGGAATGACCTCAAAAAGCTTAACAACTCTTGATGGGATGACAAAGAATAATTAAAAAATCTGTAAGTATAAGCAAAAGAAAAAAAGCTACACCAGAGTAAATCAGGTTTTAGTAAAGACAAGCTATGCAGGAAGAAGCAGTACGATTAAATTTACACCTACAAGTGCATTTGGATAGGATGTCTGAGCTAACCTACCACTCAGCTGCTGTTAGAAAGGTTACTCATAGGCAGAGCTCTCCCAGCTCCTGGCCACAGGCTTCCACCACCTAAAGCATTCCTCTGCTTCTCATTGTGGAGGGACATCTCACTCATTTACAAAAAAATAAAAATAAAATTAAAAATAAAAAATTAAACCAGCACAAAAAGCTAGTGGCAGATCTGGGACTTTCCATCCAAGGTTGAGAAAGGACAGTGGAGAAAGTTAGAGGACAAACAAATCAGACTGCCATCTTCACTGGGATCAAACAATTTTATCAGCTTTCCTGGATCACCTTCCAGTGTTGTTCTTATAGCTCAAACCCAATTCCAGGAAGTTATGTCTACATCAAAGCACTCCTATGTTGAAAGCACAGAGCTTACCATCAGTGGATTTAAGTTCTTTGTTTATGAGGCTCCCATCTTTTCATTTAGAAATATTAGTCATGTGAATAAAACTCAGTAGTTACCTAATATCTTAAGCCCAATTACTGTGTTCTCTTATGTTGCAAATTCTCACTCTATTCAGCTATAATGAGAATCTACCTTTCAACTTTGTTATAAGATGTTCCAACACCTAAACGTATTACATGGTGAATAAAATAATTTGCCAATATTTTTAAATTTTCTTAAAAAAAAAAAAAAAGCACAGACTTTGAAGCCATTCAGTTTTCAAAACTATAGCACCAATATGTGATATACAAACTACATAGAGTATCTGTAACTGTGCTGTTGGTTGTAGATGAATCAGGCATAATCTGTCAAAAATTAAAAGAATCATCAGGGGAAAAGAAAGATTATTATTTGCTGCTTTACATTCAAACATAGAGACAAAGTCTTAAGAACAAAGTCACAATACTGCTCAATCAATAGGAGAGAAAAGAAGTAGTGGGAATGAGAATTAAGGATCACCTGTAAGGAAAACCACTATCTGAAATCACACTTCCATTGTATGCTGCCTCAAAAGCTAACATTGTTCTTGATTCCTCAGCAAGTGTTCTCTGAGTTTAGGTAAGCAGCTTTGCACTGACCTCATTGTTTGCTCAGTGATCAACTGCAGTGGGCATGATTGCTGTGGTACAAGTTCCATGATCGACTAGTACATTCAGTAGATTATTCCAAAGGAATCACAATTCCTTTGCACATTTTCAGCTTAGATCATCACTGATAGATAGAAATGCATTTTTAAAAAGTTATTTCTAGAAGCTGTAAAGTGTTAGAATTACTCAGTGTTAGTCATTATGTTAATGATAGGGTCATGGCTGAATTTACTGTTTTGGAGAGTTCTAACAATGCTTTTGATGCAGTTGCAAGGTAGGTCCTTTTGCTTAAGATTCAGTATTTTAAAAAACAACAACATAGATGTACCATTTTTGATACAGAAGGCAGAGAAAAGAATTCTTCACTGTGAACACAAACTTTATACTGTGCTTAAAAATAAAACTTGTTAATTAAAGCTGATATTCAGAACTTCCTGTTGGCAGCTACTGAGCAGTGATTTCACTTGTGACACTGACAGTGTGAGGGCCTGAACCTAAGAGACAGGAAATCAGTTCACATCCTGCTTCAAACAGACTTCTAAGCATTGTTAGAATTGTATAAAGATCCTAATTCAGCTAAAAAAGGCTACAAAGATCTACAGGGAGAGAAAACTATTCATGGGCTTTGCAGGATAAGAACTACAAACGTTTATGCAGTCTCAACTGAATTCAACAGAATTCCTTCCATGGCTTTAGATGTGTTTTGGATAAATAGCAGAAAACCATCACAAAAAAATAGCAGAAAATCCTTCTACAAACATCAGAACATTTAAATAATTAAGAATTTTGACCTGATTGGTTTCCATTTTTTATAGGAAAACAAGTTCTACTGGCATGAATTAGCAAAAATGAACAAGATGTAACTTTCAAATTTTCTAACTTAAGCAATCAAGATGAAAATCCTAAAATGTAATAAACTTCAATATTTACTATAGAGAAAAATGAGGTGGCATATACAGTAAAGAGCATACCTGACATTTTGTACTTTTAAGCACAAACCTTGACAAAACTATGATTATTCACTGCCCATTCTTTGCTATGATTCCCTCATCTTTCAAAACACCATTAATCTCTTTATAGGAATTTATATCCAGTTATTATTTTCATGTGAATTCAATAGCATCTTATTATGGTCAATGTGAAAAAAAAAAACTGTATGTAAAGTGAAGATCAAAGAGTCTACAAGCCTGTGATTTGGGACCAGCAGCTAAGAAATCAAGCCTGTTCCATGACCTAAAGCAGAAGATTGAGTAAAATGATTTGGAAGAAAGAACAGTAGCATGGAATGTTCCTTTCTTTCCTTCAAAGGCTGTACACATCATACTGTCTGTATATTTAGACTGCCTGAGGAACATAAGCCAAGCTGCAAGCTAACTCATGCATTTCTTACACTCCACACATGTGCATGCCAGGATGCAAATTGCTTCCAATGCAGTGCTGTGAAGCCACTCATTTCAAAACAGTCATGAAGTTTTGATATACTGCTGTTCACATGTATCTTCAAGTCACATTGTTCTTTATGAAAAGGCAGCAGCAACATCTTGCCTATTTAGAGTTCTTCACGCTTTTGCAAAGTCTGGAACAAATGAGGTAGTTTGGGCCCCCTCAATCTATGGGGGCAAATCCCACTTCAGTCTTTCATATATGTGTGAAATCATTGCTGATTTGTGTCCACATACTCAACATAAGATATGCTCAAGTACATAGCCAAGAGACAGCAGTGACTCATAGGGCCTGGTTTCTAGAGAATAAAACTATAACATCGCCTAGGAACAAAACATTTTATGGGAAGGGGAAAATAGATTCAAAAGCACAAATGACTTTCCTAGGTACCTTGTGTAGGGTTTTTTTCTTCCATAGAGATCTTCGTAAAGCTCCACTTCTATAGAATTTGAAGTCATCTGCATTGTAGTGTCACAATCACATATAAGAAAAAAAGACCAAATTATTTACACAGTTTCTCCTTTAATTGCAAATAAAAGGAGATCACTCCCTAAATATATAGTTCATGGATGAATGTACATTCAGTTATGGCTAAAGCCTGAAAATACAGACTAATATTTTATAACCTTGGTCTTGGATTTTAAAAACACAATTTTACCTTCTTGTGAACTCATCCTTCTTGATTATGCTGCAATGTAGTATACCTTTACATCTTTGAGAAATTATATGTCCATAAACTTCATGTGAGCGTTAACACAGACCTGTTAGCCTTATATTTCTTGTGAAAGCCTACAGGAACATGTTCACCTGAGTCTTGCCCTCTAAAGCTGCTGAAAATTTATTTTCCATTACTTTGAGAAACACATTCTCGACATTACATGGATTGAATAAAGTGTTTCCATTAAGACTGTTTGAAAATATGTGTTTAAAAGGATCTGTCACTCCTATCTTACTGCAAAATATCAATCAGAAGAAGAGCAAAGGCCTCAAAGTCTAATTCCTATACTATTTTAAAAGTAGCTTGGATGGCGTTACTTTATTTTGTTGCTACTGTATATCTCCATTGATGGAAATCTCTCAATCTCTCTGCCTCTTATGTCTTGTAACTCTCACATAACATGAGCAAGTGAACCATAGCTGGGGTATGAGGAAAGTGGGTATTCTGGGAAAAGAAAGTGTCACTTTCCAGCATCCATCTATTGACATCTGCCTTTTACTGCTGAACAAGCCATTCGGACCCCAGCAGATATGGGTAAGTGGCAATCAGGACTCCTTTCAATCTGATATAGGAAATGCCCCCAGAAATTTCAAAAGTAATTCAATAACTCAGTACAGATTAATAGCAAAAATGACAATATTGAATAATTAGATCAGTCTCCAAGAAGAAATTTAAAAATAAGAGTAAATTGTTGATAGTACTAGATGTGTGGAAGCTCATACAGAAGGCAATAGAACAGTGGAGAAAAAAAAAAATCCCAATCCAGAATTGAAGTTACTAGAAATTCATTCCAGTTATATAAATTATCCTGATTGCAATAGTATAAGTCAAGCACAGGAATAGCCATGAATCACCTTTTATTAATTATTTTCACTTCAATAGACACAGCTTTTTTTTTTTTTTTTTAATGTAGCTATTTATAAACTTAAAATATAAACAAAAATACTATGTTATTCTCAAAGGGTATTATTTCATCTACTTCTCAAGAGAGGAAACCTCTTCTAAGGAGCTAGAAAATGAATAACTTAAGAAACAATGGGGAAAAAATAAACACATGAAGGATAGGATAGGATAGGGTGGAGCAATCTTTAATATGTTTTACTGATCACTTTTTTTTGCAATGACGTCTGCTAGACAGAGATAGCCCCTGTTATCGCCATTAACATCAAATTAAGTAACTAAAAATAACACTTCTGAATAAAGAAAGTAACATCATGTTAGGTAGTGCTACTGTTGTAGACAAGAGTTTCTGGCAGAGGCAGCTTTGAAAGTGTATGGAAGATGGTAGTTTGAAAGTAGATGAAGTGAACAAGCTTTCCATTAGAGACTGTTAACAATCATATTCTGCTTTATTTTTTACTCCAATGTCTTCACATAAGTAGTCCTCTCAAAGCCTAAACCACTAAAGGACTACACTCTGTGTTCAGATAGTCTCTACAGGAAAACTGTCCCTTCTAGGTCTTGAATCTGTTTCACTGTTCTCAGCATAGCTCTCTATTGAATTATTATGCTCAAATGTGAAACAAAGCCAATTTTGATATTTTCTACCATGTAAACTTGAGCGTCTAGGTATAATTTCAACAACAAATTTTTAAACAACCAAAAGCCAAGATTCCTCAAGCAGTCCTCATTTATTTTCCCCCAGGAACAATAGAGATCTGATGATTGAAACATCCTTAATACTACATATTCTTTCATTGCTTAAATTCACAATGGAACAATTTCCCTCAGAAGTCTAGAAGTATTCTCAATTAGTTATGAATTTCCTTGAAGTATCTCTATCTCATTCTTTCATTACCACCTTCCTCAATTCTTTTCAAATAATGTAAATAACTAGGAGCAATGGCTAGATCCCAGCTTCAGGAACTGGTGTCACATCTGTTCAACAAATAGATCAACGTTTTTCAAACCTAGAAAGTGCTAAAAGCAGTGAAATAGACTTAACATTTGAAAAAAAAAAAAAAAAAAAAAAAGAATTGTTCTATATAATGCTATTTATTTCTCATAAGTAGACAGGCTATCAGACAAGCACAATATCAGAAAAAAAACTGCCATGGGCATCTAGTTTGCAGCAATGTTTTTATATATGTTTATATATGCATTTATGTGAAAGCAATCAAATATATATGTATACATATGTGTGTATTCTATGTGCAGATTACTCTTTTAAAGACATTATTTTTATTCTATGAAGTCACTAATGTTGCAATCATTACTTTTGATTCTAGCATCTCATGAGAGCATCCTCTGAGAGCACCCTATTTGGGTTTTCCTCCTGCTATGGTGAAAAACATATTCTATGAACCAGGGATTGTTCCAGAAACTGGTTTGTTTGGGGGCCTATCCTTAATTTTAGCAACACATCTGAGTTGAGTGGGATCCAGAAATTTTCAAATTTTAAAACTCCTCTAGACTAAATAACAATATTTTTTGAGACAGCTGAGTGTCTTTCTTTTCACATGATAAAGAGGTTTTTAGGTAATGTCAGAGCTGGCTCTTTTCATTTGCCAAAACCATTGATTTTGGGGCCATTATTTTCTGCTATTTTTGAAGACTTGAATCACTTAGTCTTAATTAAACATATAGATTTTTTCCACCAGGATGACAGTATAGATTACAGCAGTGATTCAAAACACAAATGATCTGAATGATCACAACAAGTTAGCAAGGTGAGTTTTTACCACAGAATCAAAGAATTGCTTGGGTTGGAAGGGGTCTCAAGGATCATCAAGTTCCAACACCGTTGCCACAGGCAGTGTTTATTTTAATACCACATTTTTGCTCTTTTTAGTTTCCTTTTTAATTTGCATTGCACTTGAAATGCAAAATACAGTTGTGCAACAGGATGTTGCTTAATTTAAAACTGTAGAAACAGTATTTCTACTTTTCCATTTCTTTTCCTAACTGAAAATATTCACAAGATGCCATTCAAATTAAGTTTTTCCAGATGTTTTTAGCAAAGGTACTATGCCGAAGGACTATTTTGCTCAGTCCAGCTGATTAAATGAGTATAAAGCTAAAAATAAAGGCAATATTTCTTCAGACACTCCTAACTTACCCTCTCTTCAATTCTTGGGAAGACAATCAAGCCTTAACCTGCATTCCATATTCTACATTTTTCAATTCATGTGGCATATTTTCCATAATCTGCTGACTACCATGGAAGTGAACCTAGGGACAATGTCTAAAACCTTTTCTTGCCAATTAGTTATATTGATTAGGTCAAGACCATGTGAAAGCAAGAACAGCAGGACTCTCAACTGCAAGGATGATAATGTACTCACTCAAAGTAGCTTCAGTCTTCAGAGGGCCTGCCACACTGATGAGGACCTAGCATCTACATGATATATGTCCAAGGTTTTACTGCACACTAGATTTAGTCTGGTCCCAAAGGAGCAAATACACATCAGTGGATGGCATGCAGTATGTGCACTCTGCATCTTTATTTTCACTCAAAAAAGAAATATGGGAATTCTTTGTGATTGTAGTATGGTGTGAACACAATCAGTAGATAGATTTAAAAATATGTTTCTGATCAGAATTAAAATTTTTATGTAATCATGTCAAAGACAGGGTACTACAGTAGACTGTCAATCAGCTTGGTCTAGTAAGATCACAGAAATTTTTTATTTTTTATTTTTTTATGGATAACAGCAGCTCACACCAGACATAATAGATGTAACAAAATAATACTATAAGGAGAAGTGCTTGTTTAATAGTATAACTACTAATGTAGTTTATAAAATATTTGCTACTTTGAGGTTTGCTTTTCTTAAAATGGTGGTGGTAAAAAAAAAATTTCTTGAATGCTCCCAAGCAAGCTTGCAGATAATAATAGATGTTTATAGGTTACAAAGAAACACATATTTATGCATCTTTACTTTTTAAAGATATGTTATAATCAATCAAAATGTTTCAGACACATCAATCACGAGATCCATAATACAAGCTAAATACAAAATCTAGCCTAGTGACAGAAAGATTTCTTTCTTGTTTTTCATTTTATTTTGTACATTTGCAACTGAAACTTCTACTCTGTCTTGCCACCTCCTACTCATGGAAATGGTAATGTATTCTCCAGAATTAACATAAACCCTCCTTTCATCACCCCTTTATTTTTCTCCCCCTAAGCTAATTCGACATCTGCATTTCTTGGTACACCAAACTGCTGCTCTTTTCATCCACAGTACCTAACTGCTTTTATATGAACTTAGTTACTGGAATTTTGAACCACCGAGTATCTTAAGTAAGAAAAGATGAACGACAACTGTACATGCAGAAATAAATATGTTAACAGTTTTCAGGATATCTTAACTGATTGAAAATATTGATATTTCGAATTTTTTTATTATTTCCTTTACATCAGATGTGATGACCAGGCAACAAAAGGAATAAAGTTGCCTGTATTGTTTTTAAGCATGTTCTCTGCAAATTTTAGGTGAATATTACTGACCTAAATAAGAGCTAAATTTTTGATTTAGACATCTGCAACCTGTAAATGACAATCATTAAGTCTATACAGTTGTCCATATTTCTAACTGCACGGGCATCTCATGTCATGAAATATCTCACTTTTTATCACAAATGCTGCTTTTCATCTCCTATCATTTAGTGGACTGGTGTAAATCTTAGAATCTATGATTCTGTAAGGTGAAACATCCTAGAAACAAGAATCTAGATGACATAAAATTATTGAAATTTGTTGTTCAAAAAATTTTAGGCATCTGCTTTAAACTCTAGATTGTTGTGTAAAAACCACTGACTAATTTCAGCCAGAGATGACTATTAGTCAGAAATTTGCAGTGATTCTGGAGTAAGGAAGGTAGAATTCAGGTATCTTGTTTCTCTTGTCAGACTGCATTACTAGTTCAGCTAAAAATGAATGTTTTTCTGTCTCTAGATCTCACTTCAAATTATGGACTTGGCCTGAAAATATCTAAAGTTAATACTACTTTGTCCTCTTGGTTAAGAATGTGTAATACAGGATATTAGAAACTTACCTTGCACATCACTATACTGAATAAATAGCAGCTAACACTAATAATGCTTTCCTAGAAGCTACAGTCAGCACCTGTGATCAGTGCAGTGTCATTTATTTCCTATAAAAGTGGCTAAATACCTATCATCTGAGCCACTTCAGATTGCATTGGCAATACAAAATACATTTTAAGGAACAATCATGCTCTGAAGGGGATGGATTACATGGTTTATTGGGTTTATTTCATCTATAATTTCCATGATGGTTTTTTGAGTGACTTACGCTGCAGTAATCTGTTACTCCGTAGTAGAAATGGATTTAGAGCAAATCTTTCTCCACAGGTGGCATTTCCCAGTAATGAATTCTGCCATTCAATTATATAATCAGGGTAATTTCTTCATGTTAAAAAAAGACCTAATGAGTGGCACATAAATTACCACTGGATTAAATTAGTATACTACTGCCAGGGCGTTGATATTTCTCCAGTTGACAGACAGCACAGTACTGACAGGGATGATGAGAAAATATAGTAACCTCAAAAAATCTCTGACATTTCATCTCTTTACACTCACTTCTGCCAATTTGTTTTTTCATGATAATGTGTGTTTTAAGTGTCTTTCACAGTATCACACTCAGAACCACCACAGGAGAATTTCAGTGTAATTACCTTCTGGGTAGAAATGTTAATCTTTGCTGCAGTTGAATCAAAAAGGAGGAAAGAAAAAAAACAACACTGTGACACATAAATATGGTTTACAAATGGTAAAAGTCTTCTGATATAACTTCCAATTTGTTTTACTCTTCTTCATCAAAGCTAGCACAGCATTATAGAATTTACAAAATCAGAATTCTCTGCTGAGTTATATTGGATATTATATTTTGAATATGCAAGCAGCACTGAAAATTCTAACAGCTATTAATTTATTATCATTAGACTGAGTCCCATGGTGAGGCCTCAAATACAAACTTGTATAGATTGTGGAGTCACCTTTAATGAATTACCGAGCATTTTGTACCCAGTATTCCAAACTTTTAATGAAACAAATAATCCAGTTTAAAAAAAATAAATACACACATAAATTCAATGTGAAATGGAACCTTTTACCTTGTTAAAGTACAGGTGGAGGGAGAGAACACATATAACATGAGAACAGCTAGTTAAAAAGCAGACAAAATGTAAGAACCAATAGACTCACAAAATTATATTTACTGTGTTCTAAAGCAGTTGTAAAAGATGTCTGCTCTCACATGTTACAGACCACTACAGGTCTAACCGAGCAGACTGAAGATATGTAGATCATCTGTATAAAATTTAAAAAATGTATTGTTTCTCCTGGGGAAAATCATAAGCTCTACAGCTTTACTATAACCATTGGTAACAGTACTGCATACAGAGGCTGTAATCCACTACTTATTACACATTGCCAAGCATATGTTAGCCTGACCTGGCCACAGCAAGATGTAGCTGCACCATATTCTCTCATTGGTATAATGAGAACATTTTTTGCAATGATTCTTTATTACCTACTCCATAGTGTACACTCAAGTTTATATCTGAAGAAGAAAGACACAGCAACACAGTCTTTCCTCATTACATCTCTGGTTAGGTTTTTACTTGAAGTTTTTTTGAGACCATGGAATTCAGACTGCTGCACATCTGCCCATTACACAAACACCCAAAGAAAACCTACACCACTGACCTCTGTTATAGCTTTTTAAAAACCATAATCTATGAATTTAATTAAACAGCAGAGAAATGGGACATGTGAGACTTCACTTTTCTTTTCTGTCCCCAGAACATTTTAACAAGTTAATTTAATAAATCATTGTCTATTAGGACCCTTTGGAAACTTCCAAGTGGAACAAAAGACTATTCTTTGAGCCCAAATGTTTCCTTTAAAAACATTCTGGATTAGACAGACTTTTTCAGAACCTAGCTCATGTATCTTGTCCATAGAGTTAACTCATCATGCAAGTTCTCTGAAGCATCCTTATCCCTACACATTAGTAATACAGGAAATTTCTTCCTAGATTTAGGTAGACTAAGATTATGAAGGAAGAGGACAGTAAATGCATACTATGGAAGCAAGGTTTTTTGTCATTAGAGCAGGGTTTTTTGTCATTCAGCTCTCTATCTATTAAAAAAGAAATTTTAGAAAGATGGTAACACATTGACCAGAATGGAAAGATTATTACCGCCATACTATAGCAGGTGCTGGACTAATATCAGGATGAGATACTGACCAAAGGTCAACACAGTTCTGAGAGAAAGTAAGAGCAATAAAGAGTGCACATGCTGTGGAAGGGCCAAAACTCATAAGGTACAATTTTATTTTATTTTTTTTTATCCTTAGCCTTTCTCTTCATTTGCAGAGTGACATACTATTTTCTATAATTCAAATGATGCTTCTAGAAATTTTCAGAAGAAAACGAAAAGCGTTAGAATTTTGCTGATATAATAGTTAATAATATTTTTTAAGCCTATTTATTGCTTATTCACTGTTTTTTCAAAGCTACTTAGAAAAAATATTTATGAACATCTTATGTACATTTCAGTCTGACGTAAATATTTACTATTTAGGTAGTCTGCTAGTATTTATTACCCATTTATTGCTATTGAGCACATTAGTAATATTCCTTCAGGATCAAAACCACAAATAATATTTCCATTCATACATGAAAATGCTTGTTTATTTGTAAAGCTGATTGGTAGTAGGAAAATGAGGTACTCTTCAAAAATTGTAATGAGCAAAATAAAAGTTGTAGGAAAATCATGAACGTATGGGAACCTAACAACCACTGGGATAGTTTTGCCCCCACTGAGTTTAGTAAAGGATCTTAAATATTTTGCAAGAAAATTCCCTCACTCTATTTGGTCTTACATTGAGTGTTTCTGCACATACTGGTTTTTTTTTGCCTAGCAGGCATCAGACATATGAGGATGAGCAAATAGTCAGTATACTTGAACAATTCCACAACTTGAAGAAGAGTTTTCATCAGAATTCAAGAATGATTCATTCTCTCAGGCCTTTGAAATATGTTCCATCATTTGTTGAAATATATGGTAAGCAACAAAGTTTAGGCAGTGCTTCAATTTAATTTCTCTGTTGCTTAACAAACTACCCATGTATTAATCTAAATAAAACATACAAACTATATGAGCACTTGCTAAATGGCCCAATAAAACACATAAAAACAGTGACAAATAAATATTTTCTCTCTGACTATCCACTAGTTATTTTTTTATTTAGTCTATTGACTTTTCTCACCATGCTAGTAATTGAAGTTCACTTTAAAACATAGTGTGTCTGAACATTTGGATTGCCTGACTTGAAGAAAGAAAATAAAAGAAAATTGACACTATGTGTTGTAGAAGTATTTTTGTGTCAATAAGAAGTAAAAAGGCTGTGTGTGTGTGTGTGTGTGTTGGGTGGAGGGGTGAGGAGTTTGGGTTTTTTTTTTATCTTGTTTGAGGAGTTAAATTTTTATTTATTTATTATTATCATCATCACTATTATTATTATCATCATCATTATTATTATTTTTGCTGTGTCTTTATTTGAAGATTTGAGGGGTGATTCTTTTTCCCATTGTCGAAAAGATAGAGCAAGGCATCATAAAGTTCAACTTTTCTTATTTTAAAATAAGTTTCTAGCTGGCTTTGAAGGATGTCAGCAGCATTAATTTGTGATTCTACACAACGTATGACACAAGGAAGACTTGAAGAAAGAAAACTCTCAAAGGGTAGCTGTAGTCAGAATTTATACCTGATACTTGAATAAGATAAATGTGAGAACTGAATAAAACTGTATAGATATTAGTATGAAATGTATACCCTAGAATGAAGCTCATGATGAAAGTACCCAGAGGAAGTGTTTTTTGCTCTTTTCCTCTAAAAACTGGCTTAGTATGTGGCTATTTATGACTTGAGTTTCCAAAAGCATGAAAAGGGAAAATAAATATATACATAGAACACAATAAATTATAAGAACCAAGGCAATAAATAAATAAATAAATAGCATTAACTGTTAAAGAAAGAGTAACAAAAAAAAAAAAAAAAAAAAAAAGCTGTTCTCCAGAATTAATCACTTTGGCAGAGTCATCTCCCTTGAACTTCACTGAATGCATACATTGCAGTCATTCTGAATATACCTGAGAAGACCTTACTTGCTCTCAAATGCTTATTCATGCCTATAGTGCCCAAGATGTCATCTACCTAAAAAGATTAGTGTTCATATACATGTATGTACATATTGAATCTTGCTGACACAGCAGAACTAAGTAATGTTTATATTATGTATTGAGATTTTTACAACTTTACAGTCAGGATTGTATATATTTTCCATAAATATTGAGAAAAGAAACCAATAACCTTAATATTTGAAATAAGTAGTGCATAAAACGGTAAGCGGATGGAAGATATCTTCATAGACTGAAGTAGGTGACGTTTCAAATATTTTTGACACTGAATCAAATGCTTTTCTCTGATAATTGGCATTACTCTTAGCCCTTCTTTTTGCTCCTTTGTTATAAAGCACCATTATACTGGGAATGTTTGTTACTTCTTATTTTCATTCTTCTCTTTGTGAGTTTGTGCATGCAATTCACTGACTGAATCAAAGCATTCATCACCTCACTGTGTGCCCTGTTTAAAGAACTTTATTTTGCTCCTACTGAAATCAAGAACATGATGTTCATTGCTTTTCATAAAAGACCAAGAGTGCAGTGAGCCATCTCATCTGCAGATACTTATTTTTTCATTGTTGACTAATTAAAAGCATTACTCACAAATTTCTTCATTAAAATAAGTATTAACTCCATCCTTTGTGAAATGGACAAAAAAGTTTCTTATGTGTTTCTTCAGTCTAATTCTACTTTTTGATACAATATCACACTATCCTTGATTTTTTTTTAATTTCTACCTATCTCATGTACTAACATACCTCAGGAGAGTTGTATAATCTCATTATGAATCATGCAGGGAGGATCTTCAAGCCTTTTTCACAGATTCCAGCTTATGTACAATACATCTTCTTACAGGTTACTTCCAAAAGTTCAAAGCCCCAGGAAAGTTTGTAATTTTACAGCCTCTTTGTTTTCAGTAATTACACAAGTACAAGCTTTCTTTCCCTCAAGATATCATACAAAAATACTTAAAATCTTACAATAGCAAGTAATTTAAGTAGTCTTCATATTTAATTCACTTCTAAACTAGTAAGGAGAGGTCTGAATCTGAAATTCTTTATTCTTTTGAGTCAAAAATACAGCACATTATTATGCACTTCTCTCTAGTGGAACACATTGCTTACACCTAACTTCCTAATCAATTACTTTCAACCACATTGCAACATTTCTCTTATAAGGATATGCAAGCAGATACACTTATTTCATTTTTGTGTGATCTATCATGTTGTATATTTTCACTACAATTTTTGGCCTGCTTTAATATCTATACTACTGGTCTGGCTTATTTGTTTCTCTCTTATAAGAAAAAGAAAGAACCTCAGGCTAAAATACATTCACACAAACAATTTAATTCAGTGAAGAAAAAAAAATAATAATTCTCAAACTGTCACATTTTCCATAGCAATTTTCCATGGAATATATTACTGAAGAAAAGGTGGGGTTACAGGATGTAAAATAGGTATACCATAAGTCTTTGAAGGGAAATATTCATATAAGGAAATAGATACACATGCTATTTAAATACAGCTGACTCTTGTCAGTGGAACTCTATATAACTCCAGTGCTGGGATCTTGCTTATGTTTGTTTGATGTACACAAAATGTTAATACACGTAAATTATAGCCTATTGAAATAAATATTGCACTATTTAAGTTTTTACATGAATATAATTATCCTTGTATTCCAACACTCTTAGAGACTTCTCTGTATTTTATTAATTATGTTTGTTTCAAAAATAACATTTCTTCTAAATAAAGCATAATTTAAGAATTAAAGCAAGTACTGGAATGCAGACATTTTATTTATTTATTGCAGAGGCAATTGTACAGAAATGTTAAAACCAATGAATGCAAATATATATTGGGAAGAAACTGTTGTGCTTCACATGAAAATGCAATACTTCCTTTCTCTAACCTGTAGCAAAAATCCCCATCATACCAGTAGTGTAATAGCAGGTCTATCAAAAACCACAATCCTGCATTACATGGCTGCTCAGAGAATATTTTAAAGGTCTTAGAACACCCTCAGCATTTTTCTGAGAAGCAGATACATCTAATATGTCTCCTCCATTGTCTTAACAGCAGGAGGCCACTGAAAACGCCTTCATTTAGCAACCCAGTAGTGTGGCCATAGTGCAGATGCAGATGAGGAAGCTTCTGAAGGACAAACTGAGGCACAGATCACTTACAAACAAGTGAGAAGAAATGAAAAACTATATATATATAAACAAAGAAATAAATGCTTCTTTGTAATAGTATTGTCACTACAGCCTTACTAACATACCATAACTGCAAATGACTTTTTTTTTTTTAGAGAGGAGAAATTCAAAGCCACGTATACATAGATAGATTACCCTAATAAGTTTGTATTCATCTCAGCCTTTGTAAATCTACAGCTACCCACAGAACTTTGCTCCAGGAATTCCTTCGACTCCAGGCATACACAATCAGCAGGCTAGAAAGTTTGCTGACAAGTAAATAAAGTAAAGTACACCAACTGAAACAGTATAAGATTGCATGTTATATGAAAGTACAAAAATTTGCCTTCAGTGTTTATTATCACATTAAATTACATTCAGAAGATAATGCAAGGACTTACTGGAAGAAAAACATTAGTATACAAACAGGCAAAACAGTTGTCCTAAAGATACAACAAAAATTGATAAAACTAGCATGTTTTCTATTCCCCTGCCAGCAGCAGACTCAACCCCCTGCTGCTGTGCAAAGCCACAGCACAACAGAACCCAGCCAACCTCCCTGGACAAGTTGGCCACAGGGATAGACCTGTTATTCCCAGCAGTTCCAAAGTCTTTTTCCTTACCTGCTACAGACAGTGCAGCTACCCAGCTCCCTTTTTTTTCCTTCTTCTTCAGTGTCATCTATGAGCTACAGCAGTTAACCTCCACTGTCCTCACACCTTCACTTCTTGCACAGCATTAAAGCTGAATGCTTACTGCTAATTTACCTTGTAGTGGGGCCACCTACCCTGTCAGGCTCACCTGCCTTCCCCCACACCAGACATGATGGCCTGGGAAATCTCTTGATAGATATGCAGTGTCCTCTTCCAAAATATTTCTCTACAAGAATAATAGAAAAATTAATGAAGCAAGTAAGCTCCATTTTTAGTGGGCTATCTGAGAAAAGCAGTATAGATAGTCATTTGTTTTTCTTCTTGTAGTTTTTGTAGCTGTGTACCATTCCCTTAATCCAGAGAATTACTGAGAAGTTTTCAAATGCTGTAATTCGAAGCTCAAATATTTTGATTGCAAATTGTATTTTTCTTTAAACGATACTCAGAATGTATTTTCACAATAATTTCCAAGTAACACTAAGGAATGATATGAAGAACTAAGTTGTCAAAAAAGATGCTCCTATCTAAAGGGGATTGTAATGAGCAATAATTAGTGTAGAAAGCTTCAAGCTGAATGATTCTTTGCTAAATAATGGTAGTATAAAAGCTGAATAATTTGTTCCATCCACATGTATATAGATGTCGAAATACAGAAGACAATTAATTTTTTGTTTTAAAAAAATAATAGAAAAGAAAATCTAACTTTTTTTTTCATTTGGGGGAAAAAAAAAAAAAACCAAAAACCTGATAAAAGGATTTTTAAAATATCAGAATTTTTATTATAAAATTTCAGGGAGAAATTTGAACTGAACTGGAGATAGTGGAATTGACCACTCCTGACCGAGATAATAGAGCCTGATATATTATTAATAATGCGGTTGCTGTTGTTATTCTTGTTGAAGAAAAAGTTCAACATGAAAAATAAATATCTTTTCATAAACTTGGTAAGAGTCTTTGTTCCCTAGTTTAAAAGGGAAAATAAAGTAAATAATAGCTAGAGGAAAGAAAGTATTAGTGTGTACATTTTCATAGAGAGAACTTATACACAAAGAAATCAAATTCTCTTGAAGTCACAATGGAAGTTTATATTAAGGAACAAATAACAGAAATCATGTGACTTACAATGGCAGGTCTTATTTTCAATTTACAAAAAACAACATGTGTAGAAAAACATGTAAAGCCAACTCTCATTAATGGACTAACTCAAATTCCCTTTCATATGAATTTCTCTACCTTCTATAATAAGGTAAATTTCTTAGAAACTTCATATTTGATATTAAACATTTTTCTAATATCTCTTCATTTTAATTAATTTTGCTTATCTAAATTATAACTAAAAAGTCATATAAGTACTTCGTACTTCCAGAGTCCATAAACTTCACTCTAAAATTAAAATTATACCAATACCATGCTTTACTTACAAAATAAGGAATTTTCCTTTTTCCTTTTCAATATTCAGTATTCTTGGAGGGTCTTATGTCTAAAACATTCAGCAAAGATTTGCCAGAATAGCCTAGCCTGCAGACAGTTGTGCATGCTTCACAACTGATTTTACTAGAACCCCTTAAAAGGCAGATGAGATGTATAATGCAAATTTTGGCTAATTGAACAGAAAAAAGTTTCAGAATTACGTTCTGTACTGTATTGAATTTCATAACTGAACATGTATAATAGATCTACATCCAGTAACAAGATCTCTGTATAGATGAGGAGCTGTGAGATATGGTTTAGTAGCTTGTGGTAGCAGTGATAATGAGAAGACAGTTGACTAGGACTAGGTCGTTTCCAACCTTGTGATTCTATGATTCTATGATAAGCACCCCAGGTATGGACTACTTCGTGACTTACTCAAATTTTTGTTTAGAAATCAGCCTGCAGATTCAAACTGGAGAGAGTTTTCCAACACCTCACTATTTCTGTTATTTAGAAATACAAGAAATTCTTTTGTTAATTTTAGTTACTGTTACAGACAAAGACTCAAGTAAAGAAAAGTGAGAAAAATAAAAATAAAACAGACTATAAAAATGTATTAAAGTTTATGTGAACTGGAAAAGAGTCATTTTCACATCCAACATACTTGAAAGATTAAGCTCATCTTTATTAATTGATGATTACTGAAGTGTTTTTAATGTTTAATATAAACACTGGTGCTACTCATACTGCTATACAAAGTATAGCATATATGAGTGACCTTTGGAACTAAATTATCCACAAATAAATAGATGTAATCAAATCATCCATCTGCATTATTCATATGTCTCATTAATACCTGCATAAGATTTAGCAATACTAAACATCACAAATCTCATAAAAATTAAAAAAAAAAAATCATTAATTACAGGGAAAAATCTCTCTTAATTCATAAAGGATTATTTTCTTAATTTTTCACTATAATCAAGCTATTTACCAGCATAATTTATTACATCCTTTACTAGCTAAGAAGACAAAGCTGACAGGCTAGTGAGAAGATCATTAGTTTATTGTTTCATCAGCCATGATAAACTATAACCTGAAAATTACATTAATCTGATATCTTAGTTTTCTTTAGCCAAAAGTTATAATTTCAAAATCATGTTTACCTGATACTGTAGCTGGTATGGAATGAAGATACCAAATAAAGATTTTTTTATTGCTCTCAGTACCATAAAATTTAAGCTATTGAGCCCTGGTAGAAACCAATTCCTGAACTTTTTTCTAGGACCTGTGGCTGAATATTTTGGCTAGTCCAGCAACAGGGTGAGAGATTAAAGAAAATCTAGATAGAGACAGATATCTTAATTCGGAATGAGTAAGGATTTTTATTATCATTCATTTTTTCCTTAGTTAACAGGATTTGTCTTCTGTTTTTCTTATCCATCTGCCTTCATTGCAATAAAAAAAATCATCAGGAAAGACAACGCTACTGTTTTCTTTAATTTTTTTAATCTTCATTTAAAACTCATAGACTGGAGTTCTTAGTGAATCCTGGGAGTTTGGCTACTTGGGATCAGGCCAATGTAGGTGATGTCCAGCTTTGAAGAGATCCTTTTGGGAAAGCTCAGCTAGGAAATTATAGTAAGGTCACCTCATACAACAGGTAAAGTCTATGAATGAAACAGGGAAGGTGCTTTCTTTTATATACATGCTGTACAAATAAGCTTGTCATATCTATAGTTTGTCAAGTGTCTACCTCATATTTTCCTGCCTATCCTGTGCCAAATTATCCAGAGTTTACTTGGTGCTCCAAGGCACTGTGACAGAAATTTATAGAGACAAATGTTTTCATAGACATTAATAACAGCCTTCACGTGCTTGAAATAATACATATAGACAAGTGATTTATTAAAAGATGGCATTAGAAATTAAATTATTGGACCAAATTTGGTCACAGGGATGATAAATTTCAAATCATTAAGAAGAAAATTGAGCCCTTCCAAATTCCATTATACCAGCTCAGTAGCCTTCAAGGAAATCCAGCAATACTTTTGTTCTAGCACTATGGGATTCTTGTTTTTGTAGGTACAAATATTCAAAATATTCAAGCTCATGGCTCAATATGCCCTTCCCCCCTCCTCCAGAAAGATAAAATGTAGTAATTACAAGGATGTCTTAATCCTCCTTTTATGTATTTGTATTTTAGGGCATTAAAATTATTCAGAAGCTAAACCAAACCAAACAAAAAAAAATGCGTTTAGCCAGTGTATCAGGGTACATCAAATTATACATATATTTGCATGCATGCAAACGTGCTTAATATATAGATATAATTATAGAGTTCTAAAAAAGATGTAGGTAGCAATCTGATAATAGAAAATATACTTTTCCCAGCCCAATATCACTGAACCTTCTCCAAAAGAAAAAAAAAAAAAAAAAAGGGTGGAGGATGGAGATAAATCCTAATATTGCAGGCCTGATTCAGAGTTTTTCTAACCCAAACTGCTGGTCTGATGGTAATAAGATAGATGTAGTCAGATAACTTCCAGCTTTGCATGGCCTTTCTTTCTCCTCAGGGATATAAGCAATCCTTTTTCTCATATTCAATAGTAAAAATGCAGGCAGCTGAAGCAATCTCATTGTGAGGAAGCAAGTGACTCAGATGAATTTAATCAATTGAATTGGTTTATAGAAGGATAGTAACACCTTTTCTAGAGGGTCTTTCCAAGGACAAACAAAGCAATTCACATTTAGCTCAATAACATTCACTTATACAGCAGGAAAGAATAATTACTCCATTGTAGGAATGAGAGGTAAACTTTAATAGCTTAAGTTATTTTGTAGGTCAGATAAGTTGATAACTGTGGTTCTTTTTGACCTTACAGCCTATAAATCTGTGCTTTAAATTGTAGAGCACCCTTTCATTTTTTTTATATGTATGGTTTAAAAGTAGAACCCACTCTGCAAATTTAGAAAACTTTTTTTCTCCCTAGTAAGTACATGATGGCAGAGTCTGATTGTATTTACCCTTTTTTAAATCTCCAATTTCATTTCAGTCAGAGAGTAAACAAATGATTTCTTTATGCTTTCAGGCTAATCATGATTTTAAAAGGCTTCTACAACCTTTGAATTGTTTTCCAATAGATTTAGAAGTTACTTTTAATAAGTACAAGTATGTGTCATTCATTAATTTTTACAGCACATACTCTATGATAAAAAATAACATATATGTGGCACTAAATAGTGATAGGTTCACATCAGATTAGTAACAAAGGAGAGGTGAGTTATGTAATTTGTAAGCCTCCAAAATAGTGAAAGTAATATTTTAACTTTCCCTCACAGTACTTTATGAACCTATCATAAGTCGTAAAGATCTGACTGCTTTCTTAATTCACTCCTGCGAAAATACTTAGTGCAGCTCAAATTCTTTGACTAGTAAAGGAAAAAGCAGAGACAATGGCCAGACTATGTTTATTTTTATAGATTAGTTTTCCAATTCGGAATGTCTACTGCTTTGCAAAATAGTGTAGTTTACTAGAAATATTTTCACAGGAAACGAAAGAAATATCAAATGCAAAAATAGTGTCACCCGGTGTTCATAACATACAATTCTTTTATAATCAAAAGGACAAGTTCTTTTTCTGGAAGGTGCTATATTTCTTTGGGTAGAGCGTTCCTTGTTTCACTGGATGGACTTGTGTATATCACATAGGATTTCTTCATGCTTAATAACTTCACTATTGATTTGGTGATAATTTATTTCTTCAGTGTCCTTCAAATTAACTCTTTCAAACCAAACATGTTCTCTCACAATTCACTGCAAAAGAATTAGAAAGAGACTGAAAAGAGACCCCCCCCAAAAAACATAGAAAAAATGGTTTCAAATATCAGTAGCAAAAAACTTCTAGATTATTTTTTTCTTCTGTTTTGCCTGTGATGAATATACTGACAGCTATTACCTTCAAACACCATAACTTAATCATGATAATTGATATTATATATAAAAACCAGAAGTCAAAATGTTTGGGAGGAATGCCTCACTCCACTAAATCAATGTCGTAGAAAATATTATCCCTCTTTTCAAACATAACTAGGAGTTTCCAATCAATAGTATCTGTACATGATATTTCCTCAAAGCAGCTAGAGATGTTGCCTTCTTCATAGCAATGAAACAATGTTTTATTTCTGCCACATCTTGCCTTCAGGTCAAAACTCTTCCAATTTCATCAGTGTAAAAACTAATTTTCCAGATCCAAACTACTAGTAGTAAAAAGGAATCTACCAAATCCCCTGTAAATTATACTGATTCAGAAAATTTCGATCTAGAAATAATTATTTCTATTTTTTTAAAAATAGGCATGTTTTCAATTTCATACATGCAGCAGCATGCTTAAAGATTTCATTCCTGACTGTGCAAACAGCAAAATAAAGTGCAGGAAAGAGAAAATCTAGTAGTTTATTTGAATTAAAATGACAGTGAATTACATTTATTTGAAAACAGATTGCTAGAGATGTAAGTATCTAGTTATTCTTGGTTACAGTCCATTGTTGATAAGTTTGGTAACTTGTATGTTTAGTGGTAAGTATTAGTCAAAATATGTCAGGTACTTCAAATTAACTAACTGGAGAAAAAACAACAACAACAAAACAACAACAACAACAACAACAACAAAAAACTCTAAATCCAAAGAAACTCTAACTGAAATTTCAATGAAAAGAATTATGAAAGATGAAGACATTTTATATCTAGTTATTTTTAGGTATAATAAGGAAACCTGCAAAGAAGGTAGAAAGGAAGATAATTATTTGAAGTGTGTTCAGCTTTGACATACAAAAGAACTGCATTCTGAAGAGCTATTCATCAGAAGAGCTCAACATGATTACCACCCGCTTCACAGAATCACAGAATCATAGGGGTTGGAAGGGACCTCCAGAGATCATCGACTCTAACCCCCTGCCAAAGCAAGTTCCCTATACCAGGTCACACAAGTAGGTGTCCAGGCAAGACTTGAATATCTCCAGAGAAAGAGACTCCCTGGGCAGCCTGTTCCAGTGCTCTGTCACCCTCACTGTAAAGAAGTTCTTGCGCACATTTGTGTGGAACTTCCTATGCTGCAGTTTCTGGCCGTTTCTCCTTGTCCTATCTCCACACACTGCTGAAAACAGTCCAACCTCACCACTCTGCCCCTCACACCTCAGATATTTATAGACCTGGATCAGGTCCCCTCTCAGTCGTCTTTTCTCAAGGCTAAACAGACCCAGTTCACTTAGCCTTTCTTCATACGGGAGATGCCCCAGGCCCTTTACCATCTTTGTGGGCCTCTGCTGGACTCTTTCCAAGAGATCCCTGTCTTTTTTGTACTGGGGAGCCCAGAACTGGACACAGTACTCCAGATGAGGCCTTATGGACACGCTCTTCTTAATGCACCCCAGAATGCCATTGGCCTTTTTGGCCACGAGGGCACACTGCTGGCTCATGGCCAACCTGTTGTCCACCAGGACACCCAGGTCCCTCTTCGCAGAGCTCCTCTTCAGCAGGTCATCCCTCAACCTGTACCGGTGCATGCAATTATTCCTCCCCAGATGCAAAACTCTACACTTGCTTTTGTTGAACCTCATCTGGTTTCTTATTGCCCAGCTCTCCAGCCTGTCCAGGTCTCGCTGAATGGCAGCACAGCCTTCAGGCGTGTCAGCCAATCCTCCGAACTTCGTATCATCAGCAAACTTGCTGAGGGTGGTCACTATCCCCTCATCAAGGTCATTGATGAAGATGTTGAGCAAGACCGGATCCAGCACAGACCCCTGAGGAGCACCGCTAGTTACAGGTCTTCAACCGGACTCTGCACCACCAATGACGACCATCTGCGCTCTGCCAGTCAGCCAGTTCTCAACCCACCTCACTGTCCACTCGTCTATCCCACACTTCCTCAGCTTTGTTATAAGGATGTCGTGGGAGACAGTATCAAGCGCCTTGCTGAAATCAAGGTAGACTACATCCACTGCTCTCCCCCCATCCACCCAGCCAGTGACAACATCGTAGAAGGCTACCAAGTTGGTCAAGCACAACCTCCCCCTGGTGAACCATGCTGACTACTCCTGATAACCTCCTTTTCTTTCAGTAGTCTGGAGATGGCATCCAACACAAGCTGTTCCATCACCTTTCCAGGGACAGAGGTGAGGCTGACTGGCCTGTAATTACCTGGATCTTCCTTCTTGCCTTTTTTGAAGACCAGATTGACATTGGCTAACCTCCAGTCTTCAGGTACCTCCCTTATTCTCCAAGACCTCTCAAAGCTGACAGAGCAGATCAGTAATCACCTCCGCCAGCTCCCTCAGCACCCATGGATGCATCCCATTGGGTCCCATGGATTTATGAACACTGGTGTTGTCTAGGTGCTCTCAGACTGCCTCTTCCCTGACTTCCATTCCCCAGAACCTCTCACTAACCTCCAGGGTCCGGAATTCCCGACCAGGAATTATGAAAACATATTCTGTATTTGTAGAACAGAAAGAAACTTTCTACATAATGTTGCTGTTGTTTTACCAAAACCTTCTGTCCCATGACTGCAACAAATTTACTTATTACTTTGTCGAATACAATAAGCAGCATAGCTTTCCAACAATCGTCAATGACTGCAAATACCTGATAAATCCTTATTCAGTTACACCTTTGATATACTCAGCAGAACAGGCTGTCCTTAAGACCAATACTCTGCATCCAGCACTATCCGTCAGTAGCTTCGTTTACTCTTCCTTTCCCTGTCAATCCTGTGCACCAAAGAAAGTAAAAAGAACTTTACTTCAAATACCTTTCTTGTGGATTAACTTCATCAGATAGGGCTGGTTTATTG